>NC_059390.1:16012222-16650000 GCF_019703515.2 Myxocyprinus asiaticus
CAGAAGGATCACCCCCCAAGGACTGAAGGGACTGAGACAGTGCTAGCATGAGATGGCTGAGCGAATTCCCAATGCGAACCATGCGTGCTTCTGTGTTATAGGCCTGAATGAGGAGATCATCAGTAATTCGGCATTGAGGACATGGGCAGCGAGCATTAGGCCTCAAGGCCTCCTCTGAAAACAGAACAAAAGAGGCAGTAAGCAGGTCCACTTTAGGAATCTGACACAAGCCATAAGTATCTGCGTCCTGCATTGCAGCCAAAGCCCTGCTTGCACTAGTGTGGCATGTAAGGGACTTCGGATTAGCCCAGCACTTTTGCAGCTCCTCAATATAGTCCTTGGAAAGAGGAACACTAAAAGCAGAGGGTTGCGAAGCTCTTCTGAAAAAAGCACTAGTGGGGGCTGTCACTGTAGGGGCTGTGTCGAGATTTAAGCATGCCAATGCAACGCGGAGAGCTTGCTTCACCACATCCTGATTTGACTCTAACCCCTCTGCAGACCCGTGCGCAGTGTCCTGGGAGCAATCACGGGAGAGGTGAGAGCGGAGATTAGAAAATACATCCTCCTCTTTCTCCTCATGGAACTGGCTTTGGGAAGCCATCATTGACAGGACATCATCCTCCGAGATGGATGACTTCATGGTGGGATTTTCAGCTGTAGGTGCGAGCACGTCGCCTGTTTGCAGATTTAGTATCGGAGACTTAATCTGAGCAAACTCAGAAGTCAAATAATCCACCTTCTTGGTTAAAGGATCCTCCTTTGGCCTCTTACCAGTGGAGACCCCTGATGCTTCAGCTCTCTTGTATTTAGTAGTTGCTTTACATGGTGGTAATAGTGACTTCCCCAAGAGTCCTTCCACTAACGTTAACCTGGAAGTCCTCAGCTCCCAAGGCATGATGCTACAGTTCATGCAGGAATCATGAGGCCCTGTCTCAGGTGCTCTAAACCCAAATAGGAGGGGCAGCAGTCATTTCCATCATCTGTCTGGAGAGGGGCCATGCACACAGTGCAGGCGTATACTAATTGTTCATATGGATGATGCCTTTATGTGCTTTTTGGAGCATCAAAATTTTGGCACCCATTCACTTGCATTGTATGGACCTACAGTGCTGAAATATTCTTCTAAAAATTATGATTTGTGTTCTGCAGAAGAAAGAAAGTCATACACATCTGTGATGGCATGAGGTTGAGTAAAGATGAGAGAATTTTCATTTTTGGGTGAACTATCCCTTTAAATGCATTTAATGTGATTTTTGCTTTTTCAATAAACAAGTGACAAGTCAAATTAATTTTTTTGTTGTAACAAACATTATGCCAGAAATGTTGTCAATGATTGAGCATAAATTGTTTTGAACTCGGATCTTAAACAGACATGTTAAACAATTTTGCCCAATGAAAGGCTCATTGAAAAGGGTGAGTCATTTTCAATGTCTAATCACTGAGCACGGTGCCAGCATTATACAATGGATCTGCTATGACATCACAATGATAAGGCCTGATCAGAGTTCAGCTTGTATGTGACCTGGCCAGCTGTAAAGACGAGTCTGGCTGGTTTAGGGGCAGCTAAAGCAAAAACTCCAAATCAGTTATGAAAAAGCATAAAAAAGGCCCTCATCAGAGACAGATGGCCTCAGTCTGCTGTTTGAAGTCTATTTCTCATCATTAACCCAACCTTCATTCATTAACAAACACAGTGGCTGTACTCAAAAGACACCACTCCCCTGTTCCGCTTTTTTCCATGTTGTTTTGCCACTACACCTTATTAGGGATTGCAGTTCTCAAACCAAATAATTATTTCAGAGTCATTAAAAGAAAAAGATGAATAATGACATTGGGAACACTGGAGATTTGCTCTAATTTCTTAAACAAAGATATTCTCCTTTGCTGTTTTGGAAACACAAGTTCAGTGCATAATAAACAGAAAAAGAATAAAAGACAAGACACCTGAGCAGAGACCAAATATTAATCTCTGTATATTTGCAACACTATTAAGAGCTGAAATCTTGTGTCGGTCTTACAGTATCAGCTATTCTTAAACTGCTCACAAAATGAGTTTATTTATCTATGACCGACTTGTGTGTAACTGTCTGTCAACTGACTGGCACAAATGTATAATTTCCCAAGGACAACATAAATGAAATGTCTTTTTTGTAGACACTCAAGCAGTGTGTGTGTGTGTGTAAGAACATATACGATGTATAAACAGTTCTGATATGTGTTTGCTTGATATTGCTGCTTCACAAGGTTCACAAAAATCTCACAAGGGACCCAGAGTTATGGCCTTTACCTGTCTTCAGCTTCACCTGTCTTCATTGCTTCTCTAGAAAGTGTGAGTTTGTGTTTGGATTTCTTGATAGAAAATCTGCAATACACAATAATTAAAAAATTACAGTTAGTGCATTTCTGTCCACTGCCTGTGTACAGGGTTCTGTTCATTAACATTAGTTTATGCATTACACTTCGTGTTCATTATGCATTAACTAATGTTAACATAAAAATTGTAATGTAAAAATGTATCAGTATATGTAGAAATTACATTGGTGACATTTGTAACATTTCAAAATAAGATTGTATTTTATTAACATTAGTTAACGCAAATTACATTGGTAACACTTAATAATAAGGATGTATTCGTTAACATTAGTTAACACAATAGTTAACATGAACTACCAATGAACAAAACTTTTAAAGCATTTATTAACATCAATGTTTATTTCGACATATACTAATGCATTCTAACATTAAATTGTATAAAACTGTTATGCATCATTATGCATATCTGATATAGACCACCTTTTGTGCCAGTTACAGGTGCTGTCTCACTTTTGGTCTCTGTCAGCTTGTTGCCCATCTTGAAATGTTTCTTCAGTTTTTATTATTATTATTTTTATTTGCAAAAAAAAAAAAAAGAAAAAAACATAAAATTCAAATGGATTTTCAAATGCTTCTGAGCAGCGATCCAAAAGTCATTCCACAAGTGCTCATTTGGACTGAGGTAACTTCAGGACATTTACCATTTAGCTTTTAACCCTTTCGCACACACTTCAGTGTGATTACTGCAGTATGTTACAGGTCATTGTCCTGTTGGAATAGGAATCATTTTCTGGATCTACAATCCGTGTTGCCTGGATCCACAGTGCTCCACTGTAGGGATGGTGTTCTAAAAACAACGTTTGTTAGGTTTGTGCCAACCATTGTGCTTAAGGCCCAAAAAGTTCAATTTTGATCTTATCAGACCAAAGAATATTCCTCCAATTGTTTTAGGCTTTTACGTGCCTTTGAGCAAACACCAGCTGATATATGAGTTTTGTAAACAAAGGTTTGTTCTTGCCATCCTTCTGTCAGCGAGATTGATGAATTGTGTTTGCTATTGTTGTCTAATGCACAGTTTCTCCCATCTCTTTCATGGGAGACTGCAACTCTCTTTAGAGTCGGTGTAGGTATCTTCAAACTTCAGATCTTTTTGTCTGGACCATCAGTGTTGGAGGACAGTCTCTTATGGAGTACTTAAAGTTGACAAGTGGTAAAATTTTTTAAAACACATCTTGGTTTGTTCTGTAACACAGAAAATATGAAAGAGTTCTGAGGGAGTGAATACATTTAATTAGCCCTATACTGTATGTATGCGTATATATGTAAGTGTGTAAAAGGGAGGAGGAGACAGAGAGAGAGAGCAGAGGAATGGGGGATGTGGGTTAATATGTGTGACTCGGTGACTGAGGATTATTACAATATGAAAGAAATGATGTGCATGGCCCATAATGAGACTACAGTGTGATTAATACTGACACTGTGAGCTGTCTCTAATTACTCTAATTCAATCAGCCCTGTTCTACACACACACAGATAACACACTTACAGGAGTGCACATGAATAACATCATCTCTCACTAAAATATAGATGTACAATCTCAAACAGAGGTTGTTAAAACTTGTTCTTTTAAATGGAAGCTGAAACAGTTTGGAGTGACCTTGATGAATAATAGGGCTGCAACTAACTATTATTTTGATAATCGACTAATCTAACGATTATTAGAATGATTATTTGACTATTCGGGCGATTATTGCAACGATTAATCATTAGTTCTTAACCAACTATTCAGCTTGTGCCTCGACTTAAAAGGCTGTGTTAAAAATGCTTACTAACAATAAAGGACAAAATAATCTTTTAAAAATATATCTGAATGACATTCACTGAATTACAAGGAAAAAAATACATTTTTGATGTTTAATTCATTAACAAATTCACTGCAAAAAATCCTATTGTTATCAAGTGTTTCTGTCTTGTTTTCTATTTAAATTATCTAAAAATCCTTAAAACAAGATACATTTACTTGAGAAGCAACATATAAGATGTTTAGACTTGTTTTTAGAGAATGTATCTTGAATATAAGTATTTTGTATATAAGTGTATTTTTTCACTTGTTTATACTTCTGCCAGTGCAGTAAAGACAAAATATACTCATATTCAAGATACAGTATATTCTCTAAATTTCTTATATTGCTTCTAAGGTAAATGTATCTTGTTTTAAGGATTTCTAGATATTTTAAAATATTAAATATTATATTTAACATTCTCCAATAATTTTTTTCTTCTTCTGCAGTTTAGCTCCTAAAGTAAATATACATAAGTAGTTTTAGATATTTATATTGGAAAACAAACCAAAAAAGACAAATCTAAAATGTTTTTTTTTTTTTTTTCTTGTATAATGGGCTAAGACTACACTCTCACCTTTTTGGTCACTTCGATTCATCTTTAACTCACAAAAAACAAACTCCCTCTTCTTAATAGAGCTTGAATCCCCAATTTTTTCCACAATATGATACACACCATGACACATAGTGTATAATATGATTCACACTGAGCCATCACGTTATAATCTAACTGCAGCGCTATCACGAGAGATGAGTGTTTCCGCGCAAGCCAGTGTTTAAGCCAGGAGAAGTTTGAAACTCTCTAGCGCTGTTTTTCACACGACTCAGGTAAGCGGCTCTGACTGCACAGATAAATGCCAGTTTCAGAGTGAGTGCTTATTTATACAACACGCTTCCGTATTATTTGAACTTTATTAAAGGATGCATTAAATATATAATGCCGAGGTGTTTCCTTTTTAGACGCTGTGACAGGCAAGTTTTGCTTAATTTCACGTCAAGATGACACTGCTTCTGTGTTAACTTATTTTGTATTTTTGTATTATAATTCCCTCATACTCTGCAATCCACATCACCTTAATCTGTTTGGAAAGTTTGGAGTGCCTCTGGACTGTGAGCTGTTCTTTCTTCCTCTCCTCAATCAAGCGGGAGCTGAAGTGCAGCTCTCCTGTGTCATCATTAGCATTTCAAATGATCTCATGTTGCATTAAATGAAATCAAACGACTATTCGACAATGGAAATTTTTGTAGACGATTTTTTATGGATAACGTTGACTAATCGTTTCAGCCCTAATGGATAGTACAGAGAAGATGCAGTCAGTCATTTACAACAGAGTCCAAATGGTTTGTGTAAGAGATTGGAATGTCATAAAATATTGATACATCGATTATTGATTGGCATGTTATTTTTTTTCTGATACTTTTTTGAGGCATCGATCTATTAACATTAGCCGACATTTGTGTGCTTTCCAATTCAATGTCGTTGGCCTACCGTTTAATGAAGTCTGCCGTAATATCTTGATAAAGATTAAGATGAGAAGTGCCGTGTCACAACAAGGACAAGGCACAGGTATCACACACTGGACGTGTGTCAGAATGCAGGTGGTGGTCCAAAGTTGTGAATTTAGTCACCATACAAACAAAAGTTACAAAGGTTTTTGCCAAAGTGACGACAATGAGTTTGCAGGTTAAACTGGCCACACTAGCTGACTTTTCCCGTGATTTTCAGGTACAGTATGAGCTTCATTTACATAATTGCTGGCCAGTAGGTGAGAGACAGAACACGCATTAGCGCCTGTCAGCGGGAGATTGTTAATCACTTGACCGTCGTGACTCCCTGTGGAGTTAAAAAAACAAAATTTATTTTGCCAAGGCGGCCACTTGTGTTCTCTTCAAGTGACCAATGAGCTTGTTCTTTTACTGAAGAACTGACAAGGAGTCAAACTGAACTGATTTTTTACTTTTTTTAGCTGCATATCATCAAAAATGATGATTGCAATCCATAGTGATTCTGTCACCAACAGAGGTGGGTAGTAACGTGCTACATTTACTCCGTTACATTTACCTGAGTAACTTTTTGGGAAAAAATTTACTTTTAGAGTAGGTTTAAAAGTGGGCACTTTTTACTCTCACTCAAGTAAATTTCTAATGAATTTTTTTAACTTTTACTTCTTTACAATGGGTGGCGTTACTGTCGTTACATTACTGGGTTTAATTTTAATTAATGTGTAATTTATTGAGAGATTATTGAATGGGACTTTTACGAGAGCGGAAGTTCACACAGCTGCGCGTTCACAGAATGTCACTCAAGTCTTCAATGCAGCAGCATCAAATTCTTCAATGTGAAACACTGTCTTCGCTCCGCACAGTGAAAAAAGAATAGTTTCGTCATACAATGCCTTCATTTAACACCAAGACAAGCTGATATTTCAAGATTAAAATCACAGCTCCAACTTAAGGCAGCACGCTGAGGTAAATTTTGGCTCTAATCCTAACGCGGGCTTTTCTGTGTAATGAGATGGTCATTTTCAGGGTGATAATGTAACTGGGCAGGAACAGACAGCATTTCTGCATGTGCAAAGCAAGGGGTGCAAGGCGCGCATGTGAGAGATGTGCGGGCGCAAGGCAATTGTATGGCAAAGTGAGTGGCTGTATCAGAAATCGTTCACTCATTCACTATTTCCTATATATTGAATGGCAGTTAGTGCACTATATCTCAGCAGTAAGTGAACGAAATGAGTGAATTCGGACGTGAGTGTCAGAGCTCTGGGGCTGTCGCAGAAACAACGTCACATGAAATTTTTAAATACTTTTGCCATACTCGTTATTCTTGTTAAATAATATATTAATACAATAAATCTTCATTCTGTTTGTCATTTTTTATATATACTGTGTATTAATATAAAGAGTAAGCACATTTTATCAAATAAAGAGTACATTTTAAAATGTATCTGTTTTTTTTTGTTTTTTTTGTCTCTCTATATGTTATTATGTTATTTTAATCAAGTAATGATTTGTCAAAAAGAAATTTACTACATTCAGCATGAAATAAAACATTGCAGGAGTGAAGGAAGCAGTAAACTCCCAGCTCGTACGTCTTTCCCGTGGTGGATTATGGGAAATTAACCATTGTCGAGTGTACATCAAATGTACACTTGAAATTAGAGTGCATTGTGGGTGAGAATGAGTGAACAAAAGTAAGGAACGAGTGGCTCACTCAGAGTTCAGACAATCCTACAAAATGGCGGACACTCGAAATAGTGCACTATATAGTGGATAGGGGGTGGTTTCAGACACAGCAAGTGTTCCACGACCGGGGTTGGTGCCCTACGCACTAGGCTGCATACTCTGCATTTAGACAGAGGCGGTACTGCTGTACAGAACTAATTATCTAAATACTTATGACACTGAAAACTGTAACTACACTGAAATAAGAATCCGCACAGGATTTAAAGCTATGAAATAGTAAAAGAAAGCATTAATAAAGCATGATCTTGCTTTGGTTTATATTTCAGCATTATATATAATGTCCTTGTGGTACATTTTCACGTTTTCACTGTAATAATTACTAGAAATGTTTCCAAACCTCTCTTCTTACTGACAAATTCATCCAGATCTGACAAGAGCCCTTAAAGGGATAGTTCACCCAAAAATTACAATTCTCATTATTTACTCACCCTCATGCCACCCCAGATGTTTATGACTTTCTTTCATCTGCTGAACTCAAATGAAGATTTGTAGAAGAATTTCTCAGCTCTGTAGGTCCATACAATGCAAGTGAATGGGTGGCAACATTTTAAAGCTAAACAAACAAACATAAGTCAGCATACAAGTAATCCATAAGACTCTGTTTCTCACCCACACCTATCATATCACTTCCGAAGATATGGATTAAAACACTGGAGTCTCATGGATTACTTTTATGCTGCCTTTATGTGCTTTTTAGAGCATCAAAATTTAGGCCTACAGAGCTAAAATATTATTTTTTTTAAATCTGAATTTGTGTTCTGCAGAAGAAAGGAAGTCATACATATCTGGGATGGCATGAGGGTGAGTAAATGATGACAGAATTTTTATTTTTGGGTGAACTATCCCTTTAATGTGATAGCTCAGCCATAATTTAATATTTTGTCATCATTTCTCTACCCTCATGTTGTTCCAAACAGTGTGATGTTTTGTATTATGTGGAACACAAAATATGTTAGACAGAATGTTAGCGACTGACAGTCTCAGTCACCATTCACTTTCAAAAAAAAAAATAAATAAATAAATAAATAAATATATGTATATGTATATATATATATATATATATATATATATATATATATATATATATATATATATATATATATATATATATATATACACTGTATATAAAAATAAAAATAAATTCACTGAAAGTAAATAGTGACTCAGGCCAACATTCTGTCTAATATCTCCTTATTGTGTTACATGGAAGAAAGAAAGTCATATGGGTTTGGAACAACATGATGGTTAATGATGACAGAATTTCCATTAATAATAATAATAATTCTGTAGTACATGTTAAATGTGTATTATGTAATGGAATATAGGGGAGTAAACATCTATTATGTAATTTGTGAAAGTAACGAGTTACTAATTGAGTACTCTTTTAATTGGATACTTTCTTACTCTTACTCAAGTAATCATTTATGTTAGAACTTTTGCTTCTACTTGAGTACAGTTTTTGGCTACTCTACACACCTCTGGTCACCAAGCATTTTTTTCTCCTACACTAAAATCACTAATGAAATCAGAAAGCGGAGGCACAACAGTCTGATTTTTTACTGAAAGTAATTTCTTTACTCACTAAAAGAGGCCTATGGACAAATCTGTTCTACGGCAAGCCTCGAGGGGATAATTACACAATCACACACCTTCACATGGTAAAGTAACTCCATGATTTGCTTACTAATTCACTTTATTACAATTGTTTATGCTCACGTGGTTCTCCTGTTGTTATTTCAGTGAGCTACACATGACAGGGAATCAGACAGAGGTGAGTTGGTATGTTTGTCACCCCTCCACCATTCTTAATCGGCAAGTGTGTCATATTTCCGACTGAAGAAGACGAGATCTCAGCAAAACAGTCCGCATGTGTGACACCCTTGGCCAAAATCTAGTTGTTTGGAGTCTGCTAGTGTGATGCCAGCTTTAGTGTATGAAACTTGTGTAACTGCATAAACTGAACAATTAGAAATGGCAATGTTTATTATGCAATTTCTCTGCATGTAGCCTTGAATAGGTTTTATTCAAGCTGTCAAACCACAAACTTGTACATACTTGTAACTAAAAATACATTGTGTAGGCTATATGAAAGATACATAGAGTATACACAATATATATTCCAATGATGGCTAGAGTAAATAATCTATGTCCATTGATAATGATTTGTGTAGAATTTAATGGAAAAATATTTGAGTTGCGCTACATGGTGCTACAGAATTATGAGCAGCCTCTGAAGTCGTAGCTGACTCCAGAGTTGTAGCTGGCGGTGTGAGTACCTTCATAAAAAAATAGAATGCACCATGTAATCACCAGACACAGTCGTTGTGCGACCCTCTTTAAGTTACACTGCTGCTCACACTTTATCTAAAGTTGTGTTGAGAAATATGTATGAAGAGACAAAGACTATTGTGCAACGAGTAGCCCTATTAATATCTAAAAAATGCCAATATAGATTGATAACCACCAGGAAAGTTTTCTGATTATCAATTCCAAGCCTAGCAAGTGACCAAAACTACAACCACAAATGGCCATGTTCCAAGTGTACATGGAATATGAATTAGTGGAAGGCCGATATATCGGTTTTAAAGATAAATCAGTGCCGATAGTTGCTTTTTGGAACTATAGTTATCAGCAAAAATCTATGGCGATAGTTTTTTCATTATTTCATCATTTCAAAATAAGAGTCCCCAGTGTGTTTCTGGCTTGTTTATACTTAAGTCTTGTGTGATGCACCAAATCTTAATTTTTCTGGTTATTTTTGGGATTTTGGTTGAACAATAAACTGCATCTGGAATTTTATTAATTTAGGACTCTTTGTCTGTGCCCGTCCTAGAAAGGAAAGAATTATATATATATATATATATATATATATATATATATATATATATATATATATATATATATATATTGACATTTTATAAAGCAGTTTTAAAAACTATTGGTCAATTAATCGGTAATCGGCCTTTCCGATCGCCTTAGTTATCGGTATCGACAAAACAATCCACTATCGGTCGACCTCTAATATGAATACCCAATCGGATAGCAATCCGATCGATCAAGACACATGAAGTGACCAAGTGTAAACAGGCCCACACTTGTGTACAGGAAGTTACAAGATGAGTATGGCGGAGTGTGTGTGTGTGTGTGATAGCATTGGGGAACTCCAGTGCAGTGTTTGTTTATGGAACTTCTGGGACTTGCTGGTGAAAAATCACTGCACTCCTCTGAAGAGAAATCTCCCTCCTGTTGTAATTAGCTGTGCTGCTTGACTGACGACCTCGTTAACGAGTGGCATCATGCGATTCAATTTCTACTTTTTTATGCAGGAATCTGAAAGGATGTTGCTGCTAATTATCATAATTAAGACAGCTGATTTGTTCACTTGTACATGAGGAAAGATGGTTTTAATTAGCCCAACGGTTCTAGAATAGATTTGGACTCAACACTCTCGTGCAATACTGTTTACTCGCTGCTGTTTATACAGTGAAGGAGTCCGATAGATCTTTTTTAAACGGTTTTTGCTTTCTCTCCCACTGATATACAAACACACAGCCGCATGAGTTAAAGGATAATCCGTGCTTGTTAAGAAACAGAAACAAAGATAAATTCCCCTTCCATTTAGTGCATGATGCGGCCTTCATGTGAGCTGATAGATGGATATAAATGAAGAGGCCTTGGGGGACTGTCTCATCTTAAAGACAGGGAAACACTCATCCTGTTCCTTAAAGGAATAGTTCACCTGAAAATCGAAACTACATAAGAAAATTAGAAAAGTACCCCCTTTTGTAATTCCATGGAAGAGAGAAAGTCAAACATGTTTGGAATGACATGAAGGTGAGTAAATGATGACTTGATGAAATTATGAATTTTAATTTTTGCGTGAACTACCCCTTTAACCCATAACAGTTTATGACCATACACAATAACCTTCCAGAATGTGTATACATTGGGGTCCTATGTCTTCAAAGCTACTATGTTGGCCTGTATATATACATATGTGTGTGTGTATATGTGTGTGTTCAAGGTGAGAACAGTTAGTAAGTGGGATGAGAAGCTTTAGACATTACCGGGTGAAAGGCTCTTTGTTGGAGAGGGAAGAGGAAAGGGGTCGGGAAGAAGGGTGGGGGTTAGTCAAGCATGATAATGCACTTCATTGTGTTTTGTTGAGGAATGTGCAGAGGTATGGTTCAAATCAATGCCTTGCACACTGCCATTGTCCCGCCCTTGCAGCCCCTTGCTACCTTGGCGACCCCCTGCCGGAATTAGCATGCTCCGCCCCCCAGCCAGCACTTTAAGGAAGAAAACGATTAAACTGGACCTGGGGGTAATCCCTCTTTGTGTGTGTGAGGCATGATGTATAATAAGGAGCAGATGTAAGATGGGGCCCAGGTCTAGGCTGCCATGACTTGGCCTTAATTAGAAGAGACACAAACAGTGAAGTAGTAAATTAGTACTGTAACCACACACACAAGTCACTCTAAACCAGACTTGCACATACAAAGTCATCAGAGAAGTCTTCAAGGTCAAAGGGCAGTGACTGAAAGATGGAAAAATGCCACAAGGGGCCCACCCTTATAACAAACTGAGACACAATACATACACTCAGCTGTATCCGAGCTATGTAGTATATTCTCTACCTTCTTTCCTAAATAACAGCTTTGACAAACCAGGACTCAACAGTAAGGATGACTCGGCCCAGTGGGAAAGAAATATATACCCTATCAGGCCAGTACTCTGACCCTCATGTTGTTCCAAACCAGTATGACTTACTTTCTTCTGTGGAACAAAAAGGAGATTACTATTCAATTTCATTGCATCTTTTTTCCAAACAATGAAAGTGAATGGTGACTGAAGCTATCATTCTGCCTAACATTTCCTTTTGGAACAACATGAATGAGTAAATAATGACAGAATTTTCATTTAGGGTGAACTATCCCTTTAAACAGTTGGTATTCTGTGATGCACTGAACACTGTTGTTGCAAATTGTGCTGATATAAACTTGTCACCAAAGTAAGGTTATACAGCTGGATCAAAATTGCGAGAATGACTTGTGATAGTCTTGGAAGCATAATTTAGAATGAATTGAAAATTATAAACAAAACACTAATTGTTTATTGCATCTAAAATTATTATGTAATATATATGTAAATAAAAAATCATATAAATGTTTTTTTCTTTTTTTTTTTTTTTTTTTATGGGGCCAGTGAAAACGTTTGTACGCCAGGTAAAAATCTAAACTACTACTGGCCTGACCAGGCAAGCAGAAAAAATCCCTGCACAGGTACCCATATACACACAATCACTCACCTGTCTGCATGGTGTGGGAGGGGGGAATCCTGGATTGACTGTATTTAATTAGTGTCAGCAGATCTGTCCCGCTGGAGATCACTAATTAGACTTTTACATGCTGATGTAATTACCTGAGAGGTTTCATTTAATATAGCCCTCCTGTTTCTAAACAGACGGTTTCTCTTGCGCAGGTACACGTTCAACCTGTCTATTTCTGTATATAGGGCCTTCTGATGTGGCTCCTTCAAGAGCCACTCAGCTGTGTCTAGCCACATGGCCTTGTAGAACAGCGCAACATTGAGGCCAGCCTTGTACAAACAAGACACTGTGGTACAGACAGATAAATGAAGACACATCCTGACTCTGTCTACAGGCCTGTTTTTGTGATAGAGTACAGAGAGAGGCCTACGGCGCAGCTCCACAAGGGGGCCCATCCCAGTTCCCAGAATTCAACAAGGAGGCTGTTCTTGGATTTTAAACATAGGAACCTCATCACATTTCCATATTATAGGAATATTTCACCCAAAAATTTGCTCACCCTCATGTCATTCCAAACTCATTTTCAATTAATGACTTAAATTATGGTTTGTTTATCACACAAAGTTATTGTTTGGCTTCGCAGGACTTGGAATATGATGTTCAAGTAAGTATAGACTCATATTGTGATAATTTTATGGAGCTTTTTGTCCTTTTGGTGCATGACAGCCCCTAATCACTGTATGCTTTTGTTATTTGGAAAAGAGCGGCAAGGACTTTCTTCAAAATATTTCAATTTATTTTCAGAGAAGAAAAAAAGAAAGTCAAATGGGTTTGGAACAACATAAAGGCAAGTAAATGATGACAGAATTTGCATTTTTGGGTGAACTATCCCTTTAAAGCTCATAATGGCCTCCTTATCGATGCCATGAGATGCAGTTTGGTGTGGCAGGGTGCTCATTTTCCAACACAACTCAACAGCGAATTTCAGTTGAGAGGCTCTGTTTTGTATGCATGCATGACACCTCCATACAATTCTGTTAATCTTCTTGGTAACAATGGCCATTGTGAAAGACTCCTTACACATACAATTTAATTGAACCGAAATTGGAATGACGTCCAGACACAGAAGAGAATCTGGTGCTAAACCAAGCATACCCCACACAGAACAGAGTTCAGTGTGGGGGCGCAGCTAAAAGTCGACACCTCACACCAGTCTGCCATTATTGCAGCACTTTTCACAGCAGTCGCGGGTTCTCGCGGCTCGATGCTCGCTCAGCCCACAGCAGTGCCCCTGCCCCTAACAGAAGCGGCGCGGCCATGCAGTGTAATTTAAAGGTTCGTTTTAATTGATTTCTTCCCTGAGAACATGTTTTCCGCCTCAATACAACCCTTTCTTTTCTTCTCTGTAACACACTCTCCGACTGTTTTTTTTTTTTTTTGTGTGTTTTTTCTCCTCTCCCCACCTCTTTCTTCCAGTTCAGTCGAAAGTGCATTAGCTTCCAAACAGAGTAATGCTGGTTCGATTGTGAATTGATTGTACTCACCTCCCCACCAGCCCCTCCGCTTGAGGGGAAGCAAGGCTAAAGGGAGGGAGAAGTGTTTTGTAAACAGCACCATGGTAACCGCTGCCACTCTGACATCGGAGCAGAAAACGCCGAAGAAAGGGCAGTCTTATTTATTCACTATAAACACATACGAATGTCCCTATATCACGCACACAAACACAAAGAGAAACAATTATACAAGTACACATATTCAGACACACTCAGGACATTGCTTGATGGTTAATAAGGTCAAAAGAGTGCTTTGATAGTCTGGTCCCTAGATGTGGCTTGGGTCCCTCCTTCAATGCAAGTCTATGGGACTTTCCATTTTATTGTCCACCTGGAAAAAATTGCCAGCCTAAATTATTAGAAAAGTGAAAGCACTTCTCTGCTCAACATGCCACACAAGTGAAGGAAACATTGATGTTTGTAGCACAAACGTGTGGGACGAGTTAAATGCTGAAGTTCAATAGGCCAAAACATAATCATCTGTGAATGCATACGCATCTAGCTACGTAAGGTAAAATGTGTCGGACCGCAATTTATAACACAAGGCAAGTATGCGTTGCATTTATAAAATTGCCACAAGGGGCGCTATAGCGGATATCAGTCTGAACTCTCCACTTCTACGGTGAGTTTTCTCTTTCAAGTCAACTACTGTCATGGTGGAGCAACAGTATGAAGATAATATAGCTAAACAAGTAATTTAAAGCCAATATATTTATAGCAGTTTACTTGAATAATAACACATTTAGTTTAATGGTCCATGTTTTAAAGGTAACTCTATCACCCCCTTGAGTAATGAGGTTTGTTACTACATGCAGGTTTAGCATGTTCAACCAGACCACGCATTGGCAATGTGATGGCCAAGCTCTTGTATTTGCATACGCCTTAGGGTTAGGGATATGGTCCAGTGATGCTTGCCATAGAAAGCACCACTAATGAGGAGGCCTGAACGTCAATGTGGAGGCGAGGGCGTGTTCAAGCGTCCGTCTGGGAAGAGAGTAAGTGGTAAGGGTTCGCACCTGAGATGAATTGCTGGTAATTGCTTGTTTCTGTGTTCCCAGTGAGAGACGGGGTAAATAAAAAGGGGCCAGACCTCAGAGTGTGGAGAGAGAGTGAGACAGACACCCGAAGCTGTTTGTGTGTTACCTGCTGTCGTGAAAGCTACACTGTTGCACTTAATGTGAACATGTTTTTGTTTTGTGTTGAATAAACAGTGATATTCCTGTGTTGGAAACGCCGTCTCCCATTTCCTCATTTCATTGAACCCGTTACAGTCTTCTTTTAGAGAGCATATTAACCCAAAACCAGTGATGTTTGAACTCTTGCTAAATGATTTTTTACCATTCAGTTCAGTTGACAGAACATGTATCTTTTGTCAACATCCCATGTTTAAATGACCAAAATATCCAGCATGGTTGTAAAGTCAACAAACAGGGAAAGGTACCATGTCCCTCTCTCACAAACTACAATGTCCAATTCTTAGACTGCACAAACAAGCCATAAAAATACCAGAGGGACACACAAAATCCCCCTCGATGCCCCCTCCACTCCATACCCGTCGTTCTCTTTTGCTTTCACTGTCTCTTTGTTACAAAGAAAGCTATTCAGTACCCAGTGACTTCTCTTACAAGGCAGGGGCCATCTTAATGAACAATAGCTTGCATGGAAACAAAAGGCAGATTATTAAATTGAAAGATGAGGGGGAGGCATTTGAGAGCAAGAGAAAAAGACAGAGAGTGACAGAGAGAGAGCAAACGTGGCAGTCCGCTATGGCCAGCCACACATCTGGTGGCCATGTGTGGATCTGAGTGCTAATGATGGTCTTCCTGAACTCTCCACAATTAGCTGTGGCCCAGAGAGAGAGTGTCTCCCCACAGCCCAGTAGAGGAGGGGCTGTCGCCACTGTCCGTCTCTGCCCTTCAAAGAGTGGACACTTCCATTTCCACCATCAGTGGCTCAAAACTAACTAACAACCCATAAAAGTCTTTTAACAGTCCTTTGCATGGCTTTGAACAGACAACTAGCCATGATTCAACTGGGCAGTGAAAAAGGAAAGTAATAAAAAGTTTTAAAAGACATTCCTTGCAACATGAGGAAGATTACAGTGTCCATGTGCACGACCTGCTCTCTCCATCTGCAGTTCTTTCTCAAAAGAAACCAATATCTATTACATTTAGCCTACCGTTATTCAAGAGCGAACAATATGGTGAAGGCAACACGTCTGCTATGAATGGCAATGTGAAGACATTAATTTGTCAACTTTACTAAAAAGCACTGAGTCAATGTGTCTGGGTCTGCGTTCCAAATAACTGCACTGAACTCTGGACCGCTTGAGCGTAAGCAGGCATCTGGATTCATCGAAGGGGGCAGCACCTGGTCAAGGTTTCCATCCATTTCATTCAGGATAACACTCAATGCAATTACAGGCGTTTTGTACAAAAGTGTAGGAGGCTTTCTTCTCTGAAGATTGCCTCAAGATATGAAACTATCATCGTAATACAAATAGAATATGGTGAAGAAAGAAAAAGCGAGAGAGATAGAAAGGGGTGGGGGTGGGTGATAAGAGAAAGAGAGATAGACGTATTGACGGATTTCTTTCACAAAGATTTTATTGATTTATATGTGTATTAATGCACTTTTGTTCATATATGTAATCTAAAAAGTCTGTTTTCAAATGAGGTTTTTAAAGTTTTCAAACTATATTTAGTCTGTAGCTCCTGAAAATGCTTCAGAGGCAGCATTTTAAGGCATTATAGGCATAGGCATTAATATGCAGCCTCCTAGTTTTGGTAAAATTCTAAGGCAGTACTCAGACTGATCACACTGTGAAGTTGAAATTTGTGTCCTAAGCTGGAAGTGTTGTTTAACGTATGGGCATGCATGAGCTCCAATTTCTAGGTGAAATGTCCACAAAATGGTGCCAAAAGCGAGCAATATTTTTAGTTGTAAATAATGTAATACAGCCAACAGGAATGCATATTTTATTAACTTTACAGCCTAACCTAAACCCCAATCCTGAACCTTATCGTCAATAGAGTAAAAATATCATTTTAGAGTGAAAATGAAATGTCCAAATTGCGCTCACCATTAGTTTTCACGGGACTAGACCCGTTTGTCAATAATCCAGCTGAATGTGGTTTCTAAATAGAGGGGTAGATATCAAGCTCAGTGAAAAAAAAAAAAAATCCAAGATGGTGTACAAAACAATATATCTGATTATATTTCATTCAAATATACTGAAAAGAAGCAACAAAAAAGAAATTCATAAGTTATATTTAATGACTGAATTATGAATTGTTTTACCCAATATTTGTGTGCTACATGTTTTTATTTATTATGCTAGGATCACATCTTTAGCTTAGCAACATGCTAATGTAACTGCCTATGTAGAATATTTTAAATTAATTACTTATAAGGTTAGGCAGTGCCATATGTAGCAAATAGACAGTAGACAGCGAGACTTTTGTACCAGAGCACCTGTGTCTATACTGTAGACCCCTTGTCCATGTACTGTATGTGTGTGAGTTTGTGTGTGTCGTAGTGCCACGGGAAAGGACTCCACCGTTCAGTCATTTTCACTTTTCGTTTTTTGCTTTCCATTTTTCATAGTGACTGCACAGGAGAAACAACGTGAGATCAATACAGCTGAACTGTAGCCTTCGATCTCCTCAGTGCCACACTGTTACCATGGAGATGGTTGCTCTGGTCCCCAAGCTTTGGAAACCACTGGAGTGAATAGCTACGTACGTGTCCAGTAACCGGGCAGTTCATACAGTTAGTTCACACTCTGGATGCCACAGTCCTAGGGGCCTAATACAAGTAATTACAGCATATAAAAAAAGGACTGTAATAATACCCTTTTGATGTGATAACCGAGTTGATCAATCTGGAATACTTTGAGTAGAGATAGCTCCCTCTGTGGAGACTAAGGCCATCAAAAAATCCAGAAAGTCAATCAAGAACAATGGCCCGGTGTCCAATCATTGCATACTCACAAAACGGGCATGGCACGGTCAAAAAGTACATACAACATTTCCAACGCACATATGTGTGTGTTTACGATGAAAAGTATGCAAAGTTTTATGCTTGAGGTTTCCTCATATCTAAACTTCAAGCTCAAATAGGACAAGCCCTTTCTTTCTCACATTATGTTACTCATCTAAATATGTGAGATACAAAAATCTAAAATGAATAAGCCTGAAAGTAAGAACATTACATCAGAACAGGATTAGTAGAGCAAATGTACTGAATTGCAGGCCTGACTCGACAATGAGGGTAATCTGATTTGTTACATCTTCACTGTGATCTTGGTGTGGAGACCAAATATTCAAGCTAAATGACCGCAGTGAAGCATCCACTTCCCCTGCTGCCATGGTGATGAGCTGCCACGGTGATATGAAAATATGGGAGCATCACAACAGATTATTGACACCGTTTGTTGAGAAGCGGATTTACTTTTCGCCATGCTTTACAAAGTTTATTATGTAAACTTCATGAGTTTCTTTTTTTTTAAGTCGCATCTATATTCAACGTAGCGAATGCAAGTATGGGATGATAAAAATAAAGACAGCTTCCTTACTTGTCCCCTTCACACAAGTCATGGTGGGGACTTTCCATTGACTTGTATTGTTTTTATACTGAGCTAATGACATTTTCTAATCCCTAACCCTAAACCAAACCTTCACAGAAAACAATTGTTATTTTTTAATTAAGTTATTTATCAAGCTGTTTTCCTTGTGGGGATTTCAGGTTTTACTATCAATTTGGTCCTCACAATATAGGCAAAACCTGACCCAACCACACACACACACACACACATACATTTGAATATCCAGTAACTGTACTTACACAACTTATAATAGGGTAACAGAATTCAAACATACACCGATCAGCCACAACATTAAAACCACCTGCTTAATATTTTGTAGGTCCCCCTCATGCCACCAAAACAGTGCCAACCCGCATTATATTCTTCTCACTACAATTGTACAGAGCGGTTATCTGAGTTACAGTAGACTTTGTCAGTTCAAACCAGTCTGGCCATAATCCGTTGACCTCTCTCATCAACAAAGTGTTTCCATCTGCAGAACTGCCACTCAGTGGATGTTTTTTGTTTTTTGGCACCATTCATAGTAAATTCTTGAGACAAAATCATGCAGAAATGGGTCAGGAGCTTAAGTTAATGTTCACATCAACCATCAGAATGGGGAAAACATGTGATCTCAGTGATTTTGACCGTGCCATGATTGTTGGTGCCAGATGGGCTGGTTTGAGTATTCCTGTAACTGCTGATCTCCTGGGATTTTCACGCACAACAGTCTCTAGAATTTACTCCGAATGGTGGCAAAAACAAAAACATCCAGTGAGCGGCAGTTCTGTGGACGGAAATACCTTGTTGATGAGAGAGGTCAACAGAGAATTGCCAGTCTGGTTCGAAAGTCTGACAAAGTCTATGGTAACTCAGATAACCTCTCTGTACAATTGTGTTGTGAAGAATAGCATCTCAGAATGCTGTTCTGAGATGCGGGTTGGCGCTGTTTTGGCAGCACGAGGGGGACCTACACAATATTAGGCAGGCGGTTTTAATGTTGTGGCTGATCAGTGTTTATCACATGCTAAATAAGCTGCTTAGGCTAAAATGTAAAAATGCAAATGCATTGTTGTTTAGCTTCTTTGTAAAACCAACGTAAATCTCTCATAATGCCTCTGTTTGTATGCATGTGTGTGGTAACTGTATAGTGTGAAGTTTATTTCGTGAAGTATTGGCATTATGGCCAGCTTTACAGCCAAGCAGTTAGAACAAGTAATGACATATACAGTTACTCCACACACAAAATCCACAGATACAGTATACACTAACACAAACACACTCAGGAAAAATAACCTGGAAAGCTAGAGCAAATTTGTGGAATTTGTATCAAAACAATTTGACCAAATAGTCTCATCTGAGAATGAGGTTGTATTTATCATGTATCATTTGAGGACATCCAGAATGCCCTATGTTTCAGAGCTACGCCAGTTACGTGAAGATTGTGTGAGGCTTACCCACCAGTATGCGTGACAAAGCTTTCTGCAACAGGTTTATTTTTGAAAGCCAATTTCAACATGGTGACATACCTTAAAGACTTGGTTACAAAAAAGCTATTGAAAGTTTTCACCATTTAATGCCCAGGAAAAAAAGATACATTTAATTGAATTCACATTTGCCTTTTGTGACAACTTACCAAAACAAAATCTATGCCTCTCTTTAAATTCACAGTACACCTGCATTAAACAGTTTTTTTTTTTTTTTAAGAAAAATCTAAAAAGTAAAACAAATATGAGGCACAAAACAATTCATGAAACAAATGAAAAGTTTTTACATTTAAAATGCATGTGACAACATGCCCCGACATGACTTTCATGCATCATAATTTTGTCCAACAAACACATTAAACCTTTCAGTATAAAAAATCTGCCTTAAAGGAATATTCTAGGATCAGTACAAGTTAAGTTCAATTGTCAGCATTTATGGCATAATGTTGATTAATTTCGACTCGTCCCCCCTTTTCTTATCCCCCCTTATAAAAAACAAAGAAAACAAAAACAAATCTGGGTTACAGTGACACACTTACAATGGAAGTGAATGGGGCCAATCAATAAACCTTAAAATACTCACTGTTTCAAAAGTATAGCCACAAGATGTAAACAATATGAATGTTAACATGATTTTAGTGTGCAAAAATCACTTACTAACCTTTTCTGTGTAAAGTTATAGCCAATTTTACAACTTCGTTGCCATGACGACATAATGGCGTAAACCCTAAAATGACAATTTAAACAACTTTATAGAAGAAGTTTTTTTAGAATTAATGTAAGTACTTTTATAAAATTATAAGCTTCACAATTCTGACTTTAAACCTTGCAAAAATTGGCCACATTCACTTCCATTTTAAGTGCCTCACTGTAAACCAGATTTTTTCTTTTTTTTTTTTTTTTAAAGAAAAGGAAGGACAAGTCAAAATTAATTTTTGTGGTAATCAACATTATGCCACAAATGCCGTTGATTGAGCTTAACTTGTAGTGAACCCCGAATATTTCTTTAATAATATAGTTGACCCATGCCTTTATATAATAAAGATTTGATTGATTATGTTCGTTTGTTTACCCAAGAGCTCTAACAAAAATATGACAATGATGAAAACTTACTTTGGAGAGTAGAATTCAAAAATTATTCTAATTTAAGAGGCTTTTTCACTAGGCGTTTGAAACCAACATACAACACCTCCGATAGAGAAAACACATATTTGCCTACTTGGACATTTGACTCCATATCTTATCATGTATAGCCCTTGTCACAACTTCCTAGTGTGACAACAAGTCACGGATTTATGAAGGTAAATCAGTAGCAAAACTCGAGAGCTTGCATATTTGGATTTGAGTACTTGTACAATAAATGTGTACTCGTAAGTTGAAACTTACACTACAGCATCGATGTGAAAACCTGTAAAATAAAATTTTTAAGTTGAATGTTGCAATCTGCACTCACAGGCAATAATTCAAAGCTTGTGCTCTGAATAAACAATTGTAGACAAGTAGTCACAAATGTGTAAAATGGCATTCACATAAATACAACTACAGACACAAACTTGTATTACACATTAACGTTTTTACTTTAATTCATTTTCGCAGTACAACCACAAATCGGCACTTACAACCTCTCAAATCTGGCACTGTAACTTTAAATCTTCACGCCTTGACTTTTGCAACTACTTTTGCGAAAAACCTGTAGCAAAACTCACTTGTGCACTTGTAAAATCCTGATGGGAGAGAGCAAGACCAGTGTTTGGTGGGGAGGGGAGGGCAATGAAGTCGTTTTATTGGTTGATGCCTAGCCAATGAATGTCAGAGAGCAAGTACAAATGCCAAAACGGACCAATAGGTGAGAATAAATGAGAATAAACTCTGAGAAAGCATGAGAAATTTCTTCAGAAACTTAATAATTCTGCTTGTTTGGCAAAATATTAAGATTTTCAATCTTAAATTGGTTTGACAATTTTAAAAAGCCTCTTAAGTATGTATGGAAAACATAGTTAATTTTTTTTTTTTCTCAGTAATTCAAGCATTCTCAGAAAATTCAATAGATTATACTGTAATTGCTGGCTGTCAGATTCAGTTACAATTTTGATTGATTTATTTAAAACAATTTTATAAATTGTTTGTCTGATTATATTTCATAATATGTCTGTGCATGTTTTTTTACAAAATAGTTTTCATTATATCTGTTAAAAATACATACAAATTTTCAGCAAAGCTACAAATGCATCCTGTCTGATCTGGATTTGAACCCAGGTCACTGGATGTACTGTCAGTAAGCCTAACTACTGGACCAGCATCCCAGCTCAACTTCACTTGTCACTTTGTTTATTTTCAGGTTAATCAGCGTAATAAAATAATTCCACCTGTGATTTACTGCTCTAACAAGTGTAAACGCCAGTTCCCATTCAAACCAATGTCCCACGTTAACATGGGAAACCAGATGTTACTCTGTGAAAATCGCTCTTAAACTGTCAAATTCATTAAAACAGACATCAATGAAACAAAGAGGGTTAATAATGATACCAGCATTTTTTTAATAATTTGCAAAACGTCTTTTCATTGCTCCTTGGCAATTCACATTGAACGAATCTGCTGAAAAGGCAAGTGAAATTGTTCACATACACGCGCACATTCTCAGTTAACACAATCCCCAGTGTATTCATAACACTGGCTCTGCTTTGCCCAAACAAAAAGGCAAAACGGGCATGACGCCATCGCGTACAAAAACGTCCCATTTCATAATAAAATGACTTCATTGACCCCTCCCCCTCCCCCTCCCCCGCCGAACACTGGTCTTGCTCTCTCGCATCAGGATTTTACAAGTGCACAAGTGAGTTTTGCTACAGGTTTTTCGCAAAAGTAGTTGCAAAAGTCAAGGCGTGAAGATTTAGTTGCAGTGCCAGATTTGAGGTTGTAAGTGCCAATTTGTGGTTGTATTGCGAAAATGAATTAAAGTACAAAAGTTAATGTGTAATACAAGTTTGTGTCTGTAGTTGTATTTATGTGAATGTCATTTTACACATTTGTGACTACTTGTCTACAATTGTGAATTCAAAACACAAGCTTTGAATTATTGTCTGTGAGTGCAGATTGCAACATTCAACTTAAAATTTATATTTTAAAATTTTTCACATCGGTGCTGTGAGTGTAAATTTAAACTTACGAGTATACATATTTATTGTACAATTTCTCAAATCCAAATATGCAAGCTCTTGAGTTTTGCTACTGATTTACCTTCATACAGAGTCCCTTATATACTGTATGAAATGTGAAGAGCACCATCACTCTCAATAAGGTGCAAAAACAAAAGAGTGCAGGACGGCCACTGTGCAGCCAGTAACACTTTCAAAACATATCATATCCATGATAAGCATTACAGAGTGAGAGGGATAGGTAAGACAGAGACAAAGTGTTGGAGTATGAGACGTGTGTGTATGTGACCATGGTGACGGAACTGTAGATCCTCTTTGCTCTGGCACTAAAACAACCATCTGCTGAAGCTTTCTTTTTCAGACCTTAGACAACAACAAACCAGCTGTATGCATCTGCGGGCATGTACGTCTTTGTACGTGAGCACGCAAGAGATGTGAAAAACAAGAACACGAGCAGAAGAAACCAAAGAGACGAACACCTGTGAGCTGCCAACACGATTCACGGTGCGAGTCACTTCACACTAATGAATACATTGGGAGCAGGGTAGCGGCTCCCAGGCCACTAGAGGACTTAGTAATATCCCTGCCATGAGCCTGGACTGCATCCGACATGCTTCTCAATTCAACCTGTTTGCAGTTTATTCACTTCCAACATAATAGGGAACAAAGCAAATTCAACCTTGAAGAAAAACAGCACGAGTTTGAATGTGGGACGATCTTAAAGAGGCTATTAAGAGTGATGGATGGTGCTTTAATCTCCAAGCAAAAATAATTGTCTTGTTGTTTCATCTTCTGTCTTCATTATATCTGAAACTTGGCGAGGACAGACTGATAGAGAGGTGAAGTTAAGGAGTTTTGGTACTCTGTTCTGTTTTATACTGAATAATGCAGTTATGCCTGTACTGGTCTATTGAAATATGACTAGATTTCAAAACATAGGGAATTATTACGCAGATTGAAGGATAGTGAACTCAGAACATGTTTGTAATGGGGTAAAAGGGAAAGGAGGAGGCGAGAACTGGACGAACCATCAAAATAATGTTTAATGAGAAATTAAACAAAAACACACAAACATAAACACATACAGGGCAGCTGTAGCTCTCTCTCTCCTGAATTGCCGCCTCCGGCCACCTTTATCCCTCTCGTCGGCTTGATTTGCCTGATTAGGGGCTGGGCGTGCATCATCACGGCCCGGACCCGCCCTCCTCCTTGCCACACTCCTCCCTCCTTTGCTTCAGGCCGGGGAGCTCTCGGCATGACGTGCATTTGACCCCCCACCCCCACCCCCCCTTTACGGGAGAGCATGCCCTTCTGGTCCCGCCTGCTGGTAGGTCTACCCCGCCTTCTCGGACCTGGGAGGGAGACAAGGGGAGGAAAAAAAAAGAGAGGGAAAGGCCAACACGGAGCGACAGCGGGAGAGAGAGAGGAGATAGAGAAAAAAACCCTAAAATGTTGGCACCCATTCACTTGCATTGTATGGATCAAAAGAGCTGAGAAATTCTTCTAAAAATCTTCATTTGTGTTCTGCAGAAGAAAGGAAGTCATACACATCTAGGATGGCATAAGTGTGAGTAAATGATAAGAGAATTTTCATTTTTGGGTGAACTATCCCTTTAAGGGCTCTTGTCAGATCTGGACGAATTTGTCAATAAGAAGAGAGGTTTGGAAACCTTTCTAGTAATTATTAGTGAAAACGTGAAAAATTCCCACAGGGAAATATAAACCAAACAAGATCATGTTTTATTAATGCCTACTTTCGCTATTTCATAGCTTTTAGTTGTTAGTTCAGTGTAGTTACAGTTGTCAGTGTCGAAAGAATTTTGATAATTAGTTCTGTACACAGTACCGCCGCTCCCTAAATGCAGAGTACGTAGCCTGCATAGGGCAACACGCGCAGAAATGCTGTCTGTTCACACTCCAGTTGTCAATAACACGATCGGCAGAGCAAAAGGCATTTACACTTAACGTGGATGTTTACATGGATTTATACAGTTAATCAGCGCAAAGTAGCTGCAATAGTTTCCAGTACACCTGCGAGGGCACGGGTTAAATGCATAAATACTGCTTATGACATGCGGGACAATGCGCACTGATATATTGCTGCAGATTTAAAAATGTACACTTAAAAACGAATGTCACAAAAGCCCATTTCACAGAAAAGCCCGCTTTATCATTAGAGCCACAACTTACCTCAGAGTGCTGCCATAAGTTGGAGCTGCAATTTTAATTTTTAAATAACCGCTTGTCTTGGTGTTAAATGAAGGCAATGCATGAAGAAACTATTCTTTTTTTACTGTTCAGAGTGAAGAAATTTAGAAGAGCATGGTTGCAACAGTGATGGACTCGTCTTGAGTGACAGTCTGTGTCAGCGCACACAGCTGTGTGAACTTCCTCTGTCGTAAAAGTCCCATTAAATAATCTCTCAATAAATTACACATTAATTAAAATTAAACCCAGTAATGTAACGACAGGAACGCCGTCCATTGTAACAAAATAAATGTACAAACATTTCATTAGAAATTTACTTGTGAGTAAAAAGTACCCACTTTTAAAAGTACCCACTTTTTTAATTTTGTTTCCAACAAGTTACTCAAGTAAACGTAATAGAGTAAATGTAGTGCGTTACTACCCACTTATGTTCCAGAAGGTCATTCAGCACATTGGGCATCATTTCTAAAGCCTGCATTTGAATAATATGACTTTCACAAAGTTGCTAATGGAAAAGTTTGAGCAACATTGAGTGACACCCAATGTTTGTTGCTTGGGTTCTTTGGTTTGATTCAGATATTTCAGGCGTTTTACAATAGAGGGAGGCAGGTCGGCTCAATTCCCTGCTCTGCGTCTCCCAGTGGAGGACAATGAGGGTCACGTAAGGGCAGACTCAAGCCTCCGACATGCCCACAGAGCGCAGAGAACAGCACCTGACATGGTAAAGGGTTGACTCGATGAAAGAAACTGAGAAAGGAGCACAAAGGCCATCTCTGATGTCTTAAACCAGATCTGTGATGATGTTAAAATGCATGACTGAGATCTTTTCTATAGCACTGATGGAAAAAGCCTGATGGAGGTAAATGAAACATAATTGCTTAGTAACACCTGGTTAGGTAGTGTGTTTGACTGTCTGGTTGAGCAGCAATTCCTCAAGGAACAGGAGCTAAATTATGTTCATTGACAAAAATTAGCCTATATGCCATTTTAATCAGAGTAAAACTGATTAAAATGAATGAATATGAGATGATAAAAAATACATTAAATTTAAAGGACATTTTCGTCAAAAGACTAAAACTATGACTAAAACAAAAAACTGTAAAAATTTACAGTTTCAGAGGCAGAGAAAGTTAATACATTTTAATGAAAGATTCTGAAGTCAAACATCCTTATTGGGGGAAAATTGCTTTACGAGCAGTTTTCTTTCCAATGTTAATGTTTTTCCTAATAAAAAGGGATATGTGAGACATATCAAAGGCCTTGTTACTTATTTAAAGTATATAGCTAATAGCCTTTAGTTTACATCACAGCCATGAACCATGATTTGCTACTTGCTAGTCAGTTGCAAGTGATTTTAGGGGGAGGGACATTCTCATTGTACAGCGCATCTGATTAGACAAAAATTTGTGTAGTGCCAGATGAATCATCAATATTTTTGGTCTGTTTTCCCAAAAGAGGAAGACTGTCTATCTGATTAAAGTTAATTTGGTTAACTTTTAGGAGTAAACTGGCACATAGATGGCTTTATTGCTAATAGACAGGTACTAAAAGACACAAAATTCTAATTTTGATTTTAGGGGGTCTTGAAAGTAAATGGGATCCATTTTGATTCCATATTGACTTTAGAACAACAGATAGATGGACAAATGGAAACGAAAAATATTTTGGTGGTATTTGACAGCCCCCTCTTGTCAGCTAAAGTGGGTTACACCCTCAGAATGGGGGATGAAAGGGGTATCTGCACTAAAAAATGCCCCATCACATGTAAAGACCTCAGTCAAATCCCAAGAAGAGCAGGGCAAAAAATTTGAGAAATGGATGCATGAAGTGAGCTGAAGCCCAGATGGGAGGATGAAGTGGGTAAAGAAAGGTAGGAAGAGAGGGAGAGAGAAAGAAATAGATGAATACATCTCCTGTTCTTCATGCAGAGTCTAAGTGTTGTCCAAGAATAAATAGGAAATGCAGCTGTGCTTGGACCACTCCCCTACCCCCCACCCCCTTGTCCCAAAATACCCCACATTCCAAAATGGCTTCCATCATAACTTCAACCGACCACAATTACTCCGGCTCAGAAATGTGGAAATAAGGGAAAGAAGAGAAGTTCTTCTAAATATTTTTAACTATTCCCGCCCATTGCCCAGGACTAATTCTTCTCTCTGTAATGTGGTCTGATAGTTAGAAATCTGGACACGCAGTTGCGTCATTTGACTAATCCTTCTTTCTTGAGAGCATGAAGAGGAGAATGGTGGCTTTGTGGCAAAAAAGAACTATACAGTACCAAATTGAGGTCTCCCAGAGACAATGGCTGCCCTTCAGCTTGTATTCACAGACGTCTCACAACCCTATTAAATGTGTCCCTCGTAAAGGAAAGTAAAATACTTTTGTCTTTCCATCTTACAAGGCAACAATAGGAGCAAGACTCCTGAACAGATCGCAAGCTCCCACCTTCTCCCCACCAATGGGCTTTGTCTCTCTTTTCGTCTTGAACCCTGACAGTGTGTCTAAAGTTCTGATGAAATGCAAGGGATCAAAGATTTTGTGCCGTAATCTTTGTAGGAAGGAGGTTTTCTGTTAGTGGGGAACATAAAATTCTGTGTTGAATCAAAAGTTCACACTTTTTTTTACACCTGCTCTCTGAAATGACTGAAAATAATCCTCTCGGTTACAGATAGTTATCAATTTGCTTGACGAGCTCAGTTTTCTTTCCTGTTTTGATGTATTCCCCATTGAAACAGGACGTTTTTATGAGAAATAATGGGCTCTTCCCTTTTTCATATATTTAATGTCCTTTAATTTACATGACAGTCATGAACCTCAATTTACTACTTGCTAATCAGTTGTAGGTGGTTTTAGGGTGAGGGACATTCTCATTCTGGAGATAATTTGATGGAAAAAAAAAAACCTGTTGTGCAAGATGAGTCATCAATATTTTGATCAGTTTTGCCGAAACAGGAACACTGTACATTTTTAAATGCGTATAACTTCTAAAAGTTATGTTGGCCCTCAGGTGCTCAGATAGGAGACAAAGGCAGGTCTACACACTGTCATAAAGCCTGAATGAGGCCTATAGGAACACTCAAAGCCTGATAACACAAATGGCTCCAAAATCAAACAAAGGGAGTCCAAACAGACTACAGATCCCATCAAGCCTTGCTCACTTTACACCTATGTGTGAAATTCTGAAGGATCGAACTCTCAACTCTTTTTGGATGAAACGCACGACAGAAACAATATGCACCATGTCTAGTTGCAGCCCTGCTGCTCCCAGGTGTAGCCTCGTTGCCCAAGGAAGTAACGTACGTACCTGAACTTTGGCCATACAATCTCCATCTCGCTGGACAAGCCGAGATTTCTCCGTGTTCCACCGAGCACGCTAACGGATCCGAAGGAGACCGCCAAGCAATCCGTGTCTCACCCTTTTGCCTGCAGAACTGAAGAAAGAATATTTCTCTTCCTTCTTCAACCGAGTTGACTTCGCTGATTTCTCCGCCAACCCAGCGTGAATCAGCCACCATACTGCCCGCCGACAGAGCGAGGAAACAGCCTCCCGTCACCACCCGAGCTTCAGGGAACTGAGACGGAGTCAAACGACGGACGAACACACATTCTACCCACGTCCTCACGTGACTCAAGTAAGAGGTTTATGTCTGGGCACAGATAGATTATTATAGTGTATTATTCTTTAGTATCAAGGCTATTGCTTGTACAGTTTACGGACCGCCGAGTCCGCTCATTGCTGCTAATAATACTCAAAGTATTAATGTAACTTACTATTACGAATGAGATTTGCTGTGTTGTCGTCCAACCACGTTGGGCTGTATGTGCATTTCTGCCATCGCGGATGAGACCAGCAGACTGAATTTATCCCTTAAAGAGCCAAAAGCAGCGGCAGATGGATTACAAGCTGTTCACCGCGTATCTGAGTGATAAAACTAATGGTTGCCTTCCCTCCCACAATCGCTAAACCTGCTTTGGTGCTGTCACTCTGTTCTCCCTCTCTCATACTAACCGCACACACACATGACCCCTCACAAACATACCCGCACATACATTTGGCGAACAGATAACTTGGCAATGGAGCCCAGTTTTGTCCCTAAGTTATCGTACCAGCGGAGACACTTGTTAAACGGGCAGTCGCCATTAATAAGTCTCTCTGTCCACATTTGCGGCCACATTCTCTGGCCGGAAACCTCGTGTGACGCACTTTCCACAAGAACCACACCCGCCATTTTGTGCCCTCCTTCTCTCCTCTCACACACACACACACACACACACACACACACACACACACACACACACACCTACCCTCCTCTCATGTATTATAGGCTTATTTGTTACCATATCTAATCATGTTACTGTTTAGTTTGTAGTTGGAAGTCGGAAGTTTATCGACTGCATTGTATTGATTATTAATAGATATTACTGCATCAATAAACTTTGTTATACTTTAAAGAGAAATGCTTTGGTATTGTTCTGCAAACACCTGTGCCAAGGGCTGGCAGGGAATGTCAGTGCTTGGATTCAAGCCTTCATTGTTTTCCTTTTGAATGTTGATGTTCTCTGGACGTCGACTTTCCTAAGAGAACAATCCTATATTGAGACTACTATACTGTCTGGTTATTAGTCCCTGATTTCAGGGTGGTGCCCTGGCAATATTAATCCTTATTAATATTCTATTGATTTTGATAATTAATCATTATATTTGATAATTGTTGCTTTGAAGGATTAATAAGCTAATGTTGATTCTAATCAATGTTCTATTGATTTTAATAATAAATAGTTGTCTTTGATAATAATTAATATTCTATTGATTTTGATAATTGATAGTTGTCTTTGATAATTACCAAACCCGCTCCTGAACGAAGCCCCAACAGTTAATTTCATGGTGCTTCTTTGACACCTGCTCACAGAAAACCTTCTAAAAAATGGTTAGATATCAAATCAAATCACATATTTTCCATTTCCATTTTGTCTTTTCCAATTCAACATATCCTAGTTTGGCCCCCACATGACTTTATCTGCACCTGATGTTAAGCTGCTCTGATGGAGTGCTGCTCTTCATTTGGAGCATATTAGCTGCCCTCTCGGACGCAAAGGCCCAAACAAAACATGCATATGCATGCAGCCGGACCAATAGAGGGATTATGTCTATGAATACATTACGGCTGGGGCAAGCAATTCTGCATACCAATGCAGACAGCTGACGTGCCCCATGTCTCAGCTTTGCATGTATGTATACATATGGACAGCCATACCATGTGATCGTATTATACTTCTAATTAGATCACGTCTGTAACAGGAAGCATGACTGTTTGTTGGCCATTTACCCACACAATTTTCAGACTGTAGCAATCACTCTCTTTCTTGGCCAGAACAGAAGGAAGAAAAAAGCAACTAATGTAGAATAGTGGTGACATAAAGAGAACGGAAAACAGATAATGATATGTAAGTGTTATACAGGTAGCGCCGGTGACCGGCACTTAACAGTACAGTATAGTACAGTACGAAATCCAGTTTTCTTTAAAAAATATCAATTATGTAATGTTTTGCATCATATAAATTTAAAGATGATAAAGGCTATCATGCTAAGCAATGAAAACCTTTACAATACTTACAGACCTGTTCCTCCGCATGACAGCATTTATCCTACCACATCAAACTGAAATGGAATCCGTCGATGCACTGGTCCATGTGCTAACCAGGCAGGCAATCCTCCCTCTCATAGGTGATCTGACCCTAGTGTGAGTAGATGAATGTGGGGTGTGTTCACTCTCCTCTGTGGAGCTGAACTGTGCTTCTGCACTAATAGAGATCTAAGCTCAGGACACACAGGTGATTACCTACACTCTCAGAGGTCACGCTGTGGTCACGAACGTAGTGCAGCACCGCTTTCAGACAGACTAGCCGGGTGGCTTTGTAATTACCCATGAGGCTACGCCGGTGGTGTAGACGTTGCACTGAGGGATGTTGAAAGCTGCATCCAGCGACCTGTCTGATTGGGGTTAACAAAGGGCTTATTTGCATAAAGGGAGTGGTTTGATTAGTAGTTTTGTGTGCATGCTCAGATTTTTGGAAACAAGAGGGTGTCAGTGAAGTGAACTAGCAATGGGAGCCTGTGTTTGTGTGGCTATGTGAGAGTTTGCATGACTTATCCAGACTAATCTAATACAAAACTGAATACACACACACACACACACACACACACACTAAAGAGACTAGGTCAAAAACTAGAATGATGAAAAATTAGTGGTGCTGGCCAGTACAAATCTTGCCACAACTATGCTAAGGTGTTGCGGATGGTTTCCAGTGTGTTGCTATGTTGTTGCTTGAGTGTTCACATTTGTTACTAGGGCATTGCTAAGTGTTTGCTAGGGTGTTTTGGGTGGTTTCTAGGGCATTGCTAGATGTTTGTTAGGGTGTTCTGGGTGGTTACTATGGCGTTGCTAGATGTTTGCTAAGGTGTTCTGTGTGGTTACTATGGCATTTGTAGGTGTTTGCTAGGGTGTTCTGGGTGGTTACTAGAGCATTGCTACATGTTTGCTTGGTTGATTTGGGTGGTTTCTATGACATTGCTAACATGATCTGAGTACTTTTGAACGTTTATATGTTCAAGGAGGTTTGTAGGGCACTGCCTGGTGTTGGCTAGGGTGTTCTAGGTGGTTTTTAAGGCATTGGTAGGTGTTTGTTAGGGTGTTCTGGGTGGTTATTAAGGAGTTGCTAGGAGTTTGCTGGAGTGTTCAAATTTGTTACTAGGGCATTGCTAAGTGTTTGCTAGGGTGTTCTGGGTGGTTACTAAGGTGTTGCTAGATGTTTGATAAGGAGTTCTGGGTGGCTTCTAACAATCTGTGTACACCGGGCACGTCCGTTGATGCGTCATGACGCAACGACTTGAAGCTGTCTACACTGGACACGCTGACAAGAACATTCTAAACCATTTAATTTGTGTAGTAGCGGCAGCGTGTGCAGCACAAAATGGAACGCGACCCCTGTTTTTTGTCGGTACACGGAAGTGCCGCAACGGACGCTTCCAGTGTAGACAGCATCATTGATTATAATGGGGTTCTATTGCTTTTGATGAGGTGTAGACAAGGTGTAAGGTGTTGTTAGGTATTCTGAGAGTTTTTAGCATATTTATATGTTCAAAGAGGTTACTAGGGAGTTGATAAATGTTTGTTAGGGTTTTCAAATTTGTTTCTAGCGCATTGCTAGGTGTTTGCTAAGGTGTTCTGGGTGGTTACTAAGGCGTTGCTAAGTGTTTGCTAGAGTGTTTTGGGTGGTTTCTAGGGTGTTGCTAGATGTTTGCTAAGGTATTATGGGTGGTTACTAATGCCATTGCTAGTGTTTGCTAGGGTGTTTTGGGTGGTTACTTGGGTGTTAGGTGTTTGCTAGTGTATTCTGGGAAATAACTAGGGCTTTGCTAGGTGTTTGCTAGGGTGTTTTGGGTGGTTTCAAGGGCGTTGCTAGGTGTTTGCTAAGGTGTTCTGGGTGTTTTCTAGGGTGTTGCTAAGTGTTTGTTAGGGTGTTCTGAGTGGTTACTAGGGCATTGCTAGGTGATTGCTAGGGTGTTTTGGGTGGTTGTCAGGTGCTTAGTGAGTACATCTATCCTAAAGTCTAAATGGTATTCTGGTCCGTAGATGTGGTCCCTCCATTTTTCCCCCATTTAATCATCTGCCAGTAAAATCACTTAAAAAAGTAATAGCACACCTCTCCTCAACAAGCTGCGTGATTTGAAGAATCATTCATGTCCATAGCATAAATGGTTCAGGATGAGTTACATGCCAAATTTAAAAAACTAAGTGTAAGGGGTTTGTTCAAATAGGTATAAGCAATAGGTGTCAAGTATAAGCAATATTGATGCTCACTCTACATTGTTGTCTGAGGACATTAAAAACAAAGAGGTGGTCTGTTCTGAACTCCAACAGCGTGTACTCCAAGTGAATAAATGTTTTATCCTCGCCATCTACAGACAGAGGGCAGTCAGAGCAGGTCTGAGTGCTTATGATAGCTCAACCAGTTATCTGAGAGCAACTGAAGTCACGAAAAGCAAAAGACAATGGAGCCATCAGCTAACACACTTTGACAGCATAACCTTCAGAAGAGTTAATAGACTCTGACCTAGTATTTTAAAGTGTGTGAGTGATGGAGAGAGAGATAGATAAAGAGAGAGACACTGTCATCGGAACAGACATCTTATAGACAGACATGTCTTCAAAAAACAACCACACACACAGTCATGTATTATTTACTCTGGTGACCACTAGGACGGCATTCTCCTGGCGGTCCCCAACTGCAGAGATGAGAGGATTAAACATTTAACAGTGCATGACAAAATGGGACAGAATGAATAAATAAATTGAAATGGCCCCTGAATGCACAGTCAGCGTGTGCCAGGCACATATACTTTTCTATGCCTGCCGAAAAGACACACACACACACACACACACACACAATGAAACTTAAGTTAAATAATTTTAATTGCTCAAAAACCAACCAATACTAAAATAAAAATAAAATGAAATGACAAGAAATTATTGTTGGTGTCAGTTGCTGATATACAGTATATTATAACAAATGGAAGCCTTTAAAACCCTCCTTATTAATCATGAAATATTATGGCCAGTTATCAGAATAAAACAGAGTAAAACAGTTTTAATGTCAAATTAGGTAAATGTGTTAATTGTGTTAAATAACAAGTTTACTTTGGCAACCCTTAAAAATACTAAAGATGAAATAACAAAAAACAAAAACAAAATACAGAACACAGAAAAAAAATAAATAAAAAACAAAAACAATCCGTTTAAAATGAACAAAAGAAATAAACCTAACTAAATTAACTAAACTAACCCTAACTAAATTGCATAGAAAAACCTATAATACCCTGTGCCTAGCACACTCTTAGCTCTTCAACTACATAAACTATAGTGACCCATAATGTCATACTGATGCTGTCAGAAACAGCTATATAACTAACAGCTCCTCTCTCTTTCCAAAATCCAATAGCTTTAAGTGTGTGTGATCATTATTTAGCTATGAGAGCTAGTGGCATGGTCCAGCTTTGCTGTGAATACTAAATGGCAGATGACCTTGGATGGGGCAGACCTACTAGCAATTCATGTTGATGACATCAGATAAGGCAAAAGAACCCCCTACCGGCTGAGACCTTACCCATAACGCTGTCTGAAATGCCCCTTTCACCTTCCACCAATCACATGGTGACCTGAAGTGGGCCAATTAGGCTCAATTTACCTATAGAAACATGTTAAGAGACATCTAGAGTACTTAAGGTGGTTTTCACACAATAAGGCTGTTTGATTGCTTGGTCCAAATCCAAGTTCGATTTCACCCCAATCCCCCTGCAGGTCTTTGTTCACATTGTATTTTTGGTTCTGAAAAAGTGGTTTGTTTACACTATTATAATTGTGACTGGGGTCAAAGACGCAAATTACAGTATATGTCTTTAATAGCTGTTACTTCCGCAATTTAGGGGGGTGGGGGTTGCTTTTATACCAACTGTGAACTGTATCAAATGTCACATGAGCCACACCTAGACCACCTTTTCAAGCGGACTTGAATGTGGTTCACTGGTTCGCATCCGAGTTCAGAAAATCACTTTCACACCAATCAAACGAACCAAACTCTTATGCCAATCAGACTCAGATCCGCACCACTTGCTCTTGTGTGAAAGTATCCTCAAAGACTTGAATTAGGCACACTTGTGCCATAAACAAATGTTTATGCTGTTTGTGTCTGATATTGTGTAATTGTGTGTGTAGGAGTGCGGTGGATCGGGTAGGCATACATGACCATGTATTTTATCATTAACAGTGTGCGCGTATGTTTGTATGTAGGTGTATGGGGGGTTGTGTTTGTGGGTGTATGTAATTGCATGTCTTTGTGTCTGTGCGTGCATGTGGGTGTGTGTCCATAATTGTGTGTGTCCTCCTTATCTGTTCCCTCTCTCCTTCAGTTCATTGGCAGACTAGTCAAGCTCAAACTGTTCAGCTGCGACTGGTCCAAGCCCAGTAATTACAGCTTGTCAGAAAGAATTAATTTTCTCATTTCTCATAAAGATGTGTAAAAATTACCATGTTATTATACACCGACACTCTCCAGAGGCACACACCAAATTTAATTTAGAATTCTTCCCGCACATTAAATTAAATCCATAAATAAGAGTTTAGGCATGGGCAGGGAAGCATATGTTCGTTAGGCCAAGCAGGCTGCTCGGGCCCACGCTAATATCTATTGTAATGTTTTAATAGCTCGTGCCTTCTAAGCACCAATACATTTATATGATCACAACAGGAAATGTCAAGCGCACGGCCAATTAGACATGCCACTGCTGCTGCTGCTGTTGGCTTCAGGAGGAAACTGGATGAGAGAAAAATAGTAAGATAGAGAAAAGTGCCTGACCGCAGTTTGGATCTGTACTTTTAAGAGAAGAAATGATTGTCAGAGCCGTGGCTTAGCAGTTAGCAATGCTCATGTGATGCTGATTCAAATCCAGCCCACAACACTACCTAATCTCGTTCTTTATTTCTTTTTCTGTCCTTTCTCCATTATACTGTGAATAAAGATGGCAAATAGGCAAATAATTAAAAAAAAGATTCGATGTTGGCTTGACAAAGCCTTACAATTTAACTTTAAAGACTAGAAGTTTGAGGTTTTACAGGCCCAACAGATTAAGTGATGGGTGGGTGGATGGATGGATGGATGGATGGAAGGAAGGATGGGATGTAGCTTAAAAGTTATAGGAGCAGTTAAGTTACTTTGTCAAACCAACACAATCGAAATTGAATTCTCAGGTAATTGTCAAAAAAATAAAAAACAAAATTTAACTACATTAATGCTGCAGTGCCATTAGGGACTAGTGGCAGAGCCATTTTTTCTAGATCACAGCACATAGTGTCATCATCTATGTATTGTATATCATGCATTTACAAATGAAACACAAGATCAATTATTCAACTATTTATAGTGTGGATAAAAGATAAAGCTTACACAAATAAATGTGTTTAATGCCTGCCAAATCTCCATGTCCTTTACTTGGATGCCCACAGAGAGAAATAATGAGACACAGGGAGGACATAGACACAGTGAAAGAGAGAGACAGGGAGAGGGAGAGAAAGAAGGAGAGCTGTTGGTTGGGGATGAAGGCTTAGGAATGGTGGATCTCTGCTGCGAGGGGGCACAGGATGGCGGTCTCCCACTGGCACGGCACACAGACAGTGGGTCGTCGTACACAGACTCACACACAGTGGGCAGTGCCACAGTCAGAGAGACAGAAATAGACCGAACTCACACATACCGCCAACTGAGTCTCATAGGCTCCATGAAACATGACTACGAGCTGTGAGACAGTGTCCTTTCTGACACACGGGAGCCTGTCTGTGATACGGCCACAACTACACACAGACGTGCATTGCACACATGTACATGGTGGACAAAGATGGCCACCCACAGCCCTGTCCACCCACAAACACAGACGAACAGAGATTCAACCCACCCCCAACATTTATCCACACACACGTACACATGCAACCCTGCTGAAGTGCTGTTTTCTGATGGTGCTCCATAGGTGAGTCGTAGTTAGTGTGTGAATGCTTTGCCTGGAGAATATATGCTGGCCAAAGAGCCATGAGGCAATGTCTACCACGTGACCAAAGCTTTCAGCATATTAAAATACTATACAAGTGGTTCTCAGAATGAGGTTGTTCACTTTGACAATACATGCAGGAACTGTGTGCAATTCCTTTTCCTCTGCCTTTTGTTCTAATGTGATGTCAGGTGTGCCCGCTGCGCTGCTTTCTTGTGTGCACGGCAGATTCGAATGAGTGAAGAAGGCGATTTTTTTGTCTTAGATTTTTTTCTATGCCTAGAAACATGTCTGAACATGATCCTCTCTTCCCTCATCCTTGTGTTTCACAGATGAAAATAGTCATCTTTAGAACGACAAGGGTGAGAATGATGAAAGAACTTTCATTTTTGGGTGAGCTATTACTGTATATTAACATTGCTTCTGCAAGCAGTATCACCTCTTTATTTATTAATTTTTTTGACGTTTTACAAGTACAGTATTAAGGCATAATTATTTTTTTTTATATATTTATGTTACCGAAAGTGTACAGAAAATAAAAGAAAAATGTAGCCCTAGAGAAGTTCAAGTTCAGATTTGTGTGTGTGTGTTTTTTTTTTTTTTTTAAATAAAACTTCTTTCGGGCATGAAACTGAAAAAATAATAAAAATAATTCAGTTCATTTTTTAAAAGCAGTTTTTTTCTCTACATAATATTTTCCATCCAATTATGGTGTAGGGGGCTCAAAAGTTTTTAGCCAGTTTCAAAGGTGGGCTTTACAAAAAAAAAAAAAAAAATATTGGAGAACCACTACTATACAAAGGACTCCCCCAAAATGATGCTAGATGTTTTTTCCAGAACTACAGAAACTTCACTTGTCTTTCAATTACTTTTAGCCAAATGGTCCTAAGGTCATTTCTGTGAATATACAAGGTCAATTTTCTGCTTGAAAAGTGTGCTGGTGCTATCCTTATCTGAAATAGCCACTTGGTTTGACTTTGTTACCTAAAGCAATGAGGCCTTCATACTTACAAGATTCCATTCATTACAGTTTTGTTTTTGTTTTTTCGTTTGTTTTTGTTGTAGTGCAAATATAGAAGAACATGGGGATAAATAAATGCTGTAATAAAAAGATGTGAGAGCCATAATAATGAGACCTGAGATAAAAGTGAATTCATTGGGAAAGTTTGTGAGGGTCTTTGGCAGATGCACATATTACGTACCAGTCAGTCGTGTTGAGGCCCCTTGTGCTGAAAGAGTTCTGTCTCTGCCTGAACAAAAAGAAAAGGAAAAGAACAAGTTAGAAACTCCAATCAGACTCTCCAACCCTCTCATGTTCTGAAAAGTTTCACTGCTTGAAGAGGTTGTGTGCTGGTCGAACAATGTATCAACTTGTGTTACTTTGAAATTATAATTTCTCCAAGTCTTCATTTTAGGCCAACAGGAGAACTTCTGGAACACAAGATGGACATTGTGTAGACTTTGCTGTTCATAAACAACTTAAAACATCCTTAATCCCCTTCTCAGAACTTATCATTGCATTTGTAAATTGTACAGTACTTAAAATGTCACGTCCAGTGTTTATGTGTGTAAGCATGTGGAATTGAGAGGATTCTCGAAGCTTTATCAGAGTTCTTGGCAAGCTCTCGTTCTCCTCAACAAACCCAGCACTAAGTCTTATATCATCCCTCTTAGAACTGGATTGGTAAACCATGTCATTTGTAAGTAGTTTTGGGAGATTTAGACCACTGTCCACTCGCTAACACATCAAACCACATGAGATTTAGGGGATGTGGTTGTAAACGTCTTTGCTTGAACATTGCGGGAGCACGCTGCTTGTATAGTCTAAGAGAATGTTGGGATCTTTCATTACATGAGCTGAGCTTCATTGTAAGTTTCTAATCTTGCATGCTGCCATGTACAGTATAATCCATGAGAAAACTTGGATGTCATCGTTGCGAGGGAAAATGGAACGTGTTTGAACTTAACCTCAAATAGAACATATATGAAGTTCTGACAACAGACAATGGGTCTTTTAGGTCACTCACGTAACAGATTCTCGTGAATCAGGGAAAGTGGTTTGCTGCTTAAGATCAGTCGGACCACCCTGGCGCTATTCTCGAGGGGGAAGTATTTATGCTCACAGAATCGGCAGAGATGCCTGTACACTGGGATTTAAATGAAGTCAAGCTCAGCTTACAATAGCACAATAGAGGCGGGGGTTAAGATGATTCTTATATGTGTGTTTGCAGTTTGGGTAGGTGTGAGACAACAAGACAATACATTTGAGTGCATTGAAAACTGTGCATGTATGTGGGAGAATTCATTATATGCCCTCAAACACACACATATTTGTGTATACTGTATATGTACACGGAGCCAATACAGGTAAGAGTGTGGTACAGGTTTGTTTATCTGTGTCAGCGAGTCCATGTGTGTGTATATCCTGCAAGTGTGTGTGTGTCAGCTCCGGGCCTCTGCTTAAAACACGGCCTTATTTACTCCTGTCAGCCCATAAAGCAAGCCTGAGTGCCATGCTGATTGAAATCCCCTTTTGTGTGCTAGTCTTCAGTGATGTGGCTTTTCTCTCCCCCTCATCTCATGATGGAAGCCTGTACTGTTAATCTGAGAGTGGACCCTGAAAGGACGAAATGAGTTGCTGGGCTGAATGCACTCTTTACCTCCTCTGTCTTGCTCTATTCAAACGTGGGGCGTGAGAGCTGGCGCTAACACCTCCACAACAATACATGGCCAAAGCAATGCAAACCTTCCTTACACAAACTACTCTGTCTCTAGGAGACTTGTTTTTCCCACATTATCTTCTTCCTCACAGAATAATAGTAATGTTCCCCATTATGGCACCTCACAATACAAAAGATATGTACCAAGGACGTAATGAGAGAGTAAAATGACTTATAAGGGTAACAAAAATGGATCCATGTGGCAAACTTGTAGTTTTCAAGAGGAAATGCAGTTAAACAACAATTAAACTATCTTTCTGTAGAATGGGTGAAATAATAATGGCTACCAGATTGTGTGCAACACTCTGGTTCTGGAAATAAAATCCCCATTTATTTTCTCCATAGTGGAATTAATTTTTTTTAATTTTTTTTATCCCCTTTTCTCACAATTTGGAATGCCCAATTCCCACTACTTAGTAGGTCGTCGTGGTGGCGCGGTTACTCACCTCAATCTGGGTGGTGGAGGACAAGTCTCAGTTGCCTCCGCTTCGGAGACCGTCGATCCGCGCATCTTATCATGTGGCTCATTGTGCATGACACCGCGGAGACTACACATGTAGAGGCTCATGCTACTCTCCGCGATCCATGCAAAACTTACCACGTGCCCCCAGACCTGGCTGGAGACACTCAGCACACCCTGGACTTGAACTCGCGACTCCAGGGGTGGTAGTCAGCGTCAATACTCGCTGAGCTACCCAGGCCCCCAGTGGAATTAATTATTAACAATTACTTATAAACCTTTAAATACAGACCTACTATGAGGTTAGAGACTGTTAATCGATGGTATGTGCTTCTCTCATCAGTCTGGGTTATTTCAACTTCATAAAAAAATATATATATATTTTTCAATAACGGAATTCCTGTTGAAGAACTACACTACCCAAGAACCTGCAAAGAAATATTCACCAATTAGAGAATGGCAGCAAACAAAGCGCAGCAAACAAGCCCAGCAGCGACTGCCTACTCCATGACGCAATAGTGTCGGCCTTCCTACACACTCAAAGTACTATGTTTTAGAAATCAAGTACTTTGCAGCCTCTATAGGGGGCAATTTAATAACCACAGGAGCACCTAAAGTCTTAAATATCACTAAAATGGCAATTCACTTGACAGTGGCGTTGATGCCCTGATGCGAATCATGAATGCGGCTTCACAATTGCTATAGCAAAGTAGATAAACACAGTCAGCCGGCTGATTAATATTGTGGAGGATGAAGGTTTAAGAGATTTAATGCGCATTGCAATGAATACTCAACCTATGGGGACTTGTTCTTTCGATTAGTCAACCTCCCACTTAGATTTTGGGACATGTTTAATATTACTTGAATTGGTGCTATTTTAGTGCATTTCTGTCTTTATACTGTGGAATGGTTTGTTTAGAAAATGTTAATAAAGCATCATTGCTACATGTTGTTTTGTTATTTTTTCCTAAGAAGGAAATAAATGTATTTTGACAGGAATAAAAGCATATATGGGCTGCGTCCGAAATGTAGCTGTCTTGCTGCCTTGCTGTCCTATCAGTTAATGACTCAACAGACAGCGTTTGCATATGAAGGTACCTCCAGAAACTAGCTTTGGACAGGCAACTGTGGCACCATAACGTCACATTGTTGCTAAGATACCAGCAACTGATTATCGCCATCTGGTGTCCACTATATGTAACTTGTCTGCTTCATTAAGTCCAACCGAACCACAATGGTCTAATGATCTAGAACAAAATCAAGAGAGCTTTGGCGATAACCAAGTGTATACTTAATAACTACAATACTACTTTCTTGCTAGAAATAGAATCAAAAGTTGGAAAAAGTGAATAAAAACATACATTTATACACAAATTTGCTATCAACTGCCTCTTCGGCTGCCATTTTCTTTTCTTCAACTCAACCGTTGTGGAACCATGCGCACAGGATTGTTTGATTTCATAGGCAGCGAAGGATACATCTATGCTGCCTTCAAAAATCGATCAGATGAAAGTATCTTAGTAGACATGATGTGACACAGACATTGGATTCGGACGTGCCTTGATGCCTTCCTACCTCCATATACAGCCTCTGGAGGCAGCATTTTCCTGATCTCGGACACAGTCATTGAGTCAAATTGTAGCACTTTCAAAATCTATAATTAACTATAAAAAAATATTCGGTTAATTGCAATAAAAAATTGTAATCAACTGACATCACTAATTTGTAAATATCGGAATATTTTGCAATAAACTTAAAAAGAAGTGTTTCAATACTACTAATCAACTTTAAATCAATAGTTTTATATTTCCCTTAGTTTTAAAGTCAATTATGTCATTCACAATGCTTCTTGGGATTGTAGCTCATTCCATCACATGATGACATTAAGTACACAGTCTGGTACCCTTTTATTTTTGTCCGATTTTCAAATACTTTTTTGCTTCAAATTAACGTTTGCAATGTTTTGATGTACCTCGGAGCTGGTTGGTTTAGTTCATGGCTTACAATTCTTTTATGAAGCTTTATGAAATCCCTATGGAAAAAATACTTCCGGAACCAAGACAGATGAATAAGTGGACAAGCTGACGTTACACTCTATAGAGAACAGGGCTTTCTGGGTGTTGACTTTGCACTCTATAGACTATTTCAAGAATGTAAACAAAAACAAAGGAATTAGAATGGTCCAAACGTATTTCCGGATCCGTTCAACAAAGTCTCTTTTTCAAAGTAAGTCAGTCCACTCAGAGGCCATCTTTGGAACACTCTTGGGCAGTTTGGGCAGCTATTTTTTTATGTAAAGTGCAGCTCGTATCTACTTGAATGGGGAAAGACCAAAATCTCAGAAACAGTTGGTCAAGATTTCAATAAAAGAACATATTTAAAATAAGCAGTAAAATCTTACAACACTGTGTGGAGGGGTGAGCAGGAGACGGACACATTGGGTGTGGCGTCAGGCCTCAGGTAATCTGGGGCCTTTGTGGTGGAAAGGGCTATGTGAAGGGAGAGTAGTGAAGACGGGGGAAGGTCCAGGTCATAGTGGGCGGGGTCCCGGCAGCCATGACGCGCTCCCCTCCTTGGTCTGAGGCACGTGGTGCGGCTGGTTCACTTGAGTGGCCCGGCTTCCCTGAGCTTAGGCACTTGAGGGGAATAGCGGCCCAGCATCCTGGCCCATCAGCCACGACACATGCTCCAATCCCTGGTGAGGCATTTATCTCGTACCGGACCCTCCCCGCTCCGTTCCTGGACCTGCAAAGATGCCAGCAGGTAGAGACCAGTCTCCCGAGGAGAGGCGCGCTCTGTGTTTAAAGGCAGCAGTGATGAGGCTCTTTATTGGGCGTCTTTAACTCAGATTACACTTCAAAACGCAATTTTACCATCTTGTATAGCTAATGTGCATGCGTGTTCTCGAGTTGACTGACAGGTGAATACTGTATCTGAAAGGCGATTGGCTATTTCACCTGTAAGGTGGGACTTCCTTTAAACATCCATTGACCGTTGGCTGCAGTTGGGTCTTCCAATTTCTCCCATTAATTTTAATAGAAGTGGCCCATCTCTGCTAAATAGTCTCTGTTTTGACAACAGGAAATGTTCATGAAACAATAACATCACTTGACGTCACCAACGAACAGTCCTTGAAATGGTCTCTATACTGGATATAAAGGGTGTGGTCAAGCCTCAAATATCCAAGACATTAGCTTCATTCAGATGCTACAGAACTACTATAGCACTACAGCAAACACAGAATCAGTGTGGATGGAGGTAAGATACAATGCCAGTTGTATGGGATGCAGCATAGCAAACACAGATAAACAAAATGAGTTCAGAGTCTGCTTGGCAACCTGGACTGCACATCAAGCAACCCAGGAGCCATGCGTATCGATGGACTCCATTAGAGACAGAAAAAGAATAAGATCTCATTGTTGTTTGGGGTGGAATTCCCCTCTGAGGCAAGATAAGTCAGATCCTTTGTTCTGTGGCCTCCGTGACAGAACACTTATATAATGCATTCATAGAAAATAGAGACTATGTCAGGCCGTAAAGCAAAGTGGGCCTGTGGCCTTTTTATTTGTAGGAATGGACGGATGGAAAGATGAAGGAATTGAGTGCGAAAGAGAGTGAAAGAGATCATACGACTGTTGTCTTACATAAGGCCCAGAAAAGATGCACGAAACAGAGTGTTATGGCTCTTTCACATGGATAAAGAGATGAGAAAATGATAGAAAAGATTAAAGTAAAGGGGTCATACAAAGTGAGTCTAACTGCAGAGGCCACTGTCACTGTACAGTTTTGCCACTTTGTGTTTCCTCTGCAAAGTCTACTATTAAAGTTGGTGATGCTTTTAAAGGACTGTTTGTTAGCCTGTATCGAGCAGGGCAAATTATCCATGCACATTTGCCCCCACGAACAGACAATGGACTGACTTAGTTCACTTAATGTGAGAGAGCCGTAAGTCAGATACAGAAGCGACTCTGAGAGCTTTGGTCTTATATCAGTAAAGCCAAGATCACATAAGGCTTTAAACTTTAATTCTGAAGGCCTCTTTCTTTGTGGCAGTGACTGAAACAATCAGAGAGAGTAAAATCAAAGTTGAGGGCAAACAGACAAGACAATTCATTAGGGCTGCTTTTAACTATTTTGAAAATGTATTAATCTGTCTATTAATTGTATAATCAACTTTTCGAACTGTTTCCAGTATTTTTACTAAATAGTTGTGCTATTTTCTTTCACATCTGTCCTTAAAACCATGGGCAAATTGAAAGCTATGGGGAAAAAAAAGTCTTGCATCTCCTGACCGATCTGGGTGAGAAAAACTAAACCAGCATAACAACAAAAAATTAATTTCAAATATAATTTACAAATAAAAGAGCATAAACAACTAATTAGGACATTTTTATTTTAATTCATTGATTTTTAGCGATTTAATTAATTAGTTGTTGCAGCCCTACAATTCATTAGGCAGAAACCAACATTTCCGTTGCTGCACACTCATGGTTGAATGTTAGGCCAATATTTTTGCAATAAATATTTTCAAACTCAGCATGACATAGAAAATGTTAATCAAATTGAAAATAGTATACACAAGACTACTGTGTTTACACAAACACAATTTAATTGTTTTATGCTATGCAGATCACATACAGGAAATGAACGGTAGGAAAAACAAAAGAGTAATAGAGGAGGAAAATAAGAGATGTCTCTCCTGACTCGGTGTGACTATAAGGTTAGCCTCTGGAGTGAGCAACACAAAGAGATTAACCTATTTACATCTGTTACCTACTCTAATGGCTTTTTGTATGGTTAATTTCAGCCATCTGCATTCTCTCTAAAGACTTTGTCACACAAAACTAATAAAAGTCATCTGGTGCGCACAATTAGAGAACAGAGAACTGTACAGAGAGGCAGACAGACTCAATGACACTGGGGTAGACAAACAAACAAACAAACACACTCAAAGACACATGCATCATGCAGCTGGACATATGACTAGGCATGCATTCCCTGACATAAACAAATCACATGCTTGCTGAGTGACTGACAAACACAGATTAAGATCCTAATGCAGATTTTCAAAGTTCATTTTGTGCTGTAATGTACAGAAGAACAGTTATGCTACTCTAAGGCACAGGGACAAGGACTTCCCATTTAGATCACAGCTTGTAAATGTGTTCAATGGGAAGAAAGAACTAAGAAAGTTCTTACAGGTAGTTTTTCAAGTCAAGAATGTCCTGGACTTCTTGGCTTATGGCGCATTCAAGTCCTCCTGGGAAGTTCGTACTTATGAGGTCGGAAATCGTAAATACAATGGGATGTCTATTCAAGTGATTTTAGTTGGAAAGAACTGACCTGTTTTTTCTACTTCTTTTTTTTTCTCCAATTTTTCTTTTTTCACTTACTGGCAAAGATAGAAAGCTTTTTTTAACACCAATGCAACAAAATGAAGAGCAAATCTGCATTAAGTGTGTAATTAATGCTTTCTATATTTTACCTAGGGCTGGGAGATTTAACGCGTAAAAAAACTTAACACAATTAATGCAGTATCCCTTTATTTTTACTTCCTGAAACTTCACGTGATAGGAGAAAGGTGTCCCAAGTTGTTCGGGCATCTGCTGTCTGCCAGGAACAAACCCAGGCACATTTGTACAGTGGGCGAAACTTCACCAATGTTTTTCCCCACTTTCTGTGGCTAACACTGGCATGTATACAGTACATTTTTAACTCACTTGACTCAACTACACATCGTCGCACAGAAACTGATTGTGTGAAGCAGTGCAAGCTTATTCATTTCGTATCATGTCCCAGGCATAATGTAAATGAAAGCGCATTTACTGTACGGAGAATAAAGACTTCATCCGCAAGCGGGCAAGTGACACGGGCAAGCTGCTGTATCTCTTCGCATCACGCGAAAATGCTCACTGACTTTCATCTGAATCCGTTTCAAAAGCGAAACCGCCCGAGTGAGAACCAGCATGTGCAAGATAAAACTAAAGGACCCGGCCGTTCAGCAAGCTCCAGCCAGGTATACTTGTAGAGACTGAACGGCAGTCAGAGAATAGTTTTGAGATTTTAAACTTCAGCAAATTAAACTTCAGCATTCAATATGTTTTAGATCTGTATGTATTGTGTATTATAATGCATTGGCAATGTACACTTGACAATAAAGTCTGATATGAATTGAATCTGCCCATTTGATCCTATTATTAAAAAAAAGATTTTGCCCAAATTGTAATTACAGCATGTCCACTGATTTTATGGCATGTATACATATTCTTCTATAAAAGATTAGTACCTGTAAAAATGTGTCTAGTTAACTCTATCCTCGAAAAAAAATGTTTTACATTTTAATGTACATATTTAAATAATTAAAATAAATGACTAATCAATTTCTTGCAAGTTCTTTGAGACAAAGTATAAAGTACTGTAAATATACAGTATTTATAATAATTTTTTAAAGATTGTTGTAATGTATCATGTACCAGACTTTAATTGCGATTAATCGAGATTAATCACAGAAAAATGTTTGATTAATTAGTTAACATTTTTAATTGATTCACAGCCCAAATTTGATCATTCTCGTTGTCGCTTCATAAACAAGCTAAAATCATTATTATTTTCTGACTAACTTTAGCGTTATTCTTCATTAACAGTACAAAAATGCATCCAAACTGAGCTGTGCAGTGAAAGTCCACAAGTAAAACTGGGAATTATTACCAATTGTAACATCCGAGGTTGCTACCCCTCCTACCAACCACCAGAGGGAGCACTCTCCCGAATACTGATCATCTCCCATATCTTTTCTGTTCATTTCCTGTTTTCACCATGTATAAATAGCCATTCACCTCCATTGTTTCTTTGCAAAGTATTGCCAGTTTACCCTGCCTTACCAAGCGGTTTTCCATTGCCTTTACTGTTTGTTCTCATGTTATGACCATTGCCTGTTTTACTGGATTTACTGCTTTTTGGATAACCCTTTGTTTTGTTTGCCTGATTGGACTGATTGTTTGGTATATTGGATTTAACTGCCTGCTTACCGACTATGTCTGTCTGGCTGCCAATTTGGATTGTCTGCTTGTGTTCTCTAATAAACTTCCTGCGCATGGATCCTAACACCGTCTCCATGGCCAGTTCATTACAGAATACTTCGCCTACCATGGATCCAGCGGAAGTCTCACAGCTCCAGGCCGCATTCGCACACCAGTGCAAGGTTTTAAAGGGTTATCAAAACCAGCTGAACAACTTACAAGCTGCCAACGAATGTTTGACTCATTACATTCACTCACTGCCAGCTCCCCATGCTGAACCGGTAAGCTTTGCTCTCCCTGATAAGTTGATGGTTCTGCTGAAAAGTGCCAGGGTTTTTTACGACAATGCAAAGTCTATTTCTCCAATCAAACTGAATCATTTAATCATGATGCCAAGAAATGTGCTTTATGATGTCACTGCTTACTGGTTAAGCACTCGATTGGGCCGCTGCTGTTTGGGACAAAGATCCTCAAATCCAGGTCTCGTTTGACTACTTCGTTCAACAAATCCACGAAGTTTTCGAGTATTCAGCAGGTGGTCAAGATATCTCTGTTCAGCTGCTTCATCTACGCCAAAGTCTTAAATCCACAGAGGATTATGCAGTTCTGTTCAGGACACTAGCGGCTCGGAGTGGGTAGAACGATGTTGCTCTGAAAACTCTGAAGTTTTCCGTGAAGGGCTTAACCTAAAACTCATGGTAGAACTGACATGCAAGGGTGAGGGTACTACTCTTTCTGAATTCATAACCATGAATATCAAGATGGATAACCTGCTTCGGAATGCTCCACGACCTCAGTTTCTCTCCACCTCTAATTCTACAGTCTCAGTACAGGCCCAGGCGTCCACTGTATCACCTGAATCCATGCAAGTTGCTTACGCTCATGTCTCTATGGAAGAACGGCAATGTCGACAGAACAAAAAGCTTTGCTATTATTGTGGTTTACCAGGTCATCTCAATGCTGCATGCCCACACATGAAATCAAGTTCCCCTGAGTCAAGGCAGCACGTGAGTACCACAAACATTGTATCACCCATCTTACATAGTTTTCTGCTACCTGTAGAAGTCTCCATTGGTGATCATGTAAGATGTTTTACAGTATTAGTGGATTCTGGGGCTGCTGTGAATCTCATAAATCAAGAGATCGTACAAGAACTCAACATCCCCACCATTCAATGCTTCCCAATGATTAACATCACCACTGTTGACAACGCTCCAGTTGGTACTGGCATAACCCAACAGATTGTTCCTATAACCATCAAGATTGGACTTTTTCATGTAGAGAACATTTCACTATATGTCATCAACTCACCCAAGCACGCTCTTGTCCTGGGTCATCCCTGGCTGGCCATCCAGGTGAGGTGAGCTCACGCAATAGTCAAGTTACTGTCATGAACATTGTCTCCTTGTTGCTGTTTCCATGCCTTGTCTTACTACTAGTGTGGAAAGTCCTGAGTCACAAAAAAAAACCATGATACCCGAGGAATATGCAGCATTCCATGATGTGTTTAGTAAGGTCAAAGCTACACAACTTCCTCCTCATCATCCATGGGACTGCGCCATTTAACTTCTTTCCAATACTGCCCCACCGAGAAGCAAGACCTACCCATTGTCACGCCTTGAGACCCTCGCCATGGAAAATTTCATCGAGTAGGCCCTTGCCTCCGGTTACATCCGTCCCTCCACCTCCCCAGCAGCTGCAGGCTTTTTCGTGGAGAAGATAGATGGGGTCTCCATCCATGTATTGATTATCGAGGCCTGAACTCTGTCACCACTAAGTACCGTTACCCACTGCCACTTATCCACTCAGCCCTTGAACAACTCCGTGAGGCAAAGATCTACACCAAGCTTGATCTAAGAAGTGCTTATAACCTCATCAGGATCCGAGAGGGAGATGAGTGGAAAACTGCATTCATCACCACCAGGGGGCACTATGAATATTTGGTCATGCCGTATGGACTTGCTAACACCCCCTCTGTTTCCAGTCATTTATCAATAAGATTTTCAGAGACTTATTGAATCATTGTGTGGTGGCCTACATTGACGACATCCTTATCTACTCTCAAGAAAAGACACAGCATATACAGCATGTCAAGGTGGTTCTATCAGGTCTCCAGATACACCAGCTTTTTTCATACCACATTCCTAGGCTACAATATCAGCTACCAAGGTGTAAAGATGGATGTCTATAAGATAACTGCAGTTACCGAATGGCCTCGACCTTCCACACTCAAGGAACTACAGCGGTTCCTGGGCTTTGCAAAATTCTATCACCATTTCATCAGAAACTACAGTATCATTGCAGCACCACTCAAGTCTTTGCTCAAGGGTAAGCCAAACAAGTTGCCATGGAACAACGCCACGTACCAAGCCTTCGTCTCCCTCAAGTCAAGCGTCACTACTGCTCCTTTACTAAAATATCCCGACCCCAATCTTCCCTTCATCATTGAGGTAGATGCTTCAGAATGCGGGATTGGAGCAGTCCTGTCACAACGTCACAGTACCCCAGGCAAGCTTTACCCATGTGCCGCCTTCTCCAGAAAGTTAAACTCCGCAGAACGAAACTATGATGTGGGAAACAAGGAATTACTTTCTATGAAGGCAGCACTCGAAGAATGCCATCACTGGTTAGAGGGGGCAGTCCACCCGTTTCAAGTTATCACGGCTCACAAGAATCTTGAATATATCTAGGCAGCCAAGTGATTGAACCCACATCAAGCCCGATGGTCATTGTTTTTCACCAGGTTAAATTTTACAGTCACTTACCGCCCTGGAAGCAAGAACAGCAAGGAAGATGCACTTTCATGTAGACATGATCCACCCCACGTCCAACCTCATCCTGGATCCACCCTGCCACCATCTGTCATCATTGCACCAATTAGTTGGGATATCATGGAGGAAATACAAGCACAACAGCATGAACCATCACCATCTAACTGCCCCCCGACCAAGCACTACGTACCCCAAGCTCTGCGTCAGAGAACTATCCAATGGGTCCACACTTCCTTGAGCACAGGACACCCTGGCATCCAAAGAACTATTACCCTGGTATGTAATTCCTTCTGGTGACCATCTTTGGTTCATGATGTTACTAAATATGTGAGGTCTTGTCAGGTGTGTGCTCAATCCAAGACCCTCAGAGAACTGCCAACAGGGCTGCTCCAACCACTACCAATACCTCAAAGACCATGGTCCCACCTGTCCATCGACTTCATCACAAACCTGTCAAACTCCAATGGATACACTACCATTCTGGTAATAATTGATTGATTTTCAAAATAATGTAGACTTGTCCCTCTCAAGGGTTTACCCACTGCCATGGAAACCACTAACGCTTTGTTCCACCATGTATTTAGAGTCTATGGATTACCAGAGGACACCGTATCCAATCGATGTCCACAGTTCACATCCCGAGTTTGGCAGGCATTCTGCAAGCAACTGGACATCAATGTGAGTCTCACCTCTGGCTATCACCCTCAAGCCAACGGACAGGTGGAACGTTTAAACCAGGAGATTGGCAGATATCGTCGTAGCTACTGTAGCCGTGAACAGGAGAAGTGGAGAGAATTCCTGCCCTGGGCCGAATATGCACAGAATTCCCTCACTCATACACCATATTGCCAAAAGTATTCGCTCATCTGCCTTTAGACACATATGAACTTAAGTGACATCCCATTCTTAATCCATAGGGTTTAATATGACATCGGCCCACCCTTTGCAGCTTTAACAGCTTCAACTCTTCTGGGAAGGCTTTCCACAAGGTTTAGGAGTGTGTTTATGGTAATTTTTGACCATTCTTCCAGAAGCGCATTTGTGAGGTCAGACACTGATGTTGGACGAGAAGGCCTGGCTCGCAGTCTTCGCTCTAATTCATCCCAAAGGTGCTCTATCGGGTTGAGGTCAGGACTCTGTGCAGGCCAGTCAAGTTCTTCCATACCAAACTCGCTCATCCATGTCTTTATGGACCTTGCTTTGTGCACTGGTGCGCAGTCATGTTGGAACAGGAAGGGGCCATCCCCAAACTGTTCCCACAAAGTTGGGAGCATGGAATTGTCCAAAATCTCTTGGTATGCTGAAGCATTCACAGTTCCTTTCACTGGAACTAAGGGACCAAGCCCAGCTCCTGAAAAACAACCCCACACCATAATCCCCCCTCCACCAAACTTCACAGTTGGCACAATGCAGTCAGACAAGTACCGTTCTCCTGGCAACCGCCAAACCCAGACTCGTCCATCAGATTGCCAGATGGAGAAGCGTGATTCGTCACTCCAGAGAACGCGTCTCCACTGCTCAAGAGTCCAGTGGTGGCGTGCTTTACACCACTGCATCCGACGCTTTGCATTACACTTGGTGATGTATGGCTTGGATGCAGCTGCTCGGCCATGGAAACCCACTCCATGAAGCTCTCTACGCACTGTTCTTGAGCTAATCTGAAGGCCACATGAACTTTGGAGGTCTGTAGCAATTGACTCTGCAGAAAGTTGGCGACCTCTGTGCACTATGCGCCTCAGCATCCGCTGACCCCGCTCTGTCATTTTACGTGGCCTACCACTTCGTGGCTGAGTTGCTGTCATTCCCAATCGCTTCCACTTTGTTATAATACCACTGACAGTTGACTGTGGAATATTTAGTAGCGAGGAAATTTCACGACTGGACTTGTTGCACAGGTGGCATCCTATCACAGTACCACGCTGGAATTCACTGAGCTCCTGAGAGCGGCCCATTCTTTCACAAATGTTTGTAGAAGCAGTCTGCATGCCTAGGTGCTTCATTTTATACACCTGTGGCCAAGGAAGTGATTGGAACACCTGAATTCAATTATTTGGATGGGTGAGCGAATACATTTGGCAATATAGTGTACCTCTATGGGACTAACCCCCTTCCAATGCATGCTGGGCTACCAACCCCTGATGTTCCCTTGGTCAGAAGAACCTTCTACGGTGCCAGTGGTGGATGATTGGATTAGGCAAAGCGAGAGGGTGTGGGACAGCGCACATGTCCGGCTACAGTGAGTGGTCCGAGCACAACGCTTCCAGGCTGACTGATGGAGGCGCCCCCATCCCAACTATCAGCCAGGACAGAGGGTCTGGTTGTCTACAAGGGATCTCAAGTTTTGGCTACCATGCAGGAAGCTTAGTCCAAGATATGTGGGTCCTTTCAGAATTATCCACCTAATAAACCCAGTTACTTACCGTTTAGAGCATCCTGCTAACTACCGTATCTCTCCTTCCTTCCATGTGTCCTTGCTGAAACCTGTCCACCCGGCGTCTGGCTCTGGAAACATGGATTCCGAGCCTCCACCTCCACTGGAGGTAGATGGAGCCCCAGCGTATATTGTCAGAGAGATCATGGACTCAAGACAACGAGGGAGCCAGATGCAATACTTGGTGGACTGGGAAGGCTATGGACCAGAGGAGAGATCATGGGTAGCCGCCAAAGACATATTGGACCCGTCCATGATCCAAGAACTTCATCAAGCACATCCTAATCGTCCAGCATCACGACCAAGGGGACGTCCCAGCAGAAGAACACCAGGAGTTGTTCATGGGGGGGGTTCTGTAACATCCGAGGTTGTTACCCCTCCTACCAACCACCAGAGGGAGCCCTCTCCCGAATACTGATCATCTCCCATTTCTTCTCTGCTCATTTCCTGTTTTCACCATGTATGTACTTTCACCAAGTCAGCCATTCACCTCTATTGTTTCTTTGCGAAGTATTGCCAGTTTACCCTGCCTTACCAAACATTTTTCCATTGCCTTTACTGTTTGTTCTCATGTTATGACCATTGCCTGTTTTACTGGATTTACTGCTTTTTGGATAACCCTTTGTTTTGTTTGCCTGATTGGACTGAATGTTTGGTATATTGGATTTAACCACCTGCTTACCGACAACGTCTATCTGCCTGCCGATTTGGATTGTTTACTTGTGTTCTCTAATAAACTTCCTGCACATGGATCCTAACACCATCTCCATGGCCAGTTCATTACACCAATAACAATTTGCTTCCATGATTCTTAAACTGACATGCCTCCAACTCAATGTTGGTGCTCAAAGAAAGTCCAGAGTTTCCAACTCGTAATTACAAATTTGTGGTGGCGTTCATATGTGAGCAACACAAATACGATCATTCCGACATGTATGCACCATTGAATGCACCATTAGCTCCTAAATCAGATTAAAAAAATCGAATTAAGAAAAATTGCTGATATTTTACTCATGGAAACTTTGGAGACATTTTTAAATTTGAAGTGTTATCTTTTAAGATAATAAACCCCTCTAATACGATGGCAGATGCTTTTTATTTGATTTAAAAGAATATATACATTTTACAAGCTTCATATTTGCTAAGAGAAACACTATTTATTGTACTATTTATTGCTACACAACACTAATATATAAATATACACACACACACACACACACACACATGATGTCATGTAAACTGGTTACATAAATTGTTGCTTCACACCAAAGCATATGCTTACCTCTACCATTTTAAAAAGGTCAAATTATATATTTTTCCCCTGAAGTCAACTCTTAAATGGTAGACAAAAATCGTTCATCAAAAACAATCATAATCTGGTTTTACATGACCATTTCCCACACTCATTTGGTTTTCTCTTCTGGCTGCCAGTTGCTGCCTGCATCAAGTAACTAAATCTGGATCCTCATACCTCCACTCAGTTTAAAATTGACTGTGAGCACTTGACTCACAACTGCAACTTGCTCTTTAAAAAAAAAAAAAAGTGTTTCACCTACATCCTTGTACTATCCTCTTTACTTTGAGCAATTCTGGAACTTTGCATTGCCGCACTTCTCATGTTACTGTCTCTCTGGATTGCATCGCTTTTATTGCTGTAGGCTATTCCTCATTTGTCCCTTAGAATTAAACAGGCTATTGTCGCTTCTGTAACTTATTTACTTTTACTTTTACAGTACATATATTGTACATCAGTACATATTTACAGTGTATCAGTATTTTATCTGAGAATCGAACCCATGAATTTGTCATTACGTAGCGTCATGTTCTACCACTTGACCTTCTATATTTAAAAGACCTCTGTTAAGGGGGCCTGGGTAGCTCAGCGAGTATTGGAGCTAACTACCACCCCTGGAGTCGCGAGTTCGAATCCAGGGTGTGCTGAGTGAATCCAGCCAGGTCTCCTAAGCAACCAAATTGGCCTGGTTGCTAGGGAGGGTAGGGTCACATCGGGTAACTTCCTTGTGGTCGCAATTAGAGGTTCTTGCTCTCAATGGGGCGCGTGGTAAGTTGTGCGTGGATCGCGGAGAATAGCACGAGCCTCCACGTGCTGTGTCTCTGCAGTGTCATGCACAGCGAACCACGTGATAAGATGCGTGGATTGACTATCTCAGAAGCGGAGGCAACTGAGACTTGTCCTCCACCACCGGATTGAGGTGAGTAACCATGCCACCACAAGGACCTAGTAAGTAGTGGGAATTGGGCATGCCAAACTGGGGAGAAAAGGGGATAAAAAAAAAAAGACCTCTATTATGATTGGCAAACCTACTGTGTAGTTCTGTGTAGGGATTGACAAGTTGCTCGATAGTCAATATTTAAATGTGTTAACATGTCATACTACACTGTAAAAAAAAGAATCATTGAGCAAACGTAAAAATTCAACGCAACATGATGCAGTAAGATTTTTGGGTTCTCTCAACAACGTTTGAATAATTGTCCTCAGTAACACTGCTTTGTTTAGTCAATGTGAATTTGCTTGGTCACAAAATGAAAAAAATATTGTTGAGAGAACTACTCATTTCTTTTTCAGCCAACTGATAATTCACAATGAAAGAACTTTCATTTTGTCATCATTTAAAGTATTTTATATGAAGTTAACAGCAATCTTGCCTCTGAAGAGAGAAGTATGTCTTATGAGGCAAGGCGGTATGAACAACAGTTTAATGTAGACACACAATAGACCTCAGTCCTTAACACACAAACCTCAATAATGGTGACAATCAACAAACCTGATGAAGTTAAAAGATGAGCTCCTAACATCAACACACAACTATTAACTAACAGTGCCAAAAAATAACAACACCAAAAAGCATAAATAAAGTCAGCAAACAGCAAAGAACAAGCCTAAAACACTAACCACATAATTTATTCATGTTGCAATGCATGCTGGGAACTCACACATCAGCAACACTGTTAAACATGAAGTTGTACATTCAGACAACTCTGTTTAACTAGTTGGGACAACATTTGGGGGACTATTGTTGGTCTAACGTGTTTTTATATAGATGCAAAGTAATTTAAATTTTGAGTTTCTGTGACTCAAAAAACCCCATAATTTTTTTAGTGTATGACGATGTCTGAATGACCAATAATGGTCTCGGTGGACTGGAGAGGGAGCTTTGCCTTGTGAACATTAGGTTATGTCTACACAGTACATCAAAATCTTATTAAAAATAGCTTTAAAATTATGTTTTCCAAGGATGTGTCCCTTTAAAGTAAATGTATAAAATAATGAGCAAAATTTACATTAAAAAGTCAGAGAAAGTATTGCAGTCATTCACATTAAGATAATTATTAAATTTTTCCCTTTGTTTTATTTTTCCCTTGATATCCTATATCTGTTCAGTTACTTAACCCTACATTTTTTGTATTGTCTATTTCAATACTTTAAGTACATTATATGTTTGGGCAATATTGCAAATGATGACAGTCATGCCAATAAACATATTACAAGACTGAGAGAGAAAGGGTGCAAGAGAGAAAAGTTTGACTTTTGAGAGAATGACTGGTAGTAGGGAAGTGTGTGTAAGTATGTGTGTCTTCATGTGGGCCAGGGTTCAGGTTGAGTAGGGTTAGTCTCAGTCAAGATAGAGAGAGTGAGAGCTCTAATGGGGGTATTGGAACAGCTGTGAGGAGGGGAGCAGGGGGGTGTCGGAATGCATGTCCAGCCAACAAATGATGTTGCTTTATTAAATTAATAAAGCCCATTTCAGCACGCCTGAACACACCAGCAGAATGACACCAAATCTCACTGTTTTAATCACATTACATATGGGCCAGCTCATTAGCTACACAGGTTTATGTGTTCATGTGCAATGCACAGGGTTACAAACACACACACACCACACACACACATGCACGCACGCATACACACACACATGTTGGTGTGGCTATCCTTATGAGGACTCTCCATAGACATAATGATTTTTATACTGTACGAACTATAGATTCTATCCCCTAAGTCAAGTCATTTTTATTTGTATAGCACCTTTCACAACACACATCGTTTCAAAGCAGCTTTACAGAAAATCATGCATTAACAGAAAATGAAACTGTAATATCTATAATGTCTTAGTCATCATTGTGTAGTTTGATCAAATACGATTGTGAATTGTGTTTAAAAATAAGTAATTAAATAATAATTGTATTTAGAAACCCAGTGAGCAAGCTGAAGGCGACTGTGTCAAGGAACACAAAACTCCATAAGATGTTGGTTAATGGAGAAGAATAACCTTGGGAGAAACCAGGCTCACTGTGGGGGCCAGTTCCCCCTCTGGCTAACATCATAAATATAATGCCAATATTACTTAATTATGTATAGTGCAAGTTATGGTTTAAAATTATTAAACTAATTAAGTGTTAAGGGTCAGTGTTTAAAGAAAGATTTTGTAAGAACTGTAGATTAATGACTAATGTCTTTGAAGTTCATCCTAGATTAACTGCAGAAGTTCACATAGATGCATTGTCCTTTGTTAGTTGGCTGACGAAGGCATTTGTTGGCAATTAATTGATAGTCTATGTATTCCATTATAAGAGTGTCATCATTAGACCGAGGTGATGCAGGCAGAGATCAGTGAGGTGCATCGCAGTTCAACCGGTGGTAATTTCGGTGAGGTCTATCCTAAGTCCAAGGTTCAGGCAATGGCATATGATTTATCCCATGTCTTATGGTTGGAGTTGGCATCAGTTCATCCTCTGAAGTCCATCATAATAGACTGACATGATGTTTGGCTGCATTTAGTTGTCATCATTCAGAGACACGTAACAGTGGAGTCCAACATGAAGCAGGAATGAAGCTGGATCCAGCTGGTTCTGGTGACCACAGGATAGGAGTCCCGAGGTTGAGACAGGGATACAAATAGAATAATATTAGCGTAGATGCCATTCAATTTATTGCAGAGTTATAGATCATGATCAATGTTTCCGGTTTCTGGTTCTGGCAGACCTAACTAAAGCAGCCTAATTTTGAGTTGAAGGATAAATTAGGTGTATGCCTGGCTAAATAGATGAGTCTTTAGTCTAGACTTAAATTGAGTGAGTGTGTCTGCATCTAGAACAGTGTTAGGAAGACTATTCCATAGTTTAGGAGCCAAATATGAAAAGGATTTACCTCCTTTTGTGGATTTTAATATTCTAGGAATTATTAACAGGCCAGAATTTTGGGATCATAATGAATGTGATGGAATATAGCGTGGTAGAAGGTCACTTAAGTACTGCGGAGCTATACCATTCAAATCTTTGTACATAGTTAACATCATTTTAAAATTAATACGAAATTTAACAGGTAGCCAATGTAACGACGATAAAATGGGGCTTATATGATCATATTTCTTGGTTCTAGTCAGCACTCTGGCTGCTGCATTTTGAACCAATTGAAGTTTATTTATTGATCTTGCTGGACATCCTCCCAGTAATGAATTACAATAATCTAGTCATGATGTCATGAACGCAAAAATTACTTTTTCGGCATCAGCAACAGAGAGCATATGTCATAATTTCGCAATATTTCTTAGGTGGAAGAATGCTGTTCTACAAACATTGGTAATTTGATTTTCAAAGGACAGATTGGTATCAGATATAACACCTAAGTTCTTCGCTGTTGAAGACAATATAACACTATATCCATCGAGAGTCAATTTATTTATGTTTTTAGAGATTTTTGGTCCAATAATTAGTACCTCTGTTATTTTTTTTTTTTATCCCCTTTTCTCCCAATTTGGAATGCTCAATTCACACTACTTAGTAGGTCCTCGTGGTAGTGCGGTTACTCACCTCAATCTGGGTGGTGGAGGACAAGTCTCAGTTGCCTCCGCTTTGAGACAGTCAATCCACGCATCTTATCACTTGACTCGCTGTGCGTGACACCACAGAGACTCACAGCATGTGGAGGCTCATGCTATTCTCCGTGATCCACGCACAACTTACCACGCGCCCCATTAAGAGCGAGAACCACTAATTGCGACCACAAGGAGGTTACCCCATGTGACTCTACCCTCCCTAGCAACCGAGCCAATTTGGTTGCTTAGGTGACCTGGCTGGAGTCACTCAGCACGCCCTGGATTCGAACTCACAACTCCAGGGGTGGTAGTCAGGACATCCAATCTTTGATTTCATTGATACACTTTGCTAATTTAGAGAATTGTGAAATTTGGTCAGGTTTTGAAGAAATATAAAGTTGGGTATCGTTGGCATAAGAGTGGAAACTTATTCCACAATTCCTGATAATATCTCCCAGGGGAAGCATATACAAGGAGAAAAGCATAGGGCCTAAAACTGATCCCTGTGGCACTCCATACTTAACTTTTGTTTGGTTTGACAATTCCTCATTTACATAGACAATGTGGTAGCGGTCTGCTAAATAGGACCTAAACCATGCTAATGCAAGTCCACAAAAGCCAACATAATTCTCTAGCCTATTCAAGAGAATGTCGTGATCATTCGTGTCGAAGGCAGCACTAAGATCTAAAAGCACTAAAAGTGAAATGCAGCCGCGATCAGATGATAAGAGCAAGTCATTTGTAACTCTGATAAGTGCAGTCTCTGTACTGTGATAGGGCCTAAATCCTGACTGAAATGGTTCATATATACTATTTCTCTGTAGAAATGAACATAGTTGGGAGGACACTACCTTTTCTAGTATTTTCGACATAAACAGGAGATTTGAAATCGGTCTATAATTTGCCAGTTCTCCAGGATCAAGTTGTGGCTTCTTAATAAGTGGTTTGATAACTGCCATTTTAAAGTTTCTTGGGACATGTCCTAAGGATAGCGAGGCATTAATAATATTAAGAAGAGGTTCTGAGATTACAGGGAATGCCTCTTTTAAGAGCTTAGTTGGTATTGGATCTAACGTACATGTTGTGGCTTTTGATGTTTCGATAAGTTTTGTCAATCATTCACCTATGACAGTGAATGATTGAAGTTACACTTGAGGAAAATTATGAGTCACTGTTTTCTGAGGTACTGTGACAGATGATTGCATAATTCCAATTTTATTTCTGATTATTTCAATTTTATCAGTAAAGAAATTCATGAAGTCATTACTATTGTGTTGCGACGGAATACCTGGTTCAGTTGAGGCTTTATTCCTAACCAATTCAGCCACAGTACTGAATAAACACCTAGGATTGTTGTGGTTATTTTCTATGAGTTTGCTAAAATATGCTGACCTAGCAGTTTTTAGTGCCTGTGTAACAATCTGGAAGGAAGTCACGAGAGCTGGATCTAGGTGCGGCTAAGGAGTTTAATGAAAAATAAGCAAGTACAAAATAATGGGGTAAACACAGGAACAAAAGAAACATCCACAATGGGAAAACATCGGAACAGAGAAAACATACACGATGGGCACTGGTCATACACAGGAGGTCAAAACACATAACAACTGACAAAGAACAAGCAAACAACAGGGCATTATATACACAAAGACTAATGAGTTAATGAAACAGGACAATGAGTGAGGACAATCAAGAACAGCTGGCAGTGATGAGGGCAGAGAATTATGGGAAATGTAGTCTGGGAGGAACAGATGACGGGAGAAACACAATGCAAACAACAGTGAATCATGACAGCCTGTCTGTAGCTACAGACACTATTCTTCCATGCACCGCGAAATACCTCTAATTTTGTATTCTTCCTCTTGCGCTCCATTTTCCGAGCTGCTCTCTTGAGAGCATGTGTGTGATCATTGTACCATGGTGCAGGGCTTTTATTCTTTCATTTTCTTTAATCGAAGGGGGGCGACAATATCAAGTGTGCTAGAGAAGACTGTATTTATATTTTCTGTTATTTCATCAAGTTCTTCTAGACGTTGGGGATTATTGAGTGTATGACATAGATCTGGAAGTTTATTAGTGAAGCTATCTTTAGTGGTCGAAAGAATAGTTCTTCCTGAAAGATAGCGTGGTGTAGATTGAGTAACATTAGCTGATGGCAGCATACAAGAGACAAGGTAATGATCTGAGATGTCATCGCTCTGCGGAAGAATTTCTATAGTATCAACATCAACTCCATATGACAGAATTAAATCTAGCGTATGATTATGGCGATGAGTTGGTCCTGTCACATTTTGTCTTTGAATATCAATAAATGCTAATCACAGTGTGTCATTTTCATTATCTATATGAATGTTGAAGTCACCAACAATTAAAGCTCTATCTACAGTAACTACAAGATCTGATAAAAAATTAGCAAATTTGCCAAGGAAATCAGAATAAGTCCCGGGTAATCCCGGGTAAAAGAAGACAGTTTTTTAATTTATATCTGACAGTGTCACATTAAGCATATTAGTTCAAAATACTTAAACTTACATCCTGTCCTCTGAGTAACACCAAAAACTTCACTGTAAATTGTAGCAACACCTCCTCCTCAACCCTTCAGATGAGGCTCGTGTTTATAACAATAACCTGGGGAGAGTAGATTCATTTAAACTAATATATTCATCCAGTTTAAGCCAGGTTTCAGTCAAAAAGAGCGCATCCAAACCATGATCTGTAATAATTAATTTACAATTAGTGCTTTGGTAGAAAGAGATCTAATGTTTAGTAGCCCTACCGTATGATGTTTATCTTTAATTTTATTTTTATTTTTTTCAAGTTATAATAACCATAATAAAATTTTTTCCAAATGATTTAGTGAAAGTTTTGTGTTTGGTAGTTCGGAGAACAGACACAGTCTCTATGAGATATCTTGGTGATACAGTCTCTATGTGTTGCAGTTTATGTGACCTGTGTGACATCTCAAGGCAGCTAGCAGACGTTTGGATTAACCAGTTTGTCTGCTTCCTGACCTGGGCCCCATTTAGTCAAATACTATAATTATTAAGAATATGAGCCAAATTACTAGAGTGGAGAGCGGCACCTTCCCTGGAGGGATGGAGACCGTCTCTCTTTAGCAGGTCAAGTCTACCCCAAAAACATTTCCAACTGTCTATATATCCTATGCTATTCTCCAGACACCACTCAAACATCCAGCCATTCAGTGACACTAATCTACTATAAACCTTGTCACCATGACAAGCAGGGAGGGTACCAGAGCATATTACAGTGTCTGACATAATTTTTGCAAGTTCACACACCTCTTTAACATTATCTCTTGTGAGCCCCGACTGGCGAAGCTGGACATCATTAGTGCTGACATGAATAACAATTTTAGAAAATCTACATTTAGCACTAGCCAGCACTTGTAAATTTGATCTGATGTCAAATGCTCATGCCCTGGAAATGCATTTAACAATAGTGGCTGGAGTCTCTATTTCCACATTCCTTACAATAGAATCACCAATTATTAAGGCTCTTTCAACATGATTCTTAATGGGTGCATCACTGAGTGGGGAGAATCGATTGGAAACCCTAACAGGAGAGAGTGGTGTCGCTTTGCTGAGCGAGTATGCCGCCGAGACATCACCCAAACACCCTGCTGCGGGGGCTCTAGAGCTGGAACCAAAGTGTGTGTGTTGCTCGTTGTACTACCCGCATCCAAAACAGTATCTACCGACTTCTATTTCTCACTGACCTCCACTAGCGTTCGGATGCATGTCTCTAACACATTAACCTTCTCCATCAGCCTGACTAATTCCTTACATTTATCACATATGAATCCGTCACTGCTGACGGAAGAAGCTATAGTAAACATGTGGCATGCAATGCAGGAAGAAATAACATGAGCGGATGCCATGACTTACCGCAATTGTTTGTTGTTGTTGGTTGTTCCTGAGCGGTGAGAGTTTGAGATCGATGTGAATTCCTCACGCATTTGTTTGTTGTTATGGTTGTTCTTGATAAGCGGTGCTTTGAGATCGATTCAATAATCCGTGTAACACAGAGGAGAAAAACTGTAAAATGTGCACAGTTTTATCGCATTAAAAATAGAAAGTGGATGCACGCAGAAAATTTACGCAGTTGAATCGCAATAAGAGAATAATGCAGGGGAAAACCCAATGCGTGCTGAAAAATGGCAGATGTTAAGGATTAAAAGCTGAAAACAGATAGATAAGCGATGCTAAAAAAATCTAGCAGGCTAAAAAATCTAGCAGGCTACAAACACAGACTCGAGCTAGGCGCCAGCAGCAACAAACACAGACTCGAGCTAGGCGCCAGCAGCAACAGGTAAAATACACACAGATGAAACAGTAGAAAAGCGGAAAAACCCGAAACACGCAGTAAAATGACAAAGGATAAAACGATGAACGTATGAGAATAAGAATAAGCAATGCTAAGCAGGCTACAAACACTAATGCAACGTGCCGTCAGCAACAGGAACAGGAAGTTCCACACAAAAAAAACGTTCTGCATTTTTATATTTTCAAAAAAACATTGTTTAGTATGTTTTTTAAGCGATTAGAATTATGGGGACACTAGAAATGTCCTCATAAGCCACATTTATAGCATAATACCCTTGTAATTACCAGATTGTAACCTAAAAATATTTCCTCGTAAACCACCCAAACCCGCACACACACACACAAAAAGTGTGTAATTAAGTGCTAATGGCTACCGTTTGCATGTTTCTCCTGCCCTCTACACAGATGTGCTTTTACTGAACTGCTATTATTTTTTAATAATTGATCGTGTTTTGTGTCTGAGTGATTTTTCCCTTTCATTCTTGTGTCCTGAATGCAGTGAGAAGAGCGACGCACATTCTGTATGAGTAAGGTCAGGGTGTCACATGATTTGCAGAGAGTCAGGACCCAAACGCAGAGTGAAAAAACAAAAATATTTATTTATACAAAAATAAAACCAAACAAAAACTACCCCGTAGAGGAAAAACACAATCCAGGCTTAGAGCCCACTGAAGCTGGGCTGGGGTGGACGAGCTGGGTACAGGACAGACATGAAATGACTAGGAACAGGGACATGAACAACACCAACATGGACACGAAACAAGACTAAATGGCACCCAGGATATAAATGACATTCACTGCATTTTCCTGGACGGACATCCTTACAGGAAAAGTTCACATTAAAATTAAAAGTCTATCATCATTTATTCATCCTCATTTCATTCCAAACCCATAAGACTTTCTTTCTTCCTTGGAAAATAAAGGAAGAAGTTTGGAAGAATGTTTATATTGCTCTCGTCCATTCAGTGAATGTAGATGGTGACTAGGGGCGCCCAAGCTCCAAAAACGACAAAAAAGCACCATAAAAATAGTCTTTACGACTCATGTACTATATTCGAAGTCTTCAGAAGCCATATAATTAGCTTGTGTGAGGAACAGACTTGAATTCAAGTTGTTATTCACTGAAGTCACCATTCATTGTACAAATATGAGCAGCTTGGACATTCTACTATAAATAAAGAAAGAAAAAAAAATTTAAAAAAGTGTTATGGGATTCGAAAGACTTGAGGGTGCGTAAATGATGTGTGAGTTGTAATTTTTGGGTGAACTACCTCTTTAAAATGGGCCTCTCCCTCATTCCTGTACAAAGAGGTCTATCTGAATAAACGCTACACAACCAATCTCCCTGCAGCGTCCAAGCGATGGTACTTGTCCATCAATTCAGTTTTGTGCGGTGCCTATGAATAAATATTTTCACTTTGAATGCAGTTTTCTCAGAATGGGAGTCAAAATGAGCCTAGACAATACATATAACATGCCAACAGTTTTCCATATGAAAAAATCCTCTCAGATGTAATGGATGGAACAGATTTGTGTTCCATGCACATGGGTAAAAACACTATAGCAAACCATGTTCTGTTTGAGTTTTTTTTCTTGAATACTCATCAGGTTATAGGTTTTCAATTGTAAAAACACTGACTCTCTTAGATAAATTAGGTCAAATTAGTGTGGGTGTATTGGAAGTTAGTATAATTATATTATATTTTTATAAGGTTAAGGTTACTTTATTGTCTCCCATGGGAGAAATTTGTCTTAGATTAAGGAACTTCTGCATCACCAAATAATACCAGACATTACACATAAATACATAATAGTACACAACACATCACATTAAAACATACCTGTCTTAAAACATACCCATCTTAATACATAATTTAATTAAAAACCACAACACTTCTCAATTGCATATATACCAGCAAAAAAACAGTTGATTGCCTACAATAATCTCAGAACCTGCCCACTGCTCTCTATCCTGCTGAAATTGCCCATTAATCATTTTAAATGACAAGGGGACAAATAAGTATTTATATTGATTATACCTACACAAAGGGACCCTGTATTATATTATATTTAATATAATATAATATACCGGATCCCATGTTGCTTACGTGGCTTGGGCCACTATGTAACCACCTAACAACAACCCAGAACACCCCAGCAACCACATAGCAACCACCCAGAACACAGCAGCATAGTGTCAACAAGTTTGTACTGGCAAGCAACAATGATGCAAAATTTAAAAATCTAGTTTATTTTTCCTTGCTGCATTGCTGCTGCACTAAAATCTGACATATTGAAATTTAGCCTAGTGGTCTCAGACGAGAACTGAAGTGAGTTAATGAGTCAGTCGTGAAGAGAATTACACTACTTTTGTCAACTCTTTATAAAGAACATATTTATGACTCTGACATCAACCTAACTGAGCAGAAAAATACATAAATAGGCAGAGTGAGAGAGAGAGAAAGTTAGAAACAGATCAAAAGGATGGGACACACAACATCATGATGGAGATCCATTAAGATCAGACCATCAGAACATAGGCTACTAAAGGGTCACACACTTTTGTTGTAACATGAACTAAACAACTAAAATTACCCATTCAGTATGTTCACACCAAACACACAGAATGGACCTAAACTGTCACTGTGGCATTCACAGAAACATAATAATTAAATATCTCAAAACAAAGCACATACACTGTAATTAATCTCGCGAATGCCAAACACCAAACCAGAGGAAGTCACCGACAACATGCTTTTGTGGAGCAATGTGTAAGTGGCTAAGCGCATGTTGTGATTAACACACACACACACACACACACACACACACACACACACACACACACACAGAGAGATCTCTATATATTTTTATTTATGTCTTGCTCTCTTAATATACATTTTCATGAAGTCAAAAACAAAGAGCTAATCAATGTTCTTTGGAAATAAATATTAAAATAAGTTTAATTTTGCTTGGATGCCGTGCAAATAAATAAATAAATAAAAATGCTAAAGCCAATACAGCATATAGGCACTTTATTTATGAAGTATGTATTTCAGTGTCTCTAGCATCACCAAACAGAATTGCAAAAGTAATGCAAACCCACTTTACATAAGCTGATTCAACAGCTATGTTCTTACAGTTTTTTACTATCGCTATGACAATTTTTTCAATTCTTTTAACAATTTTCCTATACTCTTAACACAGTTAGCACAACATCCGTCTGTGTAGCCTATACAATTACCACATTTATTGTTGTTTTGACACAAAATGCACACAGTTAACACAAATTTAAAATGCTTGAACTTCTTTTACAAACAAGCTCAACCAAGACCAAAACAATGGATTTTTACTGCCAAATTTACAAATGCTTTCACAATGTATGTCAGAACAGATAACATCATGTTCTAAACCTAACTTATAGGCTAAAGTCAAAGTGAACAGCTGTTCATATTGTGAATTGAAACACAAATGTATCCCCTGTATTTTATTCCATTGCTACTGAGAAACAGCTGATTGAAGTTATGCAAATAAATCACAGCTGATTCCCATCTAGGAAACACACTCAGGTGTTGAGGTTCTTTCAATTGCATGACCATATGATATACAGTAAAAGAGGACCTCTTTGGGCTGATCTTGTGTGGAAAAGGAACAATATAGAGCAACACAAAGAAAGTAAGAAAAATGCCTGCACGAGGGAAAGGAAGACGAGTACCAGGACAAGGGAGAGGAAGACAAGTACCAGGACAAGGGAGAGGAGTGGGACAAGGGCAAGGGAGAGGAATGCCTGGACGAGGACAAGGTAGAGGGAGAGGAGTTAGAATGCATAGTGGCGCTCAAAAAAGGGCCAGAGCTAGGGTAACTGATGAAATAAGAGCTACTATCATAGACCATGTCATAAACCATGGGCTATCATATAGAAAGGCTGGTGAACGAGTACAGACAAATCTCAGCTGGGACACAGTGGCATCCATTGTCCGGATTTTTTGAGAAACCAAGAGGTACGATATTGTATAAGTGCATCTCCTACTGCAAAGTTTAAATAATTTTACCATATATTACAGTGACTGTATGCCTCCGGTCTCTAATATGTAACTGTATTTTGTCTCTCTAAGGATTCAACATCTACCTCCCTCAGGGGGCAGAGGAAAGCTCCTAAATGAAGAACAGGAACTTGCTATTGTCAACATGGTGATTGCTGACAATGAAATAAAACTGAAGGACATTCAGTCCAGAGTTGTAGAAGACAACCTTTTCTTTGGGAACATTGCAGAAATCAGCATAACATCCATTTCTCGTACTCTAGCTAAACACAGAGTCCGAATCAAACAACTATACAAATTTCCTTTTGAAAGGAACGGTGAGCACATCAAAGAACTCCAGGTAAGGTTATGCGGTACAGTCATTACTGTACTATACATAGTGTGTTTTGCAGTAAACTATAAACCTGGAGTACAGTAGGACATACAGTAGGTATACAGCAAAGCATTTACACACACTGTGTCTGATTACTTTCAGAGAGTCATGGATTTGGAGGCCAATCAAGTCCCACATGAAATTATCTACGTTGACGAGGCTGGCTTCAATTTGGCGAAAAGGCGTAGGTGCGGAAGAAACATAATTGGCAAAAGGGCCACAGTTACCGTGCCAGGCCAGAGAGGAGCCAACATCACCATGTGTGCTGCAATCTCCAACAACGGTGCACTCCTGTATAAATGTGAGATTGGCCCCTACAACACCGACCGCCTTCTCCTGTTTTTAGAAGACCTGCACGAAAGACTGGTGCCAGAGGTAGAAAGGTGACAGGTGGGAGACCACTTGCCAATATATGTGATCACATGGGACAATGTGGCATTCCACCATTCCCGTGCAGTCACAGTCTGGTTTGACGCCATCCGAGGATGATGTCCCTTTTTCTTGCCCCTTACTCCCCATTCCTCAACCCCATTGAGGAGTTTTTCTCAGCCTGGGATGGAAGGTTTTTGACCATCGTCCACAGGACCAAATGTCCCTCCTGGATGCAATGGATGCTGCATGCCAAGACATCACAGCTGAACACTGCCAGGGGTGGATAAGGCATGCCAAAAGATTTTTCCCAAGATGCCTTGCCAGAGAAGATATCAGGTGTGATGTGGATGAGATCATGTGGCCAAATGCAGAAGACCGGGCAGATTAGAAGATGACTTTTTTTTTATTCTTCTGTGGCTTTTTCTGTTTGTATATTTTGTATTTTCACATAATAAATGGCATCTATATTGCATATTTTTGTTATCTTACAGTAATGTCCTGTTGCAAATAAAGCCTTTCCTGCAGCAATTCTATCTTCTTTTTTTCATAAACCGTACATTCTATAAAGCTACTCTGAGATGGGTCATTCATTTTTTGTATTGAATTTCTGCAGCAAAAGAAACAAAATGCATGCATTTACTAAACCCAACAAAACAAAAATGTAGAGAGGCTACAAAAGAAACTGCAGTGCAAAACACAATCTATGATCAATACAATATACTGTCTATTGTATAAGGGCAGACCTGACACATATAAAATAATGCAGTTTCTGTAATTCCATCTGATGTTAGTGTTTTTATGACATTGTGCTATGATTGACTAAATGTTCCTGTTGGTAGAGAACATTTGTTAGTGTTTTGGAATAATTATTTGATTTTGAGACATGTTTGCAGTGTTTTGGTAGACATAGTGTATTGTGTTAGTGTATTATTGTATTTTGAAAATTAGTGTTGGAGTTTAGTTTACAATGTGTGATTTTGAGCATGAAATTAACCATTTTGCCAGTTGTGTGTTGTAGGTGTGTTGGTGCGTTAAGAGTTTAGGACAATTGTTAAAAGTATTGAAAAAATTGTCATAGCAATCGTAAAAACTGTAAGCATTTGATACAATGTACTTACTATGTACATGTGTTGTTGCATTGTTAACCTTATCCCTAATCCTAAACCTAACCCTACTCTAATCCTTACCCTAACCCCTAAACCTAACCTAGCCCCCACTCTTAAACCTACCTGTACCTCAACCTCAATGGAATCAGATGTGAATCTTGTGAGAATTTTGCAGAACAACATGTAGTTACTCAATGGTTCTGTTCTGAAACCTAGTAAGCTTCCTCCATCAGCAGCATTTTAAGACATCATAGGCACGCTCCCGATGGTAGGTATCTTAATTATGCTGCCCCCTAAGATATCTCGCTTTGGCCAAATTCTAAGGTAGCATAGTATGTATCCTCATATATATCATATGTAGGTGATCCCAGAATGCACCGTGATGAGCTTGGTGAGAAAATAAATCCAAGATGGCAGATGAAGCCATAGAAATTCTGATTATAAATACATTTATAATCCATTCAATACTAAAAAATATAGATAAATAACAGTTTAATATGATACAAAACCAACTATTTTACCCAAAATGTGTGTGTTGTGCGTATTTATGCTCATTAGAGTATCATGTAATTTGTCTCACCTCATCTGTATTGAAATCAGTTGCAAGTCGAGTCTTATACTCTCTTATGAGGCACCATTTCAGTTAGGATGCTGCCATCGAAGACAATGGCTTATGTAGGCAGGAGACAGCGAGGCAACTCACAAAGTTTTGGAATAGACCCAATAAATACTTTGCATTGTATGTATTTTAATGTTGGTACATAGTAGTTAAAGACAACTAATATAAAGTGGGTCCAGTAATACTTTTTTCCATCTTCTAGTCAATGTAAAGTCCCCACCATGATAAGAATACAAGTGTGTGTTTGTGTGTTTGTGTGTGTGTGTGTGTGTGTGTGTGTGTGGGCAGGTTTAAGTGGTTTACGAGAACTTTTTTTTAGGTTACAAACTGGTAATTACAGGGGTATTATGCTATAAATGTGGTTTATGAGGACATTTCTAGTGTCTCCATAATTCAAATTGCTCAAAAAACATACTAAACGATGTTTTATTGAAAATATAAAAATGCAGAAAGTTTTTTGTGAGGGTTAGGTTTAGGGGTAGGGTCAGGGGATAGAATCTATAGTTCGTACAGTATAAAAATCATTATGTCTATGGAGAGTCCTCATATTGATAGCTGCACCAACATGTGTGTGTGTGTGTGTTTGTGTGTGTGTATGTGTGTGTGTGTGTGTGTGTGTGTGTGTGTGTGTGTGGGCAGGTTTAAGTGGTTTACGAGGACTTTTTTTTAGGTTACAAATTGGTAATTACAAGGATTATACTATAAATGTGGTTTATGAGGCCATTTCTAGTGTCTCCATAATTTAAATCACTTAAAAAAACATACTAAACGATGTTTTATTGAAAATTTAAAAATGCAGAAAGTTTTTTGTGAGGGTTAGGTTTAGGGGTAGGGTTAGGGGATAGAATCTATAGTTCGTACAGTATAAAAATCATTATGTCTATGGAGAGTCCTCATAATGATAGCTGCACCAACATGTGTGTGTGTGTGTGTGTGTGTGTGTGTGTGTGTGTGTGTGTATGGAAGTTCTATCTATTGATTACTACAGACAGTGAATCCCTACTGGCTGTAAAGTGTGTGTGGATTCCTATGTGTGTTGTGTTGCTCATGTTTTTTAGGCCCCCTTCTGTCTCCTCTCATGAGGGCAAATCTATGAATATGACAAGACATGAGGAGACCTAACTATGGCAAAGGGCACATACTGTTTGGATTGGATGGACACACAAGTACATAACAAACAAACATACACACAAAACACAAACCCAACATCTGCATCTGTTGGCATGTGGGTTTGTCCTGTGTCCATCAGAGTGTGTGTGTGATTCTCAGAGACACATTTGTGTCAGCATGATCACAGAGCAGGCTTTTGTGTCTGCCGTCTCTCAGGAACACACAATGTGTGCTAACAGTAGAGGAATATCCTCTGCTTCATGTGGCTTCTGAGGCCTTACAAACGCAATTACTAAAATGTACACTTACAGAAACTTTATGAAGGCAAGACAGTGGTTTCGAAGTAGCCAAAAAAAGAAATAAAAATCTCCAAGCATTAGCCCTGCATGGGATAAATGCTGTCGTCTCATTAATGACTGCCCATATGAAGGACAACTCTTTTCTGTCTTCCATCATTGCTAATGACCACTTCTGTACCCTTATCACCCTTTGTGCAATCTCACTTGCTGTTAATTGAATGACAATTAATGGCCTACTTCCCTTATCAGCTTCATAAAGGGGCTCTCATTAAGCATGCTAATGAACTCACCAGTTCCTTATCAGACACAGTTCAGCTAACACACAGCAGCTAACAGCTAATGGCTAACTGTTAACAAGCTTGCTGTATCTGAGGGACACATTTGAATGTTAACCAGGTTGCATTGTAAATAATGTAAAGCCTCCCAGTCAGAGCCATGATACAGCATTAGCACATGATCACAACAGGATGGAGTAGATGCAGGTTCGAGTCCTGCTTGCAACATTATCCAATCTCATTCCCCTCTCTCTACCACTACTTACCTGTTGCTTTCAACTGCCCTGTCCCATTGTTCCAGCTTGAAAAAACAAGTCAACTGTACTGAAAATACTATCTTAGACCAGCATTAATTTCCATGCTGGTTCAAGCTGACTTATGTTGCATGGTTAGTGCTGGTTTGGGGGGTGGTCTAGCTGGCCAAGGAAGCCTTGCCGGTTAAGCTTGTAAGAAACCTGGTGGCGATACCAACACACCAGTATCCTATGCAGGACCAACATCTAAAATGCAACATTTACCAGCTATTTCTTATCTTTTCAACAGGGAAGCTGTTTTTATTTATTTATTTTTGGAGCATGTTAGCTGTTTTTAACTGGTCCAAGGTGGTCTACCAGCCCTAACTAGTCTGACCAAGATGGTCTATCAGTTCAAACCCAGATCCACCATCTTGTAGACTAGCTGTTAAATAATATAGCAGCATGGACCAGCTAATGACCAGCTCGGACCAGATAGAAACCAGAAGTTAAACCAGCTACCATCCAACTAAATTGGTTTTATTTGGATGTTCCAGCTGGGGGTAAAAACCCCCATTAATAAAATAAAGATTGAAAAATTTTTTTTTTTTTTTTTTTTTTTTTACCCAGGCCCACCTGGGTTATTCTCTAATGCGGACCAAATCTCTAAACAGACATTCAACCATTGCATGCAACAAGCTCTGCATTACTCACCCAGCCACTCATATGGTAACCCTGACCACAGGCTTCGTCACACATAAAAATCCATTTGTTTCACCTTCTTACAAACCAACCTCACAATCAAACGATTTGTTCAGAGGCCATTTCCATTGTGCCTATGGGAGGAAGTACAATTCACGTGTGGATGAAGAAACAATGCTTTTAAAAAGGAAGAGAGCTTTGGGGAAAGAATGAAGTTACAATCTCCTCATGACACTATTAGTAATAAAGATGCTAAAACAAGTTCTTAAAATATACATCCACATACTAAAAAATACACACACAAACACAAAGAAAACCATACAAACCCACATGCACACACAAATTTACAAATGTGCCTCTAGTGACTGAGATCTCATCAGTATAAACTTGTTTTTATCTGACACAGTTGCTTCTGTTCATCTGTGGTATGGATGTGTCAATGCACAATTGCCTGTGTCTTTTGTTCACAGTAAGACTTCCCCATTTACCAACTCTCTCTCTCTGTTTCTCTCATCTTACTCTCATTCCCTCTGTCCCTTTCTTCACTTCCTCTTTCTAAAGGGTATATGTTTCTATACTCTCATCAGACCATTTAGATAAGCTGCACTACATGGTGAAACTCATGAAAAATTTAAAGAAATGTCAAGGTCACGTTTTTTTTATTTTAATTATTTTTAAGAAATAAAAATAAAAGTGGTCTACCAATAGAACCCTTATGATTTTTTTTGCATTGTCATTATTTTTAGGTCTTAATAATACTGTATGTTACCACATTGCAGCTTTTTCTGGCCAAGAAAAGACCAGGGTCTTTCTGAAAAAAAGCAACCAACCACAGATTTTGTATTTGCATACCATTCAGGAGCAGGTTTATCTTAAATATACCAGAATAATAGACTGGCATGAAGAAAAGCATTGAACTATTTGGAGAACAGTTGTACAGAAAAACCCCCACAAAAAAATCTCAGAAAATGTGTGGAGATTTTGTGATCATAATTTGCCTTTTGCCTATCCAAAAGTAATAGATACAGATGCAGATTTAATGTATTTCCAATACAGTTATAACTACTTTATTTTTAATTTTTTTGAGTGAATTTGGTTGTAGAATGCAGTTGTCAGTGACCAGAGTTCAGCCATGAAACTCTGTGTGGAGCAAGCTGAGAGGTTCTTTGAGCTTGTTATCTGTTAGCCAGTCGGCTCACTCACATGCAACATGTTAAGCCAATCGGCTTGCATGAAGTAACCTGATTGGTCATTTGACATGTAATCGGGTCGCCAATCTCCTTGCGTCTCGCTCTTTGTGTAACATTTAAATCGCTCAGTTTTGTCAGACAAGCTGGTTTCACTGCAGTGCGCTATGAGAGTTATTTTTATGAAACTCACCTCCAGCCCAGCTCCACTAGATCTGCTACATGGGAACTGTTTATAATGACTATTTGTGCAGCATGTTATACATGCTCGATGTCTTGCGTTTTGTCTAATAATGCAACAGCAGCAGAATTCCCTCATGGTTAACTCAGTATTTCTGTATTTTCTAGCAGTAGAAAGTCTCTGTACTTGCTCTGCTGCAGCAGTAGCAGCACCATAGCAGATCTAGTCCACCAAGACCAACATCCAATCAATATGCCATACCCACATTAATGTGCTAAATCTTTCCAAGAGTTGTAATAACTGAACTTCTGTTAATAATCAAACTCTCTGAGTACAGAATGGGACTGAAGACTCAGAAGGGGCATGATAACCGTATTTAGCAGAGCATAGCATCAGTACAGAGTGGCAACACACAAATATAGGAAGACAACAATGTAAATGCTTAACTGAGGCCTAACTAGCCCAGGACCATGTGCACACAATAAAATGAGAGAAATCTTACTGTATATGTCACTACTAAACATGCATGCACTGTCCAGAGTCCAGTTTCTATGGGTTCAGCACAAATTCATCAGAGATCCAGTCCTAGCAGCCCCTGCGAGACGGAGAGACAGGTCACTGCCCGACTTATCTTTTCATTCCTTCATTCTGCCCGGTCAATAAGCCCACAGAAAAGCGAGTGCGAAGACAAAGAAAACTAAAGGTATTGATTTGATGTCACAGTCAATTAGTAAGGAAAGAGCACGGAAACATCCCTCAGATCTATGGGAGGAAAATAAAGAGTGTTTCCTTGTAAAAGATTTTAGGTGACGGGCTCTTTTATTATGTTTATATTACTTCACATTGGAGAGGAATTAAAAATATTTTCTTTGATGCAAAAGAGGTTCAGATGAGAAGAACACAGGGTCAGTGGAACAGACGGAGAGATTTTTTTGATGAGTGTGTGTGCAGTGAATTACTGAATGAAGAACTGAATGAGTATACTAGCGCTGAGGGAATGCAGGAGGTAGTAAATTATACTGTAGTATCTCTCACTTCCCATTGCTCTAATACTCTCTGATCAGTCACACGTTTACAGAGCAAAGGTGATAAGAAACGGCTTATGGCAATGCACACATCACTTCTGCGCCAGTGATAAATATAGCACCTCCAAACACACTCTTCAGGCCGTTTGACATGACTCGCATCAACGTTCCCCAGTGCACTGAATTCTAAGAAGAGAAGCGTCAAGCTACAGCGCTGTGTGCTGTGTGCAGGTCAAGCTTTAGAACGAAATGCTCAAAGTTCGAACAATTTCAATTTTGATGTTGTTTAACGCTGACTTTTCAAAGCGCAGCCAATGATAAACGGACAATACACATGACCCATCATTACATCGGAAGTGCTGATGCAAAAATCAAAACAAGATAGAGGAGAGACTTATCCTTGCATTTATAGATACAATTAGCTGTACGTTATGTTAAAGATATACACTCTGGCCATTCTCTCAACCAACTTTATCAGCTATCTGTATGCTTTTTAAACAGTATTGAAGGAGTTCCATTTATGCTGGACACTTATTGGCTGCTTTTCCTTCTCTATCCTGTAAATCTTCAAAATGTAATTAAAATTTGAGTTAATAGTTTATATTAGTGTATATACTGTAAACACTCCTCTTTTCTCGCCCCTCCTTTTCTAAAAAAAAAAAAAGCAAAATTCGAGGTAACAGTGAGGCACTAACAATAGAAGTGAATGAGGCCAACTTTTGAAGAGCTTCAAGGTGGAAATTTGAAGCTTATAATTTTATTAAAGCACTTACATTAAGTCTTCTGTTAAAACTTGTGTATTATTTGAGCATTAAAATAGTTAAAATCTTCATTTTTGCAGGATTAGTATTTACGTCATCACATCGTCATGGCAACGAAGTTGTAAAATTGGATAGCCCTGTGACTTTATACAGAAAGGGTTAGTACTGGATTTTTTTCACACTAAAATCATGTTAACATGCAGATAGTTTACATCTAGTGGCTATACTTTTAATACAGTGCACATTTTAACATTTATCAATTGGTCCCATTTACTTCCATTGCAAGTGTCCCACCCAGATTTTTTGGTTATAATTAATTTTTGTAGTAATAAATATTTTGCCACAAATGCTGTCGATTAAGTTTAACTTGTAATGAACCCCGAATATACCATGAAATCAAAAGGTTTGCAAGACCTTAAGAAACATAAATTCAGTATCAAAAATCATCACCATCATCATATTATAATCACATACTGTGTATGCACATTACATATTCTATCACAATTAACAAATACTCAAATCAACCCTTCTGTGACACTATAACACTTTTCATACTGAGCACTTATATTGAGAGGTAAGTTGAAAGCCTGAATCGAGTCACGTCAAAGGGCCTTTTCAAATAAATCCAACCTATGAATTCAACCTATGGTGTGACAAGTCACCCTATCTGTGCAGGCTCAATTCATAAACCATCTCTCAGATTTGAGAAGGCAGTGAGATAATGAAGACAAATGGTGCAATGCTCTGATCACAGGTATGAACTGCGGATGGGTGTGGGGTGGCACTGCTGAGTGTGTGTGTGTGTGATTGAAAGAGCAATAGATCTCGCTAGAGACTGAATCAATCTGCTACGCTGCCACAGGGACACCTCAGCTTAATTATAACAGACAAACACACACACACTGAGAAAGAGAATGAAAGATGGAGGGATAAGTGGGACTGATATGGAGTGGGGTGACATAATAAAGAAGAACAGATGCTAAACTGCTCTGTGATCCTTCTCGTGGGTTAGAATCATGAAAGAAGCAGTAACATGTTGACTATGACAACCATTATCGGAATGGCATAACAGTGTGTGTGTGTGTGTGTGTGTGTGTGTGTGTGTGTGTGTGTGTGTAATTGTGAAGGGTATTTCACACAACCTCAGAGCTGCACTAGAAATAGCCTCAGTGTAGAAGGAGTGGTCATTATAATTAAAATAAGACTGACATCCGTATGTTTGTGTGTGTACTTCAGTTCATGACCTGCTATGATCACAGAGTCAAGTACTCAAGTACAATGTACGTGAATCTACCCGAATGCATCAGCATATCAATATTGGGGTCCAGGGGCCGAGAGAAGATACTGTTATTTTACAGAAAGGACACAGCATGTCAGAGCGCATTAGAAGAGGGTGGCGTGGGCTGAGCACCGTCCCTCTGACAGGCAGCACCAGAGACGTCGCATAATGAGCCAGGGCAGGGGCGCCTCTCTGCAGCCCGCGCCACTCAATTACCCAGCAGGCTTTTAGTGCCAGCGTGCTCCACTACAGCTAAATTACCCAGGGCTCTGTCTCCACTTAGAGCCCAGCCACTGTTTGAGCTGGTGGCTTTGAGACTGCCTGAACACACACTGGCTACTAAAAGGGTAATAAGGTCATTTGAATGTCGCAGCTATTAGGCTAATGCCACTCAAATGCAGAAGTACAGGGACGGAGAGAGAGAGACATAGTGAGAGAGGGCAAAAGAAGGACACACTTTTAGATCTAAACGGGTGTTCTGTCCAGATTTGTCAAGCGGCATAATTTCAGTGAACTGCGCTTAAATTGTCGCTGAGGTGGTTTGCAAATGATGGTAGATAGATAAATAATAACACCAGTTGAACTCAAGATGGAGCTAGCTGGGCTCAACAATAAGGATTTTTCCTGTTGGCCCGAATTGGCTGATAGGTCAGATATTTTCTATTATATGTATATATACAGTCTATACACAGTATATACGGTATACTTTTTATATATATATATATATATATATATATATATATATATATATATATATATATATGTGTGTGTGTCGTTATCCGATGAAAACACGTATCTCCACTTTTGGCAATTTTTACTTTCGGTGGCAGGTGGCTTTAAAAAGTAGATTATACCAGCCATACACAGTGTGTTGGCAAGTGAAAGCTAATTCTGATTCATCTCCTAGGTACACCTGGACACAGTTTTTCTTGGTTGTTGGTAGATAGGATGTACCAAGCTTCTTGGAGAATTCACCACAGTTCTCCTATCTATTTAGGCTGTCTCAATTGCTTCTGCCTCTTTATGAAATCTCAGACTGACATGATGTTTAGTGGGGAGCTCTGTGGGGGCAATGCCATCTCATGCATAGCGCCCTGTTCTTCTATTCTAATCTTTTCTTTTTGCAAAAGTAATGTTTGGGAGTCTAAAATGTATTTTCCTTTTGACACACTAAAGCTGAAGATTTAAATAACCATCTTAAAACAAATGTTTTTGTGAAATATCTTAAGTGCCTAAAACTTTTGCACAGTACTGTATATACTGTATATATATATACTGTATATGGTATTTTTGGCAACATTTTAAACATCAGTAGTAAAAAAATAAATACATTTAATGTAATTCAATGCCAGTTATAAATATATATATACATACTTTTGCCAAAAAAAAAAAAAAAAATGTAATACGGTGCAATCATATTATTGATTTGTTTATAAAGTCATTCTTGCAAATTTGACAAAACCTCATCTCTGTCCGCCAGCTAGATAACTTGGTGACTAGGGATGAACCGATACAAAATTTGTGTGCTAGTACCGAAATCCATTTATTTAGAACAACATCTGCTGATACCAATAGTTTGTTGGTTCTGCTTTTTTTTAATGCAACCTTGTTTCAAATGACTCATAATTATTACACAACTTGAAAAGAAATGTAAAAAAATAACTAATCTCTATGTCTCTACATGTCTTACATGTTTCAGAGTAAGTGGTCTCAATTAAAAACAAAACACTAAAACAAAAAGCACCATTTTAACTCACATTAACATTCTTAAATCACATTAACTTAATTCTGAATGATTAAGCTTGTCCTTTTCTAGCTTAATAAACTCATCATATCCTTGCTGTGCCGAGCTTTAAGGTGTGTAATCAAATTCGTTGTGTTACAAGTTTTAACTGTATTTCACATTGTGAAATTCTAGCAGTGTAAAGATTAAAAAAAAGCAACTCTGCAGTCATTATCAACCAATTCAAAGTAATTCCACACAAGATACATTTTCTTTCACACACAGAATGAGTTGACAGGAAAAATACTGTATTTTCCAGAAATAAAGTTGCACCTACATATAAGTCGCACCTGGTTTAAATCCTGTTGTTGAGACTAAAAAACACAGATAAGTCGCATCTGTGTATAAGTCTCACTGACAGAGGTTGCATAAGGTGGGCATTAAGACCCAGGAGAAGCCGCCCGACTTCCCTTCATGCCTGTTGTATCATATTCATTCAATAATATTAGCGAATGTCTATCCATGAATATTACAGATATTTACAACCCTGCTTGCTATACACTAATTTTCCGGTTCACTAACTGAATGTTTTTACTATGAGTGTGAAGAAAAATCATTTTTTGTGGGCATGTGAGGAGTTGCGTTTGACAGCGGTCTAGAGTTTTTTTAGAACAATAATGTTATGATGGTACAGAATAATTAAACTGGTTGCATAAGGTACTTTGTGAAGGCAAAATACTCTGTATAGGCTGCTTTAAAATGCTATACCGTCTCTATGACTGATGTTTTTATCTGTTTATGTGTAATGTGTTTTGGTGTACAGAGTGTTTGATTAAGTAGAAATCATGTAAATAAGTTGCTTTGGACTATAAGGCGCAGGACCTTTCAGATGATAAAAAAAAAAAGTGTGACTTATATTCAGGAAAATAGGTTATCGGTCCTGATCATCGGCTGATGTCCGATAGTGCAGAGGATTGCCCATGTTTGACTGATACATCGGTGCATTTATATTGGTGACATATTTAAATTACCACAGCTTGCAACAACAATGTTCAATTTATCACAAAAAACTTTGGCAATGCTTACTAACTAGGCTATGTGAATGCAAATGTAGTAAAGTCTGCATCTGCGGATGACATCTGGGTGAAAGAAAGGCACTCAGTGCCCAGTGTCAGCCATAAGCGGCAGCTGTGGTTAGCTTGCACACTCATACACGCACACACACATTTGCCCACACACACCGAGCCCCGGTCTCTGTCCATCAGAAGAGGCCTTTAGCGAGTCAGGGAGAGACTTTAGCCAGCTCTATTTAGTTCTCTTTATCACAGGGTAAACAGATCAGACACAAGCCAGAAGTGCTCAAGTGTGAAGTTTAATGCACACACACCAAACAAACACACACAGCCAAAAACACACAGTTCCCGAAATGTGTACTTCCCTGATTTGCTACAGTACTCTTAATGACATGGGAGATAAAAAGCTGTCAGATTCAAAAAGTAAAAAAAAAAAAAATGGTGGCCGGTCAGGGTGTCCAATGACACTATTCAAGTTATAGATACCAAAAAAGTTGTTCCTCATGGTTAAATTGTACATGTTTAATTATTTTAATGGTAGCTTTTGGTACATAAGGTCAAAGGAAAATCCTAACATGGTAGATAAAGTATGTAGTATCAGGGCCGCCAATAAGGGTGGGCAACTGGACCTTTTGTCCCGGGCCCGGTCTTGAGTGGAGGTTCCATATTGTAGAGCGCATCTAAACCCAAGAATTTCTAACTGCAGCCCTGTGTAGTATGATTTATCCATAAGCTGCTAGGCATAACTGAACAGTAATGGTGCACTGGGTGTGTAATTCTGGTTTTAAAGTGTTCATATCATGTTTCTTTTGAAATCTTTTGAAATAAGTGTTTTATGTACCAGGAAACATACTGCAACTTTCTCAACTCAAAACTTCCTCCCAGCCCAAAATTAGAATTTATTGAAATTAAGCTGCAAAAACACCTTCCGCAAATTTTTGACATCAGCCAAATGAATTCATCAACACTACTGCCCACATTTACACATCAACAACCCCTATTAAGTGATCAGAAACTTGGCCCGTCCAGTCACAGTGAGGTAAGATGGATCAAGTAGGATAGATAGGCTGCTATTACTCCTAAACACCAAAATAACTTATGATAAGAGTAAAATGCGGTCGCCAAACCTTCGCTGTCCCTGGCTGTGTGTAGCACCTGCCAATCACACAGGAAAGAGTTTATGAAGTTTACTTTTGACAAGATCCCTGATCATTTTAGGTAGATTTTAACAGTTTGAGCAACACATTTCAGAGCAGCAAATAAAGTGTGATCAGACCCCTTTAATTGTTATATTTCTTTGAAATGAGAGAATATTGTGTCTTCTCCAGCCATGTTGCAACATTAAACACTGAGGGGTGGACATAAAGTCATGTAAAGCATGTTTTTGTGTGCATCTCTCTCTAAAGTGTTACACTGTGTGTATGTGTGTGTGTGTATGTGTGTGTATTAAGAGCTCTGTTAATTAAGTGGCTGTAGCACAGAGCTCCTGGCTGGGAATGGATCAAACATGGGCGCTGGCAAGTGGGCACCCCACCGCACACAGACAAAATGCACTGCAGACTTTAAAGACTTCCTGTCATTAGCCTAGACCCCGTCCACTGACTCTCTCCCTCACTCACAGCCCAGGCCTCCTCTGTTCTGCCACAACAATGAGCAATGTCATAGCTCTGAGGACACAGAGGGGAAAAAACTTGCAGTAACAAAAGAGCTGGCCTTTTACCACACACAGAGAGGGAGAACAAAAGTGAATGGTTTAATTAATATCCAAATGCTTTGGCTCCACCTGGGCTGCATTAGCAGACTCTGGGTTTTCCACAGACACACTTAGTGGCCACCTGACTGGATGTCTGTGCTGTGAGTGTGTGTGTGTGTGCATGTGTGTTTGAGTGTGTGTGAAGGATGGCCGAGGATCAAAGAGCATATTATTCTGCTCTGTGTCTCGTTCTTCTTCTGAAACACTCATGGCCAAAAATAAAAGAGGACCAGTGTCTTTGTGCTTGTTACCCGGTGACAGTGAGACCAAACCAGGGCCATGCTAGTTAATTATTTACCAACTCCTCTCACACAGACACTTGATATTGAAAACATTCATCCGTTGTCCTCCTTTTAATGCCATTGAATGTCCCTGTTACACAGACACTGATCCGCGTTTCATAACTCACACACGGTTCCCGTCGCTGTCATTTCGGGTCTGTGTCAAACTGGCCACCACAGTCTGGTTTCTCGCAAAAGCTGTGTGCTGCGTGCCCATGCTTGACTGATCTCAGAGCCAAAGAGCCTTTGAAAACAAAAGACGTTACAAATAAATACAAATTGGTGGTGCTATTCTTGACAGGCGTAAGAATGCTAATTAATCTGATTAGAAGGAGACGATTAAATCCATGATGGGGGTTCATCTGGTGCTGGCATGTGCTGGCAGAGCGATCACTTCAGACAAGACGAAAACTGACGTTCGCCGAGCAAAGTAGGGGATCGGAGTCTTGCACTTTCGTTCAATATGACGGATGCCTGGAAAAGATGCTTTGTAATGTACTGATTCTATTCGTTTTTTATACTGTCTCAAACTGTTGATCATTCTTTTTGTTCTCTCTCTCTTTACTGGATATGCACTAAGTATTTTGCAGTGCCCACTTCGAACACACACTCATTTGTCTGCAGTCCTCACCATGAGGCTTATGTACATAAAAGGCATGCTAGAGGCAAGCGGACCACCCACTAGAGATAATCAGTGCTGCTTTCCTCAGCAGGGCCCCCTCGGTCTCCTCTTGAGAGCTCAGGCACCCAGTGCCGCCCGGTGGCCCAAACGGGAGCCACAGGTCATCCATCAGCTGAGCCCACAGCACTGGATATACACGCATATGCCACACATCAGTCACTATGGCTACGTTCACACCGCAGCTGAATGTGGCCCAGATCAGATTTTTTGCTCACATACAATTTTTTTGTTAGGTTGTTCACATGACATTTTAAATGTAGCCCATATCAGACACTGGTCCGAACAGCCTACACTCCTAAAGGACAAAGTATACTTCGTGTGTGCGTGTTGCGGAATGCTCTGCGCACAGTATGTGTGACACAAATTGCATCATCAGCACAGCCGCGTGGCGCCTAGATTATCTTGACTCGCGCACGCGGTCCTTGGCTGTGAGCGTCGTCTGCGTTGGCCATTGACTGTACTAAAAGAGTGTCACAAATCAGTTGTAGTGCACATGCGTTAAACGCGCTGCTATTTGTTCGTGGTCAGAAAAGTATACTCACAAAGGCAACGTGGTCGTCCAGGCACAAGGCGATCCGGAACATGCAAAAACGAAGTATACCTGGGCCTTAAACTGACCCATATATGTGTAGCCCTCCTTGAGCATGCGTATAACAAACTTAGGCATGGTCATCATTATAGTATGAATAATGAATTAAATTAAAAATGTAATTATCCATTTTAATGCAGATAGGACACATCTGATACTATGTCCGCGAGTGATGGAGAAAGACCATTGATGGATAAAGTATTTTTATGTAGTCATTTGCCTTTGTATGGTGGGATTTAAATTATCATTGAAGTTCAAGTGTAATATTACCAACGAGCGAAACACACCATAAAATTTAAAAATGGCATTACATATATGTAAGGTAAGAAGAGTTATCTTTATGTATTTCATATTTCAGTTGACTAGCTTACATTCATATTTTGAGCAAGTGACACAAGCAAAGAGTGCAGTTATATAAAACTACATCTCTATCTTTTCATACACATATTTAATGTGCAATCCAAACGAATTGCTGAACCCAACTGTTGAAGCCTATAATTGTATTTTCTTTCCTTAAAAAGAAAATAAATGCATTAACTAGACAGATATGACTCATACTTTAAAGTTTTTAAATATAACAGCCGTACATACGCTGGAAATCAAGCGTGTAAATGATGAATGTTGAGGTAGATAAAGTAAATCACATTAAATCTGACCTGGCTGTTCACACCGAAGACACATTTGAAAAAATCAGATACGCATCAGATTTATTTCCACATATGAAAGTGACCCAGATCGGATTTGAAAATGTCTCATTCAAAGCACTTTTGGCTGTTCACATGATCATCCAATTAACAGATCTGTGTCACAAGTGAATGAAAAAATCAGATTTGAGCCACATTCACCTGCAAGCCTCTGTGTGTTTTCTTCAACAGTCACAAATGAACGGAGGACACTTGTACACACAGAAATACTCATACAAAAATACATGCATAATAGGGTGGGTTAAAAAATATATTTTCTGATTAATCATAATCTTCATTTTAATAATTCCAGTATCGATTATTAAAATCACAAGATCGATCTTTTACTCTATGCCAGGGGTCGGCAACCTTTTTGACATGGAGTGTCATTTTGTTTTTTTCTGGTCAATGGCTGTGCCGAAAAAACAAAACATGGTCATTTATGTGATTTTCCGAAATTTGAATCCACTTGTGAAAATGTTTCTACTTTGCATTTTTCTAATTTAATTACATTTTTTTCCTTCTTTACAAATGATATTATCATCATAACAGTTTGAGTGAAAAAATTTGTGCAAAAATTATAATATAATCATGATCCTGCATGTGACTTTTCACAGAGAATCTTGTGAAAGTTCTTTAATGAAAGAAAACCTTTCCTTTTGTACAAAATGAGTTAACACAGTTAATGTCACAAATTTGCTTAATTGATTACTGATCACGAAACTGTGTGGAATCTTAAAGATTTCTTATATTATGTCATTGTAATCATGTAATCACTAGCACTCCAGCAACCGTGAGAGAGGAGTAGACTATTTTATTTATATAAATTTCGCACCTGCTTTCCAATCTACATCTTGATGTAATCCTTCCTCATGATCACGCATGTTTTCATCAGCTAAATGGGAGGCTAAACAATATTGAAGTGTTACGAGACTCACGCTGCGCGTGCAAGCCATTCACGCATGCGAAATACTGAAACTTTATTTCCAGGTTTAATTTGTATTTTGAATAGACTCCGATTTTTGAACCCCACGATGTGGGTTTATGTTTTCTCTTTTAATTGTTTAATGTTATTTTGAGTGTGTCCATGGTTTCAGGAGGGTGTACCTGTATGCTGGGTTGGAAATCTCAAGGAGTAATAGTGGTATTTACCTTTTTAAATCACATGTTGTTCTGAAAGCAATAAGAAACAAATGAAACACAGAATGTAGGCTGTCATCCACGCAGTCTGACCAAAGCAAAGCGGGCACGTTCACTCGCGTGATTAACCGAAAGTGAGGTGCTGCCGGCTTGTGATGCGCGATGCGAGTCTGTTGGGTATGCTGCAGTCTCGTCACATTTTAACTTTTTGTTTAGCCTCCCATCAGCTCATGAAAACATGCTGCGTGATCATGAGGAAGGATTACATTAAGCAATCTTAGCAATTATATTTTATTATTTAATTAATTAGCATTCCGGTACCCGTGCACCTTTTGACTGACTGACTGACAGGAGGCTTCTGTGTGCTACAAAAGGAGGCTAGAGTATGTGTGTGTGTGCTCTGAGTGCTCGCTGAGTTGCGGTAATGCGGATATGCACCATAACAGTAAAAACAATTCAAAAATTTGTGAAAAGGCCTGTTTTGATGAGGTATCAATGTAAACAGAATGATTTATGTCTAAAGTGTCTAAATGTGTGTCTAGGGTAAAGGGTAATAATGGGACAAAAAAGTCAGTTCAGAAGCTTGTGAATCGGAATCGAAACGAATTGGGAAATCTGAATCAATATTAAGCCCTAATGCACGCAGACATTTTATTTTTAAATAATTTCCTAACACACTCTCACAAGGAAGCTGTGCTCTACCAATGTTTATCCACACACTACCAAAACAACCCTTTTGGTAAAATTTTTATCTTGTTTCGGAAGATCAAATGACGGCATAGCTATCCTTGGACCTCCTTTTGCAGAACTGCATAAAGTCTCGGTTATATTATCTCGATTATCTTTGCAAGCTGTGGCTTTTCACCAAACTTTCACCTTTGTGCTACTGGATGTGGCCGTTATCTCTCCCCTCCGGATAGCCATGAAATCTGTCTCAAGTGCTTGTGGCACCAGCACGCTGGTGTTCTCATTGCGAGTACATGCCCATAAGAGCGCTGACGCTCAGGCGGCCGGGTCGGCGAGTGGCGCAGGTGATCTGGATGAGGACATGGGAGCGTTTCCGCCGGCTCAGCCCCTGCAGACCTCCCATCCCCCAGCATGCTTTCTACCTGGAAGAGCTGTCAAGCGATGCAGGCAGTCCGCCTCAGGGCGGATTTAATGTCTCGTTTGTGGCTTGCGACGACAATGATTTATCGGTCGCAGCATCGGAGGGTGGGCTTCTGCTGTTGGAAGTGGAAGAATCTTCTGAGCTCCCGCTCACGGGCGGTAGAGCTCAGGATGAGGCGGATGCTGAGATAGCAGCTGTGCTTGTCTGGTCGGCTGCGAACATCGAGCTAAAGTGGAACCCTCCACCTTGCCCTGAGCGTTCGCGGCTGGATTATTGGTTTCTGGGATCGGAGCGTGACTCATGGCCGCACCCTCCCCGGTGCTTTTCTTCCTGGAACTGCATGAGGAGCTAACGAAGTCATGGAAGGCACCTTTTCCTGCCCGTACACGCTCCGCGGTTTCTTCCATCCTAACTACCCTTGACGGCAGAGGGGCTAAGGGATACGTCAAGCTTCCCCAGGTAGACCGCGCCGTAGCGGTGCATTTATGCCCGCAGGGCACAGCCACCTGGAGGGACTGACCAAGGTTCCTTTCCAAGGCCTGTAAGTTCTCTTCCTCTTTGATGACGAAGGCTTACAAGGCCGCGAGTCAGGCCGCTTCCACCCCGCATGCCATGGTCATCCTGCAGGTCCACCAGGCGAAGGCATTGAAAGATCTACATGAGGGTAGAACCGAACCAGGGCTCTTGCAGGAACTGCGTACAACGACCGACCTCACCCTACGGGTGACAAAGGTCACAGCGTGCGCCCTGGGCCGGATGATGTCCACTCTGGTGGTCCAAGAGCGGCACCTGTGACTCAACCTTGCGGAGATGCGTGACGCCGAGAAGGTTCGCTTTCTCGATGCGCCCATTTCCCAAGGGGGGCTTTTTGGTGACACTGCCGAGGACTTGGCCCATCAGTTCTCAATGGTGGGGAAGCAGACGGAGGCGATCAAACACATCTTGCTGTGGCGTGACTCAGCCGCCTGCAGGCCTCCGAAGTCCCGCGCCCCCTTTGCTTCTCACTAGGGCCGTCCTCCTGCGGTGCCGGCCCGGCTCCCTCACCATCAGAGCCCATATGCGAAGAAGATCCTCCCGGAGAAAAGCAGCTCCACCTGCCCGTCAGCCGGCCCCCAAGAACCCCGGATGGGCTTTGAGGCGGCCCTGACATGGGCGACCCAGGGATGAGGAGACTGATGAGGATGCCTTGGCGCACAGCTGCCCTCGGGGGCTATGCAAGTATGTGTTTCCTCCAGTGAGCCTCATTGCACAGACTGTGCAAAGTCAGGGAGGATGGGCATCAAGTCCTGTTCATTGCGCCGTTCTGGCCCAACTGGACTTGGTTCTCAGATCTGATGCTCCTGGTAGTAGTCCCTCCCTGGCGCATTCCCCCAAGGCAAAATCTTTTCACTCAGAGGCAGGGCATGTTCTGGCACCTGCGGCCAGACCTCTGGAACTTCCATGTCTGGCTCCTGGACGGGACGTGGAAGACCTAGTGGAAATACGATCACTCAGGCCAGAGCCCCCTCTACGAGGCAGCTGTATGCCTTGAAGTGGCATCTCTTCACGAACTGGTGTTCTTCCCATGGGGAAGACCCACAGAGGTGCGCGGTCAGTCTGTGCTGTCTTTCCTACAGGAAAGGCTAGAGAGACGGCTGTCTCCCTCTACCCTGAAGGTGTACGTGGCTGCTATAGCAGCGTATCATGATACACTGGATGGGAGACCCTCACGATAGCAAGACTTGATCACCAGGTTCCTCAAAGGCATGAGGAGGTTGAATCCTCCTAGACCGCAACTTATTCCCCCTTGGGATCTATCTGTGGTCCTACCTGCCCTACAGAGAGCCCCCTTTGAGCCCCTGGAGCAGGCTGAGCTCAGCACTTTGTCACTGAAGATGGCCCTCCTGGTGGCGCTCACTTCCATCAAGAGGGTGGGGGACCTACAGACGCACTCTGTCACCAGCAAATGCCTGGAGTTCGGGCTGGCGCACTCTCATGTGGTCTTGAGACCCCGGCCCGGTTACGTGCCCAAAGTTCCCACCACTCCCTTCACCAGGTGGTGAACCTGCAAGCACTCCCTTCAGAGGAGGAAGACCCGGCCTTGTCATTGCTATGTCCAGTTCACGCCCTGCACAATTATCTGGACAGCACGCAGAGCTGCTCTTTGTCTGCTTTGGAGGGCAGCAGAAGGGGAAAGCTGTCTCAAAACAGAGGTAGGCCCATTGGATTGTAGATGCCATTTCCTTGACTTAACAGTCACAAGAACTGCCTTGCCCCTTGGGAGTCCAGGCGCACTCCACTAGAGGTGTTGCGTCCTCCTGGGCACTGGCAAGGGGGGCCTCTCTAGCAGACATATGCAGAGAGCGGGTTGGGCCACACCCAATACCTTTGTGAGGTTTTACAACCTACGCATAGAACCGGTTTAGTCCTGAGTGTTACGGGGCAACAAGAGGTAGGCCGGGCAGCCGGTTGGGTGTACCGCTTGCATTATGCCTTTCCCCTTTTTCAATTTCAAAACTATTTTGTCCACGTAACTGGTGAACCCTGGACGCCTCTTTAAGTCTTAAGCACTGTTCGGTGACGAACTCGGCGGGGGAGTGATGCCACCAGGCCCTGTACTCGTGGTATGCCCCTTTTCAGGTGAGCCCATGTACACAGGCTCAGTGCTCCATACTTGGTGATTCCTCTCTGGGTAATCCCATGTGACGTGTTTCCACTGTTCGGTTTCCCCTCTGGTGAACTCTGTGTTTCCCCTCATCAGAGCATCACTCTGCTTCGGCCACTGTTGCTGTGTACCCTCTCCGTAGATAGGGTCCTCCCGGTGGTATCATTCCATAAGTGAACTTCCCATTGGTAAGTCCATGTGAGGTATTCTCCACATGTTAACCTCCCTCCAGTAGGATGTGGTGTCCATAGTGCCCTCCCTCCTGGAGAGGGAAGAGCACTTCCCAGCGTTATTCCAGAAGGTGCTCAGCGGGAAATTGCTTAACAGCAAATATCAGGAAAGGCTACCACCTGTAGCCTCCTTGGGTAAGTGCCTCCTCCCCCCTTAACAGGACTAGGGAGACACCTTACCTAAACTCGCTGGAAGGTCAAAATGTGGTCGAGCGCTCACTGCGAGGCATGCAGCAGCTTGCCCGTGTCCATTCTTCTGTACCTCATGACATGGTTCAGCGCCTGCGCCGTTTCCTATAGGAACCCCTAGTGTCACTACATCGACACAACGTCGAGTGAGTGACAGACAGGGAATGTCTATGTTACTGGTGTAACCTCTGTTCCCTGATGGAGGGAACAAGACATTGTGTCCCTCCTGCCACGGCGCTGAACCGGCCGCTGACATGGCCGGGACTCTCTATCGGCTCCTCAGCATAAATCTGAATGATTGGTGTGCCATCTCCTTTTATAACCGTATGTCCAGGGTGGAGAATGGCATGCAAAATCCACTTGCCAATTCTTATTAGCCTTTTCTATTTTAAGAAAAGCTGATTGGGGCTCTCAAGATCGAACCACTAGTGTCACTACATCGACACAATGTCTCGTTCCCTCCATCAGGGAACAGAGGTTACACCTGTAACCTAGACGTTCGTACACAAGGGTGCAAGGGATTGGGTTAAGTGGTTGGAACCCCTGTTATTTGTGGTCTGGGAGGTCCTGCAATCCTCAACAGGGTTTTCCCCCTTCAAGCTCCTGTATGGGCGTAAGCGCAGCCTGCTTGAAATCATACGGAAGTCTTGGAGGGAGGTGGTCCCTGAGCCTTGGCGACGGTAGTCCCAGAGAGGGCGGAGCTCAGGCCAGAGGTGACTCTCAAACCTAATCAGTTCACCCTGGTCCCGTGTGGAGACCACCTCTCACTGTCACACCAAAAAGGAGGTGAGACAGTTCGTGGGGCTGGCTGGCTACTACCAAAGTTGTGCCACGTTACTCTGAAGTCACCAGCCCACTGACTGGTCTCACTAGAAAGGGGGATCCTGATCCGGTACAGTGGATGGAGTCGTGCCAACAGGCTTTTCTAAAAGTAAAATCTGCACTTTGTGGGGGACCACTCTTACATGCTCTGAACTTCTCTCTCCCCTTTATTTTGCAGACGGATGCATTTGACAGAGAGCTGGTGGCAGTGCTGCTGCAGGTGGTGGGGGGAGGGGGAGAGGGGAGGAGCGGCCGATGCTGTACATTCTCTCTCTGAGGGAAACTAAGTACAGCACCAATGAGAAGGAGTCTTCACTCTCCGCTACTACCTGCTGGGGCGGGCCTTCACCCTCTGTTCAGATCACACCCCACTCCAGTGGCTCCACTGCATGAAGAATATCAATGTGCAGATCACCCGTTGGTACCTGGCACTTCAGCCATTCAAATTTGAAGTGATCCACGGACCGGGGGCGTGAATGGCTCTGGTTAACGAGGGGGAGTTGGCAGGCTGGATGTTGCCCAGCCTGAGTCGGGCGGTGGGGACATGTGGGGATGGGGGCGTGGTTGTGTGTCTGTTTGTGGGAGAGAAGGAGTGGTATGGCTCGTCAAGCTGGTTGGCATAATTTATAACAGCTGTTTCTTGTTACAGTGAAGGTGGAAAGAGACCTTAAAAAGCAGACAAACACGCCAGAGAAACAGAGAGAGAACGACACGAGAGTGTTTCATGTTTTCTGAGTGTTGAGAAGTTTGTTATTAAGACGTTTATGTTTATTTAGAGTTTTGTTGACTGACCTGAGTGAAGTAAGAAAAGCACAGAGAAGAGTGCGTACAGGCAGAGAAAATAAATCCTTACCTGGACTGCCACTGCTCCCTTTCTCCTCATTTCCGTACCCGAACCTTGATCTGTGTTACAATGTCAAACTGTGATATCTGTACTGGGTTCACTTCATACATGCAAAGCTGTGATCTCTCCTCCTCTCTCTTTCCTTCACTCTATTCTTGATTGTTCACTTGTCCTCCAAATCGATGCACATTACAGGCAGAGAAAATAAAATGCACTATAGTGAGTGCATTATGACACACTGTGGCTGGCCCACAGCCTCTGATGATTCAACTCACTTGCCCACACTGAGCAGCTGGAAGAGCTTTCCTTAAAAGCTTGTCAACTACAGCTGTTATTCTTGGTATATCTGAGCTGCCTGCAGGAAGCCGTGATCAGGAAAGGTCAAGAACAAAAGGGTTGGGACAATCTCTGGAGAATAGTTAAATTAAGACAAAATAATGAGAGAGAGAGAGAGAGAGAGAGAGAGCAAGATAAGACGATTGTGTGTCCAAATGAGTGGGAATCTCAGGGACTTCCATTGTGGCCACAATCAGATGCGGCATGTTAGCCATAGAGCCTCGCTCCTCAAACGGTCCACGTCCTTGGTTTAGGAGTGTCCATTGTGATGTTGTAATGGGGCTCAGCTGGCAACATTGATAAAATGCTTACAATAATCATGTCTGTCAACATAACACAGTCTGTATGTAGTGTTTTCGCCTTGACAAGACATGGGGTGGGGGGGAGGTAGGTGTGGTGCAAGTATCATAACCCTGCCAATAGCTGTAAAAGGAACTCAATTACAGGTAGGAGCAAAGGCCAGTTCCAGCCTAGATTTGCTGGAACGCCGGGTTTATTGTATTTCTAAAACATGCAACACCATCTGAAGTATACCAATCAGCTATAGAAGTATAGTAATAGAAGAGACCTTGTCCATGGTGACTGTTTTTAGTCAGATTTACTCAGAAAGCCAGTGTTGAACAACGCTGTAACCCTTCCACAATCTTCCTAGCTTGAGCTCCATGGGAGTTAGAACAATCCAGAACCCGTGCTGGCTCCCAAACATTCTGCTCAAGGCTACTGGCTGATACCTATGGTCACAAGGACATGGTAGAGAACAGCTCCAGAAGAATGAAGACAAGCGGACTGTATAGACATATGTTTACATCTACATTTATTCATTCAGCAGTTGCTTTGATCTAAAGTGATATACAAATGAGGAATACAACTTATGTGATTCATCCAAAGGAGGCAATAACATGTTCAAAACTACAAGAAAAGATTAGAATACAATAGAATATAATGCAGTCCAACAGAGATAAAAGTGAGAATACTGACAATTAAAAAAAAATGAAGACTATGTTTTTTTCTGACAGCTCACAAAAGCTAGATTTAAAAAGTAGACTAATGGAAATGTTTTTACAGTACATGTATATAACAAGTTATTTTAACTATGCACAAATAAATAAAAAAAGACAGCCATGACCTAATGCATCCCTCCACATAACATCATTTTAGCATAAGTTTAAAAAAACTTGTGTTTACCAGGATGGCGTGATGAGGAACAAAAACAAAACATACTTTGAGACTGAAAGACATGTTATTAAAAAAGTGTCCAAATGTAGAACAGCAGTGATTATCTTGTTTGCCTGCTTGTAGTTTCATGAACAAGACAAGACAAGCAGTTTAGCAGTCAATCTCAGGGGCTTGTTTGAATTGGGATGCAAAACATAGTGATTTTGGAGATGAGATTTAGAAATGGTTGACCCGGTTAACATGGGGAGGGGTATTAGGATGTCAGTCTGAATTCTAAAGATACAAAAACAGTTCTCTCTCTGTACTTGTTTTATACATAGTGGCCCTAAAATTTATTTGGACACGTTTGGATACAAAAAATGCACAAATTTCATTGCATTAGATACAAAATATCAAACCAAGTGGCATCTGCTAACTAATAATACTAAAGCTTTTCTCAGAACTATCTTCACTTTTCTGAGCAATTTTTGCACTGCACTTTTAATCACCTGGTGACAAGGTAATTTTTTTGTGAATGTATGAAGTCAGATCCTCTCAAGTTCACACGGGTGTTTTAGCAGATTAACCACAGGTGTAGTTCATCACATTAACTGTAAACAAGTTACAGAAAGCTTGAAAACCAGAGTGTCCAAAAACCTTTTGACTTTTTGTCTTCATTTTGAATGGTTTATCTTTTGTTTTATAATCTGAAACCTAACAAATCTCTAACCTCTAACCTAACAAATGTTATGCTCAAAATGTATATTTGTGCTATATTTTTTAATTCCCCTTGCTCTGATATTTTGCTGTATATTGAAAATAAATTCTTACATTTTTAAGCATGGCGTAAGTGTCCAAATACTTTTTGGGGCCACTGTATATGTTCATACTTCACTCAGTGCATGCACTTATACACTTAAACCCTTTGCATCTGTTGTGTAAGCCACTAAGTCACCCTTTCCAAGCACAATGCCCTATTTTTGTCACTTTTCCGATTTAAAGTGGACAGCTGTTTTTCTTCTTTACCATTAGCAACAGTCAACAGTAAATGGTCACCTTCCAAAGCCCCTGATTTCACCATCATTGTATGTCTCCGGCCTCATGCCATGAAAATAAAGGCCCTTTCTCTTGCTCTGTAAAGCATAACATATTCCCTCTGCATCATACCCCTGAGAAACACTTTGCTGCATATTTTCAACCTGTCACCGTAATGCACCTCTGTGGCACAAATGACGGAAATAATAATCTTACAGTAAAATATAGCCATCCATCAAAGGACACTTTACATACACATGAGGTTATGATTGTTTTTTATATTTGAATTATTATTATATAGTCCAAATTGACAGCTATAGTCTCTTAAAGTAAACAAAGAAACATGAAAAATTCACTTAAATCTGCATTAAAAGTAATCTTTTGGATTAAAGACATACTTTTATAAATTTTTGTGCTGGTTATATGTTTGCTCTTACAATTTATACACTGTTGGGCCCTATAATTTCCATGATGAGAGAAAATCAGAAAGAATTGCAGTATGCAGTCATAAAAATAACAATAATTACTATTATTATATTATGATAATATTAATGAATTTTTATTTTTTTATTTTATATATATATATATATATATATATATATATATATATATATATATATATATATATATATATATATATATATATATACATACACACACACACAGTATATACACATTTCAATTTGATAACAAAGTTCCATCAAATTGAATTGTGCAATGTTTAACTAAATTGACTTAATAAAACTTCAAATATATAGTTTATTTTATTTTATTAAATTTTACTAAATTGAATTTGATGGAACTTTTTTATGAAATTCAAATAAGTAAAAAAAAAGTCTTTTATATATACAGTATGTATGTATAAAAAAGAAATAAATTATATATATACACCGATCAGCCACAACATTAATACCACCTGCCTAATATTGTATAGGTCTCCCTTGTGCCACCAAAACAGCGCCAACCCGCATCTTAGAATAGCATTCTGAGATTATATTCTTCTCACCACAACTGTACAGATCGGTTATCTGAGTTACCGTAGACTTTGTCAGTTCGAACTAGTCTTGCCATTCTCTGTTGACCTCTCTCATCAACAAGGCATTTCCATCCACAGAACTGCCGCTCACTGGATGTTTTTTGTTTTTGGCACCATTCAGAGTAAATTCTAGAGACTGTTGTGTGTGAAAATCACAGGAAATCAGCAGTTACAGAAATACTCAAACCAGCCCGTCTGGCACCAACAATTATCCATGCGATTATCTAATCAGCCAATCGTGTGGCAGCAGTGCAGTGCATAAAATCATGCAGATACGGGTCAGGAGCTTCAGTTAATGTTCACATCAACCATCACAATGGGGAAAATTTTTTATCTCAGTGAACTGGACCGTGGCATGATTGTTGATGCCAGATGGGCTGGTTTTAGTATTTCTGTAACTGTTGATCTCCTCTTATTTAGAAATCAAAATAATCCTATAACACGTGAGGGTGTGTGTGTGAGAGCGAGTGTGTGGGGGTGTGTGTGTGTGTAAGGAGGGACGCGCACAAAATGGCGGACGTGACTCTCGTGGAGAGTATGTCATACGAGACTTCCGGCCAGAGAATATGGCCGCGAATGTGGGCGGGGAAAAACCAGTCAGTGGTGTCTACCCGCTTGTACGATAGCTTAGGGACAAAGCTGAGCTTTATCACGAAGCTATCTACTAGCCAAAATGTGTGCGAGAATGTTTGTGAGGTGTCGCGTGTGTGGTTAGTACGAGAGAGAGAGAATTAAGTGACGGCCCCAAAGCCAGTTTCGCGATCGTGGGAGAGAAAGCAGCTGTTAGTTTATCACTCAGAGATGCGGTGGACAGCTCATAAACAGTCCCGCGGTCTTTGATTCTTTAATGGATAAACTCAGTTTGCCTGTCTCACCCGCGATGGCGGAAATGCACAACAGTCCAATGTGGTTGGACTACAATACAGCAAATCTCATTCGTGATAATTAATACCCTGAGTGTTAATCGCAATGAGCAGACTCGTTGGTCTGTAAACTGTACAAGCAATAACCTTGATACACAAGAATAACACACTATAATATTCTATCTCTGACCAGATGTAGAATGTGTGTTCATCCGTCCTTTAACTCCGACTCGGTTCTTCGAGGCTCGGGTGATGACGGGAGGCCGTTTCCTCGCTCTGTCGGTGGGCGGTACGGCTGCTGATTCTCGGCGGGCTGTCGGAGAAATCAGCGACGTCGACTTGATTGAAGAGGGAAGAGAACTCTTTTTCTCTTCACTTCTGCAGGCAAACGGATGAAGATGCGGATTGCTCGGCGGTCTCCTTCGGATCCGTTAGAGTGTTCGGTGGAACACAGAGTAATCTCAACTCATCCAATGAGATGGAGATTGTATGGCCACTGTTTCAAGTCAGATGTTACTTCCTTGTGCCACGAGGCTACACCTGAGAGCAGCGATGAGCTGAGTCTACACACGGCGAGCAAAGTTGCTGGAAGCTAATCCCGGAAGCATTTCAGTGGTATTTCTATTCCTAATGATGTCATGGTTGAGGTGCGTTCAGTTGTGTGCCTCATCCAACAGGAGTTAAGAGTTCGATCCTTTGGTGAGCAAGGCTTCATGGGATTTGTAGTCTGTTTTGGACTCCCTTTGTTTGATTTTGGCACGGTTTTTATCAGTAAGATTTATGACCTAGTATGTAGGCCTGAGTTAGGTTTTATGACAGGGTTAGGCCTGCCTTTGTCTTCTATCCGAATACATGAGGCCCAACATATATATATATATATATATATATATATATAATTTAAATGTAATTTTGGAATTAACAGTAAAATGCAGAATTTCATTGAATTTTACAAATTTTGGGTGAATGTAGGATTATGTTTTATACTACACACCTGCAAACCTTAAGAATGTATACCTACTTCATCAACATCAAGAAGTAATATTTTCATTGGACTCACTATATACTATGAAAATACAGGAATTTGGATGCAGCCAATGACTTCTGGTCACTTTGTTGCTGCAAATCACTGTCAGTGTGAAAGACACGTTTACAACCAGGCCGCATCACATAGATGCAAGTTGTGCTTAGGTCTTATCTGCATGAAACAGATGGCTTTAGTCCTTTGTATCTACCTTATAACCACCTGTTAATAAAGTGATAAGTTGCATTTGGGGAAAAAGAAAATTAGAGGGCCCATTTCATTTACAAAGTTTTAGGTAAAAGCAAACATTTTTGAGTTTTTCAGTCATGAAAACATAAAGCTTAAAAAGCAAAAAAAAAAAAAAAAGGCATCCTATCTCTCTCTCCATCTGTCTCTCTGTCACTCCTCTTCCTCTCTCTCCTTCACTCTATCACATTCTCTTCTCTTCTTTCAGTCACTCTCACTTTCTTTCACATAACAGGACATTTGCTCTCACTTACAGGCAGCAGTGCACTTCCTCTCAAGGGCACGGAGAGGTGTGAGAGAAGGAAGTGCTCAAAATGAGAGGAGAGAGCACCCAAGGCATAGAGCATGCTGTTAGCACCCTGTGACATGGTTTGCCTCCCCTTAGGCTTAATTTAGACTTCACACACATGCACACATTTAGATATTAGTAGCACACAGAACACTTTTATCCTCTATAAGGTCCTGGACGACAAACAATGCACAGGTACAACATTTTTGATGACCTAACTCTCTTTTATCTGAGTGGCAGTGGGGCATATGGGGCAGACATTGCACAGACGTCGCACAGACGTTGCGTGGATGTTGCTGAATGAGTTCCCTTGTCATGGTGTTGTTATACAGCGTGATAACAGCATGACAGTTCACACACTCACTGTGTTTATTAATGAGGCCCTTTTGAACAGGCCCTTATGACCTGCTGACACACAGACACGCACTCTCTAGAAAAATCTCCATGGAAAAGTATTGTCATATACTTATATCACAGCTTGTATTTGACGGCTTATATATTTTGAAGATGTATGTTTGAGGGAGGTTGCACCCTTGTTGGTCTAATTTCTTATTACAGATGTTCGCTTACATCTATGTAGAAGTATGAAATAAACTTTTTAAAGTCAACATGATTGGACACCATATTAAAATACTCTGACAGGGTTTTTTTGCAGCATAATTAAGTGTCCGCGTTGCCCCGCTATTAAATCTACAGCGTGAAACACACATTGCACCCAGTGTAGTCCGATTTCCAAGCAAGTTACTTTAAGGAGCCGATTCTTTTGAATCTACACCGCAAAACACACAGTGCGCCCACAATATAATCCAATTCCCGAGTGAAGGAATCTAATGAGCCGATTCTTTTGAATCTACAGTGCAAAACACACAGCGAGACCAGTGTAGTCTGATTCCCAAACAAATCACTCTTATTAGCTGGTTCTTTTCAGTGAATCATAAACATACAGTGTGACCAGTGTTGTGTGGTTCCCAGATGAATAACTATTATGAGCTGGGTCATTTTACTGAATCAAAAACACTTATACATCAGTCAGATCACTTACTGAATTGATCTTACTGATGTGCAATTTATGACTTTTGTCATGTCCAACTGGAAATTAAATAAAAACTGTGTTATGTAATGTTGTACTTGAGGCTTTTGAGACTTCAATCAGGCAGTGCCGTTACTGACTGGTTGTTCATATGACAATGTGTAGTTAAAGATACACATGAGTTCTGTTGTAATCAGTGGAATTTTACAAAAGAATAAATCAATGAATGAAATACATAATCACATTTTTGGTTTGTTAAGAAATTTTATTTAATATAGTTAGGAAGCAGTAAACATAATAACAATTACATTTATTCACAAATACTTATTTCACAAAAGTAATAAAAGAATCGGTAAAGGAACCGCTAAGGTACCAGAATCGTTAAATTATTTTTATGATTTCCATTACTCATGTTGATTTTAAATGCTTATAATCCAAAGTCTTGCAAACACTCGAATCTTTCCAAAACTTTTGCATTCAAACCCCAAAACCCATCATTGCAATTTTGGCCACATGTAGAGACACCTTCCATTACATAAAATAGCACAGAGGATGTGGTCCTCACAAACGCATTTATTTCCAGTCACAACCAATCAACGAGCTCATATCAGTTGCATGTCCAACTGCACAACTGCCTCACAGGTGCCGGATAATAAACAGTTTGTAGGTGCTCGAAAACGACACATCTACACACACAAACACACACAAAGGAATCAGAAAGGAGTCAAATAACGCTATCAGATTCTCTCATCATATTCTGTGACTCTCTCCTCTCTAGAGATGCCTTCAAATAGGGCCATCACGAATCCATAACCATCTCCATCTCTATCATGACAAAACACAATCACAAACACACTCCTTCTCAAAATGCCCTCATTCACAGTTTAGCCCACTTCTCTACTAGGGGTATCGATAACTACCTCACAATAGAATACACAATGCATGCATAATACACTATGATATCACAATTTGGATGCGACTGAAACTGTACCATGTGACACTGAACACACAGCGGCCGCATGTGGCTCTCTTTCTCTCTCTCGAACTGGCGCCTCCGTCTCATCTTTATCCCCCTCTCGGCTAATTAGCCCGATTCAGGGCCAGGTGTGTGTCCTCACGGCCTGGCCCCGCCCTCCTCCTCACATATAGCTTTGGATTTTTATTTACATTTTTTATTCATCTTCTCATTTCCATTTAATTTAGTTTTGATTAGTTTTCACACTTTGTAAGTTTTAGTTTAGTTTTCATTTTCTAAGTGTGTTCTGGTTTCACTTTAGTTTAGTTGTAGTATTTTATGGCTGCCAAAGCTGAAGCATTTACTGGTATCATTTAAAATGTCTAACATCATTACATTTCTCAGGGTAGTCTTGTGTTACCTCTTTCAAGTGGCACATTCTTGTTTAATTAAGGTGGATTGTAAATGTTTCACATTTTAAAATTCAGGAAGGGTGAAGATGGGTAAAGTGGGACAGTTAAGCTTGATCCCCATTGTCTCCATATGTGTTTCATTAAATTGATAAAATGATTACTAAATAACTACTAAACTAATCTATGGGAAGCAAACAATTAACTTATTGAGGTTTAAATTGTTGATTTTACATTAGGATGTGTGGCAGAGCTCATTTCATGACTTCCAGTGGGAAGTCATCGTGTCCGGTGACAGCCTACGCAACCACTCAAAACATGAAGGTAAACCTCTCTTCCTTTTTCTCTTTGCTTTTCTTTTTGCGATATGGGAAATGTCTTTTCTGTTCTTTAGCAGAGTAAAATCCAGGGGGAAAAAAGAAGTCCTAAAGGCTGGAATATGTGATCATCCTCCACAGCACACTCCAATGTTTAACTCTCACGTTGTCGCCAACAGACGGATCTGTTACGTGCATTCTCCTGATTTCACCACACCACAATAGAAAAAGAATCGGCTCGGAACGACACAGTATTGTGACGAGAACTGTTCAGTCCGATGGTGGAAAAGCAGCTAAGAACTGTTTTGTTAAGACTGTAAAGATATTTCTTCTGGTACTTCTGCTGTAATGATGACACAGCTGCTTTTTTCAAATTGCAGTAACCGAAACTAGGAGTTTCAACTGGTTAAAATACATAATCATGTTTAATTTTGTTATTTCAACAGTTTCAAGAACATTATCTTCTTCAAAAGAGACAACAGTCATTGAAAGTAGTTGCTGAGTTACACTAAAAATATATTTTATAAGAGGTAGACCGATATATCGGTTTTACCAATTAATCAATGCCAATAGTTGCTTTTTTGAACTATTGGTTATCTGCAAAAATCTATGCCGATAGTTGCCAATAGTTTTAATATAGTGAATGTAGGCTATAAAAAGCTTAATTTGCTAAATACTTAAATATAGAGGATTGTAACAAAGCCAAGTCTCTGTCATTTCAAAATGAGTAAGTGTATTCCCGGCTTGTTAATAGTTAAAAGTCCCACGTTATGTACCAAATCTTCAAATCTTTTTTTCTGGTTATTACTGGGATTTTGGTTGCACAAACTGCTGGGATTTTATGAATTGTAGCCTTGTAGCCTCAATGTCTGTGCCCGTCATAGTAAGGAAAGACTTAGAAATGTTTTAACATTCTATAAATTCTATAAATTAATTTTAAAAACTATCAGCCAATAAATCGATTATCGGCCTTCTCCACCACTTAAGTTATTGGCAAAATTCACTATCGGTTGACCTCTATATTTTATGTTGTACATTTTGATTTTTAGCTGTATTTTTATTAAATTTTATTATAAATATTACTTATTTTAAATAATTCTTTGTCTTTGACTCTCATTCACAGTGGAACAGCATTTTCCTTCACCAAAGTAGAGTTTCATGTGTTTCAAAAATACTCTCAATTACTGCTGTTGGGCCTCATGTATTCAGATAGAAGACAAAGGCAGGCCTAACACAGTCCTAAAAACCTAACTCAAGCCCCCACATTCCAAGTCGTAAATTATACTGATAAAAATCGCACCAAAATCAAGCCTTGCTCACCAAAGGATCGAACTCTTAACTCCTATTGTATGAGGCACACAACAGAACGTCCCTCAAACATGACATCATCAGGAGTAGAAATACCTCTGAAATGCTTTCGGGATTGGCTTCCAGCAACTTTGTTTGCAGCGTGTGGATGCAGCTCTTCGCTGCTCTCAGGTGCAACCTCGTGGCACAAGGAAGTAACGTCCGACTTGAAACTGTGGCCATACAATCTCCATCTCGCTGGACGAGTTGAGATTACTCTGTGTTCAACCGAACACTCTAACGGATCCGAAGGAGACCGCCGAGCAATTCACATCTTCATCCGTTTGCCTACAGAAGTGAAGAGATTAAAGATTTCTCTTCCATCTTCAATCAAGTCGACATTTCTGAGTTCTCCGCCAGCCCGCCGAGAATCAACAGCCGTACCGCCCGCCGACAGAGCGAGGAAACGGCCTCCCGTCATCACCCGAGCCTCAAGGAACCGGGTCAGATTTAAAGGACGGAGGAAAACACATTCTACCTGTGTCCTCATGCTATTCAAGTAAGAGGTTTACGTCTGGGCAGCGATAGAATATTATAGTGTGCTATTCTTGTGTTTCAAGGTTTTTGCTTGTACAGTTTACGGACCGCCATGTCCGCTCATTATTAATACTCAGGGTATTAATTATCACGATTTTGTTTTGCTGTATTGTGGTCCAACCAAATTGGACTGTTGTGCAATTTCGCCATCGCGGGTGAGACAGGTAAACTGAGTTCATCCATTAAATAGTCAAAGTACGCGGACTGTTTACGAGCTGTCCACCGCGTCTCTGAGCGATGAACTAAACAGCTGCTTTCTCTCCCACGATCGTGAAATCGGCTTTAGGGCTGTCACTTCTCTCTCTCGTACTAACCACACACACACACACACACACACACGCAGGCACGCGACCCCTCACAAACATTCTGGCACACATTTTGGCTCGTAGATAGCTTAAATGCTAAAGCCCAGCTTTGTCCCTAAGCTATCGTACACGCGAATACACGCGGTAACTGGTAGACGCCATCTCCGCCCCCATTCACGGTCATATTCCCTGGCCGGAAGTCTCACGTGACATACTCTCCACGAGAGTCACGTCCGCCATTTTGTGCACGTCCCTCCTTACACACACACACACTGTCACACACACACTGTCACACGCACCTTGTGTGTTATAGAATTATTTTGATTTCCATATCTAATCATGTCACTGTTTAGTTTGTAGTTGTAAGTCGGAAGTTTATTGACTGCATTGTATTAATTATTAATTGATATTACTGCATAAATAAACTTTGTTTATATTACAAAGAAAAGTGTTTTGGTTTGTTTTGCATTTGCCTGTGTCATGCTGACGGGATGTCAGTGCTCAGATTCAAACCTTCATTCATTGATTTTTTCCGGAAATTCGATATTCTTCGGATGTCGATTTTCCTAAGAAAACAATCTAATGTTGAGACTGTTTTACTATCTGGTTATTAGTCCCTGATTTCAGGGTGGTGTCCCGTCAATGTTAATCCTTATTAATATTCTATTGATTTTTGATAATTGATAATTATCTTTGATGATTGAATTTGAATGATCAATAAGCTAGTGTTAATTTTAATTAATGTTTCATCGATGTTAACCATTAACGATTATCCTTGATAATTGTTGATTTAAAGGATTTAAATAAGCTAACATTGATTCTCATCAATGTTCTATTGATTTTAATAATTAATAATTATCTTTGATAATTATTAATTATTGCTAATAACCAAACCCGCTCCTAAACGTAGCGCACAACATTTACTGGAGACCCATATGAGGTTTTAATGAGTTAGATTCAATTGATTAATTTAAATATTAATTAACTACAGAAATAATTATTAATTATTTCTGATAATAACATTGATCTAAACAACCAGTAAAGCCCTACACAGAATACTTTGGAAAACAATGACATTAGGAAACTTTTCAAATGAAACCAATTTAGTGTGGATGTAGCCTCAGTTTTCAAGCAAAATGATGCAAAACATCCATTTCAGTGTGGATGAGAAGAATAAAAGAAGATAAATCAATGTATATTCAACCAAAAATTTATTAGTGTGGATATGGCCTTATACAGCCTATTTCTATATTAACTGAACTGTCCGAAATTATATAAATGCATGCATAAATAACTACAATTACACTGATACAATGATCTAAAATATCAGTACAATTTCATAAGAAAAATAATCGAAGTATATGATTAAATCAGCACAATCTTATCCTCTATACAGAGGAGGCTGTGTTGCTTGCAAGGTGCTGGACAATGTGCATTCTCTCTTCTCAGGGTGTGTGTGTTCTCTAGTGAGCGGATCCAGTAGGGGCCGAGCAGGGGCGGAACCAGGAGGACCATCAAACGGTCCATCCACAGTGGAGCTCATTACAGCTCATACCATTCTCACATCTTACATGGGCCAAATCATTCCTGAAACCTCTGTTACCATATTCCTGTCTCACACACACACACACACACACACACACACACACACACACACACACACACACACACACACACACACAAGCAAACACTTTTAAAAAAGACACATCAGAAGTAAACAAAGCCTGTGGCTGAGCACTAATTAAATAGATGAGCTAAATTAACATAACCTGAATGCCCTGGCCAATTCCACCCCCTGTATTCCATCCTAACACACACACAAATAAACACACATACACACACCCTTAATTTTTTTTTTTTGTTATGAAACGACCAGCGAGCACCAATTGTTGGCCGGTGTAATTACCATTAGACCACGGCGGCTGGCTCTTTGATATGGTAATGAAGCTAAAGGCCCCCCCACCCTCTCTCCTCCTCCTGACACACACTCTACTCGTGTCTGACAATCTACCGAACATGAATTTCAAACAGCCTCCTCATCACCTGACACACAGGGCTGCGCCAATGACCCGCAATGCACTGGAGTACGGGGGCCACCGCAGGGAGGTGAGTGGAGGACAGCGCAGACGAGTGTCGCGGGTGACATTTTAGAGCAAGGAGGAGGGGATGAAGACATGTTAAAATGACAGGTTTACAGCTTCTGGATTGGATAGGTCACGTAGAAAAACGACATGGGTCAAAACTATGTTGTCAAATCCAGGGTCTTCTTTCCCCCACTCAAAAACACCACCCTCCCAGGTGATGGCGGTATTTTTGGGTAAATTGCATGTCACTTATCATAAATTTCGTGCCACTGTGATCTTGTATTTGACTTTAAAGAAAGGGGGAATGTGCAGCCAAGAATTGAACACCCTTCTCCCTCCCCTCATGATGCCACTGATTTGAAATGACTAGCCATTTCATTAAAGGATGTAATAACAACAAATCTGACTTCTACAACAGCATTATTATTCCAGTTCAAACCTTCTATATGTTAAAATAAAGGGCTAGGGCTCAAGAATTCTTTCATTTAAAACACATACAAATTATATATATCAAAAAAGAGAAAATGTGTTTTGATTAATCCTGTCTGGTCCTAAACAAAACTTTATTTATTTATTTATTTATTTATTCTTAAGAAAATGTAAATAGTACATAGAGAAATAATCCAAGGCACTTCTTCTGGGACAAACATAAAAAATAAAATAAATAAATACTGACAACTGGCTAAAACCCAACCAAAGAGCACCTTTCTGGAATTTTACTTAGCTACAGAATGAGGTCCTTCTAGCAAGTAGTGCTCCAAAATGTACACTTTTAAAATGTAAATTGTGTTGAAAATTGCTAAGGTGTTCCTATAGCTGTCCCATAAATAATGCACTACACACTATGCACCTATACTATACACTATGCACTCGGCCATCAAGTGTATGCATTTTCAAAGGGTAGTATCATCTCAAATGGAACACTAACTTTTTATTATTACACAAAGGTACTCACTGGATTTCAGCCGACAGAAGTGACGTTTCAAAGGCACACGATGTGTTGCTGCTAGTTTTAGTATGTAAGCCCAACTCAGTTCAACACTTATACCTCAAATAATGTATATTATTCTGGTCCATTGATATGGCTTGGGTCCCTTTTGCAATGTAAGTCTATGGGATTTTTTCATTTATTTTTAAGTAGTTTTTCCTGTTTTATTGTCCTCAAGGTGAAATATATAAGTCTGACTACGTAAAAAAGTAAAAGCATGCCTCTCCTTAACAAGCCTTACAATTTGATGCATTATTCAAGTCTGTAGCACAAATGGTTATACGCCGAAACAAGTAACGTGTCGAAGTTCAGTACCTGGATTTAGAGTTTTTGAACAAGCCCCTTACTCGAAGCATGAGCAAAAGTAGTACTATAGTGATAGTAAAAGTTTAGTAGCATGCGCCACTAATTATTAGGCAGTAACAATCTAATGTCAAAAACTTTTTTTTTATTTAGCTTTCATTGCACAAAACAAACAGCCCTTACACAGAGATAGACAAACAAACAGACACACACACACATGCACAAACAACACACATGCACAAGGCAGAGGGAGGCAGGGCGGATCAGAGGGGAGTCCAGATGGACGGAGAGCGCCTCAGTGTCCCCACACCCTCTCATGTCATATGTTGTCCCATCTGTACCATCACGGCAAGGCCCCCCAACCCCAGGGACACACACACACACACACAAACACACACACACACACACACACACACACACACATGTATACAAGCACATGAATTCCATATCTCTCACCCTATGTCTCCAGTAATTGACACAAACCAGCTCAAACCCAAACAAGATATATAGTGTCTGTACAGCCATCGTGTTCGGATGTGATCATTATAATTGCAAAAAAGGATGGGTTATGACAGTCAAGCAAGTTGCGTCATCCCCTTTAAAGCACCACCACTACAGCCATACATATTCAAACAGATGTCTTTGTTGACTTGTGCTCAAAAAAGGTGTTATCAAGATAAAATTGTTAATCTTCAAAAACGCGTGACTAGACCCCCTTTGTTGTACTCCATCTCTCTCTGATGCATGTGTGGACAGTTAGCTCTGGCTCTTAGGGACCTTTAGAGAGGATATCACCTCTGCCCTTCACTTTCAGCTCTCGGCCTATTTAACACTCCGCTGGAGCTCTCCACGCCACAGTGCTCTATTAAATATGCTCTTTGATACGGGAACACACTCTGCAAATGTACGCAGCACTACTTCATTTTCAGCAACACAGTTGTTGATGAAAGCTCTCAACATGTTTGGTTGCAGTGGCTCGGAAGCGAAAATGAAGAGAGTCATTGACCGAAACAACTAAAACAACTAAACTTAAACAAACGTTACGAGAAACAAAACACCCATGTAATTAACAGTAATACGAGGAAAGATTAGAAGCTGGAAAACCTTCTGAGGTGCATTAGAGACACCCATAGGAAAGAAAAAACACACGTTGGTATCTCGCTAGGTTTCTCCTAGCCATCAATGAGATTAAATCGAAAGCAAATGGAGACTTTTGCATCTATCCTGCATTCTCCTGAGTAAAAGACCCTAGTAATGTCACATGTGCCTCCTCGGAGATTCAAAAGACATCTTATGACTCAAACTGTGCTTAGATTATCTTGACTATGCTATCCACGTTCATTTTATAGCTACTGTGCATATTTTTGCTTTATGTCAACAATTGTGCTTTTATTTTTATTCTCAGAAATTTACAGAGAAACGTTTAAGACAATGTTGATACATAACCAACAATTCAATAAAGCTTAATGAGTCATGATAGAAATATCCCTGAGTAATAACATTTCTATGCACAATTGCACTGGTTTCTAAATGTAATGTAGTTAAATATTTTATGTCACTTGACATGTGTTGGCATGCACTCTCACCATAAAATAGAAACATTTTTTACTATTTCTGCCCACATTTAATTTAGGATAAAACATTTAAACCTTCAGCCACATGCAGCTACTGTATAAATCTGTGTTTTTAAACATACATGGCATCAACACAGGAGTTCTGATTGCATTGCTGCAAACACAAAGCCAGCGAGATGAAAGAAAAACAAGATTACGGGGGAGAATTCCAGGAGGCACTCAGGAGTTTTCTCCTAAATGATCAGCAAGCATGTAACAATACCTCCCACTAATAAAAGTGTTTTGTTGGTTTTAATCCACCTAATTGGCCGGAGTTCAGCATTACCGGTGAAAGCGGAGAATAATGCTTTTACCTGTTCTCCTCCTCTCCTCCTGTTCATCTCATGGAGAAGAACACCCAGAGGAGCAAACATTATACTTTAACCCACAAGAGGAAAAGTATTCCAGAGGGGTAAGAGAATGAGAAACAGACAGAGAGAAAGGGAGAGATTTTCTCTCACCTCGAATAGAGCAGGTGATGTTTATGTATGATTCTCATTATTTAAACCTGTTGCATTGATGGAGATCACATTGAATGCTCAGTCTGATTTGTAGTGAGAAGGCGCATGCGGTTGAAAAACAATTGATTTGTGGAATGAGGAGGGTTTATGGAGTCTGATCTCAATGCAATCTACCCATTGTTGATTCAGAAACCTTTGTACTGAACTCTAACAGCAGGTTAAGATGCATTAAAGGTTTTCGTTACATTGTTTATAAAAGATTATCACGCTTTCTGGACCAATGAATTTCCATGATGTTTCCACAACCTTTTTAGTCATTTGTGATTACTGGATGACAGTGATGGGCAACACCGCACATTTTCTTTTATGATCTGATACCAATTACTGTCAAGGTCAAAATTGCTGGTCTCAACACTAATACTGATACCTCTGATACTTCTGAGGATAAAGTGGGGGTAACACTTTATTTTGATGGTCCCAAATAGATATTTAACTGACTATAAGTGACTTATCAACTGGCTTGCTATAGCTAGTAAACAGTGTTTCAACAATGTTTCAACAAACATTCAGTAGACTTTCAGTAGCCTGTATATACATCTCTATTAATGACCTACTTAGATTATTGTTGAGAACATCAGTTCATTAAAAGGTCATTAATAAAGATCTATATACAGGCTACTGAAAGTCTACTGAATGTTTGTTGAAACACTGTTAACTAGCTATAGCAAGCCAGTTGATAAGTCACTTATAGTTAGTTAAATATCTATTTGGGACCATCAAGATAAAGTGTTACCAAAGTGGGTCATTTAAATATTATATTAGGAGGATTTTTTTAACATTTACATGCCTTAACGGAAAATTAATAGACTCCTGTTTTCTTAACGATTTATTAACAACAATTACTAAATGTTATCAATGTTTTAACAACTTTTAATCTAAGGGGGTATTTACACTTGGTCACTTCATGCGTTTTTACTGATCGGACTGCAATTTGATTAAATTAGCACATTTCATTTATACTTGGCCACATCAATGTGTCTCCGGCAAATGGATATTAATCCGATCTTCAATTCCTGCACTATATGCTAATAAAACAGATATTTTCTGTGATTATTCTAATGCCGGGCAGCAAATTTAAAAGATGTGATTATTTGATTCCAAGTGACTTTGGCTTGCAAACGTGTATCAGTGTGTTTACGCATTGTATTTTTTTTCCTCTGGGCATCTCGTAGGTAAAATATGTCCATGCATGTCAGCTGCGCTCAGTGTCAGTGTTTGGTTTTAGTATCGTCAGTGATCTGCATCAAATAAATGAAGAAAAAGTTCGGTCTCTTCTACAACGTGCATACGTTTCTTAATTTGGTGTTCTTTACTGTGTGACGCGAGCCCTGTGCAAATACTCAATAACAGCTGTTCTATCAGGAAGACTTGCAGACTTGAGTGAAATTCAAGATGACATTTATTTGATGAATATAAAACAGAAAATGTTTTCGTCTGCGGTCCGAAGAAGTTGTACTTGGAACCATCATATCCTGCCTGAGATAGGAGGCAGGGGCGAGGAGCCTACCCCCGTGCAGAACGGGACTCAACTGGTGGTGGTGGGGTGGTGGAGGTTGCTGTGTTAGCACACTGAAACAGCAATGCGATAGATTGTGTGCAGACTTATAAAGCAATGACTTACATGTGATTGGCTAGGAGTTACCTAGCTAATGGTGCAATGATGTACAGCTGCTAGTCTTCCCGCTAGAACTACGCTGCGCTTACATTTATGTTTTGCATTTTCCCTATACTGACGAATCACTGTTTGTGCTGAGTAAAATTTATATTTGTGGCTTAAACAGCCAGATGAATGGAATGTCTCAAACCACCTCTGCAGTGATTGGATCAAAGTCTGTCTAAAATCTGTCATAAAAGGCATTTCCACTTGGTCTTTTTATGATATGATAGCGATCTGATCACCAAAAACAGATGAAGTGAACAAGTATAAATACCCCACACACAAGTCACACAAACTCATTATAATATCACATTTAGATTTGTCATTAATTCGTTTTTTAGTATACGTCTGCTAGTGTCTTTCAGCATTTCTGCACGTTAAGATGAAGAAGAAATAGTCTGAAGCTTCGAATCGATATGCAAATGAATCATTCTGAAAGATTTGAGAATCACTTGGACTAACTTATTGAAAAGAACTGACTCAAAGAACGATTCGCTCACAAATTGTGTATCATTATAGCTTGCAAACAACATTTACACAAGCTCTACACAAGAGCAATATCTTGCCAATAAAATATTTTAGAACAGAGCAAAATGTAAACGATCCATATTCACTATAGACATTTCCATGACTTTTAAGACTTTTGAAAAACAGAATTAAAAAATCCCCTGATATTTACAAGATTTCAAATGACCGTGGGAAGCCTTTTCATAACAGTATGTACTGAGTGGTTGCTAGGTGGTTGCAAGGGTACTTTAGATGTTGGCGAACTGGCCTACGTCAAAAGAGCCCACCCTAAAGTTTCTATATTATTCTGGCCCCTAGATATGGCTCGGGTCCATCCCTTACATCAATGGGATTTTTCACCTGTTTATTGCATGTATAATTGCTTAGAAAAGTTATAGCACCCCTTCTCCCAAACAAGCCACACGATTTGTGCAATGAAGTCTAAATATTAAGCCCATTTTCGATTCTGAAAACTTCTTATTAAACTCCCAAATATTTAATGAACATTAACAACAGGTTGTGGTGCATTAAAATGTTGTGTTACATTATTCATAACCATCACTGTATAAATAAAAGGAGACTTGTTATAGATGTATGACCGAGCATTGATTTAGCGTATTCAAATACAAGATCACTGGAGAGCTCAGGTCATTGAAAAATCTCTCGCTTGGACTATTCCTCCATTTCTCCAGAGGCCTCTCTTGTCCTCTTCTACCCTGTTCTAACACTCACTGAACTGAAGCAATTACAAGCCCTAACAGCAAGCCCACATCATATGGAATTGGACTGTATGTAGACAAGCTATTGGCTGTTTATATGGAAATGCGATTGCCGTGTTGATTAGGGAGCTCCGTCCCTGCCCATTCTCTTCATTGCAGCACCTCGCAGGGGACGAGGCAACCTACAAGACACACAAACGCGTCAATGTAATTCACTCAAGAGCTTCGCTTTTCATAATGAGCACATCTTTATGTGGCCACTGTTTTTTTCACACACTGTGAGCACTAATGACTGTGTATACATTCAAAGGCGTGTTTGCCACAATTAGCCCACGGAATGACGGTGGTCACTCAGGTGAGGGGGTTCAGGTACTGAGGCGAGCCGGAGTGGGGCAGGTCTACTGGGAGGGAGAGACAGGGAATGTGGTGGCACTGGGCAGATTGAGAGAGCTGTATGTATGTGTCACGTCTAGATGTGTTCATGTTCATGTTTTGTGTTTATGTCTTTTATTTTGAAAAGTAGTTCCATGTCATGTGATTTCCTGTTTCTATGTCATGTGATTTATCCTGTTTCCCTCATGTTCATGTGTCTTGTTCCTATTGGTTCATAGTCTTGTTATTAGTTCTGTTATGTCATTGGTTCATGGTCATTGTCTTGTTATCTTGTTTATTTTTCTGTCTGTTCATTGGTTGATGTTTCCCATGTCCATGTACTTAAGCCTCATGTTTTCCATTGTGTCTTATTCATGTATTGTTAATGTATCGTTGGTTGGTTGTCAAGTCATGTCAAGTCAAGTTAAGCCATGTCAAGTCAAGTCAAGTCTAGTCCAGTCTAGTTCATGTTTATGGTTCTGTTCATGGTTTTTGGTTTTCACATTTATGAATAAATTGCACTTGGGTCCTTCACATCATCATCTTCGTCTGCCTGTCATTGCCAGCCATCGTTACAGTATGGGTGATGCCATAGTCCCTTTCAGGGCAAAAAGTTCCCTCCAGGTAGCAATTTCCAAATATGCAAGTACAGCTACTTGAAGAGGGAAAGAAATCTCCAAAATCATCAAAAATGTTCATCAAGATTACATTTGCAAAACATATTTCAAATCAGCAATAAAATCTGACAACAGTGGCATCTTTTGTCAAGAAATTAATATATATATATATATATATCAGATGTTACTAATCAAACACAGAAGAACTCATCATGAACACATCAAATTTTGGGGGCATTTTTGTAACTTTCGTTGACATTTTTGCCTCAAGCCCCCACTAATTTCTGACTATGTACAGTATATCTGTTCATCTGTACAAAGCTCCATTCCTCATGCGTTCCTTACAATACCAAACGTAACTGGCTTCCATTTCTCAGCATGTATTTACATTAGGGACTGCGACAGAGTAAACAGGTGCTTTGTTTGTGGGTAATAGATGCCTGACGTTCTGTACACATACAAACACAGAGTTACACATCTCCTCTACTCAAACACGGCCTCAGCCATGTCCTCCATCATGGCTCTATTTGTTTACAGAGGAAGTCAATCTTCCCTGTAGCAATCAGCCTGTGGGGAAACCAAGGAGCCCTGGTGTTTGGAGTGCATGCAGGTGTGGTCTAAGAGTTAAGGTGACATACACACACAAACAGACACATACAATCACATTTAAATGTTAGTGAAAGAGGTGCTCAGACAGTGGCTTTTGGGTTAAACACACATACAAAAACATGCTCAGCTGTGTTTTCCAAAAAAGGAAAGGAGGACACTGTATCATAAGTGTGGGTCAAAGAGGTCACAACATCTAAAACAACTTTACAGCCCTACAACTTCCCAAAGCACTACATGATTTCCTGTCTGTGTGGGCTAACTGCAGGAGGAACTTCCTTTAGAAGCACACAGAGAGGAAGACAGGTCAGAGGTTGCACAAGCATACTTCTCTGTGCCCCATGCATAGCTTGTGATCCAAATACTTGAAAATGTCGGTAAGAAACGATATTTCACTGTTTAAAATACACAAAGGAAGCTATAGCCATAAAAAAGTAAACCTATGTGAGAAGGCTGGTGACCTTTTGGTGAAGCCGGGGCATTGTTCAATCCACAAATGTATTACCTCAACAATAAAGGCTCAAAGTGATGTGTGTCACGTGAAATAAAATGTTCCTTGATCTTTGAGATAAAAGAGTTGAATATATGAAAACATACTATAACATCCAGAACTGAAAACTTCCTCCCTAGTCTAAAAAGATCATCTGTTGAAACTAAGCTGAAAGAACAGCTTGTTCTATAGTTCTGTAACTTCAGATGGATAATTACATATGAAAACATGAGCAAATGACAGCCCGCATCTACACATCAATTACCTGGCCCACCCAGTCACAATGTAGTGATAAGGAAGATATACGATAGATACTATTGTTCTTAATACCAAAATAACTAATATGAGTACAATGTTGGAAAGATTGTCAATCATCGTGCTGTTCCTGGCCATGTTTTGCACCTGCTGCTAAGAATATCATTCCAAAAGATCCAAACATTAGAAACAAATGACATACTTTTTTACAATCGTTTCAGTTCAAAGTTTTTGTGTTATCTTTAGGCATGGATTGTTTTGTTAACCTGTCACAATGTAATGCAGACTTTGCAAAGAGGCTTATTCATATAGAAGAATGGGGCAGAGAAAACTGCTGTATATTGGACTCAACAGCAAACTGCCTGTGAGTAAATGCTGTTTCTCATTTCACATTCAATGAAGACTTTTACTTGAGGTCTGCTACCCAGCCAGAGCCCTAGGGGACTCAACAAACTGTCTTGTTTCAGGCTGGGTTTGGGCCTAAAATAATAATAATAATAATAATAAATGAGTTATTATTATTGTTATTATAAATATTCAATATGTGATCTCAGTTATTTCCACCGTGGCATGATTTTTGGTGAGATGGGCTGCTTTGAGTATTTGAGTAACTGTAATATCTGTAATATATATGTATACACATTTATTAAATATCTAATATAATTTTTTAATTTAACATAACTTGCTCTCACTCACAGACACTCGCATACAGACCAGTTACTGTAGGGGCTGTTCACACCAAACTTGTTTTTGTGTGCATCTGAACTGTTTATGAATAGTTTTTCTCTATAAACACACGCTGATTGAACGTCTTTGACGTTGCGCAGCGTCTCACTGTTTTTTCTGCATCTCACGCAGGACTGCCATGTTTTTTGACAATGTCACACTGTTTCCAGCTTATTTATCCCATGTCAATTCAAGTCATTCAAGTCATTTTTATTTGTATAGCGCTTTTCACAACACACATCATTTCAGAGCAGCTTTACAGAAAATTATTCTGTAATAGAAAATGAGGCTGTAATGTCTGAAATGTCTTAAAATCATCATTGTGCGGTTTGATGAAAAATGTGATTGCAGATTATGCCTAAAAAATATATTATTTGTGTTGATACAACGTTCTGAAGTGTGGGTTGCATGTGAACTTCATGTGTTTGTTACACTGTTACACATGATTCTAGATTGTTCTTCACGATCAGGTTGGGTCACATGGTCTCGGGTACGGACTCAGGTCAACTTAATGCTTGTTCAGACCTATAGCAAAAGAGTCTTAAAGGCACAGCAGCTAAAAACAGCCTGTTTAATTATGAGGTTCAGAGAGAATTTGACTCTTTTTGTTACGAATAAACTAGACTAACATTATAAGAGGACCTAAGGGTAAAAAAAATTAATGATAATATAATGTGTGATATGACCCCTTTTTTTATTGTTTTTTTTTTTTATTACATTTTTTATTGATTCAAACAAACAGGATTACACAAACAGAGCATACACACACTGAATCAATTTATAAAATTATATGGCCCTTCCCATGAACCCCCCCACTACACACAACCAGTGGTCTAACACAAAATGATGATATGACCCCTTTAAAGAGAGACACACATATTCACAACCGGAATGTCATTCTGAGAGCTTCAAGCTTGGCTATCTTTCCTGGACAGTGTCAACAGCAAACCCATATGCCATTTAATATTAAGGTCTGCGAAGCATGCACTTGAGTGTATTTGACAGAAAGAAAAAAATAACAACAATCTGATTTTTGGAGTGTGGCTCTTTCCAGTTGACTGCATCGGCAGCTGAGTAGCTCTGCAGTGACCCGTGTGTGTGTGTGTGGACAGAGTACAGGCTGCCATTAGAAAGATGGTCATGGGGCAACTATTATCTGCCCTGCATTGTTGCTGCAAACACACAAAGCACACAGCCTGGACCTCCAGCTGGCCCCGTGCCCCCTCCCAGTGGCTCTGTCCTATCTCTTTCTGCTTCTTTTGCTCTCTTTTTGCTCTTATAACTGTGACCCTGCTCACTATCATTACCCCACCTAACTCTTTAGGCCTGTATTCTTCAGTCCCCCTTGTAAATAAAGCCATCCAATGCTATTCTCTCACTCTCTTTCTCTCTTGCTCTCTCCCAAAGGTGAATGAAAGTCCGAACTGGGCATTCAGTTGTCTCTTAGGGTACTACAATTGGCTGATAGCTGTTCTGCCAGGCTGGGATGGGGCGCACCATTGGCTGACTGTTATGTGTAGCCATGGAAACTACTAGCCCATGATAACCATGATTAGAGGTATCATGATGACAACAATATGGCACAGAGCAATAATGTGTCTTTGATGAGCACGTCACAGCCATTGTGAAGCTGTAATTGATTTGTTTACCAATACGACAGACTTTTCTTATGTTGGGGTGTCCTTGTACAAACGGGGTTAGAAAAGAGTAAAAATAGAAAACTGACCTACAAAGGATGTGAAAGAGATGAGTGCTGCACGTCTTCAAACCACAAACCCATTGGTGAGCAGCTGAACCCTGGGAATGAGAAAAAAAGAGGGAAAGAGAAAGGCAGTATGAAAATTCTGTCATCATTTACTCACCCATCGTGTCTTTTGAAACACATATGGACTTTCTTCCATGGAACACAAAAGGAGACATTAGGCCCAATGTCCAAGTTGCTCGTTTCCATACAATGAAAGTAAATGGTGACCACGGCTGTCTTCATTGTTTTCAGTGAATAACGACTTAAAATTCAGAGGTAAGAAAGTCAAACATGTTCGAAATGACATGAGGGTGAATAAATGATAACATTTTTGGGTGAACTATCCCTTTAAATTTCTTAGATATAGAACAGCTGTCCACAATCCGGTCCAGACAGATCCACAGAGACCTTTCCAACAGGTGGAGAGGGAACTGTGTGTGTGTATGTGTGTGTACATGTGTTTTGTTTTTTTATTTAATTTTTTGGGCAGAGGGGGTTGAGTGCATGTGTGTGTTTTCACATGCGTCTTAAGAGCTCTGTTCTAATGTTTATGTTAATAAACTCTTGCGGCTACTTGGCTGCCGGCGCTGCAGATCAAGCTTAATAGAAAGTAAATGTGTTTGCAGAGAAAGGGGAAGAGTCATTTGAATTGGGACTTGTGTATTCCTTATTGAGCTGAGTGTGTGTGTGCCACCACCAGTGTAAGTGGGTAAGTTACTCTAAAAAAGTAATTAATTACTAACTACTAATTACATCTTCTATAGTGTAATTAGATTACTGTACTAATTATTCTGTCTGAAAAGTAATTGTATTACTTTCTAAAAGTATTTTTAATTCTTTAAAATAAATCATATATAATCAAATAAATTATTCAAAGAATTTAAGGGGACTGCATTAGATTAGAAAACATACATTTTACTATTCACTATTAAAATCACTATTGTTTTATACAGAATTGTTCTATAGTCTATACAGTATTTAACACAATTACATCAGAAGTAACTGTAATTAAATTACTGAAAAATTAAGAATAATCCCTTACTTTTTTCAACAAAAAAGTAATTTAATTACAGTAATTAATTACTTAGTAATGCATTACACCCAACACTGGTTGCCACCGGGTCAAGCAGAGCTGGGTGACCCGCTTATAACCCTCTCATCAAGTAGCAATCACGCGCATACACACAGTCTTTCAGACTGAATATTTCTATGACTTAATGACCTTTGCAAAGGCAATAAACACTATGATTTAGCATTTCATGTTTTTCAAAAAATACTCCATTTGTGCTACAGATATGAATGATTAAATTAAAAAAAAAAAAAATACTCAAATAGGCTTGTTGAGAAAACTTGTGCTATGTTTTCTAAGCAATCAGACTTAAGGTTCACACTACACTTTGCATTCTATTCACTGCCATTCATATGCATCTGAATGCAGGAGACCTGAAATACAAGCTCATGCAAGGAAATTTTGCATTCCACTGTGCACAAAAAATCACATTTGGTGAACTCTGACCTGCGAATTTGCATAACGAGAGGACATGTGACCAACAGAAGAACATATTTTTCAAAGCTGCAAGTTTGATTGTTGCAGTAAAGTGCATAGACAGTTTATTTTAACATTTTGTTTTAGTGTAAGGATGCATTCAGTGTGAACAGCCCCTTAGGAGTAAGCAACACCTAGGTAGCAACCCCCCAGAACAACCTTAAAATTTAGTTTTCAATGTCCCCTTTCAAAAAAGTATTGTGGTGCTATAGTGATAGTACCAAAGAGTGTCAGAAATAAATGTCCTGGTTACTTTTATCACCTCCGTTCCCTGATGGAGGGAACGAGATATTATGTCAATGTAGTGACACTAGGGGTCACTCTTGGGAGCCCCAGACACCTCTACTTTTTTGAAAAAAGGCTAATGAGAATTGGCGAGTGGAATTTGCATGCCACTCCCCCGGACCAACGGGTATAAAAGGAGCTGGTATGTAACTACTCATTCAGGTTTTGTGCTGAGGAGCCGAGACCAGGTCCCGGCCATTTCAGCGGGTAGTTCAGCGTTGTGGCAAGAGGGACACAAAGTCTCGTTCCCTCTATCAGGGAACAGAGGTTACGAAAGTAACCAGGATGTTCCCTATCTGTCACTCACTCGACATTGTGTCGATGTAATGTCACTAGGGGTCCCTATACAAAATGCCACAACTATCTGAACTGTGTTACGTGAACTGGTGGTGTGTGATGGGCAGACCACTGTGTGCCTTGTAGCCAGCACACGAGGCCGTCACGTAACCTACGTCCATCAGGAACAATGCCCAATTATAGGGACAGGCTAGCCCAGCCGAGGCCTCTTTCCCTCTCTTTTCACCCCAAAAAGAGTGGAATTTGTTAACTGACTGGGAGCCATAAGTGTCTGCGTCGGGGGTTGTCCCTCCCAAGGGGAAGACACCGCGGAGACCACACCCCACCCAAAAAGGGGGGGGGGTATTTTGAGTGGAATACGTCACATGGTGTTACCGAGTCTTGTCGGAAGTATGTCATGTGGAGAGGTCCCATGGTAGGTCCTACCCGAAGGGGGAGGAGTTTCTACAGAACATGGCGACCAGGGGCAGAGGGGCCTCTGCCCAAGGAAGACGCAGTTTGCTGACAGGGAAACGATTTTGTGGAAAATATCACATGGGGTCGCCTTCAGGGAACCAGCACATGTGGAGCACCTACCTCAGTACAGGGGCTCATTTGTGCACATACTGGGCTCAACTGCCTCAACTGCCAGAGGGCTAAGGAAGAAAGTCATCCAGGGATCACAGTCTGTGAACACGACTGGGAGTTAAGAGCGCACGTCTTCACCTCAAGGGAGGGGAAATGCGCTATGCGCAAGCGGTACACCCGGCCAGCTGTCCCAGAACTTACCTGCTCGTGCCTGCCAATACACGGGACGAGACCGGCTCAACCCAGAGATTGTAGAACCTTGCAAAGGTGTTGGGTGTTGCCAAATGTCTGCCAAAGAGGTGCCACTGGCCAGGGCCAAGGAGGCCGCCACACTCCTGGTAGAGTGGGCTCGTAACCCCACAGGGGGTGGCACGTCCTGAGCCTGATATGCCATCGCAATGGCGTCAATGACCCAGTGGGCGATTCTCTGTTTGGAGACAGCTCTTCCTTTCCGCTGTCCACCAAAGCAGACAAAGAGCTGCTCAGAGCTTCTAAGGCTCTGCGCGTGATCCAAATAGATGCGTAAAGCTCACACCAGACACAGCAACGCCAAGGCTGGGTCTGCCTCCTCCTGGGGCAGCGCTTGCAGGTTCACCACCTGATCCCTAAAAGGGGTCGTGGGAACCTTGGGCACATAGCCCTGTCGGGGTCTCAGGATCATGTGAGAGTAACCCGGACCGAACTCCAGGCATGATTCGCTGACAGAGAACGCCTGCAGGTCCCCTACCCTTTTGATGGAAGTGGGCGCAGTCAGGAGGGCAGTCTTCAAAGAGAGTGCCTTAAGCTCAGCTGACTCCAAGAGCTCAAAGGGAGCTCCCTGTAGACCCCGAAGGACTACAGAGAGGTCCCACTAGGGGACGAGGCGCATTCTGGAGGGATTCAACCTCCTAGTGCCTCTCAGGAACCTGATGATCAAGTCGTGCTTCCCCAAGTACTTATCATCTACTGCATCGTGATGAGCAAAAATAGCGGCTACATACACCTTCATGGTGAAGGGGGACAGCCACCCCTCCAGCCTCTCCTGCAGGAAGGGAAGCACCGATCTGACTGCGCATAACTGGAGGTATTCACATCGGGAAGAACACCACTTAGTGAACAGACGCCACATCAAGGCATACAGGGGCCTCGTAGAGGGACCCCTAGCCTGAGTGATCGTGTCTACCACCGTGGGTGGTAGGCCACTTAGGTATTCCGTGTTCCGTCCAGGGGCCAGACGTGGATATTCCAGAGGTCTGGTCGCAGGTGCCAGATGGTGCCCCGTCCATGAGAAAGAAGGTCCTTCCTCAGGGGAATTCGTCGGGGGGGGGGCTATCACGAGGAGCGTGAGATCCGAGAACCACGTCTGGGTGGGCCAATAGGTTGTTACTAGGACAACTTGCTCCTTGTTCTCCCTGACCTTGCACAGGGTCTGTGCAAGTAGGCTCACTGGGGGAAATGCATATTTGCGTAGTCCAGGGGGCCAGCTGTGTGCCAGCGCATCTATACCGAGGAGTGCCTCGGTCAGGGCGTATCAAAGCGGGAAGTGGGAGGATTCCCGTGAAGCAAACATGTCTACTTGTGCTCGACCGAATCGACTCCAAATCAGCTGGACCACCTGAGGGTGGAGTCTCCACTCTCCCTTGAGAGTAACCTGACATGACAGCGCGTCCGCTGCGGTGTTGATCGCCTGGGATGTGAGTGGCTCATAGCAACTGAGGCGCTGCTGACTCCAGAGGAGGAGACAGCGGGCGAGTTGTGACATGCAACGGGAGTGTAGACTGCCTTGATGGTTGATGTATGCTACCGTTGCTGTTTTGTCCGTCCGGACCAACACGTGCTTGCCCTGGATCAACGGCCGGAACCTCCGCAGGGTGAGCAGTACTGCCAAAAACTCTAGGCAGTTGATGTGCCAACGCAGCCGTGGGCCAGTTCAGGAGCCGGCGGCTGTGTGGCCATTGCATCCGGTGCCCCAGCCCGTCTTGGAGGTGTCTGTTGTAACCACGACGTGCCTGGAGACCTGCTCTAGGGGAATCCCTGCCCGTAGAAATGCAAGGTCGGTCCAAGGGCTGAAGAGGCGGCGACAGATCAGTGTGATGATCATACAATGTGTCCCACGGTGCCATGCCCATCTCGGGACTCAAGTCTGAAGCCAGTGCTGAAGCGGTCTCATATGCATCAACCCGAGCAGTTTGGCCACCGCTGAGGATGCTATATGCCCCAGGAGCATCTGAAAAATTTCAGTGGAAATGGAGTCCAACTCCAAACCGAGAAAAGAGATGCTCTGAACCGGGGAGAGCTTGCTCTTTTACCAGTTGATCCAAAGCCCCAGTCGGCTGAGGTGCCGGAGCATGAGGTCCCTGTGTGCAAACAGCAACTCTCGAGAGTGAGCTAGGATTAGCCAGTCATTGAGATGGTTGAGGATGCGGACGCCCACTTCCCTTAGCGGGAAAAGGGCTGCCTCTGCAACCTTCATGAAGATGCGAGGGGACAAGGACAGGCCGAAGGGGAGGACCTTGTACTGGTACGCCTGTCCTTCGAAAGCAAACCGCAGGAAGGGTCTGTGTCGAGGTAAGACAAAGACGTGGCAGTACGCGTCCTTCAGGTCTACCGCCGCGAATCAATCTTGATGCCGGATGCTCGTTAGTGCATTTTTGCATCAGCATCTTGGACGGGAGTCTGTGCAAAGCCCAGTTCAGTACTCGCAGGTCCAGGATTGGTCACAACCCACCGCCTTTCTTCGGTACAATGAAGTAACTAGGCTGGAGGGACAGGCTCTATCACGCCCTTGTGCAGAAGGGTAGTGATCTCCTCATGCAAAGTAGATCTCCGCACGCCTGAACCTGGGCGGGCGCCTGGCGAACTGAATCGCGTAGCCGAGCCGGACGGTCTGGGTCAGCCATCGCGACGGTTTGGAAAGCGCCAGCCATGCGCCCAAACTCCGGGTGAGGGGGACCAAGGGAATGATCACATCGGACGTACCGGAGGGTGGGGCCTCGCAGCAGGGCAGAGCTTGAGGTACTACGTCGAGGGGACTCGAGCTCCATGGCTGTGCTGAGTCCAGGGACATTGAAGCACTTACCTGGCTCCTGCCGCCCACCATAAGATTGGTCGAGAAGGGGGAGGAGGAATCTTGTCCCCGTAGTCCACTGGAACCAATCCCGTGTGGGTGTGTTTGTGCCAAGGCTGGGCGCACAGGGGCAGGGGGTCCGCCGCTGGAGCACCATACCTGCCAAAACGGGACGGTGGACGGTGGTCGTGACGACGGCCGTGCGCACTGGATATGTCACCCAGGAGACGAGGGAACCATTCTTTTGTCAGGCTTTTGGGTGCCGCAGCCTCCTAGGCATGCGGTGACAAAAGATTCTCCTCCCGGCCCTCCACCGTGTGATGGAGTGGTCTGTCGACCAGCCCCAGAGAAGTGGGTATCCTCACCCCTGGGTCGCCCTTTTGGGGGCACTTCGAAGCCTTCCTCAGGTTCTTAGCAGCCAGCCATGAGACAGGTGGCGTCTGCTTCCTGCGGAGGGCTCCACGCCGGAGCCAGGCCACGGGGGCAGGCTGCAACGTAGCCGGTGTTGTTGCTGCAGGAGGACGTCCTTGGCGACGAGCAGACAGGGTGTGGGGTCTTAAGCCGCACTGGGGCAGGATATGTTGTAAGGCCTCCGTCTGCTTCTTTACCGCCGAGAACTGCTGGGCAAAGTCCTCGACGGTGTCGTCAAACAGGCCAACCTGGGAAATGGGGGCGTCAAGGAACCATGCCTTGTCCGTGTCTCCCATCTCGACCAAGTTGAGCCAAAGGTTGCGCTCCTGGACCACCAGGGTGGACATCGCCTCCCCGAGAGACCGCACCATAATCTTCATCGCCCAGAGAGCGAGGTCGGTCACCGAGTGCAGTTCCTGCATCAATCCCGGGTCAGAACTACTCTCGTGCAGAACTACTCTCGTGTCCAGCGGCACAAGCCACAGTCGTCAGGGACGACGTAAACCTACAGGCCCTGGACGGGAGCTTTGGGCACCCGTGCCAGGTGGCGACACTCTGCGGACACAAGTGCACCACAAGCGCCTTATCCACCTGGGGGATCACCGAATACCCCCTGGCCACTCCACCATCGAGGGTAGTGAGATCGGGGGGGCTGAAAGACCAGGACCGGGCAGTAAAAGTTGCCTCCCACGATCTTGTCAGCTCCTCATGCACTTCCGGGAAGAAAGGAACAGGGGCGGGGTGGGGCGTGGCCATGGGCAGCGTCGAGCCACAAGGGTTCAGGGGAGAATGGAGGGTTCCACTCTAGCCCGACGTTCATGGCCGCCCAGGAAAGCATGTCCGTCGTTTCTGCGTCAGTGTGAGACTGGGCGACCATTCCTGAAGTAGGAAGCCCAGCGGAAGCCTCTGCGTCAGACCGGACAAGCCCGCTCTCCGATGCTGCGCTCAATAACTCATCGTCTTCCCGAGCTCCGAACGAGAAGTCGAACTCGCACTGAGGTGGTCCCATTGATGTCCCCAAATCGCCCCCAGTGCTAACCGACGTGGCCTCAAACCCGTAGGAAGAAGGACTGGTGCGGGGAGTCGCTGGGGTGGCTTGCTTTCTTACGAAGCCGCGACCGCAACGTTGCCATGGTCATGTTCTCGCAATGAGGACATGACTCATCCATGAATGATGTCTCTGCGTGGGCAGTGCCTAGACACGTAAGACAGCGATCGTGGCCGTCAGAAGCGGAGAGATAATAAGAGGAATAACACACAAACGGAAAGGCGTCTTTAAAAAGATGTTCAGTGTGTGTGCCGCTCTTTTTGTGAATGAAAATATACTCTTTTAGAATATACTCTCTTATTTTTGCTCTGCTGAAGCGCCCAGGGGCATTATCTGCACTCCACGGGTGCAGAGGGGGAGAAGCCGCTGAAATGCGCAGTAAATCCAGCAGTATTGAGGTAAGTCTTTGGAGGGAATTGAATTCAGTGCACTGAATACCACCGCTTGGCTCCGAAGAGAAAATCTGAATGAGTGGTTGCATACCAGCTCCTTTTATACCCGTACGTCCGGGGGAGTGGCATGCAAATTCCACTCGCCAATTCTCATTGGCCTTTTTCAAAAAAGCAGAGGTGTTTAGGGCTCCAAAGTGTGACCCCTAGTGTCACTACATCGACACAACGTCGAGTGAGTGACAGATAGGGAACTAAAATTAAGGGGCAATATTTTTCCTGTGTCATCCATTTTTTGTCAAATGCTTCAATTTAATCGATTTATTAATACAAATTCTCAAGATTGAGAATTCTTACACTGAGAATTAAATCAACGTTAAATCTTGTGTTATGCCATAATATGTATAACCAGGATTATAATAGAATTTTACAAACTAAATCAGATGTTTTAAATAAAAACAGACCCTGGTATCAAATGGAATATGAAACTATGGTACTTTTATATCTACTATGGCTATGATTACCAATGATTACCATATTTATATGCCAAGGTATTTACTTGATATTGCAAGCTCCTTCAAAACATACTATGGCAAAACATACGTTTAAAATGTTTTAAAAAAATATTGAATCTGGGTGAACAATTTCTGTCTCTCTCTCTCTGTCATTTAAACTTCACACCGACACACAAACACCACAAAGCATGAGCACACAACATGTTCTCTATTACACAATACACACGCGCGCACACACACACACACACACACACACACACACACACACACACACAGTCTTTAAACTATTACAAACACACACTCTCAAACAAAGAAAACATATACCAAGCAGACAAAGTCTCAACCAGTAACACAGGGCTCCATTCACTCCTGTTTAAAAAGGTCACCATTTTCTCTGGCTAAGTGCCCTGTGTCTATTGATAATTTTATGCATAAACAAATGGCAAATTTGTGCCACATAAATATGTATTAGCAATTAATAATGTCCCGCATCTGTGCCGATGCCAGGTGCATGCGAAATCAGTGAGGGCACTCTGCAGAGCTGGTCCCTTTGTTTTCCCACTGCTCTCTCAGGGCTGCCAGAATAGGTGCACAATAGATGCACAAAGGGCACCCGTAACAGGGCATCATGCCCCTGAGACAACGCCAGTCTCCCTGAATGAGCCACCATCACCTGGGCAGAGGCGAAACAATGCCAGCATCACCAGACAGGCATGGGGGTATTATTGAATTAGCAGCCACGTTGTGATTAAGGATTTAGAGGGACATTTAGTGCTTTTGGTTTTTAAATAATTATAAATTTGATGACAGAGGGAGCCATGGATGCTGGATGCAGCAGTGAGTGTGTGTGTAGTAGTTTGCTGATGTGAATGGCAGATAGATTGAATTTAAAATCACGCAGACACAGGCGCATGCACACACACCTGTTCATCAACTGAAACACCTGGAAGCTGTCTGTCCCACTTTTATCTCTGTGTCAGAAAGATCTCTATGTCAGTATGAGCAGTAACATAGATACACACACACGTTCATCTGCAATAGACTTCTATTGTTGTTGTATAAAGCTAACTCTAATTATTAAAGACAACACTGTGGCTACACACACAGTATACCCATACAAATAGACACATCGGTTTGGCAGGGTAGGTTTTTCCATGATCACAATTCCATTATTGTCGTCTGACACAGAGAGCGATGGGGACAAGTGACAGACGAGCAAGCACAGCTCATGTATTCCTCTGCCCTTCTAGTGTTTAATAGGATCAGATAAACACAATGGCTCTGATAAAGTGCCTAGCTAACATCAGACTGTGACTGAGAAAGTGAGAGAGAGAATTAGAGGGTAGAATGGGGGATTGTGAAAGCATTTGTATCAGACATAGCGGATGACAGAGGGGCTTATTTAGGGAAAGAAGAGGATTACCAGCCACAAGCCTGCAGTTCTGCTCCGCTTCGACTCCCTATAATCACTGTGATCATAAGACCATCACAATTCAGCTGCTCTAATAATGCACACACACATCTGCCTATTCATTTCAGCTCTAATACAATAATAGCCCTGAAACATCTGTTAATGAAACTCGCTGGAATCAAGACGGGCGATTTGGGTGACATCTGTCCCTCCACTGGCTCTAATCTGCTCTGGGTCTTCTGGCTTATAGGCCTAATGAAATCAAAATTGACCCTATTTATTTTCTTTATAGATGTTCCTGGTCTTATTGTCCAACATTATCTAATAGTTTGTGCAACCTAGGTGACATAAGAGGCAAAGCATTTCATTTAAAATGTTTTGTAAGAAGTAAAGACAAAAAGTTTGTCTTTATAATCTTTCATCAAAATGTATAGCTTGCTCCATCTCTGAAACAGTGTTTCTTTTTCACTGATGTCACATAAGCAGCACAGGCTACTGGATAATTAGGTAACACTTCACAAAGGGTTCCATTTGTTAACAACATTAGTTAACATGAACTAAAAATTAGCAATAATTTAACAGCATTTATTAATCTTGGTTAATGTTCAAAATTCAACATATACTAATACAATTTTAAAATCAAAAGTTGCATTTGTTAACATTAGTTTATGCACTATGAACTAAAACAAACTAACAATGAACAACTGTATTTTTATTAACTAACTGTGATGAGGAGGAGGGCATGGCCGGGCCATGAGGGTGTGCAGCTGGTGCTGAATCAGATGATCAGCGGGAAAGCGATATAAGGGGGGCCAGAGATGCCAGTTCGAGAGAGAGAGACGCAAGCGACCGCACGTGTGTTTGTTTATGCTTGTTTTATGTTGAGTTTGACATTAAACCTTACGTTTACTGTTCAGCCAGTTCCTGCCTCCTCCTTGACCATCCTTTAACTGTTACTGTGGTGCCAAAAACTGGGAGAGTGGAGGGATGCGCTGTCGTGGAGTCCTCGCCGCTGCCATCTGCCAGGGGAGCAGCCGTGGCTGTCTGCCTGGGGACAGAGTGGTCGCTGCCGGCCACCGATAGCCGGAGGAACCACTGCCATCTGCCGAGAAGGGGAGGAGTGATTCCATCCACTGGGGGAGGAGCGAACTGTCGTCCGCCAGAGGGCAGAGGAGCGGTTGAGGACCAGGCGACAGCGTGTCCGGGAACCGGCAAGCAAGTTTTTCTCTCTCTCTTCTCTCTATCTCTCTCTGTGTCTCCTGCTTGCCCTTTCCCTCTCCCCACGCCTCCCCTTGTCTCTCTCTCAGGTTTCCAGGAGGTGGGATGGACCACTGGCTGACAGAACGGCCGGAAGGTCAGCGTCTCCCCTCCAGAGATGGGGGGGGAGTAAGTCAGTCCGGTGGCGCCCCGGCCTGAATCGGCGCTTGTGTAAACACACATGGCATCCAAGGAAGACCTCACAATTTTACTCTCTGTTGATTCGCAATATATTCCAAAGTTGTTGCTGTGTTTGTTTCCTTAATTTTCTATTGCAACCTGCAGCTGAATTGCAATGCAGTAGTGGGGGTTTCCCTCTTACATAAAACTTAGTGATTCCCCCAATGTACGCATATATGCATACGTTAGGGACAGTCAATATTTTACATTTATGTGTATTAATTGGTATAGTTTATAGTATATGTGATTTGTCCACTGTACTCCCAGAAAAACCGCTGTGTTGACTTGTTGTTAGGCTCCACCCTATGACGTTTGTTATCCCGGTCTATTCCATGCACGCGCACTATTCAAACACTCATCAAAACACCGCTTATGCGTTTACAGGGCAACATTAAGTCACGTTTTTAGAGAGAAACCAAGGTGGTTAAACCACTTTCTCTTAATCCCTAAACGGCATAAGGAAATCAGCATTCTTGTTTACATGATGTTTCAGAATGCCACTTTCTGCTAAAACCTGGAATAAACAGTTTTCTTAAGTGCATGTAAATGTGGTCAATGTCTCAAACTGTGCTCAGATCTGCCAAGATTCAGTTCCAAAGACTTCCAAGACCAAATTAACTGAGCTACGATATCTACATTAATTTTATAGCTCTGTTTAATTACTGTATGTCAGTAATTGTCTCATTTTTGTCTTTTTGTCTTTTTTTCTAAGGAATTTTAGGATAAACATCTAAGTCTAAGTTGATACTTTATTGAAAAATAACTTGAAGCTCAATTAAATCTCCTCTAAGCAATACAATTTTCCTTTGGGAATCAATTCCTGATAAATACTTTTTTCCCCCTAGATGAATATCCTGTATCACTTCGGAAATACATCACATAATGGAAGTAATAAGGGTTGCGAATGCCATTTACAGTTGACTTTAAAGATAAATCACTGAAAAAGGCAGCATACTATACAAGTGCCAACAAACTCACATAGGTCACTTCCTGGCTATGACAACCACAGGCTAGATGATTGGAGTGCCCTAGACCTTTAGGGTTCAATTACCTGAGCACCTCCACTCCCTTCTCGTCTCTCTCTTCCCCTTCCCCTGAGTCCCAAACCCAGTCTGAGGCCACAAGGGTGACTTCCTGCCCTGTTCCCTGGACTGGGGGGTTTCATGGGGGGAAGAAATGACATGGTACCCATGAAAGGGCCATTGTTCACTGAGGTGGTCCTGATACTGTGGGAAGGGAGGTGGCTGATCACAAGGCAGGCCACAAACGTAGGGGTAAATATTTATCTGCTGGGATGTAAACGACGGATCATGTAATTTAGTAACGGGCCATTTCTTTCTGCATGGTGATGATGTTTAGTCGTGGATGGGGGTGGTAGGGAGTATTAGCCACCCATATCAGAACCTGTCCTTGTCAGACACCGCAGTGGCTAATTACCACTGACACATCTTCACACCAGTACTAACACTTTTTATACAACACTTTACAAAGAATTTCTCCTTCCTCTCTCACATTTCCAAACACATACACTTACACAATGGAAGAAAGACAAAAATCTTACAAAACACTTGCCACACACTTGTTGACTTACTGTTGCTGTGTTGTTGCTCCAATAATTTCTCACTTGACCCTGGTGAGAGTCTCTAAACTGTGTGTGATGGAGGTAATGTCCAGCAGGACCAGCTGGTGAGGTAACAACCATCCTAGCTAAGATCGTCTCCTCCTCACAGATCACTTGATCTCATCTTTTTCATATTACCTTTCTATTCAACACCACTCTTTCCATCCTTCTATTGATAAACAAATAAGGCCACATCCACACAAATACGTTTTGTTTGAAAATGACAGGGTCTTGATCCGGTGGTCCTCCATCCACACCTTGATTGACCTGGCTGTGTGGCATGGAGCATTGTCCTGCTGGAAAAAACAATCCTCAAGAGTTGGGGAACATTGTCAGAGCAGAAGGAAGCAATAGGGTCTATTGGTGGTTTCTAGGGTGTTCTAGGTAGTTGTAAGGTGATTTCATACTGGCTCAAGTTAAGAGTCCACCCCAAAGTCTTAATGATATTCTAGTTCCCAGAAATGGCTTGAGTCCCTCTATAAATGTACGTCGATGGGATTTTTTGACACATTTTATCATTCTCTAGGCAAAAATCCTAAGTCTTACCATTTATTGAGTTAAAAGCACACCTCTCCTTAAAAAGCTGCATGATCTGAGATATTCATTACCATAGCAAAAATGGTGGATGACAGTTATGTGCCAAAGTTAAATACTTACAGTAGGGTTAGTGGTTTAGATAAACCTTAAATAAAAAGTATGAGCAATAATAATAGTGATGCTTGCTTTAGGTTTAGGGTTGAGGATAGAAAATATAATTAGCCTGGTATCGTGAAAAACACCTGTGTGTGTTTGGTGTGTGTGCCTTCTCTACTGGTTTAGCTGTGATCTGTTGTCGTTTGAGATGTCGTTAAGGTCAGTGACAGGCTGAAGGGACTTAAAAATAGTGTCTGCATAACAAGCATGATATTGAAGCAGTGAAGATCCTCATGTGTGCATTCAACTTTGCTGTCAAGATCTTTATCCGTGTACATATTTCACTTCCTCTGTCTGTTTAAATTACAGTCTCCCTCAGCTCTCCTCTTACAAGTCTTTTCTCTCAATAAATCTCTCTCTCATTTTCTTCTCCATTTCTCTACCAACTTCATTTTCTGTCTCTTGCTCGCCCCCTCCTCACCTCTACTTCTTCTTCCTTCCCCGTACCTCTATCTTCTCACCATCTCCTGCTTTCTCCTCTCCTCTCACTTTCAGTCCCTCTAGTAAAAGTACCCATCCTTCTTCTCTCATTTTTCCCCAATCTCCTCCCAGTGTGTATGCAAGCACAGCACTCATGTTTAGAACTTTATATGAGCTGACAGCTGTTTAGCACTGTGTGTTGTGGTCAGAATACTGAAGCATGTCTGGGGTTTTTTCATCTCCATCTCCCTCTATCTCTTTCTCTTAGTCACACACAAGCATGTTAACCTAGTTATCTAAATAAGGACACACCAAAGACCTCTGTTGTTTCTATATGAAGCTAATTATACTTGCTGAAAAACTGACCCTAAGCCACACAAAACTGGAAGACCAAAAGAATATTTTTCGAAAAATTACATTTGAAAAATTATTCAGACTTCAAGAATATAAACTCTTTTAAAATATTTTATATTTATTTATTTTATTTATTTTTTAACTTTGGGCAAAATTTTCATGCACATGATGGAAATGATGCCACAAATGAGGGACAGTCATAATTAGTGTTAATATACTGTATATATGTATATATTTCAGTAGTTTGCAAGTTAATGTAATCCTGCAGTTAGGATAGCATAAACATATGTGGCTTGCTGTCCCTGGTGGAGGGCTCGAGGCTCTAGACTTGACCTGAGACCTTGCCAAGAAACGGAACACAGCAAGTCGCTGGTGTTGTAGCCTCGTGAGACACGGAAGTGATGTGTTGGAAGGAATAAGAGGAACCAATTGATTTGAACGACAATATCTTCCCCCTCAAAAAAGAATGGAACCTGAAACAACGTACTGAAAGGGAATGGGGGCCTAGCCTTGTGTGCAAGATGGGCAGAGGTGCCAAGGACGCCAGAACAAATGGAGCCGTTAGCGGAGGCAGCCTCACGCTAGGGTCCGCTTGGGGGATAGGAAACCAATTGGTGTAGGATAGGGAGGAATTGGGGAGTGGAATTTAGACTAAATAAAATAATGTGTTTTTTTTTACATTAAAGCATGTAAAACGAAGTGAATGATGGCATAGAAAAGTCATTAAACGAAATTGCTGAATGAATCATGCCCTAAACTAGCTGCGTGGTGAGGTACCAAGGCTGACAGGAATCACCTGTGCAGGAGAACCAGATTGAAACGCTGGGGAGCGTTGGCATGAGAGTTGAATTAAATAGTTCTCATTCGAATGGAGCTGTAGTAGAGCTCACATAGCATGAAGCCAGAGCAGTGCCCATTCACAGAATCAGCATATGAACAGTCGTAGAGAGCGGTTTCACGTCTATGAGGCACAGAAGTAGCTGGTTTGCAGAAGCGAAAGGACCACTCCTGGTGGAAAGAACAGATTAGGAGGAAAGACAGTAAAAGTAGCACTTAAGTGGTAGCAGTCGATGCTATGAAACGAATGAGCTGTTGTGGCAGCTTCTGTAGAAACGAGATGATTTAAATGGAAGAGCTGTTCTGATGAAGGGGAATGTTTGCAGAGGAGTTGCAGTCCGACGATCTGAGTCACTTGCATGGGTCTGTTCATGGGCAATGGTCGAGGCCAAATGCCGGAAACTCTAAATGCTACGTAGAGGTAAGCAGCTGTTTATATACTCTTACTCTTGCTGTGTAATTGGTCGGATTAAATGTACATGCTCCTCTCAAACTTTGTTAATAAAACACCATATATATCACACCATCAGCACTCGAATGCTTCACTGTGTGTATCACTCCGCTTGTGTTCGTGCCATTCTAAACTAAAGTGTAAGAGCAGTGCATATGTGTTAAGAGCTACTGTATGTGTCTCTTTTTACATGTATTTTTTTTATTTTTTACATTAAATGTGTTAGCCAGCAGGTGGTGGCAAAAGATCATTTTTGTGTGTAAAATGAGCCAGTTAGGTGACGTGAAGTGAATCTGCGTCAGCCAGTGTTTACATACAACAGCTCTACATGATCGCATGTATTACTACTACACTACTAAAGCTAGGAAATAGCTTTAAACGGCTTTAAACAAACAACTTCAGCATTACGGCTCATCACAGCTGAGAGACACAACAGACTGATTAATTACACAACTCAAGGTGCTTACCTCTTACCAGAGTTTCCTTGTTTATTCAATAACTTGTTAGAAACAGCACAAGCCGTGATACTATTTCTGAAGTGACATTTTTTAATTACTAATGCAGGCTTGGACGCATCATTTGGTTTGAACCAGCAACGGCAGATTCTGATCCGTCATGCAAGAAAGTAGTTCCATACACAAATGCGTTTTTATGACCGTACTCTTTCCAATTTTTTTTACATTTACTTGTTAAGTAAACTGTTGTATATAAGCAATATCACACTCACAATCGTGCTATATGGCCCTAAATCAGCACTGCTGTGATTACCTACAGCACTCAGCCGGTGGCCTCGTGCCTGCGGCCGAATCACAGCAGTGCTGATGTAGGGCCATATCGCACCCTTGTTCGTGTGATATTGCTTAAATATATGTATTATAATTTTCACACAATAAATATTGAAATGGTTTATGCTTATTTCAGTCTTTGTTTAGATTCTCATAGTTGTAAAATGTGATGATATAATAATAGGTATCCAGAGTTTAATATATGGTCTGGGACAAGGGTAAAACAATAAAATCTATATGCATTAAAAAAAATAATAAATAAATGTCCATGCCTTCAGCATTTATTTTTGCTTTATATAATTATAATTTAATTTATTTATTTATAATTATTTTGTTAATTTTGTTACATCTTTTTTTAATAAAAATCAACCCCTGGGTCATACTGTATGTAAAAATGCCCGTAACTGATGCAACACCAATTTACTGTATTCATTAATCATTTTCACCTTTAAGGATGTCCCCAAAGGAGGTTTTGTCAGATTTAGCAAATGTCTGTGGAAAATTTTATCTGCAAAATATAGCTGTGTAATTTTACAAAAACATAGAGTCAGAAAGAGGTCTAGAAAAAGAATGAGAAGATCAGAAACACGTGAGAACAACGATCGCAAACAAAAACACGGCTGGAATGCAGCATTCAGCTTTCTTCAGGAAGCTGTACAATGCCACTTATTGTGCTGAATTTAAGTAGCAGATGTTGTTTTTAATGTCATAATGAGATAAAAGCTTCCAAATGACTCTCTTTGAGTGTAAAAAAAGAGAAAAATCATTTGAAAGGACATGAAAAATCAAGACATTCCTGACCTTACTTAACCAAAGTTTCAAAGTACATCTCTGTCCCATATTCCCATATTCACACAGAGGAAATATGTAGTTTGTTGAAATTACCTTTATCCAGGGGTCAGGTCAGATAAAAATTGTGTTTCATAAAAAATGTAATATTGTATCGACTCTGCACAACAGAGCAACTGTGTAATGGTCTATTCTCACCTAACACACCTGGTCTTATCACATGGGTCTTACACACTGTGGGATTATCCACAACTGTGCGTGTGTTAGAGTGAAAGAGAAAGGGAGAGATAGACAACTGTTAGCACCGTAGGACATGAGCTATTTACGTTACATTAACATTAAAAAAGACCCACAGAGCCAGGTGTAAAGGACATGTGTGTATATGTGTATGTACGTTTGCCTTTTACTGTGGATTCCGGACAGAAATCATGCACAATGGCCCCTTCAGAAATAGCCAGCTGATATGCAGTGTGTGGTCGTGACCTGCGGTGGGTCCTTTTACCTGCTGGGATCTCCTCCCACCCAGTCTGAGTCCCTCTATAGAGTCTCCGGCTCTTTGGCCCCTGAGAGAGAAAAGAACAGACAGACAGTGACTCTAATCAATACCAGCGCCTCCTCTTTGTGCCTGAAATCAAAACCTTTTGAGGTGAATATTTCTCTTTCTGAAAGACTCCATGACTTCAATAGCTTCAGGTAACTGACTCTCTATATGGAGGAGAATGCTTGATAGAATGAAAGGGAGAGAGGTTTTCACTCATTTCTTTGGACTATTTTATGGATTTCTTTTCTTTTAACAGTGTGCGACCCTCAAAGAGCCCAAAATGCTATTTAGACCAATTCAGATCTACTCTCAGCTAATCCAAACACAGCCTACCAAGTAAGAGGAAAGATCACTTTTTGGATTTGGACTGTTAGTGACCAGCAGGCCAGATTTCAATAGAATTTGAGTACCTGTCTTTCACAAGGTTGTACATATCCCCACCTCTTGCATCTTAATTTATTTATATATTGTAATTTTGGCTTGTGTGACACTTTTCAAGCTGAAATGTGAGCTAACTGCTATAGGCCATGGCTTCGATAGTGTGTTTCTTAAATATTTTGGCTAATTTAATAATACTTTCAGCTACCAATAAGAATCTAGTACTCTCAGCACTGTTATACAACACTGTATTCAACATAATTCTGAAAAATTCCATATGGTGTTCCATCACAACCACCATTAAAAAAAAAAAACATTAAAAAATATTCCAGACATATTCTGTGTAGGCATTTAGAAGTTATTGGAAAGCCCTGAAATGGCCTAATTTTGGTTTGTGTTTAATTTAACTGTAATGTATTTAATGTATTTAATTTAAATGTATTTATGTTTGTGTGTGTGTGTTACTGTTGTCTGTGCTCAGCTATAATTTATAATGTATTGACATCTCAATATAATTATGTTTAGGTTTTTTTAATAGTAGCAAAGTTTAACAATAATAAAAAAGTAATTGTTTTGGCAACACTTTTATTCAAAGTGACAGATTCAGTGTCAGGACAGTTAATTTAATTTTATAGGTAATACATTCTCAATATAACTAATCAGGCTCAGACTTTTACATGAATTACAATTACTTTAAAGTATCTGACATACCAGCATGACACATATGGTTAGAAAAACAAAAAAAAAAAGTCTAAAAAAACTCCCCAAAAAAAATCAACTTTGGGGGCAAATATTGACCCTTTATGTAAAACATCTGACAACACCCTAATCGTAATGCCCTGTGCAGGCATCCACCCTCTATACTGCATCTCCCTCTTTCTGATTGCTTTATTTGATCTAGCCTCCGTGCAGGTGTCAGGCTCTTGTGTTTACCACTAGAGAATAAGCCAGGTTAGACGAGAACAAATATTTCAGCAGTGCCATTCCCAACCAACTGCTCCTCTTACCAAGGCTCATTTTAATTCCATCTCAGCATGGTAACAAACACTCGTTAAAGCAGATTAATTCCACAAGAGGATTATGCTCCATATTAGATAATGAAAGAGAGAGAGAGAGGGAGAGAAAGGGAAAATAATCACGTAAAGGGATAGATGGTGTGCATTTTATCCTGGGGAACAGAGAGCTAATCCAGGTGTAACATGTAGAATGCGTGTGTGTGTGTGTGTGTGAGTGTGAGAGAGCGAAAGAGTGCGTACAGCACAGTAGCATTAATAACAGCTGGCGTTGGTTTAGCCTCTTTGTCTTCACTGACATTGGAAGGACAACAACAACACTGACCCATAAAATGGGAAGTGGGATGACAGTTCTGTTGACACACTGCTTTTATATGTATGTGTGTGTGTGTGTGTGTGTCTGACTCACGGCTTGCACAGTGTTGCACTGGTAATGTGCTGGCGGTTCTGGCACATCTGGGCTCTTTTCTCCAGTATGTGTTTGAAGATAGAGTAAAAAGTCTCAGTGAGGAACAGTGAACATAGTTCCTCCAGGCTCCGGCGAGATCAGTTCCTTAGGTTAGAGGGCCATTTGTCAAATGCCAACCGCTTATCTCAACTGTCACAGGCTAAATGACACGTTTAAAAGAACAAGTTTAAGTCTCTAAGTTCAGCTCCACGGTCAATTCAATCCCCATGATTTTAACATTGTGGTCTGTTGCACAAAGCTCTGCCTTATCACAATGTGGAATGTCCATTTTGGGGGCTAAATCAAGTGTGGCAGTTCATTGTTTGGTCTGCCAATGGCAGGTGAATTGAGAACATTTTCAGGCCATAAATATTCCTTAATGGCAACAAAACTGCATTTTATATTACTTTTATTGGGAAAAAACTGAAAAAGTCCAGCACTTGCAAATCTTTATTATATAAATAATCTTGTTAATCTAATAAAGATTTGGGGAAAAAAAGTGTATATGGGATGTAACAGATTCACATGATGGGCAAGGAGGGGGTGGGAACCGGCTGAGCAGTCAACGTAAACTTTTAATAATCAAATGAACAAAACACAACATAAAACTGCTTTCCAGCATATCTCTCACTCGCTCTCTCTCACACACACACAAGACTGCTGCATGCATCTCTCTCTCTCTCTCGAATTGGCGTCCCGGCTCCTCTTTATCACTCTCCCGGCTGATTGGGCTGATTCAGCGCCGGGCGTCCATCGTTACGGCCTGGCCATGCCCTCCTCCTTATCACATGGGATTATTGTGTTGACAACATCCTACAGACCTGCCTGCAATCACCCAAGTTTGAGCATTTATTTGTTTAATTATGATATATATTTTTTGTCCCTATGACAATGTCAGCACGATCTCATAAAAATACAAAATGTTGCCCAAAAAAATAATAATTTGTGCTTCATTACATGTTTTGCTGCAGTTTTTTGGGTGCCAAAAATGAGTGAAATGGTTTCGTAATCAGACAAGGTTTTAAAAGGTCAATGTTAGATAGAGGTTTTAATGAGTAAAACGTACTTACCTAATCTAAAACTTTAACTTAAATGTTACCAATAGTGTTCTAAAGGGAAATGAGAGGTCAACAAAACATCCTTACCCTAAACCAGCACCTAAACCTAACCGATAGTGTCCTAAAAGGAAATGAGATATGAAAAGCACATTTTCTAAAGCAACCTCGTAATTTTGTGTTGTTTCTATGAAAATTTCGTCCCACGTGTCAGCTTGCATGCTTGGCTGGGCTTGGCAGCCGCTTAGACGCGCATAAACAAAGCAAGGCGACTCTGCCGACGGGAGGTAACTAAACATTGCCGGATAAAGATACGTCTCTGGAGGATAATCTCTTTGCTCAATAGTGAACATAAAACAAGTTAAACTAGTGCCTTCATTTTTACTTCACAGGTGTGAGATGCTGCAGCGTTGCTATGTTGCCACTTGTCAATCATCGCAATTGAGGAAGTAACTCCTGTATTCCGTACACAAATGGAATGAAAATGAAGTGGATTTGCTCCCGGATTTAAATGTAGTTGTCATTCCAGAAACTTTTTAGTGTGTCTGTGGCCTATGTCACCGTATGTGAAACTTAACTTATCACAAAATGTAAAGACATGTAGTTTTCTTAATATTTTTGCTTTGGATGGCTTAATGCGAGGAATATTCACAAATTAGTGTCTTGTACATTGGAAAAAAAACAACAAACAAAAACCTTTAGACATCCTAAATAAACAATTTTCTCTACTAAGCATAAGTGTATGCGTCTTTGATGCCTTGGTGCAAGGGCGTAGCAGCCATCGGGGACGTGGGAGACGTGGGGGACATGTCCCCCGCACTCTTTAAAAAGGTGATTTTTGTCCCCCGCATTTTTCCAAGCTAAACCCATACCGAGTCCAAATGGTGGATTTGTATACAGTATTCTTTGTATTTTGTTTCTTTGGGCTGACTGAGCAACCATCCAGCCAATCACATGTGAGTTTCATGAGCCTAAACAACACTTATGTTATAGGCCATCAGTCAGACAGTCTAATCAATGCAGCTCCTTTCATTTCTACAAAACTGCTTTCAACAATGCTCATTTATCCATGTTTTTTTTTATCAGCATTGATGTTGACCTAAATTAATAATCTAGAGATGACAAATGAGAGTTATTTATTGGCATATCGTTCTTGATTGGCAGCATTACGTGAAATGCACTGCAGAAAACAAAAACAAGCACACATAAGTGGAGTTTATATCAGCGCCTTAGTCTTCATTAAGTTATGCTTTTTACATTATATTTGTGAGGTAATAGTTGAATCAGATGTTTTTGCCAATTTCTGCAGATTACTAGATCTGTGTTAAATATGTAAAGCTATTTTTAATATCAGCTCCTGTTTTTTACCTCTGTTGGTGTGCAGTCGACAAACTGTAGGAAAAAGATACATCTGCTGTGCTCTTAGAACACTTAGGCATTTTAATGAAGTGAAGAGATATGCAGACACACTATTTTATAAATGAAAACGTACGGGCGTTATTGAAACTCATAATTATAAGACTGTTGTTGTCTTTTGATAAAAGTTATGCTCAGCAGCTCACAAAGAGTAGGGAAATTATACATTTGCTTTGTTCTTATAATGCATAAAACCTGAAGTCTCTTTGTAGGTCTGCAGATATACATATTTTAAAGGATTACAATTTTCTTTTGAGTTGTTGATTCAGTGACTAATTTCACACAAGACACTAATTTGTCACCACCTTCTGGCATCACCAGAAATGGTCACTGAACGAATCATTAAATGGATCGGAACTAATTTTGGTGAACGTAGTCAAAACACTCGAGCCACTTGGATACATTTAAATCCCACAATGTACAAGCACAGAGTAAAAAATAAAATTGTGCACATGCGCAATTGTCAATTTATTTAGGACATCTTGTGCTCAGTCTTTAATTGTCATGTGTGAAACAGAAGCAAGTGCTCCACAAGATGCCCTTAAATTTTACAATTATTTTGCAATACTAGAATCTTTAAAATACTTCAAATATTAAAAGTAAATAATACTTATATATTAATATACTTATATTATGGGGCCTGGGTAGCTCAGTGAGTACTGACGCTGACTACCACCCCTGGAGTCGCAAGTTCGTATCCAGGACGTGCTGAGTGACTCCAGCCAGGTCTCCTAAGCAACCAAATTGGCCCAGTTGCTAGGGAGGGTAGAGTCACATGGGGCCTCATGGTCGCTATAATATGTGGTTCTCGCTCTCGATGGGGTGCATGGTGAGTTGTACGTGGATGCTGCAGAGAATAGCGTGGGCCTCTACACGTGCTACATCTCCGCGGTAACGTGCTCAACAAGCCACGTTATAAGATGCGCGGATTGACGGTCTCAGATGCGGAGGCAACTGAGATTCGTCCTCCGCCACCCAGATTGAGTCACTACGCCACCACGAGGACTTAGAGCGCATTGGGAATTGGGCATTCCAAATTGGGGAGAAAAAAAAATAATTATATATATATATATATATATATATATATATATATATATATATATATATATATATATATATATTAGGGATGTGCGAGACTAGTCGACTAAACGGTTCTGATGCTGCTAGTCGACACTGGAATTACTTGTTGGTTAATATTTCCCCCAATTAAACTGTTCAACATTTTTACACATTTACGTTTGGCTTTATATTTTTACAGAGGCTTTACTTAAATTACTGTCATATTAATGTTACATATTTTAAATAGAATTAATAATACCAATATTATTTAAAAAAGAGGATTTCTGGAGCAGATACAGAGTTTAATTTCACCTCATGCTGCGCGTGCTTCTTCCCTCTCTCACTTGCGGCGCGTGCAGGAAAATGTCCTCTCGCTAGACAAGCAAACTCAGCAAAGTAGTTATAAAATCACTTCGGTGGTGCGGGAATCGGCTTTCCAAAGGTTTGGAAGTGTGATGTTTTCACAATTTGAGTCTTCTTTAAATCTGTGCATGCTTGTACGTCATTTTTCCGCTGAGCAGGCTTTTTCACCTCAGGTAAGTCAAGTCCCATCTTTCACCGGACCATGTCGACGTGTTAATTTTGCTCATCCAAAAATGTCTTCTTTTGAGTAAGTAGCCTAGAAAATAACTGTTTTAGGCTAAGTATGCCATTTTTTTAATCTGCTGATTAAGAAGGCTATTTTCAACGAGGTGCCGACTGCTTAACGGGTTAAACTCTCTTTTATTCTGTGTGCATGTCATGTTTAGAATACATTAGGTTTATTGTAAACTACATCATAGGCCTATTTTTTCTATCCTGTAGAAAATAGTTACATCGTAACTGTTATTAGCTGTCATATTAGATCAACGGTTAATGCATGACTGCATGTCGTGAAAAACGCGCAACTTTTCAGCACATTTTTTTCTCTCATAGATTTGGCTTAGTCTACCTGTTAATTATTTTCAACAATGTCCTGACTGTTTAAATATGTTAAGTAACACTTACTTGTTGATTTCCATTTAGAACAGGCTATTAGTGTTGCTCTATTGATCCTGCACTATTCATTTAATTGTTTTCAATAAATATGCCTGTTAAATATTCGCTAATGTTGATTCAGTGAATGCATGTCATGTTCTATATATATAAAATGTACAATGACCATAATGCAAGGCAAGCACGTCACAGATAAATCCTCCTTTTCAGTGGAATTTAGCATCGGATTTGGAATAGATTAAGTATTTTAAATGGGGTCGCATAAACACATTTCTTTTTTTACTGTTTTCTGAAGGTTGGTTTCTCCTTAGACTAGTCGGTTACAAAACTTGTTTAAATGACAGAAAAATTAGTCGTAGCGCACATCCCTAATAATTAAATAAATAAATATATATATATCATACTTGTATATTAATATATACTGAAATATATAAATACTGTACTGTAAGTGCTGGGTCTGTGCGAGCCACCTACTGACAGCTGTGTTTTAGCAAACTTTTAAAATTACTGCTATGCCCCTGCTGCAGTGTGGCTCCATCTAAAACTATTTTACCTCACTTACTTGCTCACGTCACTTACATTGGGAGGAGAATGATCTTGTAATGGACACACCTAGTCCACGATTAGTTGTGTAAAGTGTGCACCAACAAGAAAGCAAGTCTTTTAATGTGCACAGGACGACGACCTTCTGTCTTGTAATGTGCATTTGGCATGACAGACACGATGGAACGCTAACCTTGTGTGACAGGACATTTTCCATTTGTGCCGGACAGGCCTTGCTCTTGATTTGATTATTTCTGCCTGGCTTGTGCATTCCCTCACTCATCCAGGGATGAGGCCTGTCAAGAGGCAGGAGGTCTTTATTTGATTACCTGTGCTTATATATGTTTTTCTGCTGAAGGTGGACAGGGTTTAAAGAGGCATGGCAGTGGATTCCTGAGAAGAGGAATGTCTTAGACTTTGTATTGTGGTAATGTGTCCTTTTAACATGGGAAAATCATGCAGTCTTGTGTAACTGGTTCATGCTTACTTATACAAATGCACTCTTTACATTGTTTTACCTCCCAAAAACTTCTACACCAAAATTCATCAAGCACCAAGTGAAAGAAAAAAGTGGCTTGATTGTAAAAATGATAGTCTTACCCTTGCTGATGGTAATTACGATCCCAAAATTCGGTCACACACAAAGTCATGCACATAGACCTGCTTCTTCATTACAGAATTGTTGGCCATGATATGAATACACAAAGAATCGATGCAATATCCTGAAAAGAAGTGTTGCTTTATTTCGAAATATAATGGTATTGGCACAGCCCTATTAAAGGGATAGTTCACCCAAAAAAGAAAACCCATTTACTCACACTCGTGCCATCCCAGATGTAAATGACTTTCTTTCTTCTGCTGAACACAAACAAAGATTTTTAGAAGAATATCTCTGCTCTGTTGGACCATACAATGCAAGTGAATGGTGACAAGAACTCAAGAGGGTCCAAAAAGGGCATAAAGGCAGCATAAAAGTAATCCATACGACTCCAGAGGCGATGTGATAGGTGTGTGTGAGAAGCAGATCAATATTTAAGTCCTTTTTACTATAAATCTCCACCTTTGACTAGCCCCAACCATTAGGTGGCTGAATGTGAAAGTGAAAGTGTAGATCTACAATCAAAAAAAGGACTCAAATATTGATCTGTTTCTTACCCACACCTATTATATCACTTCTAAAGATATGGATTTAACCACTGGAGTCATATGGATTACTTTTATGCTGCTTTTATGTGCTTTTTGGACCTTCTTAAATCTGATCACCATTCATTTGCATTGTTTGGACCAACAGAGCTGAGATATTCTTCTAAAAATCTTTATTTGTGTTCTGGTTCTGCAGAAGAAAGAAAGTCATACACATCTGGATTGGCATGAGTGCGAGTAAATGATGAGAGAATTTTCATTTTTGGGTAAACTATCCTTTTATCTATGGTAAAAATAAAAAATTTAAAATGTAATTCATTCTTTATTACCTTTTATTAATTATTAATAAATTCAATAGGAACAGGTTATTTCCACCATGTATAGCCCCACAAAAAGAAATAAACTAAAATGTTGTCTTTAAATATTTGTTTTTTTCTTCACAAAACTCCACTCCAGATTTCTTCAGGCAGATTTCAACATCTCCCTCTCTGTAGCATTAAACACACACTCCTCAAGCAAGACATCCAACACAGCAGACTGCGCTAACATCGACATATGTGGCCGAATCCAGACAAATGTTCATTCTGTATCTCACAAACTCTGGATGAAAGATATGCTGTCAAGACACAGAGAGAAAGAGAAAGTGAGAGAGACTCTGAGCATGCTGGGAAAATGTAGTGGTAACTAATTGTTATCATTACACATGTTTGAAAAGTGTTTTCAAACAAGTAATCAAAGTCTGCCACTGTAATTAGCAGATACAGCAGCGACTGTGTCTCCCTCCACTGTTCTTTTCAAACTGAAAGGCATTAGATATATCAGATCCTTTTCCACAACGGAACAAAAACCTGTACACTGTGTGTATTGTGAGGGAGAGACAGCTTGACTGAAAACAAACTGACACAAACCATTTGAAGCAGAAAAGAAACACAACAACCTGTCAAGAGCAAAATGCCTCTAATTTTTCTGTCATCTGCCAGCAGTTTAACAAGAGAGGATCATTTCTACCCCTTTCAATTCCACCCCCCCCCCCCCCCCACCACCATTTACACACACTGAGAACCAAGCAAGAGGATGGGAGGGGAAGAATTCTGCTCGTTTTCTTTCTTTCTCCCTCTCTCTGCCTTTCTTTCCTCTACCCTATATTTTTCACTATTCTTCTATTCATCTCGTCCCTTTCACTCTTAACATTTTCTTTTCCATCGGCTCACCATGACACCATCATTGGGAGAGTGTGGAGTTTGTGTGTGTGGTTGTGGGGGGTGCCGGGGTCTGGGCGTGAGGTAGGCTAGACAGCGGGCTCAGTGTGTTTACGTTCAAGGGGCACAGTAAGACAAATGTGGAGGTCTTCTGACTGCAAGGGAGACAGTGTTTATGTTAAAGGCTGTTGCTTGCCTCTCTAAAGCGCATTACACTGACTGCCGCTGTCAGATTGTGTTACTTTGCCTCTTTGGTGGTGCAGGCAATTGGCTCCGACAGCCAAGCAGGGCGGATGAAATATTTAACTACGCACCGTTAAAGGCACAACTCTGCCTTTGTCCTGTTTGAACCATGGTGACAATGAGACCTTATGCTCAGGAGCATAGCCAGCGAGCGAGCATAAGGTTTGCGTTTGTGTCATTTCACTTGAGCATGAATGTGTGACTAATTATAAGGACAGTTCACCCAAAAATGAAAATTATGTCTCATTGTTTACTCACATTCACGTTGTTCCAAACTGATGACTGTTTTTTCCTTCCATGGAACACAAAAGGAGATGTTTATCAGAATGTCTAGCCTTACAATGAAAGTGGATGGGATCAGGCACTGACAAGCTCCAAAAGGGCAAACAAGCATAAAAGCATCATAAAAGTAATCCATACAACTCATGCACTACTTAACCTAGTCTTCTGAAGCCATATGAAAACTCTGTGTGAGGAACAGACTAAAATGTAAGCTGTTATTCACTGAAAATCTTGCTTGACAGCAGTGGTCACCATTCACTTCCACTGTATGGAAAACAGCAGCTTGGACATTTACTATAAATAATTCCTTTTGTGTTCCATGGAAGAAGAAAAAAACGTATAGAAGTTGTAAAAGATTGCCTGCTTTTCTCTACCACCTACCTTACTAAATTCACAACACACTCTATCAGTCCTGAAGCCCCATTAACCCTGATCATCTCTTAATTCTCACTTTTCACAGTCCACAACCTCTCTGGAATAATAACTGTAATGGCAGTTCTCTGGAGGTCACTACAAAGCTGTTTGAAAAACATTTTGGTGTGCTGGACCTGAACACACTACACCACTTATGTGTAGCTAACACTAAATTTCTTTCTTTTAATTACATTGAAACTATTGGCATATATTTTTGGCGATAACCGATAGTGTCAAAAAGCAACTAGCAACTGAATCAGCAACTGATTAATCAGTTAAACTGATATATCGGTCTACCTCTAGTCAAGATGAGAGTGGTTTCAGTCTTCTAAGTGTTCAACTTTTGTAGCTATTTAGATCAGAAAATGAAGAGTTGTAAAATTTAAATGACCGATTGCGGAGCGGAGGATGATGTCATCCGAATTCACAAATCATGAAGAATAAAATGCAACATTATTTACATTTTAAATCGCAAACTATCTTTACTGTGGTCTTTACATGCTTTTCATTCTATGACCCTGCTGAGCCTGCTTCATTAAAACCTGGGTCGTATCTGCCTGCACATGACATCCCATCTGTAATTACTGGTTTCAGATTTCACGATGCATCACGATACATCGTAATAGTTAGGTAGAGATTTGTAATTGAATTTAATCATTGTCATAGTGAATCGTCACACCCCTAATGGTTATAGATGTAACATTATTGACACATGCTATTTCTTTCGTAGCAAATGCATCTGTGCTATTTATTGTCTTTTCTGTATTGCCTTTGTTAGGTGGACATAAATAAATGGGTTGATGACATGAAATACTTTTAAGTTCACATGTCCAGCATTATGACATGCTATACTCCATCTAAAACTATTTAAACCCTCAGAGACCCAACGTAGTAGAACTGCAAAATTTGTTTAAAATGATTAATTAATACCTTTTTTCCCCAATTTGGAATGCCCAAATCTCAGTTGCCTCCGCGTCTGAGACCATCAATCTGCGCATCTTATCATGTAGCTTGTTGAGCACGTTACCGCGGAGACATGGCACGTGTGGAGGCTTCACACTACTCTCTGCGACATCCACACACAACTCACCATGTGCTCCACCGAGAGCGAGAACCACATTATAGCGACCATGAGTAGGTTACCCCATGTGACTCTACCCTCCCTAGCAACTGGGCCAATTTGGTTGCCTAGGGAACCTGGCTGGATTCACTCAGCACGCCCTGGATTCGAACTTGCGACTCCAGGGGTGGTAGTCAGCATCTTTACTCGCTGAGCTACCAGGCCCCCCATACCTATTTTTTTATTAAAACATTTAAAAAATCTACACAAAACAATCTCACACTCTGAACTGTATCACAACAACAGTTTTAGGGGGGGAAAATTACATATCGCATGTCACCATTTGTTAAAATCACTCAAAAGTCACCGCAAACAAAATTAAGCGTAAAAATCAAGATTTTACCATTGACTGTCATTGTTTACTAAAGTCGCCCTGAAAGAAAATAAGCTTTAAAATCAATATTTTTATAATCTGTTGCTTCGGAAAAACACTTTCAAGGCAGAAAAAAGAAAATACATCATTAATGTCACTGCTTGGGTGCTTGCTTTACCCTAAATACCTTTGACCAAGTATAATTTTACAGACCCGTTTCTGCACACTTTCCAGCCTTTTAACTTGATCTGCAGTCAAAGAACTGTGCCAAACAGGAACTGCATACTCCAACACAGGGCACATATCCTGTATAGATGGTAACCAGTTCAGGGTCTCGGACACCACATTTCTTTAACTGATGGAGAACAAAAAGCTTTTTGATGGCCGAGGTCAACATGTGATCCACTTGACTATCCCATCTTAAATCACTCTGGATGGTGACCCCCAGAACTTTAACAATGGCACAGACTTCAAAGACATTCTGTTCAATAAAGTGTAATGGCCAAGCCAGTACCTGTCTCATACTAGTGACATGTAAAACCTTGCATTACTTTGGGTTGAGTTTCATTTTGTGCTCCTCTACCCAAAAGCCAAGACCATTCAATGTCTGTTGGAGGGTACAGGGTAGTTGAGGATTCTACCTCTGAGCCATAGTCATATCATCCACATATTTCCAGTGGTCTATTTCATCCTGGAGAGCACTGTTTATCAGTGCTAGGAAAATTATGGGCCCTAATCAGAATCAGCTTTATTGCAAAGTATGCTTACACATACAAGGAATTTGTCATGGTGACAGGAGCTTCCAGTGTACAACAATACAAAAACAATACAAAAACAGCAGCAAGACATAGATAATAATAAAAAATAAAAAATAAAACTAATTATACACATACGTACAGACACACACATACTACTGTACATACATACATACATACATACACACATACACATGGATAGTGCAAATCTAATACAATCTGTTATGTACAGTGCAAATACAAATCTGTTATGTACAGTGCAAATGTTTTTTTGTTTTTGTTTTCCCAGAGGAATGAAATGGCAGAAGAGGTTGGATAAATATAAGAAAAACTAAACTGTGTATTGCACGTTGTTATTGCTCAATGGGGCAATTTAACTGTTCATGAGATGGATAGCCTGAGGGAAAAAACTGTTCCTGTGACTGACGGTTCTGGTGCTCAGAGCTCTGAAGCGTCAGCCAGAAGGCAACAGTTCAAAAAGGTAGTGGGCAGGGTGAGTGGGGTCCAGAGTGATTTTTCCAGCCTTTTTCCTCACTCTGGAAGTGTATAGTTCTTGAAGGGGGGGCAAGGGGCAACCAATAATCCTCTCAGCAGTCCAAACTGTCCTTTGTAGTCTTCTGATGTCTGGTTTCGTAGCTGAACCAAACCAGACAGTTACTGAAGTACAGAGGACAGACTCAGTGACTGCTGAGTAGAACTGTATCAGCAGCACCTGTGGCAGGTTGAATTTCCTCAGCTGGCGAAGGAAGTACAACCTCTGCTGGGCCTTTTTCACAATGGAGTCAATGTGGGTCTCCCACTTCAGGTCCTGTGATGGTAGTGGTCAGGAACCTGAATGACTCCACTGCTGCCTCAGTGCTGTTTAGAATGGTGAGGGGGGTCAGTGTTGGGGTGTTTCTCCTAAAGTCCAGTTTTGACTGCACCAGACAGCCAGCTGTTCAACCTCCTGTCTGTATGCAGACTCATCGTCATCTCGGATGAGGCCGATGACAGTCGTGTCATCTGCAAACTTCAGGAGCTTGACAGAGGGGTCCTTGATGATGCAGTCATTGGTGTAGAGGGAGAAGAGTAGTGGGGAGGGCACACATCCCTGGGGAGCACCAGTGCTGATTGTACTGGTGCTAGATGTGAGTTTCCCCTGTCTCAGAAGCTACTGCCTGTCCGTCAGATGGCTGGTAATCCACTGACAGATAGACATGAGAACAGAGAGTTGGTGTTATTTATTCTGGAGTATAGCTGGGATGATGGTGTTGAAAGCTGAACTGAAGTCCACAAAAAGGATCCTTGCATATGTCCCTGGTCTGTCCAGATGCTGCAGGATATGATGCAATCCTATGTTGACGATGGGGGTCAGCTGGTTAGCACAGGATCGAAGACACACTAGTGAGACGCCATCTGGGCCTGAAGCCTTCCTCGTCTTTTGTTTCCAAAAGACGTGGCTCACATCATCTTCACAGATCTTAAGTGCAGGTTGAGTAGCAGGAGGGGGAGGAGGGGGGTTGCAGGAGGTGTTGGTGTTTGTGTGAAGTGAAGGTCAGAGTGGGTATGGGGTGTGAGATTGGGACTTTCAAATCTGCAGAAGAACACATTCAGGTCATCAGCCAGTTGTTGGTTCCCTACAGGGTTGGGGGTAGGAGTAATTTGTGAGTTGTTTCATGCCACTCCACACTGATGCAGGGTCATTAGCTGAAAACGTCATGGTTACTGGTGTAACCTCCGTTCCCTGATGGAGGGAACGAGACGTTGGTGTCGATGTAGTGACACTAGGGGTCACTCTTGGGAGCCCGAGACACCTCTGGTCTTTGATAAAAGGCCAATGAAAATTGGCGAGTGGTATTTGCATGCCACTCCCCCGAACATACGGGTATAAAAGGAGCTGGTATGCAACCACTCATTCAGGTTTTACGCTGAGGAGCCGATATAAGGTCCGGCCATTTCAGCGGGTAGTTCAGCGTTGTGGCAGGAGGGACCAACGTCTCGTTCCCTCCATCAGGGAACGGAGGTTACACCAGTAACCATGACGTTCCCTATCTGTCACTCACTCGACGTTGGTGTCGATGTAGTGACACTAGGGGTCCCTATACAAAACGCCACAAGGCTGAACTGTGTTACGTGAACTGGCGGTGTGTGGTGGGCAGACTTGCTGTGTGCCTCATAGCCAGCACACCAGGTCGACACGTAACCTCCCCCAACACAGTTATGAGTGTCGAACGGCCCTTTTTGGGGACAAGTCGACTACCCAGAGATAGAGACAGGCTTAACCCAGTCATGGCCTCTTTCCCCTTCTCTTTTTCCACTCCCTAAAAAAGAAGGGGGATTATCCGACTGGGCCGCCAGGTCTAGTCGGGGGGTGTCCCTCCCAAGGGGAGGACACCGCGGAGACCACACCTCGCCCCAAGAGAGGGGGGGATATTTAAGTGGAAGAATACATCACATGGTCTTTCCCACCATGTGGAGAGCCTTCAAGGTAGATCCTACCCAATGGGGGAGGAGTTACTACAACATGGAGACTGAGGGGCTCTGCCCAAGGAAGACGCAGTTTGCCAGTAGGGAAACGAACTAGCGGAAGATATAGATCGCATGGGGTTAGCCTTACAGGGAACCGCCACATGCGGAGCACCTACCCCAGAACCAGGCTCTTAGTTAGCGCGTGTACTGGGCCGGCAGCGAGTCTCTCCGAAAACTCGACTGCCACAGGGCTCGGAGGAAGTCAACCAGGGAACAACCTTTGTGAACACTACTGGGAATTAACAGCGCACGTCTTCAGCTCAAAAGGAGGTGGAAGGCGCTATGTGCAAGCGATACACCCGGCCGGCTATCCCGGGCTTATCCGCTTGTGTTGCGTGCCACTACCTGGGACCAAACCGGTTCCACCCGGAGGTTGTAAAACCTTGCAAAGGTGTTGGGTGTTGCCCAGCCCGCTGCTCTGCAATGTCTGTTAGAGAGGCACCTCTGGCCAGGGCCCAAGAAGCCGCTACACCACGAGTAGAATGGGCTCGTAGCCCTACCGGGGGCGGCATGTTTTGTGCGAGACATGCCATAGTTATGGCGTCAATGAGCCAGTGGGCGATCCTCTGCTTGGAGACAGCACTTCCTTTCCGCTGTGCACCGAAGCAGACAAAGAGCTGCTCAGAGAGTCTAAAGCTCTGCGTGCGATCCAAATAGATGCGCAAAGCGCGCACCGGACACAGCAACGCCAGGGCTGGGTCTGCCTCCTCCTGGGGCAGCGCTTGCAGGTTCACTCAAAGGGGGCTCTCTGTAGACCCTGAAAAACTACAGAGGTCCGATGAGGGAACAAGGCGTGGCCTGGAGGGATTCAGCCTCCTGGCGCCTCTTAGGAACCTGATGATCAGATCATGCTTCCCTAAGGACTCACCGTCGACTGCGTCATGGCGTGCTGCTATGGCAGCAACGTACACCTTCAAGGTGGAAGGGGACAGCCTCCCTTCCAACCTCTCTTGCAGGAAGGAAAGCACTGATCTGACTGCGCACCTCTGGGGGTCTTCCTGATGGGAAGAACACCACTTAGCGAACAGACACCACTTAAAGGCATACAGGCGCCTCGTAGAGGGAGCCCTAGCCTGAGTGAATGTGTCTACCACCGCAGGTGGGAGACGGCTTAGGTCTTCCGCGTCCCGTCCAGGGGCCAGACATGGAGATTCCAGAGGTCTGGGCGCGGGTGCCGAATGGTGCCCCTTCCCTGAGAAAGAAGGGCCTTTCTCAGGGGAATTTGCCCGGGGGAGCTGTCACGAGGAGCGTGAGGTCCGAGCACCACGTCTGGGCGGGCCAGTAGGGTGCTTACCAGGATGACCTTCTCCTCGTCCTCCCTGACCTTGCACAGGGTCTGTGCGAGCAGGCTCACTGGGGAAAACGCATATTTGCGAATGCCAGGGGACCAGCTGTGCCAGCGCGTCTATGCCGAGGAAGGCCTCGGTGAGGGCGTACCAGAGCGGGCAGTGGGAGGATTCTTGGGAGGCGAACAGGTGCACCTGTGCCTGACTGAATCGACTCCAAATCAGCTGGACCACCTGAAGGTGGAGTCTCCACTCTCCCCTGCGGGGAACCTGCCGTGACAGCGCGTCCGCTGTAATGTTGAGGTTGCCCGGGATATGAGTGGCTCGCAGCGACTTGAGGTGCTGCTGACTCCGGAGGAGGAGACGGCGGGCGAGTTGTGACATACAGCGGGAGCGCAGACCGCCTTGGCGGTTGACATATGCTACCGCTGCCGTGCTGTCTGTCCGAACTAGCACGTGCTTGCCCTGGATCAACGGCCGGAACCTCCGCAGGGCGAGCAGAATTGCCAGTAACTCGAGGCAGTTGATGTGCCAACGCAGCCGCGGACCCGTCCAGAGGCCGGTGGCTGCGTGCCCGTTGCAAACAGCGCCCCAGCCCGTCTTGGAGGCGTCTGTCGTGACCACGATGCGCCTGGAGACCAGTTCTAGAGGAACACCTGCTCGTAGAAACGAGAGGTCGGTCCAAGGGCTGAAAAGACGGTGACAGACCGGTGTAATGGCCACGCGGTGTGTCCCGTGGCGCCATGCCCGTCTCGGGACTCAAGTCTGGAGCCAGTGCTGAAGCAGCCTCATATGCATCAACCCGAGCGGGGTGGCCACCGCCGAGGACGCCATATGCCCCAGGAGCCTCTGAAAATGTTTCAGTGGAACCGCTGTTTTCTGTTTGAACGCCTTCAAACAGGCCAGCACCGACTGGGCGTGCTCGTTCGTAAGGTGCGCCGTCAAGGAGACTGAGTCCAACTCCAAACCGAGAAAAGAGATGCTCTGAACCGGGAGGAGCTTGCTCTTTTCCCAGCTGACCCGAAGCCCTAGTCGGCTGAGGTGTGAGAGCACCAGGTCCCTGTGTGCGCATAACCCGTCTCGAGAGTGAGCTAGGATTAGCCAGTCGTCGAGATAGTTGAGAATGCGAATGCCCACCTCCCTTAACGGGGCAAGGGCAGCCTCTGCGATCTCCGTAAAGACGCGAGGAGACAGGGACAGGCCGAAAGGGAGGACTTGTACCGATACGCCTGACCCTCAAACGCAAACCGCAGGAAGGGTCTGTGTCGAGGAAGGATCGAGACGTGAAAGTACGCATCCTTCGGGTCTACCGCCGCGAACCAATCTTGATGCCAGACGCTCGCTAGAATGCGTCTTTGCGTCAGCATCTTGAACGGGAGTCTGTGTAAGGCCCGGTTCAGTACTCGCAGGTCCAAGATTGGCCGCAACCCACCGCCTTTTTTCGGTACAATGAAGTAGGGGCTGTAAAACCCCCTCTTCATCTCGGCTGGAGGGACAGGTTCTATCGCGTCCTTCTTTTTTTCTTTTTTTTTTTTCTTTTTTTTTTTTTCCGTAGGAGGGTAGCGATCTCCGCGCAAGGTAGCAGCGTTTCCATCTTTCACCAAGGTGAAGTGGACACCGCTGGACCTGGGCGGATGCCCAGCGAAGTGAATCGTGCAGCCGAGTCGGACGGTCCGGACCAGCCCTCGCGACGGACTGGAAAGCGCAAGCCATGCACCCGAGTTCCGCGCAAGGGGGACCAAAGGGACAACGTCATCGGATGTACCGGCGGGTGGGGCCTCGCGGCGGGGCGGAGCCTGAGGTGCCACACCCCATCGTGGCCGTGCTGAGTCAGAGGACATCGAAGCACTTACCTGGCTCCTTGTGACCACCCCCGGAACAGCCTGGGACGGGGGAGGAAGAGGCCTGTCCTCATGACCCGTGGAGACTGTCACATCGGGGGCAGATTTGTGCCACAGCTGGGCGCTCAGGGCGGGAGACCGCCGCTGGAGCGCCAACCTGCCAAATGGAGTGGTGGACGGTGGTCGTGATGCCAGCCGTACACACCGAATATGTGACCCAGGGAACAAGGAAACCACTCTTGCGGAGCTCTTGAGTACTGCAGCCACTTGGGCATGCAGCGCAATTAAATGCAAAAGGTAACAAAAAGAAGATCTGCTTACCAGCTCCAGAGCAGCGGGTTTCGTTGTCCCTGGGTCGCCCGTCTCAGGGGCGCTTCGAAGACCTCCGTGGGTTCTTCGGTGCCGGCTGTGAGACGGGTGGCGTCGGCTTCCTGCGGTGGGCTCCACGCCGGGGCCGGGCCGGAGGGGCGGGCTGCGGCGGAGCCGGTGCAGTCACCGCAGGGGGACGCCCTCGGCGATGAGTAGATGGGGGGATCTTGAGCCACGCCGGGGCAGGACAAGCCGGCTAGCACCCATCTACTGCTCTACCATCGAGAACTGCTGGGCAAAGTCCTCGACAGTGTCGCCGAATAGGCCCGCCTGGAAAATGGGGGCAGCAAGGGATCGTGTCCTGTTGGCCTCACCCATCTTGACCAGGTTGAGCCAAAGGTGGCGCTCCTGGACCACTAGTGTGGCCATCGTCCGCCCGGGAGACCGTGCCATGACCTCCGTCGCTCGGAGAGCGAGGTCGGTCGTCGAGCGCAGTTCCTGCATCAATCCCGGGGCGGAACTACCCTCGTGCAGTTCCTTTAGCGCCTTGGCAGACTTGCAGGAGAGCCATGGCGTGCAGGGCGGAGGCGGCTTGTCCAGCAGCGCCGTAGGCTTCGACCGTCAGAGACGACGTAAACCTACAGGCCTTGGACGGGGCTTTGGGCACCCACGCCAGGTGGCGGCGCTCTGCGGGCATAGGTGCACCGCGAGCGCCTTTATCCACCGGGGGATTGCCGAATAACCCTTGGCCGCCCCACCATCGAGGGTAGTGAGAGCGGGGAAGCTGAAAAGATCGGGACCGGGCAGAAAAAGGTGCCTCCTGCGATCTTGTCAGCTCTTCATGCACTTCCGGGAAGAAAGGAACGGGGCGGGGCGTGGCTTTGAGCGGCGCCGCGAGCCCAGGAACCAATCACAGAGCCGCGAGGGTTCAGGGAAGAGCGGTGAAATCCACTCTAACCGACGCTCGCGGCTGTCCGGGAAAGCATGTCGTCATCTCCGCGTCAGCCTGTGACTGGGCGATCGACCCCGAAGGGAGGAGCCCAGCCGAGGCTTCCGACTGGACGAGCCCGCTCTCCGATGCTGCGCTCGAGAGCTCATCACTTTCGCGGGCTCCGAATAAGAGGTCGAACTCGCCGTGAGACGAGCCGGCGGACTCACCCGGAAGCCCGATCGGGGCAGACGAGCGTGCTGGGGGATGGGAGTTCCGCGGGGGGATACCCGGCGGAGGCGGTCCCATTGGGGTCCCCAAATCGCCCCCAGTGCTAGCCGCGCTGGCCTCAAACCCGTGGGTAAAAGGACCGAGGCGGGAGCCTCTGGGGTGGCTCGCTTCCTTACGAAGGCGAGCCGCGACCGCAACGTTGCCATGGACACATTCTCGCAATGAGAATGTGACCATCCACGAACGCTGTCTCCGCGTGAGCAGTGCCCAGACACGAAAGACAGTGATCGTGACCGTTAGAAGGCGAGAGATAACGAGCACAACCAGGAATAACACACAATCGGAAAAGCATCTTTAAAAAGACGCGTCTTTAAAAAGACGTTCCGTGTGTGCGCTCTTTTAGAGAAATATATACTCTTTTAGAGGGGAAAAATGCTCTTTCAGAAAATATACTCTCTAGTTTTTCTGCCGAAGCGCCCAGGGGCGTTCTCTGCAGTGCACCAGTGCAGAGGAGGGAGAAGCCGCTGAAATGCGCCGTCAGATCCAGCAGGTGAATGAACAGTAGTATTCAGCTCAGCGAGCATGACCGTTCGGCTCCGAAGAGAAAATCTGAATGAGTGGTTGCATACCAGCTCCTTTTATACCCGTATGTTCGGGGGAGTGGCATGCAAATACCACTCGCCAATTTTCATTGGCCTTTTATCAAAGACCAGAGGTGTCTCGGGCTCCCAAGAGTGACCCCTAGTGTCACTACATCGACACCAACGTCGAGTGAGTGACAGATAGGGAACTTGTTTTTCAGCTTCTCAGAGTATCTTCTTTTAGCCACTCTGATTTCCCTGTTTCCTCACAGAAATTGATGTATGATGTAACAGTATCTGTGAGCTCGTCCAGGTCTGTGGCTGCAGCCTCAAAAACACTCCAATCCGTGCAGTCGATGCAGGCTTGTAGTTCCCGCTCTGCTTCATTGGTCCATCTCTTTACAGTCCTTACTACTGGCTTGGTTGATTTTAATTTCTGCCTGTAGGTTAATATAGTTCCCTGTGCGACTCCACATGAGGGGTATTCCCAATCAGAAAAATATCCATGATAACGCACTTTCTAATGACGTTTTGTCATAAAGCTACAAATCCATGGAATAAGGCCAGGTCTCACTCCAAGATCAAGGCGGCAGTGTACTACTACCGTATGGTCTACAGCATCAAACGCCTTGGCAAAATCAGTTGTGATTAATGTGCACACTGAACCCGACACATCACTGGTCTTATACACAAAATCTATTAAACTGACTAGATTGTGTGTTGTGGAATGGTTTTGTTGACTGCTAATTTATTAAGAAACTACATGGAATTTTTGTATTTTTAAAAAATAAACTTTTAACTGCATGAGCTTTTAAAATTTACTTTTGAAGGTAAAAGAGTGTTTAAAAACTGTGAAAAACTTAAGATCATAGGTTTATTAAAAAGGTTAAAGACAAACAGCTGGAGAGAAAGACTGAAGGAATGTAAGAGTTATAACGATACAAGAGGTACAGTGTGTGTGTGTGTGTGTGTGTGTGTCAGTATTGGGTAAGTTACTCTAAAAAAGTAATTAATTACTAACTACTTATTACATCTTCTACAGTGTAATTAGATTACTGTACTAATTACTCTGTCTGAAAAGTAATTGCATTACTTATTACTTTCTAAAACCCTTATCAACCTCTACCAGATGAAAAATGTAAGGATAGACATGAATTGTTCGTTTAATTCTTTCAAATAAATCATATAAAATCAAATAAATTATTCATGAACTGGCCAAAGAATGCGTGTGTGTGTGTGTGTGTGTGAGTGTGTGTGTGTGTGTGTGCGTGTGAGAGAGAGAGAGAGAGAGAGAGAGAGAGAGAGAGAACAATGTGTACATGAGCAAACTATGGTTTCATCCAAAGCTCTGGTTCACCTCATCATTCCTTGCTGTGTGAAAACACACTCAACACCTTATATAGGGCAGATTCGCCTGCTGCTCCTACAACAGGCTCGTCTGCTGGATTACAGCAAATCATAAATTAGAGGAGAAATTTCAGTGATCCAGGAAAATAGGAGTCTAAGTCAGACTGCTCCGATTCTGTCACTACACAACACGGGTTAGCGAGAGCAACAGAGAGGTGCTCAGCCAAATTGCTCACACCAGCTTCATCTGTCAGCGTTAAAATACCAGTCTTCTCACTAATAAATAACACACACAAACGCAACACCCCACCCCTCCAAAAAGATAATGTGGATGACAGAGCTGGTTACCCTTAATGAGGTTACCCTTAATGAGTGTTTGATTCTTCATGAATGAGTCATCAATATGTAATTAATAGAAGGTTAATGTGTTAAATGTTATTTCTGCACATTTCGTAGGTGGTGCACATTTTTGTCAGTTTTGCAGCATCAGTAGCTCTTTTTGAGATATCAAAGGGATATTTCACCCCAAAATGAACATTATGTCATCATTTACTCCCCCTCATGTTATTCCAAACCTGTACAACAGGGGATATTTACTGTACCTTGATTTTTCAGTTTTCTTCAAACACCATTTGTCTCATATTTAATTGTAAAGTATTACAAATTAATGGTGAATTTTTTTTAGTCTGTAGAACACAAAAGGAGATGTTAGACAGAATGTAGGAAAGTGAATGGTGACTGATGCTAATATACTGCTTAACATCTGCTTTAGTGTTCCACAGAAAAAAGTAAGTAATATAGGTTTGGAACAACATGAGTAAATGATGACAGAATTTTCATTTTTACGTGAACTACCGCTTTATACAGTAAAGAGCATGCTGGGGTCAAGGCTTTGCTGTATGCATGTATGTGTGCGTGTATCTCTATTGATGGTTTGGCTGTGCTCATTTGACAGCTTTCATCCTGTCTCCTTAACCTTCCCTGGCTACCTTGGTGGCAGCACTGAGGTTTAATCAATGCAATGGAAGTGACATTTAGGGCCAAATCAAATTAGGTGGAAATGGAGGCAAACGGCAGGACTGCATTAAGTGCTGCCCATATTAACACACAGGTCAGAAACACAGCGGTCAAGATCCATCAGCAGACACATGACCACATGACCATTTATGACACTCCATACTGGAGAGTATGTTTCACCATTAGATGCTCGCTGACCCCAGAGCAAGATCTGCAGGAGAGAAAGCGAACGTGTACTGGTAGCCTATCTTTTAATTCAAATAGTTGAACATTGAGCCCATAGACATGAATAAACATCAAGTACAACAGTGTTTTCCATCCTTTTGTGAGTAATGTAGGCTACCTCCACAGCCTCATTGGTAAGGACTAAATAATACTTTATGCAATTATGTGTACCCAACACACGTTTAAGATGTTTTATGTGTGATCTTGCATTGCTGTGGCAGTAACAAGCCTCAGCACTCAAAGGGGTGAAAGAGTGACCTTCAAAAGTCTGTGCCATTAAACTGTATGTGCTATTATTCAAGTAAATTGCTATAAATATTTTGACTTTAACTTACGTGCTCAGCAATATTCTCTTCAAACTATTCTGCTATGAGTGTCATCTACACAACTTTTTAAAACTTGCCTTAAAAAAAGGAACTTAAAATCACTTATTTTTTAGTGTGACATTTATTTTTTTATTAATAAATAAATGTCAAACCATTTTATAGATTTAACAAAGCAAAAGCAAAATGAAAAATGCTCCAAGTACCCCCTGGGGCAAACATACTTCTGAATCAGTGATTTAAAACATGAGGAAGAATTCAGCAACAAGCACTACGGAATTTCCATTTCTCTCATACACAGAAAGAGAGACATGTTCTCCTTTCCACACTGTTTCTCTTTCTGTTTCCCTTCAAAATCCACACACAGGGCAAGTTGCATGAAAAGATAGAAAGAGAAGCCTGGAATTACAGCTCAAGGGTACCAGACCCTCAGGCCCAAACTGACGCTCGAATGCATGGAACTTCCTTCAGTGTCTCTCACTGCTAAAGAAATCGTCATGGTTACTGGTGTAACCTCCGTTCCCTGATGGAGGGAACGAGACGTTGGTGTCGATGTAGTGACACTAGGGGTCACTCTTGGGAGCCCGAGACACCTCTGGTCTTTGATAAAAGGCCAATGAAAATTGGCGAGTGGTATTTGCATGCCACACCCCGAACATACGGGTATAAAAGGAGCTGGTATGCAACCACTCATTCAGGTTTTACGCTGAGGAGCCGATATAAGGTCCGGCCATTTCAGCGGGTAGTTCAGCGTAGTGGCAGGAGGGACCAACGTCTCGTTCCCTCCATCAGGGAATGGAGGTTACACCAGTAACCATGACGTTCCCTATCTGTCACTCACTCGACGTTGGTGTCGATGTAGTGACACTAGGGGTCCCTATACAAAACGCCACAAGGCTGAACTGTGTTACGTGAACTGGCGGTGTGTGGTGGGCAGACTTGCTGTGTGCCTCATAGCCAGCGCACCAGGTCGACACGTAACCTCCCCCAACACAGTTATGAGTGTCAAACGGCCCTTTTTGGGGACAAGTCGACTACCCAGAGATAGAGACAGGCTTAACGCAGTCGTGGCCTCTTTCCCCTTCTCTTTTTCCACTCCCTAAAAAAGAAGGGGGATTATCTGACAGGGCCGCCAGGTCTAGTCGGGGGGTGTCCCTCCCAAGGGGAGGACACCGCGGAGACCACACCTCGCCCCAAGAGAGGGGGGGATATTTAAGTGGAAGAATACATCACATGGTCTTTCCAACCATGTGGAGAGCCTTCAAGGTAGATCCTGCCCAATGGGGGAGGAGTTACTACAACATGGAGACTGAGGGGCTCTGCCCAAGGAAGACGCAGTTTGCCAACAGGGAAACGAACTAGCGGAAGATATAGATCGCATGGGGTTAGCCTTACAAGGAACCGCCACATGCGGAGCACCTACCCCAGAACCGGGCTCTTAGTTAGCGCATGTACTGGGCCGGCAGCAAGTCTCTCCGAAAACTCGACTGCCACAGGGCTTGGAGGAAGTCAACCAGGGAACAACTTTTGTGAACACTACTGGGAATTAACAGCGCACGTCTTCAGCTCAAAAGGAGGTGGAAGGCGCTATGTGCAAGCGATACACCCAGCCGGCTATCCCGGGCTTATCCGCTTGTGTTGCGTGCCACTACCTGGGACCAAACCGGTTCCACCCGGAGGTTGTAGAACCTTGCAAAGGTGTTGGGTGTTGCCCAGCCCGCTGCTCTGCAATGTCTGTTAGAGAGGCACCTCTGGCCAGGGCCCAAGAAGCCGCTACACCACGGGTAGAATGGGCTCGTAGCCCTACCGGGGGCGGCATGTTTTGTGCGAGACATGCCATAGTTATGGCGTCAATGAGCCAGTGGGCGATCCTCTGCTTGGAGACAGCGCTTCCTTTCCGCTGTGCACCAAAGCAGACAAAGAGCTGCTCAGAGATTCTAAAGCTCTGCGTGCGATCCAAATAGATGCGTAAAGCGCGCACCGGACACAGCAACGACAGGGCTAGGTCTGCCTCCTCCTGAGGCAGTGCTTGCAGGTTCACCACCTGGTCTCTAAAAGGAGTGGTGGGAACCTTGGGCACATAGCCCGGTCGGGGGTCTCAGGATCACGTGAGAATAGCCCGGACAGAACTCCAGGCACGTTTCGCTGACAGAGAACGCTTGCAGGTCACCTACCCTCTTGATGGAAGTGAGCGCAGTCAGGAGGGTAGTCTTCAAGGAGAGTGCCTTAAGCCCGGCTGACTGCAAAGCTCAAAGGGGGCTCTCTGTAGACCCTGAAAAACTACAGAGGTCCGATGAGGGAACAAGGCGTGGCCTGGAGGGATTCAGCCTCCTGGCGCCTCTTAGGAACCTGATGATCAGATCATGCTTCCCTAAGGACTTACCGTCAACTGCGTCATGGTGTGCTGCTATGGCAGCAACGTACACCTTCAAGGTGGAAGGGGACAGCCTCCCTTCCAACCTCTCTTGTAGGAAGGAAAGCACTGATCTGACTGCGCACCTCTGGGGGTCTTCCTGATGGGAAGAACACCACTTAGCGAACAGACACCACTTAAAAGGCATACAGGCGCCTCATAGAGGGAGCCCTAGCCTGAGTGAACGTGTCTACCACCGCATTTGGGAGACAGCTTAGGTCTTCCGCGTCCCGTCCAGGGGCCAGACATGGAGATTCCAGAGGTCTGGGTGCGGGTGCCAGATGGTGCCCCTTCCCTGAGAAAGAAGGGCCTTTCTCAGGGGAATTTGCCCGGGGGGAGCTGTCACGAGGAGCGTGAGGTCCGAGCACCACGTCTGGGCGGGCCAGTAGGGTGCTTACCAGGACGACCTTCTCCTCGTCCTCCCTGACCTTGCACAGCGTCTGTGCAAGCAGGCTCACTGGGGAAAACGCATATTTGCGAATGCCAGGGGACCAGCTGTGTGCCAGCGCGTCTATGCCGAGGAAGGCCTCGGTGAGGGCGTACCAGAGCGGGCAGTGGGAGGATTCTTGGGAGGCGAACAGGTGCACCTGTGCCTGACTGAATCGACTCCAAATCAGCTGGACCACCTGAAGGTGGAATCTCCACTCTCCCTTGAGGGTAACCTGTTGTTACGGCGCGTCCGCCGAAGTGTTGAGGTTGCCCGGGATGTGAGTGGCTTGCAGCGACTTGGTGCTGCTAACTCCGTTGGAGGAGACGGCGGGCGAGTTATGACATACAGCGGAAGCGCAGACCGCCTTGGCGGTTGACATATGCTACCGCTGCCATGCTGTCTGTCCGAACTAGCACGTGCTTGCCCTGGATCAACGGCCGGAACCTCCGCAGGGCGAGCAGAATTGCCAGTAACTCGAGGCAGTTGATGTGCCAACGCAGCTGCGGACCCGTCTAGAGGCCGGCGGCTGCGTGCCCGTTGCCAACAGCGCCCCAGCCCATTTTGGAGGCGTCTGTCGTGACCACGACGCGCCTGGAGACCAGTTCTAGCGGAACACCTGCTCGTGGAAACGAGAGGTCGGTCCAAGGGCTGAAAAGACGGTGACAGACCGACGTAATGGCCACGCGGTGTGTCCCGTGGCGCCATGCCCGTCTCGGGACTCGAGTCTGGAGCCAGTGCTGAAGCAGCCTCATATGCATCAACCCGAGCGGGGTGGCCACCGCCGAGGACGCCATATGCCCCAGGAGCCTCTGAAAATGTTTCAGTGGAACCGCTGTTTTCTGTTTGAACGCCTTCAAACAGGCCAGCACCGACTGGGCGCGCTCGTTCGTAAGGTGCGCCGTCAAGGAGACTGAGTCCAACTCCAAACCGAGAAAAGAGATGCTCTGAACCGGGAGGAGCTTGCTCTTTTCCCAGCTGACCCGAAGCCCTAGTCAGCTGAGGTGTGAGAGCACCAGGTCCCTGTGTGCGCATAACCCGTCTCGAGAGTGAGCTAGGATTAGCCAGTCGTCGAGATAGTTGAGAATGCGAATGCCCACCTCCCTTAACGGGGCAAGGGCAGCCTCTGCGATCTTCGTAAAGATGCGAGGAGACAGGGACAGGCCGAAAGGGAGGACTTGTACCGATACGCCTGACCCTCGAACGCAAACCGCAGGAAGGGTCTGTGTCGAGGAAGGATCGAGACGTGAAAGTACGCATCCTTCGGGTCTACCGCCGCAAACCAATCTTGATGCCGGACGCTCGCTAGAATGCGTCTTTGTGTCAGCATCTTGAACGGGAGTCTGTGTAAGGCCCGGTTCAGTACTCGCAGGTCCAAGATTGGCCGCAACCCACCGCCTTTTTTCAGTACAATGAAGTAGGGGCTGTAAAACCCCTTCATCTCGGCTGGAGGGACAGGTTCTATCGCGTCCTTCCGTAGGAGGGTAGCGATCTCCGCGCAAGGTAGCAGCGTTTCCATCTTTCACCAAGGTGAAGTGATGCCCAGCGAAGTGAATCGTGCAGCCGAGTCGGACGGTCCGGACCAGCCCTCGCGACGGACTGGAAAGCGCAAGCCATGCATCCGAGTTCCGCGCAAGGGGGACCAAAGGGACAACGTCATCGGATGTACCGGCGGATGGGGCCTCGCGGCGGGGCGGAGCTTGAGGTGCCACACCACATCGTGGCCGTGCTGAGTCCGAGGACATCGAAGCACTTACCTGGCTCCTTGTGACCACCCCCGGAACAGCCTGGGACAGGGGAGGAAGAGGCCTGTCCTCATGACCCGTGGAGACTGTCACATCGGGGGCGGATTTGTGCCACAGCTGGGCGCTCAGGGCGGAAGACCGCCGCTGGAGCGCCAACCTGCCAAATGGAGTGGTGGACGGTGGTCGTGATGCCAGCCGTACACACCGAATATGTGACCCAGGGAACAAGGAAACCACTCTTGCGGAGCTCTTGAGTACTGCAGCCACTTGGGCATGCAGCGCAATTAAATGCAAAAGGTAACAAAAAGAAGATCTGCTTACCAGCTCCAGAGCAGCGGGTTTCGTTGTCCCTGGGTCGCCCGTCTCAGGGGCGCTTCGAAGACCTCCATGGGTTCTTCGGTGCCGGCTGTGAGACGGGTGGCGTCGGCTTCCTGCGGTGGGCTCCACGCCGGGGCCGGGCCGGAGGGGCGGGCTGCGGCGGAGCCGGTGCAGTCACCACAGGGGGACGCCCTCGGCGATGAGTAGATGGGGTGCAGGATCTTGAGCCACGCTGGGGCAGGACAGGCCGGCTAGCATCCATCTACTGCTCTACCATCGAGAACTGCTGGGCAAAGTCCTCGACGGTGTCGCCGAATAGGCCCGCCTGGGAAATGGGGGCAGCAAGGAATCGTGTCCTGTCGGCCTCACCCATCTCGACCAGGTTGAGCCAAAGGTGGCGCTCCTGGACCACTAGTGTGGCCATCGTCCGCCCGAGAGACCGCGCCGTGACCTCCGTCGCTCGGAGAGCGAGGTCGGTCGCCGAGTGCAGTTCCTGCATCAATCCCAGGGCGGAACTACCCTCGTGCAGTTCCTTTAGCGCCTTGGCGGACTTGCAGGAGAGCCATGGCGTGCAGGGTGGAGGCGGCTTGTCCAGCAGCGCCGTAGGCTTTGACCGTCAGAGATGACATAAACCTACAGGCCTTGGACGGGGGCTTTGGGCACCCGCGCCAGGTGGCGGCGCTCTGCGGGCATAGGTGCACCGCGAGCGCCTTTATCCACCGTGGAATTGCCGAATAACCCTTGGCCGCCCCACCATCGAGGGTAGTGAGAGCGGGGAAGCTGAAAAGATCGGGACCAGGCAGTAAAAGGTGCCTCCCGCGACCTTGTCAGCTCTTCATGCACTTCCGGGAAGAAAGGAACGGGGCGGGGCGTGGCTTTGAGCTTGTCGTCATCTCCGCGTCAGCCTGTGACTGGGCGATCGACCCCGAAGGGAGGAGCCCAGCTGAGGCTTCCGACTGGACGAGCCCGCTCTCCGATGCTGTGCTCGAGAGCTCATCACTTTCGCGGGCTCCGAATAAGAGGTCGAACTCGCCGTGAGACGAGCCGGCGGACTCACCCGGAAGCCCGATCGGGGCAGACGAGCGTGCTGGGGAATGGGAGGCCCGCGAGGGGATACCCGGCGGAGGCGGTCCCATTGGGGTCCCCAAATCGCCCCCAGTGCTAGCTGCGCTGGCCTCAAACCCGTGGGTAAAAGGACCGAGGCGGGAGCCTCTGGGGTGGCTCGCTTCCTTACGAAGGCGAGCCGTGACCGCAACGTTGCCATGGACACATTCTCGCAATGAGAATGTGACCATCCACGAACGCTGTCTCCGCGTGAGCAGTGCCCAGACACGAAAGACAGTGATCATGACCGTTAGAAGGCGAGAGATAATGAGCACAACCAGGAATAACACACAATCGGAAAAGCATCTTTAAAAAGACGTTCCGTGTGTGCGCTCTTTTAGAGAAATATATACTCTTTTAGAGGGGAAAAATGCTCTTTCAGAAAATATACTCTCTAGTTTTTCTGCCGAAGCGCCCAGGGGCGTTCTCTGCAGTGCACCAGTGCAGAGGAGGGAGAAGCCGCTGAAATGCGCCGTCAGATCCAGCAGGTGAATGAACAGTAGTATTCAGCTCAGTGAGCATGACCGTTCGGCTCCGAAGAGAAAATCTGAATGAGTGGTTGCATACCAGCTCCTTTTATACCCGTATGTTCGGGGGAGTGGCATGCAAATACCACTCGCCAATTTTCATTGGCCTTTTATCAAAGACCAGAGGTGTCTCGGGCTCCCAAGAGTGACCCCTAGTGTCACTACATCGACACCAACGTCGAGTGAGTGACAGATAGGGAACCCACTGCATCCAATTGCAGAGAGAGACGAGAGGGTGTAAGTAAGCAACGCTGGTACAGAGAGAAACATAAGTCTGCATCCTACACCAAAGGTAACAAGTAGAACTGTGCATCTAACTTTGTACTGACAGCTGTCAGTGTAAGCCGTCTCGGCTTCTCACTTCACACACATGCACACACAGCATGTCAATTAGAAGCTGACCTGAGCAAGACTGATTAGACACCTCAAGTTTGCACCCTGAAGCCAACGTCAGTTTGATCTAAAGCTACTTCTGAAGGGATAAAACACCCACTTTTCTCACCTAAGCAAACACACACCCATCAAGCACAATATTAAGTTTGTACAAGTGGATGACTGATATGGGTTTTTCACACTGATATGTAGAGCGCAGGGTGGTCGATTGCCAATATATCACTGTTATATACATAATACAATTTAATGATACAAAATGAGACATAAGCTACAAGTCAAAAGAATTTATTACCATTTTCAATATTTTAGAATAATAGTAGTCATCTTAATCATAAAAAAACACAAATGGAAGTACAGTACAATTTAGTGGCCCCTTAGTTTCGGCTGACTACGTGACTAGCTTTGTTGTGCTAAGTAGCATTAAGGCGTGTCCTGCCTTTTTCATTGAACGGCTCACTATCATCGCGTATATATTTGACTCGAATGCTGACGCGGAAGCGGCAGCGGAAGTGGTAGCCCTCGTGTAAAGCCCTCCTCGTGTGAAGACCTACTTGTGTAAAGACCAGCGAGTCTACCTGTGTGAGTCCACCGAGCAAGGACACCGACAAGGCGCCACTCACCATAGCACTTAAGTATCTTGTTATTGTATCTCTTTTCCTTCTATATACTAACATGTCTACTTCACGAATAACACATGCCTTCAGGCACATCCCTGTTATCTGTTACAGACTGTTTACACGATATCAATGCAAGACCAAATGCAACCCACACAACCTACGGCCACTTTGCACTTCAGCACCTGCTCCGCTCTCTTTCTCAGTGGGACTCTGGAACTGCCAGTCAGCTGTGAACAAAGCTGACTTCATTCCATCCTTTGCCACGCAGTCCACCCTCAGCATCCTGGCACTGACAGAAACATGGATACGTCCAGAGGATACAGCAACACCTGCTGCCCTCTCCAACAACTTCTCCTTCTCTCACACCCCTCGACACACCGGTAGGGGTGGGGGAACAGGTGTGCTCATTCATAACAACTGGACTTTTTCACCACACTCTTCACTATGTAACAATACTAGTTTTGAATTCCATGCTATTACTACAATGCAACCCACAAAAATCCATGTTGTTGTCATCTATCGCCCTCCAGGTCAGCTGACAAACTTTCTTGAGGAGTTGGATGTCCTGCTGTCCTCATTGCCGGAGGATGGTAGGCCACTTGTGGTTCTTGGTGATTTCAACATACACCAAGACAAGCCCCAGGCCACTGAATTGAATACTCTCCTGGCCTCATTTGACTTGGAAAAACTACACACCACAGCAACTCACAGATCGGGCAACCAGCTGGACCTCATCTTTACACGTAACTGTACCAACTCAAATATTCTTGTTACTCCTTTACATGTCTCTGATCACTACTTTATTCAATTCAACATGACACTCCCATCTACATTAAAACAGACTCCACCATTGGTTTCCTTTCGCCGTAACCTCCATTCCCTCTCACCCTCTCGCCTTTCCACTGCACACAGACACACACACACACACACACACACACACACACACACACACAAAAGAGAGAGATTAAAATAACATAAATGTCCAGCAGTGAATGTACATACACTGTTGGACATTGTTAGTAGTAGACACATTAAACAATTCAGTGAGAGTGTGAAATATGTTTTAACAAGACTTTACTTTAAAGAAGTGCTGTAAGTGCCTGAAGTTGAAGAAACACCAATACTGCATATTGGATTCTCACTAAATTGTACTTTTACTGAACACCAGACACAATCCATACATTAAAACACCCTCATTGGAGAACATCCCTTGAGCACAACTGCGAACCGAATTCACAGTGGGTTGAGTTCAATGACCACAATGTCAGAAATAAATTCACTTTCTCTAGCAAAAAGCTCTTTTGTTCCACTCGAACAGTACAGAGGGCACAAGAGAAAATGTGTAAGATAAAGACTCTCTCATAATAGATAAGGTCCCTTTGACAGAAGCCTCAGAGAAGCAGATTCGCCCTTGGCCCAAACGCCCTTTAATGAAAGCCTGTATTATGTCTGCATGAAGTCTCTTAAGGACAGAAGAGCATGACTATAAGGAGCCAACAGGCCCACGGGCACCACCTGAGGATGAGGTCACATCCATATTTACCCACAATCCCAGCTGCAGGACACTGGGCTGGAGCGCAACGAGCAGTGGCCTTTCTGAAAATAAGAGAACATGGGGAGACGGGTAAACGTAACAATACAACAAAAGAGAGGAAAAAAAGAAAGAGAAATAGAAAGATATAGAAAGGTATATGCAGACAAAAGTAAAAGCATTCATTAAAACGCATCAGATTGTCTTCCTGTCCTATCAGCCGGCATCAAAACCATCTGCAATATAGAGAGGAACTACAAAGTGGATCCCGGGGCCTACAGAAGAGAGGTTTTGATCAGACTAATTAAAAGCCATTTTGTTTTAAACAAACAGACAAAACTCTAATTGGCTCTTTTCCATAAGAAAGGGAAGATGTTGAAAGTGAGAGAACGCACAGGGAAGATCAGAGGGACGCTCTCAGGCACAGGGGCTCGCACACACACGCACAAGCTTGATGAGACCACAGACAAAGAACATGCACATATACACACACAAAAGCAAATTGGCAAATACTTCCATGTATTGATGCATACGAGGAACAGCCAAAAAAATATATGATCAATCTTTATGGAATCCCATTACATGCTCCATAGGCTGCATAGAATTATCTTAACAGTCCCAAACAAAACCAAGCATACAGTAAATTTATCAAGGGGGTTCACATTTCCTCTATATCACAGAATAAAAGCTCTTGACTCTTTTAAGGGTAAAACTATCTCTGGTTTTGTTGAACACTGTAGTTGATGCACTGAGTTCAGAAAGCAAAACAGTAACGGTTACTAAGAGTTCTGCAAACAGGGATCAGTGAGTGCTGTTGCACACTTGGAGGGAGTGAACAGGGACAGGTCACTGTGTTACACTGACAGAAGACCATCCTAGATTCAAATCCTGACCATAATTGTTTAAGCATCCGAGCTCATGCAAAAAATAAATAAAATAAATAAATAAAATTACGTGTCTCCTTACATGTACAGTTTTGTGGCACTTCCAAGGTGAAATGTCCACTGTGTGGCGCTAAAATCAAGTAAATAATTTCGCAAACAGATGAGGTTAAGTTTAATGCTCTATCAAGCTTTCCAATCAACAAAACCAGAGACCAGGGGCGGACCGGCCATAGGGAGAACTGGGACTTTTCCCGGAGTGCCGGCCGCGAAACGGGGCTGAACGAGCCGTGATAAGCTGAAACAGGCCGCCGCGTAATGCAGAACAGGCCACAATAGGCTGAAGAGGCCAGCAAAATGGTGCCACAAAATGCCGAAGGGGGCCGCAATATGTAGGAAAGGACAGTGACACCACCCCCCCGCTCAACAACTTGCGAGTTTGAGCCAGTTTTCACGTAAAATCCAGGGCCGATTTCTCTTCCCAGTCCACCCCTGCCAGAGACTATTTGGCAGAGGTGGGCACTTCTATTAAAGGGGTCATGAATCAAATTTTCCTTGATATTTTAACATATAAGAGGTCATTCTACTATAAAAACATACCATAAATTTTAGAACTCAAAACTTAATCCCCAGTGCAATAAAAGTATTTATTGAAACCAAGCTGCAAAAACGCCTCGTTCAGTCCTTTCATGACTTCCCGAAAACATTAGGGGGCCCATTAATTCATGACCACCTCTACAACAACAACATCAATGCCTACTTTACATCATTGCACCCTTGGCCCCACCCACTGGTGCACCCTTCAGAAGTAGAGAGAGAGCTAGACAGATTGGACTTGCAAAACCGTAAGTAACAGTTTTATTCATGAATATTTCATGAATACTATGTTGTGATAGTTTAAGGTGCTGATGTGCTTGAGTGAACAGTTTAATATATTCTGATGCAATGTGTTGGGTGTGCTTTATGTGTAAACCCTGAAATTTAGTTTTATAATTTTGTGGAGCTTGTTCATTCTCTTCCGACTGAGTTTCAAATATGGCTGTATTCGAGGGGCTGCACAATGTTAGTTAATCGTAACATCGGCCGTTTATGTTTCATTTTTAAGGAGCCGCCGAGGCCAAAACTGAGCATTTCAAAAAGAGGGCCAGAGACAGGGTGGAAAATTATCATATATTAATAAATTATGACTGTTTTGGTGTAAAAAAAAAAAAAAAACTTAACTAACATTATCAGTGGACCACAAGGAATATAATAAAATAATTTAAAAAAGAGGATGTCATGGCCCCTTTAAAATGAATGGGAGAAATTGGAACGACCAACAGCCAATGGATGTAGATAATGAACACCCGCCTTACAGGTAAAAGAGTCAATCACCTTTTAGATACAGTCATCGCCTGTCAATCAACTCGAGATCTAGAGAAGCCAGAAAATTTTGTTTTTGTTTTTTAGTGATCTGAGCTAAAGAAGCACAATTTATGATACCAGCGTTGTCAGATTTTACTGCTGATTTTAAATATGTTCTTTGATCGTGATCTTGACCAACTCTTTTGGAGATCTCGGGCTTTCCCCGTTCAAGTAGATAGGAGCTATACTTAACTGCTGCTTGTTTACATGGAAAAATCGCTGCCCAGCCAGCCCGAAAGCATTCCAAAGATGGCCACCGAGAGGACTGACTTGCTTTGAAAGGGACTTTGACAAAACCTACCTTCCTACCCTAAACCTTACATCTAAAGCTTACCGATAGTATCATAAAAATCAACTGTGAGAAGAAAAAAGCAATTACTCAAGCAACCATGTCATTTTGTGGTGCTTCTATGACACTTTTGGGTCACGTGTCAACATTCACACTCTTCAGTACAACGTTCCTTTGCATCGCAAGTGTAGTTGAGCTACCTTGCAATTTGATCCCACAAACAACCTTATAAATGTATTTGGTAATGTAATGTTCATCTTTGTTATCTGTTATCAAAATGTAATAACTTGCTCTGCCTCTGAAATGACTTTCCTTATCGGCTGACACAAATCTACCTTTATTAACTCCTCAATTTCAATCCCTCCACCTGGCTAACCCTAAAATTTCACGTTCCAATCAATTCCCAATGTATAAAATCAAGTCCTGGCCTACATTTTTCCAGTTAAGTCCGATTACAGAAGTCACAGGAGTTTGTGAACAGCGTTTCATGTTAATATTATTGTCAAAATTGGCCTCAGCTCAAAGGACACTCACTGTGAAATCTGAACACAGTCACCGGCCAATCAGTATAGTTCTGAAAAACTCAGTGAAACACTCAAACACTCTTGTGCACACAAACAAAGCACAATAAATTGAACGACCCCCATGGGCATGTGAAAAATAAGCAAGGTTTCACAAAATACCAAACTAGGTCATTGATTTATTGGATGCAAAAATCCATAGTATTTTTCCTTTTGCTTTGGTCTCCAATCTTCCCATAAAGTAGAAAGTCAGAATCGTAAAGGGGGGCATACACACACACACACACACACACACTCTAATTTGACATTACATCTTCTCATATCAGCAGCTTCTCATATCCAAAAAATAAGGTTCAGTTATCTATATGATAATAGAACATGTTTGAAAAAACACAATATGAAGACACACACAATCATGTAAACATAAAAGCTCAAAATCTTGAGCCTAAATCATATGCGGTGCAATCTGCTCAATAAACGCCTCACGACTTTGTTTGTTTTCTTGTGCCGGGCTGCAAGACAATAAACGCCTCATGACAAAAACACCCATTCTTCTTTGTACTCTGGCTGAGACATCAGTACATGGATTGTGAGATTCAAGTATATTGATATTTATATGGCCACAAGAGGAGGACAATAGCTGCTTCAATACAGTAAAAAAAAAGTCTACACTGAAGATACAGATCTATATTTACCTACAGCCTATATGTGCAGATGGTTGTGTGAAATCAACCTGGCATGTTGTTCTTCTTTCGTTTCTGAAATTCAAAATCAACAATGGTGTTCTGCAATATGGGTTTTCATAAGAGAGAGAAAATCCCATTTTCATGCCACAAACACCTAATTGGAGTGGATTATTTGTGCCCTATTTGGCAGGGAGACAATAAATATGATGAATTCTTTGCTTTTAAAGTCTACATGTATCTTTGTCAAAAGTCTTAGGCCTGAGGCTTTTTAAGGTAGAAGTGTGGGAGGCAAATGCACTACACATTTCATGATGAGAGACAAAGGATGGAAGAAGACTAAAATGAAGATAAAGATGGTTAAAATAAGGGATAAACAAACAGAAGATATAGAGAAGATGAGGACGAAGAGGTGGAGGACAAAAAACAAAAAACAACGTAGTTCTACAATGTTTCAACATGAGCACACAGGAAATCGACATGTTGCTTGTGAAAGTTCCAGTACCCTGAAATCAACCCCATTGAGCTGAATTACTGACAAGTGCCATCCCCCATCAGGTTTTTTTTTTTTTTTTTTATCAATTCAAGCGTATGCACATTTTGATATTGCACGATCTCCGAGGCATGGGTTCTTGTCCTGTGGGAACTTGGAAGTAAACCTATTCACATAAACAATGGTTAGCATGATTTGGAGGTTGCATGTCAGCTCTAAAATTAAATTGTAAATTTAAATTTAAATTTTTACTTCACTGACAGTGAAGTTTAGGGTTGAGGTTAGGGTGTAGGTTTAATAATATATGCATTTCTGTTAATTATACTACATAATTTAAAACAAAAAGTACAACTCTCTTTTGGCGCCAGTCTGTGGGCATTTCATTCTGAAACTGGCACTCACATGAGCCCATACATTCAACAATACTTCCAGCTTTGGCCTTGGGGGGCAATTATTTGATTTTCGGTAAAGACAGACCAATTTCAGCAGCAAAACTTTCGACCTACTCTTGCCAAATTCACAGTGCGATCAGTCTGAATGTTTCTCTCAAGCACAGCTCATTTAAAGTCAACATGAAATGGCATTCGCAACCCATTCTATCTGAACTAGAAAACATACAGGGTGGTACAGATCATGTCACACATCCGAATAGAGCCAGGTGGTTGGATAGGAGGCGTTAAGATATAATACGAGGGTATGCTGATGTCAGCTGAAAAGCAAAGTCGTTTCAGAGCCAGAGAAAGTTTTTACATTTTGATGAAAGATTACAAAGACATTTCCTCTTTCGAAAAATAATACCAGAAGTGTGTATTAAGAAAGTAAATAAGGTCCATTTTAATTTCATGTTGACTTTCAACTCCATATTACATAATTTTCAGGTAAACATTTCAACACAGAGGTGAAGAGAAGAGTCGGAGCACAGGGTCAGCTGTACAACAAAGCTTCTTGAACAGACATAGACAGAGAACCTCTGTCACGATGATCACAGCAATAGATGCCACCAGCACTGGGGATCTAATCAGCAACTTTCTCAGCTGTAGTCCACTTTTAAAACAACACGTACTGAACAGCACCACACTGTTTCTTCCGTGTATCTTTATTCTTCTCCGCCCCGTCCATGGCTTCCTTTCAGACTAGATTCAGGTCAACAGCAACAAACACAGAGACTGTCTTTTCATCAGGCATTGTTTGGCTTGTGTCTTTCACACTAGGGAAACACAATCAGTGGGTAAGAAAAAAGACAAGGGAGACAGAGAGAGACCACAAAGGGATCTGATTTTTCTCTTGGCTCATGAAATGTATTATTAATCCAATTTTTACTAGGCCCTTAAATTTGGCGGAATAGGAGAGGGGGAAAAAAATTGCATTGAGCAAATTAATGAGGTAAACGTAATGATCTGAGATGATCAAAGGCAATCGGTGTTGAGCAAGTATAGACCACCAATTAGGAAAATAAGCCCAGGAATGGACTTAAATATGCACCACGGCAAACGATGAAAGACAGGGTCGGTGAGAACGTACTAATTTTCCTAAATGAAATAGTTGGGTTATGCAGTGAGATGACTCCAAGTGTGGTGGTTAAGGACAGAAAAGGGTTAGAGAAGAAACCTTGAAATCCCACAAGACTACAAGAACAATTGGATTTTAAAAGCCACAATGAGATGAGCTGCTATTCAGAAGACTCTTTTGAAAGAACGCTTGAGTGTCACAAATTTGACGCAACAAAATTGAAGAGAAAATAAATAAATGAATATACCAATTAATTTAACAAAGCCTTCATGGAATTTTGAACATGTTTCCTGGCCTTTGTAATGAAGAGCACCTTGTAACATCAACTCTTGATGTACATTCAGAGATACTCGCTTGTAGCTTTCAAATGACAAATGCTCATCATTATTATTCATTGTGATAAAAGCATGCCCTCTCATTTATCCTTGATTGATCAAAGTGTGAAGGCAACCCAGTCCTCACACACATCCACTTTCAACAGAGGACCTTTCAAGTGTTTCTGCATGAGAGAGGGGTATTGTCACCCAACGCTGGCCATCACAAACATTTTAAGAGAAGCTTGCTTTCATCCTCTACCACATCCAAACTCACATTCAGCTTGTAGTTTACTTTTAAGGACCATTCAGGTGGTAAAAGACCATTGGGGGACCTAATATGCAGTGATGTTAGAATAAAATCCCATTAAAACCTTGTATTAACATCTAATCACAATAAAAATAAAAAAAATAAAAAATAAAATTATATATATATATATGCACTCTTATCTCTGTCCTAGCTAGTACTTTTCTAACATAACTGAAACTTTGTATTGCAGAAGATTTGCTTATGTTGTATCCCTCCTCATTTTTTTGTCGCTTTGGATTAGGGATTAGCCAAATTTTGATTTGAAACGATTCCAGCACCAGTACTTCAAAATCAGTACTAAATCGATACTACAATCAACAAATAAAAAGCCTCAAATTTTTTATGAAATTACACAGAAAATTACTTGATTAAAAGAACTGCATAAAGTCTTTCAAATACAAATTATGCGTTTTCCATTTACATTTTTCTGGATTCCATGTTAAATGTTTTAATTAAATGTTATGATCAAATGGTGTTTAATCAAACTGATACATACAGTTTTAATCAAATAAAAATATAATAATTTTTTTTTTTTTTTACAAAACATTGCCATTTTATTTTTATTAATGCTGCACAACAGAGCTTCACACTATTAATGAAAACATTAATGAAAATAATCTGATGGCACAAGGCTGCTTACGTTTGTGATATTGCTTACAAATAATAATAATAATAATAATAATACAATCATTTAATACTACATAATTGTTATTATGAGTATTATTACTACTTTTTGAACATTACATTTTTATACAGTAGTTATATTTTTCTGTCTTTAATTTCATGCATCCATTTGAAGAGCTTTCATGTTAGCGGGAATTTTATTTTGACATACCTTTGAGTTATACCTGTTTTTACGGGTTAGTTATATCAAGCTTCCCATTAATGCTGGGAATCTCCCATCGTGACTCTCGAGTGTTAATTGTTAACAGCCATTTATACTCTAAACACATTGCATGAAAATTAAACACCAGCCGTGTGTGTTGAGTTTGTGTGAGTGTGTGTGCACGCGTGCCCATGTGTGTGTTTGTGTGTGTGGGAATCATATGACAGAGCAGCACCTCTTGTTCATTCTGTAGTGTGCAGCGCATGTGACTGTATATTATTTAATTAAATTACATCCTTCTGCTGTTTAATGATCACACTTGGCCAAATCCAGAGGTTTTTTTTATTTTATTTTCAAATTGTCATTGATTTCATCTCAAATTTGTCACATCTCATATAATTCTGCTAATGACAGCAAACTGTAATATGGTACCGAAATTAGCAATAAGATGATATCGTACCATTTACATTTTTTTGGTATCGCGATACTTCATTAGTACCGGTAAACCGCGCAACCCTACTTTGGATAAAAGCGTCTGCTAAATGAATACATGTAAAAAGAGCCACAAACAGGTGTAAACAGAATCCGAAACATTTTGTGATCGGATCATGCAGTCAAAAAACTGTAGTTAAAAAAAAAAAGCACACTGCATCCCTGACAGCAGTGAAGGACAGCCTTCTCACCTGTCAATCAATAATGGAGGCCCCCCATGATGTGTCACGTAACTACATTCACTTTTATGCACTACAGGACACTTGCCAGATTTGGTTGGATTTTCAATTTGACAGAAGAAAAGTTTGGAGCAATGTCTTACATGGCCAGATATATTTACAGGTACTTTTTAATTATGAACCGAACCAAAATCATGTGTGCACGGTATTCAAATACCAAAATCACTATTCGATTTTTCTGAACATCTGAACATTTAGAGGTCTTCAACCCGATCTGAGTCCAACGGTACCCGACAAACCTACAGGTTTTGGGCCAGGTTCGGGTCAGTTTATCAAGTAGGCTATAGGGCGAGTTACGGGCTGTTCAAACGTGCGTCGAGGCCATGTAAACACGCACTGGATGGACATCTTTGATCGTTGTGCCACAACTCACTGTTAAGTTTAAAAGAACTTTAATATTTATAAACGCATCTCGAGACACTTGTGTTCTGTTTCAACATTTGTTGCGCTGCATCTAGATTTTTCAGTTCAGGTGTCACAGATCAACATTCTGATGAAGCTCAGGTTGGAAAGAGGACTTAATGTGATTGTTACACATGATTCCAGATTGTTTTTCACCTGGCAAAGTTTTAGCGCTTGATAAACGGCAAATCAGTGTTTTTTCCCCTTTTGCTCTGATGTGCTGACAATAATTACACAGTTTCTATGCTGAATCATTTAAAAATCAAAGCATACCGAAGAAGTCCTATAATCTGTAGCATTCGCGGCCTCATGTAGAGTGAACATTCCTGGGCAGAATTACGTATTTTCCATTTATTAAGAATAGGCCTACTATGTTGCAGGCAGTGACAGAGATTATTTTTTACTTTAATGTGATTTTATCATTTGAATATTTATGTAGGCCTATTGTGCTATTTAGGCTCATAGCTCACGGTTAATGCGGTAAACCAAATATTACAAAGGTTACCGTGCACATATTTAGGGTATTAAGGCACCATCCACCAACATTAAATGCATGCAGGACAAGTCCTCTATACTGTTGCACGAATGCTGTCACTTATATGAATTTAAACCATCAGCTTTGTACACAGCCAGGATAAACTGCACATTATCTTTGTGTTTGGAAGCGTTTTGTAAATCAGACGCTGTTCTCTGTAGTCCTTTAAACAAATGCGCTGCACCTGTGAGAGGCAGATTACTTGAGCGTGCACTCGAGTGCCTGTGCTCACGCTGCTGTCGTCCATCACGCATTTGGCCGAACAAATGTTATTTCACATAAGGCTGACATTTACGTTGATTTATAATAGGCAAGGGTGTAGATTTGGCTTGAATATTGGGGGGTTGCAGCGTGAAGCATCTGCATTTTTCCATTGATTATGGTATAAATATTGCTTGTTTTGATTATTTGGGGGGGGGGGGGGGGGGGGAACTATGACCCTGATAATAGGTATTTCAAAATAAATAAATAATTGATTTAGAGCTCAGGGCCTTGTGGGTTTAGAGGCCTCTGGGCAATGGCCCAATCGGCCTGGTGGTTAATCTGTCCCTGTGTATGCCCATGGTACTCAACATGCGGCCCGCAGACCGCATCTGGCCCGCAGACCGTATTTTTGTGCGTGTCATGATGACTATTTGACAGTGACAATAGAACAGATCATATCTTCTTTTTATATGGTGTGTTGACATTTCACAAAATTGCATTGTTCTGCAGTATATGGCCTACTTGTAAAAGTGTGAATTTACTAAAAAAAAACCGACAATATACATTCATATATGATCATAATAATAATATATATCACGGGTTTTATAAAAAAAAAAAAATTACAAAAAAACGTTTTACCAGAATTAAGCTGTATATATATATATTATTTTTTTTTATATATAAGTTAATTACATGTCAATGATGTATTAAACAGTATATTTAGCATTGTCTACTCCCCTCATTAATATGAAAAATAAATTAAAATATTTTTTAATTAAATAAATAAAAGAATAATAATTAGTCTTTAAAAAAAGTGTGTGGCCCTCGAGGCAAAAAGGATCCTGCTTTCCGGCACCCCAGCTATCCAAAGTTGAGTACCCATGCTGTATGCAGTGACCAGTGTTGGGTAAGTTACTCTACTTCTATAAAATTTCAATCAGATCACTTTACTGATTACTTCTTTGAAAAAGTATTCACATTACTAAATACTTTACTTTTACATTACTTTCTAAAACACTTTTCACAGAACTAATTCAATATAATGTCTATATTTCCAACTTTAAAAACCAAAAGAAATTATAAAAAATGTGTTACCCAAGTAATGTAATTAATAATAATCAACTTAATTGAAAGTCAGCAACTTTAATCTGATTACTGGAATTTAAAATGTAATGTTAAACTGCCTTACTAAAAAAGTAATTTGATTACAGTAACTAATTGCTTTGTATTTAGATTACACCCAACACTGGCAGTGACAGAGATAATTTGCTTTGGATAATAGCATCTGCTTAATGAATAAATGTAAATGAACAAATGTAGATCATGCGAAGCACTCTGTTTATTTAATACAGGTACTTGACTAAAACTAAATATGAGCATTCTTCTTGAAGAAGGGGGAGAATAACTGCCAGGAATGACACTCAGATCCCATCCACCTAAACTCAAACACTGGACAGGACTAGAAAGAGTTCAGAAAGTGCTAAGAACCATTGAGCACACAACACAGATGCATGCTTAACCAATCAGAGAGCTGTATCAGCCGAACTGGGGCAGGGAGTGTGAGCATTATGGGTCATGCACAGCTGTGCGGATGTCCAGACCAAAGCCACCAGAGCGGTGGCCTGAGCACATGGCCAGTGCTTTGCTGCTGGGCTGCCTGAACAAACTCAGTCACTTTGTTCTCCCTGCTTTTTTTCTCATGATAATGACGACCTGTCCCAGATTTCGTGGTTATGAGAAGAATCACATCAGTAGTATGTCAAAACAAAATCACAATGCATTTGGCAGACAGTTTGCCAGAAGAGAGCAGTGGGGGGAGAAATCTCTCAATTTGCCAACAATTGAATATTTTATGGTTTTGTAAAGAAACTTAGTGTCTTTCATCCATTCTAATCCTGACCTCAAAATTGGAGTATTTTGGTTCCCAATCTATTTCTGCTGTTCCATAAGCCAGCTTCTGCATGGTTAAGTAGAGACAATGTTAAGACAAGCCTTTTAAGCCAATTAGCCTTATAATTCATATGTCTTGGCAAATTTATTCAGTGTAGTCCAAGATATGCCAGCGCTATCTTTAAACTGGCTTTTCGGAGAGAAAGAGAGAGAGAGAGAGAGAGAGCGAGTAAGAGAGAGAGAGAGAGAGAGAGAGAGCGAGCGAGCGAGTAAGAGAGAGAGAGAGAGAGAGAGCGAGCGAGCGAGTAAGAGAGAGAGAGAGAGAGAGAGAGAGAGAGAGAGGTGGGAGGACATGCAAGATTCTCTCCCCAGCACATGGTTAAGAGAGAGCGAAATGGTGAAAGAGATGGATGGAAAAAGGAAAAGTATGCTCTAGCAGGCCGCCACATGTTGAAGAATTTGTTTACCGCTTCCTGTCCTGTGATCAACACACAGTTCAAACGGACAACAGTGGAGACGTGGTGGGCGAGCAGGATTCGAATCTCCCTTCCGTTGTTCTAGGCATCCTTGAAGTCTAGAAACCTTTCAACCTTCGAATCTGCCCCTTTACATACATAGCCTGCCTAATGAATAGGAGGTGACGATGCATTTGTCAAAACAAAACAGAAAATCTTTGACAAGAAAAACCTGACAAGTCACTGGATGCAGAAATTCCCCCAAGAGGCACACAAAACTTCTCACAGTCTGCTTTCCTTTTCATTACTGAGTTACACTCAGTAACAGAGCTATGGGTTTTTAAGTGACTCAGTTCAGCTGTGGCTTCAGGGTTATGGACTGTACCTGGTCTATAATTCTGCTGTAGTTATATGTTGCATTTACGGAGTCTATTAAGTGATAAGCTGAAGAGCAATGTGAATTTATCTATCTGAATGAAGAGAGTAAATGAGTGGGAGAGAGAGAGACAGAGAGAGAGCATGCACAGTGATTTTTCTCTCCCTCCCTGCAATCGGAAACCAATCCCTGATTCTACATGGAGATAGGGAGAAACTCTGCGATTAACCCTGCCTAAAATAACTCTTACTGGCTGATATTTTTTATTTTTTTTCAGTGGGAGTTTCAGTCAAAGTTCTGGTACTAAAAAGAACATAATACAGGATTAATGCCTGGATATATTCAATTACAAAATTTTAAATGTCAGTCAAGAAAGTCAGTTTGGGTTACACTTTATTTACAGTGTCCTTGTTACGGTGTAATTACACAAGTAATTACTGAGTAATATTAATTAACAACATGTACTTACTATAGGTTTAGGGTTTTGGTTTGGATTAGGGTTAGTTACAGGTAATTATGCATACTATACTGTTACTATTATAGTCAGTATATGTAATATGTGCAACAAGGACACTGTAAAATAAAGTGTTACCTCAGTTTGTTTTGATGAATGAGAAACATGAAATTCTGTCCCATTTTATAACATGAAAACACTCATTATACAAATTATGACAGAATTATGAGGCTGGAGACACCTTAAGAACACCACAAGGCTTTGTGCTTAATAGCCAAAAATTGTTCTTGAGTAAAGTATTTATAAAACGTTTGCCAGAAATGAAGCATTTGCCAGAAAAGGAACAGTCCCGGCAACTTTCAGCAGGACCCCACTTACAAAGTAAACTTAAGAACTGGTTGATAGCATTGAAGAAACTCACTAAGAGCATTATGAATTTCCGTCAGAATTTCAAACCCTGTGAATCTTTAAACCCTTATTTCTTCCTACATTTTTATTCCTATAACAAATTATATAAATCACACAATCTGATTGTCTGAATATTTTATCACAACGTTTATGAATCTGTGAGCAATGCAATCAATCACTAACCTATTAAAGTCCATACAGTAATATATGAGTTAATAAAGTAAATGACTTCTCTCAAAATTAGTCAGTGTTAATATTTCATAAGAGTGAACTCAACATCTGGACTTTATGGTGACACGGTCCATTCTTACAGTTATGTTCTGTGTTAGAGCAGTAATGTGCCTTATAAAGTTTATCTGTATATTTTGTATTACATATCATTTTTATGTTTTCTGTACAGCTTTGTGTGAGTGCATCATACCTGAAATTACTTAAAACAGGAAGGTACACAGGGGAGTAGATTTCGGGGTGGGGGGTGGGGGTAACCCCCTCCCAATAATAAAAACAAGCAACAACCCCAATATTTATACCATGACTTTAAGCTGCACATCACAAAGTCCTGTTCTCTTGACAGCCAACCATGCAATTGTGAGGAAGAATTTATGACTTGTTTATTTTAACAAACTTGGATGCCAATTGAATTATGAACTTCATAAAGTTTCATTTTAGAAGTCAAGGAATATTTATCTCATTTAAATGCCAAACCTGATAATATATCCTATTATTCAAGAGCCTCTTAGGTTCAATTTAGAAAATGATGTTTGCCCAAATTATGATTAAGTGCATTTCAAAGAAACAATTGAGACAAATCCTTCAGTGGGAAGAATGTCCTGCTCTTATTAAGAAATGGGAGAAACTTCAAGTTAGCCTATAGGCTACTGCAACATTTTGAAGGTTTACTGTAAATAAAAATATCTTGTGCAAGTTTTAAAAAGTGGAGCTATATGCATTTTTTAAATATGCACATTAAATTAAAAGTAGGCTAAGTGATCTACAATTCGACAAGGAGCTGTTGAAAATGGTTAAAATGACAGCATTTGGATTGAAGTCTGCTGTTGAAGGCAGGAATGGATGTAGAAACTGTTGATTGGAAGGTAACGCGCTCTAATCCCCGCTGGATTACTGTGCCAATGGAATGGGGAAAGATCGCAATAGCTCAAACCCCATCCGACACTTCCAGCGGTGCCCGTTAACGGCGCTCAACAACAAGCAGTAACGCGAGCCCAGCTCCCCGCGCGCTTAAACCGATCACGGCGACATAAAGTTCAATGCGATGTCAAATTACTCACCTTATTTTGTGTACCGCGTCGTCCACGTGTCTCGAAGGAAAACGACCATCCGTTCCGGGCGGGAGAGGTGAAAAGGGTCGTGATGTTTTATTTGGGGTTGATTTGCGCTGGTCTCTCAAGGACGAGGTGAAATCCCAGGGCTGGTCACACACAAACAACAACGCCACATCAAATTACAAAAGGCACAGACTTGCGCCAACCTTAGCGCCAATGCTCGGTTGAGCAAAGCAAATGTGTCAAAACTGGACCATTTAAATCCAACACACTGGGCTTGGCTATGTGCATATGCAGTTTTACATGTGCGCGCGCTCTACCTGAGGCGCATCGCGAGGTACAGGCTAAAAGACACCACGTTTGTACTTCAAGAGCTGTCAGAATATAAACGTTGCCATCCGAGTTTCTCATTCAGGGAATGTGGTTGTAAGAATATTTCCAGCTAAATGTAGGCTACAAGTCATTCCGAGCGCGAGAAGTGCATTTGTGTGTGGAGAGAAAATATGTCACAGACCGGAATGTTTAAATTTAGGTGTCTGTTTTGACACACTTTATTATCATTCATTCACTGTTGTCCTCAGCTGCTCTTGAACGCCTTTTAACTGGGGTGTAATCAGAGCGAGCCCCTCCAGATGCCTTGTAATAGCGCATATGCAGTCGCTTTTCCCACGCGCGCCCAAGCTGTTTTTAAACGCCTGTCAAGTCACGCGCTGGGGCATAGTCATTCGTGTTACCTACGCCACACAATAATGAAATTAAACAACACGAAAGTGCTTGGAAAGTCCTTTAAAATATACACGTTTTATTTGCTTACAAGCAAACATTAGAGTAAACATGAAGAAACTGTTGCAATTATATTCTGTTTATCCGGAACTATCGGTCAATGCCTTCATTGTTTCGTTTGACCGTTATTATAAACCAAACAAAATACTTGGCATGTCAGTGCGTTTTCGGAAATATTCACGAACTTTTAATGCTTGCAAATCTGCAGATGTTTAATTCCTGAAATGGCATTTGCTTTCCTGCTATTCATTTGATCTCATCTATCCCCACAAATATCCGTGGTTTATTCAATAAGGTCTACATTTCATGCGATTCATTTTTTAAGTGAAAAATTACATTTCATGGAGCTTTTGGTCGGTTTTATTCAATGATAAAAAGAAATGATAAAACACAATATCTAATTACAAATGTAATTCGCTTACTTTAGTTCGTTATGGCTCACTTGACTGCGTAACATCTACCTTATCAAGATGGAAAGACTAGAAGTTTGTTGAAGTAGGTTATCATCACATTCTGTCAAGTTTGATGCGCGCTTCACCTGCACGCGCATCTCAGGTCCCAATGCGCGCGCCACAGAACATGCGCTGTAAGTCAAATGACTTATTCAAAACAGAAATATGGAAGAACAATTAATATACTGTATAACTCTAGTAATTTCAATGAAAAATGCAGCATGTTTGCTGTATTCGATGGCCTCAATTTTTAAAAGTCACACTTTCATTTTTACACAAATAAAAAGGGTTCAAAGCAATGAACTTGAACCAAAACAGTTTAGGTTATGTGAAGAAAAATTTGAATGTGTAAAAACTTGAGGAGAACTTGTATAATTGCATTTACTTGCACTCCTAATGTCAAAGTGGGCATTTCAATCGGCCACGTTTATTAAAAGCCGAAGAAAACCTTGTGTTGTCGTTTGTTCTGCGGGTGTCACGAAAACAGATGAACGACTGGTTGTTAATATTTGCCAATTGAAATGACATTGCTGTTATTGTTCAATGTATTTAGATGAACACCAAAGTCAAGGCTCAGAAAATAAAGGGAGCGAGCATAATTGAGGTATTTTCGTTATGTTGTGGGTTCACAAAACAAGAATGAGTAAGGCTGTTTCTGAGGAAATTTGTTAAGGGCAGTTATTCAGGGTGAAATCACGGCACCATGTCATTATTTATTTCCTGCAAACGCGGCCAGAGCTACTTATGGATGTCAAATGTTACAGTTAACATCTTCATTTATTGCGATATATATATATATATATATATATATATATATATATATAAACCGTATGCTTAATCTTTAAAAAGAAGTCTACCTTTGAAGATTGCAAACAATATTGCATTCCGAAATGTCTCTTGTAGGCTACTATTAATAATACTTATCTAAGCTGCTGTAAATTCCCTTATATTACTGTATGCAACATGCATGTGTATTTTTAACACAGCATATACGGCAGGAAGGTACAGAAAGAATTGTAAATCAGGCTTGAATGGATATTTTAACACAGAATTCATTGCTCAAAAATGGGCGTAGCTGACCTCTAGCGGCGGATGAGTATTATTACTGGTAATTAATAGATATTCATTGACCTCTCTCTCTCTCTCTCTCTCTCACACACACACACACACACACACACACAACGTCGGAAACATGGATCAATCTGTTCTATTCCAAACAAAAGAATGAAGGAAGCAGTTTGAAAAAGGTACGCAAAGTTATGCATCCTGCGTCCTGTTCATTCTCAACCATATCAGCGTTTTCCATCCGAGAAACTGCTTGAAACTAATTGCTCAATTTATTAATCACTGACACACTCGATTAATTCATTTTACTCTTTCCTGTGACAGACTGAATGAATATGCAGGATGGTGACATTACATGAAACCACATACTGTTACAAATTAAAAAAAATTTTTCCCCTCTAAATTCCATATAGGCCTATTAAGGCACAATCTGCTCAAATATATTTATATATGATTATTTGATTATTATATAATCATATATATTATTTGATCATATATAAATATGATTATTATTCTCAAAAATTAAGTGATAAAATGAGGCATGTAAAACAGTTCCACTGATAAACAATTATTGGATACAATACATGGAAGAAATACTGTATAAACAAAAGTCTGAAGCTGTCAGTAAATGCAACCACTTAATTTACTGTATCACTGAATGGCTTTATTAAAATCAAACATCTGTTCTAGCACAAAAGCAAAAAGGCCAGTTCAGGTTCTCCTTGTAAGTGTTGCCGGAAATGTGCAATTTTTGTCTCATATTGTTATAAATGCCCCTGCTGAAATGTTCATTTTGGGTTATTGGATGTTATATATATTATTTACATATTATTTGTTATGGTTTAAAGTCTTTTGGGTTTTGGGACCTACATTTGGGACCTATATCTGAAGATGGGAATCTGTTAATCTTCCAGACCACCTTTTCTTCTATATCTAAATAGCCTATCTGTATTATAGGCACAGTGATTAATGCTGAGGGGATTTAGAGAGGAGGATACAAATGCAGACAGTCTCTCATCAGCCCATATCAAACAGCCTGGGAGATGTTTCATATATGGGTGTATTTGGTCTCCAGCTTACAGCTGTCTACTTAAAGCTTCATTACTAAAGAATCATTTGGAGGGGGGAGCAAGCATCTCTTGATAGAGTGAGTGACTAATAACTAAAGCTGACAGCAAGCGCAAAAAATGCGCACACACGAGCACACACACAGGGCGAGTGACAAGACCACTCTGTGTGCACAACAGAGAAGTCAAACGTGACATATTCTAGCTGGCGGTGGGATAAAACTCAATCAACCTAAACCGTCTTCCTTCTTTGCGGGTGCACACACACACACACACACACACACACACACACACACACACACACACACACACACACACCACACACACCACACACACACACACACACACACACACCACACACAAGCATATGCAAAATTAAAGGGATGGTTCACCCAAAAATGAACATTCTGTCATCATATATTCACCCTCATGTTTTAATCTGCAGAACACCAAAGGAGAACTTTAGCAGAATGTCCAAGCTGCATTCTTCCATATAATGAAAGTGGATGGGGACAAGTGGCTGTCAAGCTCTGAAAAAGCACAATAAAAGCATCATAAAAGTAGCCCATATGATTTGTGCACAATATTCCAAGTCTTCTGAAGGCATATGATAGCTTTGTGTGAGGAACAGACTGACAGTTTAGTCTTTATTCACTGAAAATCTTGCCCGACTATCACCGTCAACAATCACTTTCGCTGCATTTGACATTCTGCTATAAATATTCCTTTTGTGTTCCACAAAACACATAGAGGTTTCAAACAACATGAGTATAAGTAAACAATGACAGAATTTTAATTTATGCATGAACTATTCCTTTAAGGTGATCTCACACCAATAATAACAATATCACACATTGTCCAGACAGTGTGCAGTATTTAGCAAGTGATCAGACTTGAGTGATTACTTTGCAAATGCCACCAATAAAACTGATACCTCACCTCTCCAGGTAAAACAGCAGCCCCACAACCCTGTTTGCTGCATCAGGGAGCAGCAGAGACAGAGAGACAGATTGTGTGAGAGTTGTGTCTAATCCCCATAAGCATCATGGCAGCAGCTGCTGCGTACAGAAAAGGGGGCTGGGGGGGTTACAGTTTGCAAAAGAGAAACACACTCTTCTCCAGGCGGATCTCATTCAGTCCTGTTCTGAACGTATGTTCTATGTGATTTTGCCTTGACCTCAAGGTTACTGGGAACAGTGGGATATGTCTTTATCTGGAGAATCTACTGGACCGTATTGTACTATACAGTATTTTAATACAAAAACAACAGTAAGTTTTGTCAAGAGAGCATGCCGTGCCATGCAACTACCCAACTAAGCTGGCAATGTTTTGTAATATATACTGCTGTGCAAAGGCAAAATGCACTAAATGCACTTTTTTTTGTCAAAACTCTTCGGGTCTCTTAGGATGCACAAATATGATGATCCCCTTGCGAGGGACCCCATTCCTAAAAAATAAAGGTGTATAGACGAAATTACAGTTAACAAACAAACTCGTTATGTTCAGCGACAGCTCTTCCGGGTTCTTTTGACACTGCCAAAAAGAACTGCTGTCAATGGGTACTTCACTCAAAATGAGCTGAAAATGCCCAAAAAAGTGTTGTTTGTGGGGTTGAAACACCTAGTTTCCAACAGATTCTTGGATTTGGGCTTCTTTAAATGTCCATCAGGATCGCTGGATCAGGCAAAAATTATCTGCTCTAATAAAACCCAATTCCCCCACAGCTGCTGTTGGTAAAAGAATATGTGAATAAAAGTAATGCAATACTTCTAAAATCATGTCTTTGCAGTTGTTTTGACTGAAGTTATAATATTAATATTTACTGTATGTGGATCAATGATTTAAGATGCATATTGCATGTCTCATGGTAGTTTTTGTTTTTATATACCGCATTTCTCAGGCTTTACAAGTGTGCTAAACGTGTGAGGATGTCTTTTCATTAACCTGTTACAGTGCATGACTTTTTCATACAGGCCTATTTGACCAAGTCAACACGTTTTGCTGATTGTTTAGAAATAACCAACATGTATTTCTTTACTGTAAACCATAGATGTCCTTTTATAATAACTTTTATTAATGTTAACAAACATTATTACATTATATCATGTTTAAAAGATTATTAAAACTGAAGCGCTGCTCAAAACCTCCATTGAAATCTGCTGCTCAATAGAACCTTGATGCGCGGTCACCTGCGGTTTGACATTACAGTAATTTCCTCTATAAATATCAATTTACTAAGTGAGCAAAAATAGTATATTATAAATGTATAATACTAAAAGGCAAATGGCTTTTATATTTTCATTGTACTAAAGTCAAAAGAAATGATATGTAAAATATTTACTTTGCATTAAGCTGACAGTGTATGTTTTCAGAGTAAATTTACATTTATAAACCTGAGGAGTAAGGTTTTATATTCAATTTAAATGTATTAGTAGCCTATAGGAACCTGAATGAAACAGTGGTTAAATTTGATGTTAAAATACATTTTTTTTTTTTTTTTTTTAAATTAAGAAATTAACATTTCTTAAATTTTCTGTGCAGCTCATATCACCCTCTTGTGGCCCCCCAGTTTTAAAACCCCCGTCTTAGGTTATGATCTGTTCTGTAACAGACTTCTTATTAATTTTAGTAATCCACATTTGGCTGGACAATAAAAGACTCTGAAGCTATTTAACATAGTGTCACATTTGCCATAGTTTTAGTGTGCCAGTTGATTTTATTTGGGAAAAATATTAACTTATTATTTTCCATCAATTTTCTCTCTTTAATATAGGTTCTATATGCCTCTGAAGTTGTGGCAGAATGTTACAGCAGCTCAACATAATCTCAAAATGAAGATCTTTTAGTCCCAAGCCAGTCTATCGACTGTTCATCTCAGTGTAAAATCTGCCAAACTTTCAAAGCATTGAAACTGACCTGCATATGACAATGGAATGGCTGGAACATAATGTGATTCTGTAAACATCTGATAACTTCCACCCTGTGTGATAAAGCGAAAAATTCCGGATAAACAATCCTGTTTATGACCTGGAAAAGTTCTGGTCATGCTAGGCTTTTTTGTTGCATTCTGTTTTTGTTTGCACTCCTCGGCGCCGAGATCTCGTCAATCTTTCACCATTCAAGCTGTTTAAAAGGTGGACGATTTATGGTTAGCAAGGCATGGCAGACGGGGCTGAGGTCACACCATATCAGCCAGCGACAATGGCCATTGTTCATGCGTCCAACAGGAAGTCGCTGTGTGGGACTTCCTGCGGCTGATACCTAGGGCTGAGGCAGGAGGGACAGGGGTGGGGTGGTAGCCAGGCAGCCCATGGTTGATCACATTGTTCCAGGTAGTATCTCATAGTAACGTCGGTCCCTTGGGACTATGTGTTTTCCACCAAAGAGCCCCAGTCCCACAGCCTTAATATAGAGCTGAATACAGTCCCGTCGGAACCAACATATTCTCCCAGAGTGTGTGCGCATGCAAGTTAGTAAAAACGGAGAAGGACACAAATACACAAACACAAAATTACACCAGGGGTTGTATATTGTTTCCTCCGAAGAATTCAGACCAACTTTGCAATGTTCTGTTTGCCATGACAAGACGTCAGCATTTTATGTTCTCTGTGCACATAAAATATTTCTCTTCATTGTTTATGTCCACCTGTTGATACCTTTAGGTTTGTGTTTCATTTGTCCTTTGTGGAGAAAGTGTCTATACTATGAGAAAATAGGAATGCCCACTAAATGGAAAAATAACAACTTTGATCATTCCTTTCAGATACATTTCTATATTCACCAGATTACGTGTAACAAGGGAATAATCTGCCGCATTCTCCAGTGATGAAGACCCTTTGACCACTAAAGTGTGTTCTTTAATGCCCGAAAGGCTGTGACCCACAAAAACTGGGTTTTTGTTGGCAGATTGCAGCTTTCACACCCACATTTTCTCCAGCATGCGGTTGTTTGGCAGATCCACTTGAGAACAAATAGGAATTTTCCAGAATAACCCCTCTGTCTAAAGCCATTCCTGAGGGCTATCACGGGGCTCAGAGGCATATTTACTCGTATTCTTGCAGCGGGGCTTGTTTCTTCAAAAACAGCACCTTTTGTGACAAGCATTTTTCTATTAACCTTTAAAGGATGGTAGAGGATATAGAATAGGACAAACAGTCTGTGTTGGCGGGCAGTGTTAGCGTTGTGCAACAGATGTGCAGATGGAGTGTTACAGTAAAAGATCAAGGCGCAAGAGAGAGAGGGAGCTTTTATACGCCACTCAAACGCTCCTCGTGCCTTTAAAACTCCTCCAAACCAGATTCGGCACACCAGACCAACTGATATGCGGCACTGGAGATCTAACACTCAAGTGTGGCCATATTGACAACTGTTTGTTCTCGATAAAAGTGCAATCTTAATGAGAGGAATCAGGAACTTTGCTAAAAAAAACAAAGTAGATGTGATAGTCTGACAAAGGCCTTATGAGGGAGAAATTTTACCCTCGCACCACTTACTGATGAAAAGTGGTTACATGCGCTTGCACAACACTTAAAAACATCTCTAAATAGCCATTTGGTGGATTCATTCGACACAGAGGACAGAATATTTATCGGTCAAAACCATCCACATCTGTTGATTAGTCGTGAGTCACTCAGCTTTGACTATATATAGTATTGCATCTGATGTTTCCTAGCATAAACATCCATTGGGTTTGTTTGTCATACCTTTAGTCTAAATGGGGGAGAGTTCTTATGAGGCAGACTGTCCTTCTTCTCCCTTTGGGACAACTGCCAAGCACAGGGAACTAAATGTGGCTGACTGCAGTCATAGTAATTCAGTTATGGGTGTATTAACATACAATCGGTGTGATTCATTTTGGAGTGCCTGAACTGAACAAATCAGCATGATCCGCTTGTTCTCACATGTGTTTTTACTCATAAACACCCAGAGAATTCTAAACTGGTCTATGAATGGCAATCAGCATTTTTTTTTAAAGAGGCAAAACTGGGCTAAGATCTCACCAGCTCAGCTTGATTAAGTCATAAAATATACAGTCTCTATTCCATTGTAGAGCACAACCATTTCCAAGAATTCCACACACCATTGCACTTGTGTATATGGCTGTGTGACAATAAAGTGATTTGATTTGACAATATAATAATAGTAATATAATAATTATACTTTAGTTTTATTTGTAACCGTGTCCAGTAAATAAAATAAATAAATAAAACGCTGAGTTAACACTTCCCATCTATATCCCAATTATATTTTTTAATTAATTATTATTATTCTGTATAACTCGTCACCGGTGGTTGCTTAGTCAATTGCAAAAATAAAGTTTTCTATTCTTCTAATTCATTGCATACAGTCCATTTACACTACCAACTTCTTATGAATGTGCTATCTTTGTTTATAACGCTGGTGCTTGACAAGAAATTAAATATATAATTGGATGCAGATGGTGCAATAACCGGAGAAGAGCCTCAGAATTAAATTGCAGCTGACCCATCCTATTAGCGCTTTGTGCGTGTGATTTCGCCATACCCACTTGTGCCTGGACTGGAGTGCATGCTTGCCTGAAAATAGTAAAATGTCATGGTCATGCCCACTGACTTTGCATGTATGACTTTTGGAATAGTGCTGAATTTAGCACTAGCACGCTTAAAACAGGGCTCGATGTCCATAGCACAAACAGTGTGGGACGAGTTATATGCTGAAATACAATACTTAGAATTAGGCGTTTAATAGTATGAGCAATAATAATAGTGATGCTTGCCTTAGCAAACACTACTAAAAAAGGAATTGTAAGCATGTGTGTTTTTCTGTGTATTTTTGTGTTTAAGAGCATTTAACTATCTGCAACTAATCCAATGGTGTGTTGTGTGTGCATATTTTACCTGATGTAAACTCAAAGGCTCTGCTTCACCGCCCATCTGTTCTGAATGAGCAATAGCCTCTTTTTGCCTCAGTGTATTAACCGTCGGTGTCAGTGAGTGTAAGCGCTCTGTGAGGACGTGGAAATGTTGTGTGTTTGGGCTGGGCCCTGTGTCAGTCTTTGGCTGGGTCTCTGTGAGTCAGGCAGGCTGGTGTTGGGGGCATGGAGAGCTTCTGCAATGGGCCGCCCAGACCCTGAAAGAGCTCTTTGTGTCCCGTTCTATTTTCACAGGAAATGGCTGCCCTTTTTTCATCTCCTATGGGGAATATGGAACTGTGGTCACCTGATCAAACTTAACACAGGGAGAGAGAAGGAGAGGGGGATGGAGAGAAAGAAAGAGAGAGTGAAACCGTTAACCCAGCAGCTATAGTTTAGCAGAAAACAGACACACAATGGTTTGTTTATGTCCTTCTACAGCTCTTTTTCTCTTTCTTGGTTTCCTTCTCTCTCTCTCTCTCTCTCTCTCTCTGTCTATCCTACTTTCATAAATCCAGCCATGATGACAGCCTGTTTTTTTTAGTGACATAGAAGATAGGTATGCAATCTTAATTTAAACATCAGGAAACACTGGGGAGGGTTTAAAACCTATCCACCCACCTACAAACACACACACACACACGCGCACACACACACACACGTGCACACACACACACACACACGTGCACACACACACACACGCACGCACACGCACGCACGCACGCACACACACGCACGCACGCACACACACACCTCTCAAAAGCTTAAAGTAGACTAGAAAGAGAGACACCCTCTGATACTCCATCAGGGATTAGAGCTGATCCAGAATTTTGGATTAACACCCTGTCAATCCAGAGAGAAACAGAGCACATGAGAAAGAGGTGAAACAGAGAATTGGGGAATGAGTGGTCTTGTGTAGCCAGACCTTTTGTTTTGCAGCAAGAAGTCTGGTCTTCAACTGCAGCTTATTCAGGCCAAGAACCGTCCACTAAGACTAAAAGAGACCATTTGAAGACATGTCAAACGAACAAGTTTGCTTTGTTTTTATGTGCTGTTTTGGGCAGATTTATCTGGAAGATATTCCACAATAACAGATGTTTTAAAAAAGTGATTTATATAATGCCGGAGCAGTATCAGTGAACAATTCAGGGACGTTACTAGCTATAAGCGGTATAAGGGGCCACCAGGGGGCCCTGCGCAGTAAGGTTGTTTATTTATTTATATATATTTTTAAATATACTAAAAGCTGTGAGTAAGAATCAATTAGACAGTTATAGGTGGCCCCTTGTGGCCTGAGAGGGAAGGGAGAATGTAACTGCAAGCAGAGAGTTATAGCTAAATGTGACAGGCACTGCACACTCAAAGGTTTTTTTTTTTTTTTTTTTTGTCATCATGAAGCGCACTTACAATTTGGTAGGGGAAAAAAGCTAAGTAGATTTCGTTTAGAGACCCCATATGCTCTGAAATGGCTCTGGAACGATCATACAGAAAACACCGGAAAAATAGCGGAAAAATGTGTATAAATACCGTGATCAGAATTTCTCCCCGTCCGACTGTTTCACAGACATAACAGAACAAAGTAAAATATACAGAACAACACTAAAGAGTCCTGACAATTGAGGATAGGCAAATATCAAAGAAAAATGCTCAAAAGAAAGGCAAAAGGAAAGCAAGATGCTTCGAAAGTCACAAAGAGAAAACCCCGATGCCCCTGAGTGAGCGACTCCATAGGCACCATAGGGTCCACACTGGATAGATCTGTGTGAGAAACAACCCTTGAGTGCATCATATACAGTAGACAAGGTCTGGTAATTTAAGTATAAAAGCACCTCTTCCTCCCCCTGTCCTAGCCGTGGCCTTGACCTGCTCCCCTCTGTGTTCACTATCTATGTGTTCAACAGTTTAACAACTCTATTCTCTCTCCCAGACGACTAAGACCCAGGATCTTTTCCTCCAACGGATAAAAGTACCAGGAAAGTTGTTTGAGTGTAGGCTGTCTGAAATATGGTTATGCGGGTCATTCTTCAAGCAATTAAACGCTTTTTTGTCTCATTAATTAAAAAAAACTGCGATAATGGAAATTTTCTCTATAAACTAGAGTAACATATACTGATTCTTTAGAACCTGCTGGCATTGTCCACTTGTAAACCTTAAGTCAAAATGTTGTGGTGTCGGGGTACAGAGGGCAATTACTCAATTAAACCCATGAAAGGAAAGAGATGGACTGAAAGAGGCAGAAAAAAATACACAGGAGTTATTGGTGATTTCCTTGAATAAAGAAAAGAAAGGATCCAAGGCAATGAGAGTGGAAAGAAGTTTTGGGAAGAAATGAGAGCAAGTCTGGAAAAAAGGAAGATTGAGTGGTGGATGAGCAAATTGAAGGGGAGAGAAGAAAGAAGCTAGGATGGAGGGAGAGGAGGAAGGAAACCCAAAGTCCCACTGCAGCCTCGGGGCATTGTGCAAAATTTATGGAGTGGATGGGGGACCTCACACACACACACACACACACACACACACACACACCGAGCACCTGGGACTCCAATCTCAGACCTCTATCTATGCCTCTCCCTCTCTGTGTAACTTTTCCTGATTTAAATGCATCAATGCAAACTTGTGAGGTTTAGAACTTTTTTCAAAGTTGAGAAAATAGTTCACGCAAAAATGCAAATTCTGTAATTATTTGCTCATCCTCATGTCATTCCAAACTCATATGCTGAGATTTGTTTTGTTCGTAGATTGAAAAAAAAAAAAAAGAGAAGAGAAGAGAATTTGTACCTGTATATGCTCCTCTTTACCAGACAAAAACAGTTAATGGTTAAGTTCCAAAGAAAGACCAAAAAACACAATAGAAATTACCATAAAAGTAGTAACTTCTCTGTATGTTGATTATTTCTCATCTTTCTGTATGTAACAAATGTATGTATCAAATCTCTATGTAACAAATATCAAAGACACGTTTTGGGTTGGATTCCAATTAAACATTGTATCATAGAGAAAACTATATAGGCCTATTCTTAGTTGACTTTGCAAATTATGTTAAAAGATGTCACTGCATGTCTTTTCCTGTTTTCTGTGCAGAAATGTGACATCTTGCCCCCAATGGTATGTTTGTACTTTGAAAATATTAAAAAGTATAATAAAACTAAATAAATAAAAAAAATAAATGAGTTTATATTCATTAGCATTAGTTAACTACATTTTAACATGAGCAAACAATGAAAATTATTTTACAGGATTCATTAATCTTGGTTAATGTTCATATCTACAAACACTAATGCATTTTTTACATTAAAAGTTGTATGTATTAACATTAGTTAATGTAATATAAATTAACATGAACAAACAATGAATTATAAATATTTTACCATACAGTATATAGTTGATAAATTCATATTAACCAAGATGAATAAATACTGTAAAAAAAAAAAAAAAAAAAAAAAAAAAACAGTTTTTTGTTAGTTCATGATACGTAATTAATTAATTGACTAATGAATATAACCTTATTGTAAAGCATTGCCATTTAAAGGGATAGTTCCCCCAAAAATGAAAATTCTCTCATTATTTACCCACCCTCATGATATCCCAGGTGTGTATGACTTTCTTTCTTCACCAGAACAAATTTGAAGAAAATTAGAAAACTATCTTTGCTCAGTAGGTCCTTAAAATTCAAGTGGATGTGATCCGATTTTTGAAGTTTCAAAAATCACAGACAGTCAGCATAAACTTCATCCAAATGATTTCAGTTGCTAATTAAATGTCTTCTAAAGTGACACAATCACTTTTGGTGGGAAAAATATAATATTTTTTTTAACTTTGAATCATACTTCCGTTCAGCAGCAGTATGCGTGTGTGACGTAATCACATTGGCATTTGAAACACGTGAGAACTGAGGCAAATGAGTCTCAGCCGGAAGAGCAGCACTGTTTAAGAGTCAGAAGGAGGAACGCTGTACAGTAGCTTGATTGGTATTGGTTTAGATCTGTATTTATCTGTTTCTTTTCTCAGATAAATACAGATCTAAATCAATACCACACAATTCGTGTGCTCATCCTGGATGTTTCAACCGAGTGGAGAATTTGAGATTACCTCTGTATCATGGCAAAGCGAATATGTCACACGAGAGACCGCTTGAACTCCACACTATAGTGAAGCTTACCGGAAGCCATGATTTAGAGTTAAAAAGTACTTAAATATTGATCTTTTTCACACCAAAAGCGATCTTATCGCTTTAGAAGACATTATTTTAACTGCTGGAGTCGTATCAATGACATTTATGCTGATTGTCTGTGATTTTTGGAGCTTCCAAAATCGGATCACCATCCACTTGCATTTTAAGGACCTACTGTGCTTAGATATTTTCCTAATTTTCTTCAAATGTGTTGTGGTGAAGAAAGAAAGTCATACACACCTGAGATATCATGAGGGTGAGTAAATAATGAGAGAATTTTCATTTTTGGGTGAACTATCTCTTTAAAAAAAAATGGATTTCATGAGACTTTGATAAAATGGATTTTATGATAAATTTCAAGTCTTCTGAAGGCAATAGTTTTAAGTGAGGAACGGATTGACATTTAAGTTGTTATTCATTGAAAATCTTCCCCTCCTCTGCAGCTCTAATTATCATTCTCCTTTAAACTGGCGAGTGTATTCTTGGTCTTTACAATGCCTTTAATGATATTATGTGCATTAAACACATTTGTCACATATGTAAAAAAAAAAAAAAAAAAAAAAAATTTAAGCTGCAAGCAGCGATGAACAGGCCCTCACACCCTGGTGCACGTTGGGGCTGCTGTGCCAGGGGAATGTCACTCAAATTTTTTTTTAGCACTTAGATGTTGTTAAGAGTGTATCACAGTGTAAAACATGTTATTTCCTGTTGCCAGTAGGTGGGGCTATGACTATAACTGAATATTGGCATATAGATGTGTTCAGGTCGGGACTCTTATAAATCATGTAAAGTTTGGAGCAGATTGAACATTTTATGTTTGAGTTATAACAATTTCCTGTTTCATGGCGAAACATCGAACTTTGTCAGGCCGCCACGGACACGCCGTTCAAAGAAAACTCAAAAGCTTCGCAATTTAGCATCGCCAAAATGCACCGAATATGATGTTGATCTGATTTAATCTCTAGGAGGTGTTCATTAAAGTACAAGGCCTGGAAATGGCAAAAACTGAGCAAAAATTTAAGAGAAAAATCACAACGGCTGACTTCCTGTAGAGTTTAGGATATGGTTCCAAGAGACTTTTTTGCACGTGCTGACATGTTACATATGCCTACCGTGTAGGTGAAACGTTGTGTGAGGGCTGCTTCGTTGAAATTTTGAAGGTGCCGCTATCGAGCCAGTTTGCCACAATTAATTCTAAATCCAGTATCAGATGTACATTTTCCCCACTTCTGAGATGTGTGCAAAGTTTCATGAGTTTTCGAGCATGTTTAAGCCTCAAAAATGTTTTTTTTCATATCGAACTTTGTCAGGCCGCCACAGACACGCACTTCAACGAAAACTCAAAAGCTTCACAATTTAACATCACCAAGGCCTTCAGATTAAGACTGACTAAATATAATGTTGATCTGATTAAATCTCGGGGAGGAATTTGTTAAAGTACAAGACCTGGAATTGGCTGTTGCCAGTAGGTGGCGCTATGACTATAACTGAATATTGGCACGTAGATGTATTCAGGCCGGGACTATTATCAAACATGTGAAGTTTGGGGCAAATTGGACATTGTATGTATGAGTTATAACAACTTCCTGTTTCATGGCGAAACATCGAATTTGTCAGACCGTCACGGCCACGCCGTGCAGTGAAAACTCAAAAGCTTCACAATTTAGCATCGCCAAGGCCTTAAGATTAGAATACCCAAATATGAGGTAGATCTGATGAAATCTATAGGAGGAGTTTGTTAAAGTACGAGGCCTGGAAATGGCAAAAACTGAGCAAAAATTGAAGAGAAAAATCTAAATGGCTGACTTCCTGTTGCATTTAGGGCATGGGTCCAAGAGACTTTTTTGTAGGTATTGGCATGTTACACATGTATACCGATTTTCGTACGTGTAGGTGAAACATAGCATAAAAAGCACATCGTTGAAAGTTTGTAGGTGGCGCTATTGAGCCATTTTGCCACACCTAATTCTGAAACCCATATCAGATGTAAATTTTTGCCACTTCTGATGCGTGTGCAAAGTTTCATGAGTTTCCGAGTATGTTTAGGCCCTCAAAAATGCGATTCATTTAGAAAAAATAAAAATAAAAATAATAATAAACGCCTAGAACATTTACATTTATGCATTTGGCAGATGCTTTTATCCAAAGTGACTTACAGTGCCCTTATTACAGGGACAATCCCCCTGGAGCAACTTGGAGTTAAGTGCCTTGCTCAAGGACACAATGGTGGTGGCTGTGGGAATTGAACCAACAACCTTTTACTTACCAGTTCAGGGCTTTAGTCCACTACACCACCACCACTCCTAGAAGAACAATAGGGTCCTCGCACCATCGGTGCTCAGCCCCTAAAAAGCCACACTTATACATGTGGAGACACCTCACTGCATTGTTCTCCTCACTAGCTGCAGTCAGAGCCCAAATTCTGTCAACATGGAATTTCAGTTAACTGGACTTCTATGAGAAAATGCATAAAAAGTTGGACTTGATTCATTTTCTCTCCCTTTTCTCTGTGTCCTTGAATGTAGGGTGCACAAAGTCCTTTACTGTCTCTTTTTTTACTGTCTCTCTCATTACAGCCCAGACATTTTGTGTAGACTTGATCAAACCGTGTTTTCTACTGATAGCAAGAGAGTTTCAGCAAAAACTCTTCCCTAACTCTGTGGCACAGAAATAAAATGGTTTTCCTCTATCGGGGTAAGGTCATAATCAGTTTAAGCATAAACCGACTGACACACAAAGTTTTTTGCCCATTACCCTGATTTTGCGTTGCATATAAACACCTTCTCCGGGGTTCTTACCGGCTTATCCAATGAGTGCAAGTGTTGTGCTCATGACTGTTAACATTTTGACATCAAAAGCAGAGAAAAAAAACAGATGATTTAAAAAAAATCATGTAAACACGGATTTCTTGCATTGTCAGATTTATTTTTAATAAGCTGTTTTTTTAGTAGTTAACTGTGTATTGGTGTGCATGTAAATGCACATATTAACTCCTCTGCACAACGAGAGAATGGGATTGCGCTTCTCTGCTGGCATGTCCTGGCACGCAATAATGCCTGCTGGTTGAAATGCCCCATGGCTCCTTGACTGACACAGCGATGGTTTGCTGGATATCTGAACTGGCACAGAGATGGCCAGTCTGAGTCACACAAATACACATCAAGAGAGAGACCAATACACACATTTTGCTTACACACCCACCTACAGCAAATGTGGCTGCGCTAAACCCCTGAAGAGGCTTAATCACTGGTGAGACTACCCTTTCTCTCTTTCCCATCAAATGCTCATTCTTTCAGGCAGAGGCTCCCTGAGAGCCACCTGCTTTCCTCTGCTCCTGAACCATATCAGGCACCCCACGCTCAGACAAGGCCCCTGTTGATAGAGGTGACTGGGAAAACAGTGCGACCACTACACTCTCTGGAAGGGCCAGGGATGTGGAGTCATACCAAGTCATCTATTAGCAATCATCCACAGGACCTGAGATTAGAGAGTCACGTGGGTCTCAGACCAAGGTCTCGACGCCCCATAAGTCGCCCTACTGTTTCAAGACAGTACTTTCTAGCTGCAAATATATGCATTGAGGTATTGGAACACCACCAAAGCACTATACAATTGGGAGAAAGACTTTACTTAAGGCAATTATGGTACCAGTGGGTGTTTTTTTGAAAACCCACGGAACAAGTTGCGAAGGTTCATTTTATGTGTTTGTAAACACATCTAAGTATCCAAGCAGTACTGAAGAAGAATGCTTTCAGACCAATTTCTGTTGCGCAATCTAAAGAATATTCAAGGTAATTTTGAGTTCAGAAAGAGGAAAAGAGGAAAAAGACGACAGGGTGGAAAACATTCACCATAAATGTGACAGGGAACTTAAGTTGCTGTCCCTGACAGAACTTTATGGAAAATGAGTGAGGCGTGATTCTTTCCCAAAATTACTGCAAGGCTGCGTTAAGCCTTTGAATGTAAAAAAAAAAAAAAAAAAAAAAACTAAAATTCCATAAAGGCAGATAATGTGAGAGAAGAGCGAATAAATACAGATCTAATGTCACAACAACACGACACATACCCGCATCAAGGGCCCAAAGCCGCTCTTCATCAAACCCTGTTATTTAAACATTTAATGCAACAGTGGAGGGAAGCGGCGGGAGATGATGATGATGATTTGCGATTTAATGATTTCATCACTGTATTAGGGGATTAAGACCTCTGAGGAAACAGATTAGTTCTACATCCATTTTCACTCTGACTGGCAGGGACCCAAAAAGCTCAGAGATGGAAATATGAAGAATGAGCCTCGCTGTGACAGATGGAACAGGAGTGACCTGATGTGCGCCAGTAAGAGCACTACCACCACCTGCTGGTGATGAGAGGAACATTTCCCTCACAGTGGCTGGGCTTTAAGGAATAGTTCACCCAAAAATTCAAATTTTCTCATCATTTATTCACCCTCATGCCATCCCAGATGAGTATGACTTTCTTTCTCCTGCTGAACACAGATGAAGATTTTTAGAAGAATATTTCAGCTCTGTAGGTCCTCAAAATGCAAGTCAACAGGGTCCAAAACTTTGAAGCTCACAAAAGCATATAAAGGCAGCATAAAAGTAATCCATACAACTCCAGTGGTTTAATCCATATCTTCATAAGCGATATGATAGATGTGGGTGAGAAACAGATACATATTTAAGTCCTTTTTTACAATAAATCAACACTTTCTAATAGCCCTCCTAAGCGCTCTTCTCTTCTAATAGTTGTTCTTATTTTTTACCAATTCAAATTCTTCATGCATATCGGTACCTAGTGGGCAGGGAGGAGAATTTATAGGAAAAAAAGGACTTAAATATTGAGGCGTTTCTCACCCAAAGCAATCGTATCGCTTTAGAAGACATTAATTCCACCACTGGAGTTGAATGGATTACTTTTACTATGACTGTCTGTGATTTTTGGAGCTTTAAAGTGCTGATCACCATCCACTTACATTGTATGGACCAACAGCGCTGAGATATTCTTCTAAAAATCTTAATTTGTGTTCAGCAGAAGAAAGAAAGTCATACACATCAGGGATGGCATGAGGGTGAGTAAATGATGAGAGAATTTTCATTTTTGGGTGAACTACTGTAACTCTTTAACTCTAGACTAGCAGGGGTTATTCCCCTGATAGTCCTTTGTGATCATGTTCACAAACTCTTGGACTATTCATCTGAACAATCCCAGACCGAATACTCCAAACGAGACAGCAAAGTGTCAAGGAAGTGAGGGAGCTATTGTATTATCAAATCTTCAGTGTTGACTCTCTCTCTCTCTTCTCAAAGCCATTAACTGCAGAGATCTCCAGTCATTATGTCTTTGCTTATGCAAGGTTTAATTACAAGAGCATGACCCTCTTTCTGCTCTTCCTGATAACATCAGCAATGTGGTGAGAAAAGTCACATGCTCAAACACTGGGGCTCTAAAGTCAATTAGTCGAGAGAACAAAGACAACATAAAAGGATAAGGAAAAGACAAATAGAAGACAAACCCTGCGAAGAAAATAAGCAGCAACATGGGCAAATCAAAGGGGGGGAAAACAGATGCAAATGGCAACAACGTAAAAGTGGCTGCAAGTTCATTAATTAAAATTTCAAATTGGACAAACTTGAGATGACAGCAGCGCGCTTGTCAAATCAGATCATGGCCTAGCAGAGCGGAGAACCTCCCGGTGCTCTGAGCCAAAAGCAGGAACAACTCATTGCAAACAGTTTCCTGAGGACGCTGTGTGTGTGTGTGTGTGTGTGTGTGTGTGTGTGTGTGTGTGTGAGTGTACATATTAGTGTATAAGTGTGTGTGTGTGTATGTGCACATATTAGTGTATAAGTGTGTGTGTATGATTATTGCAGTGTGTAAGCTGTATTCATTGCCTCTGATTACTGTAGCCCACCTTTTCCCCGCCTGTCTGCCCTGAAATGTCACTCTCCCGCTAAATGAGAAGTGACAATTAAAACATTCTCTTAAGGCGCTCCAAATCAAGACGTGCTGACAAGGCTGACGGAGTGCCATTGACCATGGGGCCAGACCGAGCGAGGTGAGAGGGCACAGAAACTGTCTGATCTGACTCCTGGACATGTATCAGGGGTTAAAGTGATGATGGCCCTCCTTAGGCAGAGCACCAGTGGGTAAGACAGAGCAACACACCCTCTTAGGGCACGGGAGGGTGAGGAAGGAAACGAGAGAAGGCAGAACATGTGTCTTTAAGGGAAAGAGAGTGAATATTACAGAGTGGATTGACTGTGTGTACTACATCAGACCAGACCGCGGGCTTAAGAAAGACAGAGAGAGAGAGCGAGAGGGAGAGATAGAGAAAAATATTAAAGGCTAAGCTGTGTCATTTGATAAACAAGTGGTTCTCAACTGGTGGGTCGCAAACCAAAAATGGGTCGCAGGTCTGTTTTGAAAAGGCAGCAGGGAAAAACAATGCAAATAAAATGCAACTAACCATATAATCATCATGCATAGTTAGGATAGAAAATTCAGCTATTAAATGTAGACACTTGAGATATCTGTAGTTGATGATGGACTGTCTACAACGACTGCGAGTCAAACTATATAGCAAACTCTAGGCTATGTTAAAGAAATATTCCAGCTTCAGTACAAGTTAAGCACAATGGACAGCATTTGTGGAATAATGTTGATTACCTTAAAAATAAATTTGACTCGTCCCTCCTTTTCTTAAAAAATAAAAAAATAAATCTGTGTTACAGTGAGGCACTTACAACGGAAGTGAATGGGGCCAATCCGTAAACATTAAAATACTCACCATTTCAAAAGTATAGCCACAAGACGTATGTTATGATTCTCTGTTGTTTAGCCTCTGTCTTTTGTTTCTCTGGACTACATTCCCCATAATTCACTGCCCTCATCACTACCAGCTGTTCCCAATTGTTTTCACCCTTCTTCCAATACCTCATTTATCCTTGTGTATATAATGCCCTGATGTCTGCTCTGTCTTTGTCAGTTATTGTGTTTTTCTCCAGTTCATGTTCCGGATGATATCTTGTTTGTAGATGTTTGTTTTTGTTTCCCAGTCTTGCCCTGTTCCAGCATTTATCTTGTTTTTGTATTTTGATTTATTTATCATTGAAAGTTTGCTGCACCTAGATCCCGCTCTCGTGACATCCTTCAGACGTTACAATGTAAACAATAAGCATGTAAACATGATTTTAGTGTGATCAAATTGCTTACTAACCTTTTCTGTGTAAAGTTATATAAAAATTGTACAACTTTGTTGTAAATGATGATTTACAGCTCAAATAATACATGAGTTTTAACAAAAGAAATAAAGTACTTTTATAAAATTATAAGCTTCACATTTCTGCCTTTAAACTAGAGGTCGACCGATAACTAAGGGGGTGGGAAATGATGATAGTTTTTAAAACTGATTTATATTATGTAAAATTAAAATTATTATTCTTTCCTTACTAAGATGGGCACAGACAAAGAGTCCTAAATAAATTAAATCCCAGATGCAGTTTATCGTCCAACCAAAATCCCAAAACTAACTAGAACAAAATGAAGATTTGGGACTTTTAAGTATAAAAAAGCCCAAAACACTCAGAGTTATTTTTGCCAATAACAATAGTTCCAAAAAGCAACTATCGCCCCCGATTAATCAGTAAAACCGATGTATCGGTTTACCTCTACTTTAAATCCTTCAAAAATTGGCCCCATTCACTTTCATTGTAAGTGCCTCACTGTAACCTCGATTTTTGGTTACAGTGAAAACCATGAACACAACCATAAAAAAAAAAAAAAAAAAGCAAGGTAAAAGAAAATAACAAATCTAAATCTTGCAATTGGTCAAAATGCATTTGGATTCACCACAGTAAGGAATACATGAATAAGTAAAAAAAAAATTTTTTTTTAAATATATATATAATTTTATAATGGGGAATATATATATATATATATATATATATATATATATATATATATATATATATATATATACACTTTTTTTTTTTTTACATATATACATATATATATATATATATATATATATATATATATATATATATATATATATATATATATATATGAATCAATAAAGTGTTTAAACACTAGTTTTTTTGTTATTGTGTGAAAAACAAGCCTATGTCAATGTGCATGTTATAATCAAATGGTACAGCAGGAGCTGTAAATCTATTGTACTCTACCAGGTCTTTTTTGACCCGAACAAAACAGTTGTTTGAAATACAGGTTCACGAGTAAATCACACGTCTGCTGTTGTTTATGCATTTATCATTTCCCTCGATTTTCGTATTCAGTCCATATCATTTTAATAATCTTTCTACGAAGATTTTTGTTTATGTATGATAAACAATTTTGGCATTGTGTTGGTGGCCATTTGATGTCCAAAATAAAATCTGGGTCCTTATCACGGGATAAAAAAAGAGAAAACTTGTGCGAGGGTTATGGGTTTGACTCAGTGTGAAGAAAACCACACTCAAAAGTACAGAGGAGAGAGAAAGAGAGATATAGTGAAAGGGGTTGTTATCTGGGCAGAATACCAGGTCAGTCAACAGACAGCTGCAGCACTGTAGGGAGATAGAGCCAAACTAGCCTGGCCTCAGAAAGGGCACAAAGATCCAGACCCCCACCCAACAGAGACCAAAGTTTAGAAGCACAGCCAGTGAGGGACAGCCATGAGCAATCCATCTCTGATTTACTCAAACTCTTTAAAGTAGAACAGAGGTCATCATTTCGACAGGACAAGAATAAAAAAGGAGTGAAGTCAAGGTGTTATTGTTCTTGCACTCTGAAAGTGTAAGAAAAGGAACAAAATAAAATTTCTATAGTGACCTTGGTGCACTGAGCGAGCAACATAGGCATTCAGATCCAATCATGACATTTTGGACACTTAAGTCACACTAAAATTGTCATAAATGTTATTGCATAAGAAAATATCAAACCAAGTGGCATCTGCAAACAAATGGTGCAAAACCATTTTTTTTTTTTTTTTTTTAAGAACTAACTTTTTTTTGCAGCCTGATCTCATGAAATTTACTTTGACATGGCAACACGTTTGCAAACCAAAACTAAGTGCTGTATTACACAATTAGCTGCAGTTTCCCAGTAAAATTTCCAGCAGGGGCCGCCAAAAGAGAGTGAAATTATGTTGTAATCAGACAATGTTATTTAAGGTGAATTTTAGAAGGAGGTTTTATTGAGTAAAATGTACTTTCCTAACCTAAAACTTTAGCCTAAACCTAACCAATAGTGTCCTAAAAGATAAACGAGAGGTGAAGAAAACAGACATCCTTACCCTAAAGTTTAAACCAAACCAAAAGTGTTGTTGTCACAAATGTGACATGAAAAGCACTTTTTCTGAAGCAACCATATCATTTCAGCCGTTGTAGTCATGATTTGTGTGAAAGTAAATAAAACGCACAGTTGTTGTAGCGCCTGTAGCGTTAATTTAGTTATAAATTAGAGATATATTTATCAGCAGAGGTGTTATTTTTTCACCCACCCGTATTCCGGCAACTCCCACGACTGATATATTTAGACGTCAAATGATTGGACGAAAGTTGTCTATACGTCACCAGCTTGACGAAGCCTTCTGATTGTATAGTTATCGATTCTATAACTTCTGACACTTTGTCATTCCAACAGTAGAAAAACTATGTGTGATTTTCTTTTTATTAAAGGTAAATGGGTGAATAAATGTACTGTAAAGAAAATAGTTAGTTACATGTGACATATAACTTTGTCCTGAACAATAATTAGTGATATGAATATGATTTTTATTTTTTTAATGACAAACTGATTTTGCCTGACTCCCACATCTATGGTTTCACTGTATACCACATATAAGAATATAAAATATCAAGGTAACCACCACTTCCCATGAGAGAATATGTATTTTTTGTAATTAACTCTTTCAGACTTTTCTGAGAATGCTGTGAAAAAGAAATACATTATTATGTAGAGATGGAATGCGAAGACATTCAGTTTTAGATAGAAATAAGAATGTATGGAAATGTTTATTTTTATAATAAAAAATAAAAAAAATCTGGTCAAGTGCCTATAGTTACAGGATCACCCATTTATCTGGAAAAAAATGGTATTTGTAAAAGTGAAATTAAACAGTTGTTCATTTCCATTGGGGAGGAAGCTTAAATTTGATGCCAGGCAGCAGTAATGTAGATAGTTTTTTTGTCAAAGTCCTGACTGCAATATTGCTAAGTACAGTGAATTGATGGTAAGCACATAGCCACCCTTGGAACTGAAAATATTTCAAGGTAATTTTATTCCATTTAAAGCAGAACTTGAATTGATAGAATAATATATGGAGGCAGATGCATTATTATAATTTTAAGACAGCAAGGTTGGAAAACAACATTTTTAATTCACAGTTGACAGTGTATTTCTCACTTTTCTATAAGCTAAGAAATATAAAAATTTCAATTATTTCTTACCATATTCCTAGAAACAGAGAAATATTTTAGTCCTTTTTCTACTGTAAATCTACACAATCACTTTCACTTTAGTGAAAAATACTGATTTGTTTCTCACCCACATCTATCATATCACTTCTGAAGACATGGATTAAACCACAGTCTTGTGTATTACTTTTATGCTGCCTTGATGTGCTTTTTGTAGCTTCTGAGTTTTAGTCACCATTCAGATACATTGTATGGACCTACTGAGCTGAAATATTCTTCTAAAAATCTTTTTTTTGGGGGGGGGGGGGGATTTTTCCCCTTTTTCTCCCAATTTGGAATGCCCAATTCCCAATGTGCTTTTAAGTCCTCATGGTCGCGTAGTGAATCACCTCAGTCTGGGTGGCGGAGGACGAATCCCATTTGCCTCCGTGTCTGAGACCGTCAACCTGCGCATCTTATCACGTGGCTTGTTGAGCGCGTTGTCACGGAGACATAGCGTGTGTGGAGGCTTCATGCCACCCACCGCGGCAACCACGCTCAACTCACCACGCGCCCCACTGAGAACGAACCACATTATAGCGACCATGAGGAGTTTACCCCATGTGACTCTACCCTCCCTAGCAACCGGGCCAATTTGGTTGCTTAGGAGACCTGGCTGGAGTCACTCAGCACGCCCTGGGATTCAAACTAGCGAGCTAGCGAACTCCAGGGGTGGTAGCCAGCGTATTTTACCACTGAGCTACCCAGGCCCCCTCTTCTAAAAATCTTAATTTGTGTGCTGCAGAAGAAATAAAGTGATACACATCTGGGATGACATGAGGGTGAGTAAATGTTGAGATAATTTTCATTTTTGGGTGAACTATCCCTTTAAGTTTAGCACTGTATATAAAGACAATAAACAATTTGATGTCCAATGCCCAAAAGGAGTGTGCACAACAACGAAAAGCACGTTTCTGGATGCCGTCCACGTTACACTGTTTGAGCTGATATTTACAGGAGTGTTTAGACGGCGAGTGCCCGCTGGCTTGGCGCTGTCAAGCGCTTTGCAGCTTTAATCTGATTTATTATGCTGATGATTTTGACTGCGTTCCAGTGCCGTCAGTGGCTTCACACTCATACATGAGCTGGCAGCTGACTCCATCACCTGCGCTGGTTAGCACACCGACACTTTGTCACTCAGTCACACCTAATCCAATTCCAAAAGTTGCTTGTTCACACCAATTCTAGTTCACATTGTCTCCTCGAGCTTGCCAATTGAGAACTCCTTTGTCTTGGGAAGTTTAAAGGGAAAGTTCACCAGAACATGAAAGTTCAGTCATTCTGCCTAACATCTCCTTTTGTGTTCCATGGAAGAAAGAATGTCATACAGGTCTGGAACAACACGAGGCTGAGTAAATAATGACAGAATTTTCATTTTGGGTGAACTGTCCCTTTTAGTGAGGAAAGGTGTACTTCTCTTCCTTTCTGGGATCTTACGTGTATGTGTGTGTATTTGGAAGAGAGGCATGAATGAATTGATGATGTCTTAAGTAAGTAGGGCATGTTATAATGATGAATGTGTGTAAAGTGTGTTCATAGGACAGTTGAGTATAAGAGAGTGGAGCTCAGCTTCAGCCCTGCAGCATCTAAACTCTAAGAGACACTCTCTAACAAACCCTCTCAAATATCATTACAATCCACAGTCCCAGCACTGTTCTTCCTCATCTCAGTGAGCTTTTTCTCCCCCCATTTAGCAAGACACACACTTGAAAAATACAGTATAACAGACTTACTTCAAGATGCTTTAGGAAACTGAATGTTATAAGCTAACCCCAAAAATGAAAATTCTGTCATCATTTATTCACCTTCATGTTGCTTCATGTTGCCCATGACTTTCTTTTTTCTGTGGAACCAACCCGGTCTCATGACAAGTTGTAATAGTGATGGCAAAATGAGTTGGCTATTACAAAATCTTATGACTTTTACTCCCATAGAGAAAAATAACCAACAAATGATATTATAGTTATTTTTGCTAAGTTTAACCTCTAACCCAAGCCTAAACATAACCATAAAGCCTAACCCCTCAGGGCCTGAAATTCAGCGTGTGAGGTTATCGCATATTTACTGAACATACAGGATTAGTTCACCCAAAAAAGAAAATTCTCTCACCATTTACTCACCCTCATGCCATCCCAGATGTGTATGACTTTCTTTCTTCTTCAGAACACAAATGAAGATTTTTAGAAGAATATCTCAGCTCTGTAGGTCCATACAATGCAAGTGAATGGTGACCAAAATTTTGAAGCTCCAAAAAGCACATAAAGCCATCATAAAAGTAATCCATAAGACTCCAGTGGATTAAATAATGTCTTCTGAAGTGAAACGCTAAGTGTAAGAAAAATAGACATTTTTAAAACTTTTTTAACTATAAAATTTCGCTTTCGCCCAGCTCGGTCACGAGGGTCAAATACATGCTGCCTCTTGCTTTACATAAGTGCGTTGGCAAGTTCACACGAGAACTGACATGTGAAATACGTAAAATACGGAAGCGCTGTGTTGTTTACAACAGAGGAGGAATGTTGAAGCTGAATTGGTTTTGCTATAGATTTGTATTTATAGATTTGTTTCTTTTTCAAGATGGTGCTTGTGTGTGCTTATCCTGGATGTCTCAACCTACTGAAAAACGTTAGACTATGTCCGCGGGGCATCGTCGCAAGAGAAAAGACTAACTTTCACAGTTTCCCTATCAATGATCCTGAGCGACTTAAGCTATGGTTGCTTGCTGACTCAATACACACACTGAGTCACTCAAAATATTGAGGGTGTGCAGTGGACATTTTTCCCCTGCTGATTTCAGACCAGCCGAGGGATCTGACGATACTGACATGCCAACATGCCTACATCACTTGAGAGGCTGCGTGACCTCGACCCCTGTGTACATGCATCACACAGCTGGCCAGAAGCGAACATTTTAGTAAAAAAAGTTTTAAATATTGATCTATTTCTTACACATACCTAGCATTTTGTTTCTGAAGACATTAATTCATACATTGGAGTCGTATGGATTACTTTTATGATGGCTTTATGTCATATCTGCCAACACTCCCGATTTTACCGGGTTTCTCCCAATTTTCCACCCTTCCTTCCACTGTACTCCCGATTTACGATTTCTCCCGATAAACTCACGATTTTCTGCATCCACACCTCGCTCATATGGGATCATCCCTTATTTAAATATGAAATGATGCATCCAATTTTGAATAAATAAGGGATGTGATTTGTCCCGTAAGCTAGTCAGATGGCGTCATGGCGAAATTGATCCAGATCGTTAATTTAACAATGAAATTTTTTATATGGTGAGTAAGGGGTCGTCTGAAAAGTCCACACATTGTGCTGAAACGTGCTAGTACTGTGGAGGGTGTAGTAAGGGACCGTCTGCTAAATCTCCTCCTTTTATGTTCATACGAGTTTGGAACGACAGCAACAGGCAGCCTCCTCCATCTACTACATGATGAAAAAAGATGAAACATAAATGGAAGATGATCAAGCTGAGAACAATGTGGAGGAAAGACCTCACAATCTCTCCTCCCTTCAGCACAGCAGAAGGACAAAATATCCAAAGGCAAATCTGCAAACTCAACTACAGGAAAAATCAAAACAAAAGCAAAACATCCCCCGTTCATGACAGCCATGGAGACAAATCCAATTATTTGCGTCTCATTTTGCAAATTTGTTCTAATGGACGGAATAGGAAAATAAATAAGTGCCGGCAAAAGGAAACAAAGGGATGCAATTTCTAATTAACATGAAAGAGAGACGAAGAGACGTGTTAGTAAACCCATCTTTCATCCTTCTCTTTTCCTCATAACCGGCACATTTGTTTGTGCCCAAATGTTGTCTTTTAGAGGAAAGTGCGTTTCCGTTTCACTGGCAAATTAAATGTCAACAGATTTAACATCGGGCCCAATCTCTTTTTTTTCTGGAGCATTTTGTCGATTTTATTGTTCATTAAGCTTTTTTGCATTGCTTGCGCTCAAGCGGCTTTATTTGTCACATCTTAGCTTTGAAGATCACAAAAGCCTGGGACAATAATTGGGTTTAGTGTAATTACAAACTGAGCATAATGAGAGACTTGAAGGGAAATGTCTGGCCCTATCTGCTCACTCGCTCTCTCTGGATAACCATTAATCCCACATTAGCCCTCCGCTGTCGCTAAAAACAGCTTTGAGAAAGATGGTACAATCAGATGACTCAACCAGATATCATGTCAGTAAGTTCAGCATACTGCCAGCACTGGCCCATACACATCAGAGATAAAGAGAGAGGGGGAAATGGAGGCAGACTATCAACAAGTCTAACATAAAGTCAGTAAGGAGTGATGCAAATAGCATATTTTGTGCTGCTATGACCCTTTAACATATCAAAGATACGGGGAGAGGTCAGACCACGCTGCCTGCTGCATAAAACACTACGGTTTAGACTCTGCCTGCACTAGACTTTAAACGACACTGATAATGAGAGAGAAAGAGGCAGCCATCTGAGCTAAAAGTTGGTAGAGATGCAAATAACAGCTTCCGTATTGACTTTTGACTAGAGAACTATAAAATGAAGGGGGTTGGCTTCACAAAAGTAGAAAAATAAGAACAAAAATAGAACAAAAATAAAGCTAAGAGTTTAAGAAAACACCTTTTCAGTTACTATTATAAATAACCTAGTAATTTACCCAATTCAGAGCTTTTATACACTTCATGCTGTGTGTCAATGAGAGTGTGGCAATTCCCGTGCCACACCTGAATACTGTATCTGAGCTCCTTTAGCTGTCCAGAGGCCAGAGGAAGGCTGTTTACCTAACACGGAATATACAGATTCTTCGACAGGGCAAGAAAAATAATGTTTGCTTGTCAGTTTGCTCAAAAATGTTATTGAAATTAAATGAAATAACAATTAAATTATTGTAAATTCATAATGCCCAGGAAGCAACTGTGTCTACAGTATATTGTACCCTGATATCTCAAAAATCTCATTGTGTTGTGAAGAGCATGTTACCAAAATTAGTTTCCTTTCTAAAGTAAATTCAAGTGAGCTTCAGAAATTAACTAAGCAAATATTTAGTGAGTACAATGCATATATATCTGTAAAAATGTTGTCATACGGTTTTATAAACAGACAGACAGATGATGGATGGATGGATGGATAGATGTTTAAAATAAACTTTAAAACTTAATTATTATCATCAGGAAATTAAGTACTCTATCTGAAAATTATGGGCGCTAAATGGATAAAACGCAATCAGAATCCATTTGAACCATGTTAGATAAATGTTGTTTCAATGTCAATATGATTTCACTGTACAATCCAGAGTACAATAGGGTTGTCACTTTTGATGTTTTAAAATAAGGGACACTTAAAAGGGGGGATCACAGCCCCTAACCACATCCTCCACAGTTTTAGCACAATGTGAGGACTTTTCAGACAGTCCCTTATCACACCCTCCACAGTAATAGCACGTTTTAGCACAATGTGTGGACTTTTCAGACGGTCCCTTATCACACCCTCCACAGTAACAGCACGTTTTAGCACAATGTGTGGACTTTTCAGACGGTCCCTTAGCACACCCTCCACAGTAATAGCACGTTTTAGCACAATGTGTGGACTTTTCAGACGGTCCCTTATCACACCCTCCACAGTAATAGCACGTTTTAGCACAATGTGAGGACTTTCCAGACTGTCCTTTACCCATCATAGGCAAATGTTCCAATTTATATCAATGTTAAATTGGCAATTTGTAACGATTTCACCGTGACACCATATGACCAGTTTAAATACGGACAAATCGCATCATTTAAATACGAGACGGGTGGCAACCCTAAAGTACAATCACAACTATTTACAGTTTGGGTTTGGATGAGGGTAATAGACCGAACACAAGATATCAAACAACATTTGGTGTCAATAAAAAGGTTTTAAATAGTGTTAGTTTGGCAAAGCATAAAGAAAAGGCTTATGCAAACATAATGTAGCACCCTAAATGTACAGTAGTAGAGCAAAAGAAAAAGTGCTGTTAAGTGTGGATAAGTTTGTTTACCTTTGTAGACGATTGGTAGTCCAAAACACAGCTGCAAACACAGTTCATCTTTGGCTCCATCTTGTGTAAAGACTCTTTGCTACAGTCAAAGCGTTGCTGTTGTTGTTATTAATGACCACAAGGCGGCAGTATTGACACGCTTTTAAACGGGCTTACATTTACTAAGGATAAATGCTCAAAATCTACCTCAGGACAGTGTATACAGGTGCATCTCAATAAATTAGAATGTCGTGGAAAAGTTCATTTATTTCAGTAATTCAACTCAAATTGTGAAACTCGTGTATTAAATAAATTCAGTGCACACAGACTGAAGTAGTTTAAGTCTTTGGTTCTTTTAATTGTGATGATTTTGGCTCACATTTAACAAAAACCCACCAATTCACTATCTCAAAAAATTAGAATATGGTGACATGCCAATCAGCTAATCAACTCAAAACACCTGCAAAGGTTTCCTGAGCCTTCAAAATGGTCTCTCAGTTTGGTTCACTAGGCTACACAATCATGGGGAAGACTGCTGATCTGACAGTTGTCCAGAAGACAATCATTGACACCCTTCACAAGGAGGGTAAGCCACAAACATTCATTGCCAAAGAAGCTGGCTGTTCACAGAGTGCTGTATCCAAGCATGTTAACAGAAAGTTGAGTGGAAGGAAAAAGTGTGGAAGAAAAAGATGCACAACCAACTGAGAGAACCACAGCCTTATGATTGTCAAGCAAAATCGATTCAAGAATTTGGGTGAACTTCACAAGGAATGGACTGAGGCTGGGGTCAAGGCATCAGGAGCCACCACACACAGACGTGTCAAGGAATTTGGCTACAGTTGTCGTATTCCTCTTGTTAAGCCACTCCTGAACCACAGACAACGTCAGAGGCGTCTTACCTGGGCTAAGGAGAAGAAGAACTGGACTGTTGCCCAGTGGTCCAAAGTCCTCTTTTCAGATGAGAGCAAGTTTTGTATTTCATTTGGAAACCAAGGTCCTAGAGTCTGGAGGAAGGGTGGAGAAGCTCATAGCCCAAGTTGCTTGAAGTCCAGTGTTAAGTTTCCACAGTCTGTGATGATTTGGGGTACAATGTCATCTGCTGGTGTTGGTCCATTGTGTTTTTTGAAAACCAAAGTCACTGCACTCGTTTACCAAGACATTTTGGAGCACTTCATGCTTGCTTCTGCTGACCAGCTTTTTAAAGATGCTGATTTCATTTTCCAGCAGGATTTGGCACCTGCCCACACTGCCAAAAGCACCAAAAGTTGGTTAAATGACCATGGTGTTGGTGTGCTTGACTGGCCAGCAAACTCACCAGACCTGAACTCCATAGAGAATCTATGGGGTATTGTCAAGAGGAAAATGAGAAACAAGAGACCAAAAAATGCAGATGAGCTGAAGGCCACTGTCAAAGAAACCTGGGCTTCCATACCACCTCAGCAGTGCCACAAACTGATCACCTCCATCCCACGCCAAATTGAGGCAGTAATTAAAGCAAAAGGAGCCCCTGCCAAGTATTGAGTACATATACAGTAAATGAACATACTTTCCAGAAGGCCAACAATTCACTAAAAATGTTTTTTTTAGTGGTCTTATGATGTATTCTAATATTTTGAGATAGTGAATTGGTGGGTTTTTGTTAAATGTGAGCCAAAATCATCACAATTAAAAGAACCAAAGACTTAAACTACTTCAGTCTGTGTGCACTGAATTTATTTAATACACAAGTTTCACAATTTGAGTTGAATTACTGAAATAAATGAACTTTTCCACGACATTCTAATTTATTGAGATGCACCTGTATATATATATATATAAGCATCTTAAATGTTGTCTTAAAATAGTTTTAGATGGACCATCTCATGTCACACCACAGAATGTCAGCCACTCATATGCAAAGTCTATCTGGTTTATTATTTATTTAAATATTTACTAATATTTTTTTTCTATTTTTCATCTCTACTTTTAATAGCCACCAAAGGATAGAAAGGTAAAATAAAGCATAAATAATGTATTTACAGATTTAAGTGTAAAATTAAATTTTTCAAAAACCTTTTTTTTATTTGTATTTTTGTATTATGCTTCATATTATAAATGATTTGCATTTTTAATCCAGTCTGCAAAGAAGAAAGGAGGGGGCCTGAGCAAGGCTGTGAGGGAGAGACTGCAGAGAGGCAGATGAACAAAGACTGAGAGAGGAATGTACCTGCACAAGAAGAATCTGTTATTGTTATTTTATTCACTTCATTTAGCAAATTCTTTAATCCAAACTTGCAAGTGAGGAACACTACAACACAGGTCATTCATCATAATTTCCAACTACTCCATCAGATGTAAATGCTTTAAAGGGATATTTCACCCAAAAATGAAACTTCTGACATTTTTTATTTTTGTTCCAAACCTGTATGACTTACTTTCTTCTGTGGAACACAAAAGGAGATGTTAGGCAGAATGTTAGCCTCAGTCACCATTTACTTTCATTGCATGTTTTTTTTTTTAATACAATGAAAGTGAATAGGGAGTCAGCTAACATTCTGCCTAACATCACCTTTTGTGTTCCACGGAAAGAAAGAAACATGAGGGTGAGTAATTGAATTTTCATTTCTGAGTGAACTTACTTTAAGCATATGAGCAGTAGTGCACATTGAGCTGTATATACTGATTAATTTTGTGTGATGAGTTCGAGTGTGATGATTGATTGATGCATGTCAGAATGTCTGGGCCACAGGACAGAGAGCGCAAGGAAGATGATTTGAATGAACTGCGGCTTATTCTAGCTGAGAATCACACAGCAGTCATCGTGTGGGAATCTGATTGTAGGGAGACAGCTAAGGTACAAGACTCATGTAGCTTTATTCTGATTTTGCAAACAAAGAGGGACAGTCTAAAACAGGGGTCTTCAAACATTTTCAGGCCAAGGACTCCTTGATGGGTAGAGAGACTGAGCCAGGACCCCCGTTACATATTGTATAAAATTGAGTGTTGCATTTTATGCCTATAAAAACATATATTGGTGGTCTTAGCTAGTCTCCCAGCCTGGCCAAGCTGGTTTAAGCTGGGAGGCTAGCTGGTCTTCCAGCCTGACCAGCTGAAAAGTGTTCAAAACACCTCTGAAACCAGCTAACTGACCAGCCTGGCTAGGCTGGGCTACCAGCTAAAAACAGCCAACCAGCTTAGGCTGGTTTTAGCTGGTCGTGTCAGCAGGGTGTACAGCAGGGGTCTGCAACATTTTGGACATGAAGTGACATTTTTAATTTTCCTTGTTAATCCCTGTGCCAAACCTCCTATAAAAAGAAAGAAAAAGACAGACAGGCAGACAAAGACAGACAGAAAAACAGACAGACCCTGTCCATGCAGAATCATCATGTCATCTGCTCAACCGCACAGCGTAACCAACACAAAGCAGACACGTTTACTCACGTGACCCACCACTACAGCGCTGCTAAACCTGATGCATGTCACGCTTTGAGTGGCTCGTGATGAGCAGCGGTCGTGTGAATGGTTTGTCCGGGCTGCGCACTTCTGCTGACTAGTGCTGTTTAGTCACACTTTAAGATTTGGCATGCTAAAATTCATACTTCTCTCTGTCACTATAGCTCGCGTGCGAGTAAGTGATTATTCCAAATGCCAATGGTGGATCAAAAATAATTTACGGACCCCCTGCTGTACCACCGCGGACCCCCCTGGGGGTCCTGTTGACCCCCTGTTGAAGATCCTTGGTCTAAAACCATCAGCAGACACCTCTGCAAAATAACATATTGTGAGATTAGTTGTTTTGTTGTATCAATATTGGGGACCCAAAAGACTGGATTTAAAAATTGGCAGCATGATTTTTTGGTCTGGTCTTTCCAGTGGGCTTGTTATATGAGATGTGACAGCAGTCCAGACTCTTCTCTGCAGCCAGAAATCAACGCCTTCATCACTTTGTGGAGGGAGGACTCAGAAACCCAAATCCAGCGGATCTTGGAAAGCTGTGCTTTGGCTCTTCAGGTTTTCTTGAGGTTTATCTTAGTCAATAACTGATTAGTGATTGTGTAAATTATAAGGGAAAGGTGTTCTCATTAAAAGTGATAAGATATTTACTGACAAAATAGTTATTGATTGATTTCTTCTGAACAGTTGACAGATGAACTGGACTTTCTTATGAGCGGGGGACCAGAGCCTTGTGTTGCTCAGCAGTATCGAGAAACACTCCTGTCACTACAGAGTCTCATTCACTGGAAACTCAACCTGGCCACTGAGGAACTTCTAAAGGTAAGACTTCTGCTGTCTCATAGAGATCCAGAGACCCTTGTGCAGCCAGTGCCCAAAATTAACACGTTGACCCTGTAAGTGGCATACACGATTCATATCAAAGACCTACTAATCCGCCAACAAACTAAATCTTTGCATTTCCTGTATGCAGCTCACCTCTATTTTAACATAGATTGGATGCAACGTCTGTGGTTTTTGCCTTCCATCCAGCACAAAAATTCTCATTCTAACATTGAGACCAGCAACATGCAGACTGTAGTCAAAGATGAAAACGTCATCCTGTGTCTGTGGGCAAACCTCAGCAAAAACCCCAGGTTGGTCTAGCTTCATGTCTTTACAGCATGTCCACATCTTTACTGATGCAGCACCATCTGCTATGAATAATTTCTGTTGGTTTATTCTTATACTGTTAAGAGTTTAGTAAATCTTTGAACACAGAACAATCAGTTAAACTTTCTTTGGTGTGGGATTGCATGTCCTGCCAGTTTTACAATGTCAGGTAATAAGGGAAATACTCTAATATCCATGTTCCATGTGCACTGCAGGTTCAAAGGTTTCCAGTTCCAGGAGGTGGGACTGGGCTTCGAGCTACCCAAACCGCTGGCTGTGAGTGACATTGTTGTTCGGATCCTCCACACATGCTATGAACACCTGTCCCACCACAGCGAGCGAGAGCAGATTAAGAGAAAGAGGTCCATGTTGGGAGGCACTGTCACTCCCCCGTCTGCGAGCCATACTGCAGAGCAGGATGGTAAGCTGGAGGGAGAGGATGATGAAAAAAAATCGCAAAGCAGGTGGATGAAGAGACACGTTCAGTAAAATCAGATGGCAGGAAGGTGATAACTATACCTTTGATCATGCTAATGACTGTTTTCTGTCGGGTTCCGTTGCAGTTTTAATATTAATATGCATGTGTGTGTGTGTGTGTGTGTGTGTGTCTATGCTTGTCAGAAAGAGTTCTTCAATCAAGCAGTTGGAGGAAGGAGAAAGTCATATGGAGATCACCATGGAGAGAGTCACCTCAGGAGTAGAAGCTGGTTGGGTTATCCCTTGTCTTAAGCTCAATCAACAGCACTTGTGGCATAATGTTTATTACCACAAAAATGTATTTCAACTTGTCCCTCCTTTTCTTTAAAAAAAAGCAAAAGTTGAGGTTACAGTGAGGCACTTACAATGGAAGTGAATGGCGACAATGAAAGTGAATGTGGCCAATTTTTGGAGGGTTTAAACACAGAAATGAGAAGCTAATGATTTTACAAAATCACTTCTGTTACAACTCATATTATTTCAGCTGTAAAAATGTTTTTACAATCATTTGAGAGTTTTAGAGTTTGTTGACATTTCCTAGTCATAGCAACGAAGTTGTAAAATTGCCTATAACTGTACACAGAAAAGGTTAGCAAGTGATGTTATCACACTAAAATCATGTTTACACCAATATTGTTTGTCTTGTGGCTATACTTCTGAAAAAGTGAATATTTTAACATTTAAAAATTGGCCCCCTATTTATTTCCATTGTAAGTGTCTCATTGTAACAAATTCTTGCTTTTTTTTTTACATTATGCCACAAATGCTGTCAATTGAGCTTAACTTGTATTAAACCCGGAATATTCCTTTTAGTCAAGGTTGAGCAATTCAAGGTTGAGCAATTTACCACATGGACTCCATTTACACAGCTGGCATTAAAGGAATATTCCGGGTTCAGTACAAGTTAAGCTCAATAGAGAGCATTTATGGCATAATGTTGATTACCACTAATTTTCTTTAAAAAAATCAAGAACATGGGTTGCAGCGAGGAACTTACTGTACAATGGAAGTGAATGGGGCCCTTCTGTAAACCTTAAAATACTCACTGTTTCTACAGTATAGTCATAAGACATAAACAATATATGTGTTAACATGATTTTAATGTATTACAATTGCTTACTAACCTTTTTTGTGTAAAGTTTTTTTTTTTACAACTTCATTACCATGATTACATAATACCATAAACCCTAAAATGACTTTTAAAAACAGCAGAAGAATAATGTAATTGCTTTTATAAAATTATAAGCTTCACACCCTAAAAAAACCTTTAAACCCTAAAACATTGTTCCCATTCACCTCCATTGTTAGTTCCATCACAAGTGGTAAGGCGAGACACCACCATTTACACCTGGTATTAACATGCTTCTCAAATGCATCTCCTATGACCACTTGTGTTCAGATTTCAAGGGGAGGACCTTTGATTTCATGATGATATACATCAATCACTACGTTAGTGTATTACTGCATGATGAAGCACAAAAAAAGTTTTAAAGATAAAGAAAGTGTGATAAAAATCAGTGCACCATTTTTTTCTATTATAGTTGCATTTTATTTGAATCACAAATGTGACATTTCAAGCAGAACATTTTATTTTAGAATTTCATAATATGTCATTTTAGTGTAGGACCTGTATTAAAAGGAGCTTCAGATGTGCATGCTTCTCATCTTTGTCTCTTTATGTCGAAATCAGGCATACTGAAGACCAGTGGTGGGCCGTGCATTTAAAGTCTAGGCCTTCAGGGTGATTCATGCCATTAAGAAAACACAGTTTCACAATGAATAAGACACCCTATGCCTTTGGGCATCATACATTATGTCGCAGCTAACTAATAATACCAACTGATAATTTAAAAACACGTCCACGCACGAAAGCCAGAACTTGAAACGACACTTAATGCTCAAGCAAGCCTAATTTTAACTGCAGCATGACTGTTTTGTGAAATGAACGTCTCCTGAACAGACATTCAAAAATCATAATATTTCATATGAATCTATCAAGGAGGTCTATAATTCCTGGAAAAATCAATCTAATAATGTTTGCGATTTAAATGTTGCTTGCAATAAATTTCGTTTCGTCAGGGTACACGGTTATGCTGTGTTACATTCAAGTTGGATGTGGGACATTCCTACTTGATATCTCCGACCATAAATGCATTCCATTCCCCAATATTCGGAAAATGACTTTTAAGGAAACAAAACTGCAATGCTTCCATTAGCCTAGCAGGGGTTTGACTCTCATTAGAGATGTCTCCTAGCAACCCAACTGATAAACAATGCTGCAGCGCTAGCATTTGTGCTTCAGGTGTACGATTAACAAAAGAGATTATAATGTTTTATACACCTGTTTCTGCAGTTGTTTGTTAAACAAGCTTTAATATCATGTAATGTGGAAACAAACTCATTTATCGATATTACTTAATAAAGTGAATGTTTATCACTTACTTTGTATATCTCCCTGAGTGTCGACATGTTTGTGTGACATCATGCCCCTGCATCTTGGCGAAATTGGTGTTGAGAATTTCTGCACGAGCCTACAAGTTGTAATTCTGACTTCAAGGTGCATTCCATTGCACTTTTCCTAGTTGGAAGTTGTAAAATCCGACTTTCCGAGTTGAATGGAACACAGCACTACTTTTCAAAACTTGATCCGACACTGAATGCTCAAGCAGCCTAATTTACACTTTGAAAACTCCTGATGTTGCTATAACAATGCAAAAAGCACTTACCAATTTGCTTGAGGTAAAAATCAGTCCTCCTTTCCTGTTTAATTAATCAATCGCACGATCATGTAGAACATCTCAGGTTTTTAAATCCATAAGGATCTCTTTCTCAACGGCAATACCAGCAGTGATGACAGCCGACTCGTCAGCAAGATCTCGCGATTTGCTTTCAAATTATGTACATAATTTAAAGCTTGATTGCATCACTCAAGGCCAGCTAGAAGGCCTCGACTGGGACATATCCTAAAGACCACACCCACAAGAACAAATAAATCAATCTGATTGGCTGATGAATCTGACAATCTGACATTAGATGCGAATTCATTTCCACTGTTGAGGGATGTTGTGGAAATTCTGAAGGCCTGAGGGGGTGGAGCTCAGGATCACGCACTGCTTCGGCTTCGGGCATGTTGATTTGTGAAACAATTGTAAGCATCTGCTCACACTGGTTGTAAGCATCAAGGAATAAATTCTGACTAGATAAACTTTTCATTTTTCTCTATTTGTTTGTAGATTAATTAAGAGTGGAAAGCGATTAAAAATACATAGGCAAAAAGGTGATTGAGAATGAAAGGATGAAAAAATATGTATTTATTTGGCATGTTACGCCAGCAGAGAAGGCTTTGCTGGCCCTGAGAATTCTCCACTGCTGAAGACAATCTATAAAGGTTTTGTGCATGTATACATTGTGTGTGCACTTTTTTAAAATTTTCAGATTAGACTGTTAATTCCTTTGTGCCAGTTGTGTTCGGCTTTAAGTCTAAAACTTTTAGCAGAGTGGTTGATAGACGGGCGAGTAGGCGGTGCTTCAGTGTTGTCTGGGGAGCATCAGGACGGATTAGCATTTAAACCTCAATTACAATGTGGTCATGTGTGTTTTTGACTACTTCTGTATGTGGTTTCAGTGACCCGATCATAAAATAATTTGGACCCTGTTTACACCTGTATTTGGTGCTGACCACTGATCAGATCACCTGAAACGCATGTTAATACCAGGTGTAAACGGGGTCATAAAATATCATTTTGCTGTTCAGTATCCTTTTCACTGTAGGAGACAACATGTTTTAATTAGTTATGATCATTAGGGAACATTTGTAGAATACAGCCAATTCCATAACACAATATACACATAAAACATATAGTCCCAGCTCTAAAATCTGATTGGACGAGCCACTTTTAAAGGCATAAAAAATAGTCTATCAATTGTATATCAATGCACCAAGTTCACTAACCTACATTTAGACTAATTGACTATATTACTTGTTAGAAAAATTGGTGATTATTATTATTGAGGATTTTAATCATGTAATATTGGTCTCTTTTTCCATGTTGCTGTTGCCACCATTTTTTAAATCCAGTAAGCCACTCGAGGCCATGTGTGATAGTCCACTCAGCAGTGTGCCATTGCTTACAACACTGATGGAATATCACAGTAAAATACATTATGACCACTAATGTCTTATTGATTAATTATATTCTCTAGATCCAAATGGTTCCATCACATCACCAGCTGAACCTGTGATAGATAACACTGATATGCATGTAGTGGACCTGAAGCAATACACACCCCTAGGCAGAGTCTTCTACTTTGATGCATTCCATCTACTACCACCACAGTCTCACATTGTGAAGGGCTGGGAAATGACACAGGTGCATCTTCATAAATTAGAAAAACATGCATTAATCTTCATCTGTTTCTGTGCTTCTTTAAAGTTATTAGAAACAGGTCTCCGGATGTTTCCCTATCCGACAGAGCAGTCTCGTGTTCAGAGCTCTACCACAGGGAGGCTGGGTGAAAACGGTGCTGTTGCATCCCTACCTGTAGGAGTCTCTGTAGCTCTGCCTGCCTCAATAATGTTCCTGGAGGATCAACAAGTGGCACGCTGGGATCCTATCGGTGACCAATTAACACCATTAATGTGCTACACTGCTCTAATAACAATAATAATGTTTGGTTTGCCCTATAGTCTATTAATGCAATAGAAATATCACATTTTCTCTATTATAAATGTACTGCTTTAAATCCCTCCCCCCACCTATTAAATTCATGTATATTTTTGTACTCCTTACCTGATATTTATTTAAGACTTCCTGGTATCTCGACTCTGAGATGAGTCTTTCATGTTCTGTTTGAAGCAGTGGTTAAATCAATGTCTGGTCACTGGTTTGCTGCAGGTTAGCACTGGAGGACAGACTGCATGTCTGAGACATCTTATGACGCAGAGGCCTGCAGCATCTCCTTTCAGATGAATGCTTTTTATGCCTTCATATTACTGCAGGAGTCCAACGCTAATATGCCTTTCCAGTCATGGGAGCTGAGACTTCTGGGCCATGACTCTGCATTGTTTACAATCACTGGAGCTCTCACTGAAGTCAGCATCTCCATTAAGGCAAGAGAGGCCCTGTCCGATGATAAGACACATTTAAATGCTGTTGGTTCTAAAGACCAACAGCATCCCTTAAATCCAGGCCTTTTTGTGTTAAGTTGTTTTCAGCACATACGCAACAAAGTCCACAGTAAAACAGTAAAATAGGGGACTGTAAAATGTGTTGCCACCAGGGGTGTAAAGTAATGAATTACAAATACTCACGTTACTGTATTTAAGTTTGTACTGTCGTTTTTCCCAGGAATTGTACTTTTTTTAAGTAGTTTAAAAATATTATACTTTTACTTGAGTACATTTTAAGTGCTGTAACTGTACTTTTAATGTGCTATTTTCCCTCATCTGTGTTTGCTACTTACCTGTCCTGATTTTATTTTTATCTATCAACATGATTGGCTAGGGAGAGTCTCGTGACTCCCGTCAAATCACATGTAAAAAAACTTGAACGGCAGCTGTAGATCAGGCGCCAATTGTAATGGATGTGGAGGATGCCTCAAACACATTTTCAACACCTGAACATCACGCCGCACCTGAAAAGGCTTTTCACAGTGAAAAAGGACAATTGCATGATTGTGTCATGTGAGTTTAGCTTGCTCAAGCCAGATATCAGCATTAATCCTGCCTCTAATTTTAAGAAACATATCGAGGTAAATTTCATATTTCTGCTTACTAGATTCTGTGTCTATAACGTAGCCTGTAATTTAGCTATCTATCACTGAGATTATTGGGTTGATGTGAGGGATTAAGGCAATGTTATCAATAGAGCTGGGCAATAAAACAATCTTGATGTTTATCTGAAAAAAAAACAAAAAAAGAGAGATGTCCTCTTTTGAGTAATTTTCTATACTTAGCCTATGTTCTACATTTAGAACATTGGTGTTCATTACATCAATCGCGATAGAAAGACAACCACTGGTTGGTTGATCTAGATAAAATATAAAAGGTTTTTATTTCCTGATGTCTGTAGCTGTGTGCTGTTTGATTGACAGGCAGCTAATGTTTGTGCGCTAATGCGGGTACGCGATTAAATGGTCAAATACACTTTATAATTTCGCCAATGCCCGTCTTGGTGAGGCATTAATGTAAACACAGTCAGTTTGGTCTAAAGTGAACGTAAACAGTGGGACAAAAAGCGTATTTGTATCAAAATGTCAGACTTGAAGTGTACATGTAAACGAAATGAGCACTGTCTAGTAGGTTATGTCATATATATTAAGGCTATTAATCAAACAACAATAACAAGGAAACGAGAAAACCACTCACTACTTTTGGCTAAATAACTTGAGTAGCTTTAAAAGCATTAATGTAATAGAATAAAACAGTAATATTTTTAATAATAATATTTTTTTAATAATATTGTTAGTTTTTTTTTTTGTATAATACCGACCCCTGATGTAGAGAGTGTGTTAATCTGTATAATAAATTACCAGGAAAGTAGAGATGATGAAATATTTTATAATTATGCTTAGCCTTTATAAAGTTTTTTCTAATGCCTGATAGAAAAGTATCAACCTTTTTAGACCAGTACTTCAGGCAGGATATTCCACCAGTCACAAACTTCAGAAAATTGTGCATCATGAATTAGAATGAGAACACAACTATTGCTGGGCTTAAAAGATACAAGAACTAAATCAATGTGGGACATTGTATCTCAAAAGGAGGACAATGTGGCCCCCCATGGGCTACTTAAAGAAATAGTTTACTCAAAAATGAAAATCCTCTCAACATTTACTCACCCTCATGCCATCCCAGATGTGTATGACTTTCTTTTTTCAGCAGAACACAAATGAAGATTTTTAGAAGAATATTTCAGCTCTGTAGATCCATACAATACAAGTGAATGGATGCCAGAATTCTGACTCTCCAAAAAGCACATAAATGCAGCACAAAAGTAATCCATATGACTCCAGTGGTTAAATCCATGACTTCAGAAGTTACTGTATATGGTGTGGGTGAGAAACAGATCAATATTTAAGTCCATTTTTGCTAGAAATTATTTTCCCTGCCCAGTAGATGGCAATATGCATGAATAATGTGAATCACCAAAAACAAAAGAAGAAAGTGAAAGTTAAAGTGGAGATTGAGAATTTATAGTAAAAATTAACCTGTTTCTCACCCAACCTATCACAACTCTTCTGAAGTCGTGGATTTAACCACTGGAGTCACATGGATTAGGCTACTTTTATGCTGATTTATGTGATTTTTGGAGCTTCAAAATATTGGCACCCATTCACTTGCATTGTATGGACCAAAAGAGCGGAGATATCTTATAGAAGAAAGAAAGTCATACACATCTGGGATGGTATAAGGGTGACTAAATGATGAGAGAATTTTCATTTTTGTGTGAATTATTCCTTTAAAGCCCGATGTGGCCCCTGTACCAAACAGCTGCTCTACCGCCTCTATTGTGCGGGACATGACGCACCAAGTGACCCTGCTTTTTTAGTTTTTTGTTTTTTTGTTTTTGCATTCCTTGAATTGTTTTGAACATGTTTTACACGCAACAATAACTCTCTCAGTCAGCATTTAGGAAAATTTAGACCCTACATATAAACTGATTTTATTGTAATTGTTTCATACATTATGATATTGAAAATAACTTTCATCTTTTCATTTCTGTAATCATGTTGCCCTTTTATTTATTTTTTATCAGATTCATGTAGTGTTTACAGTATCATAGATAAGTGATGCATTTTAAAAGTTGTCAATCACAAACACCTATAAAATACCTAGATTTTTTTATTCTTTCTGGCAAACAACCATAAAAGGGAATGTAAATTAAGGTATGTGTGCTACATTTTTAAATTGCAACATAGAGTTTTTATTATAAAGGGGCATAGTTTCGCAACACAGTACTCAATACTCACTACTCATGAGTACTTTTAAATGAGCTACTCTTTTACTCTCACTTGAGTAGTTTTTAGGACAGGTACTTTTACTCTACTCAAACTAAATTTTTAAAGAAGTAACAGTACTTTTACTTGAGTATTATTTTTCAGTACTCTTTCCACCCCTGGTTGCCACCTATGAATAATCTTAAGTATTGAGACATCTAGCTGTTTCTCTCATAGGGTAAGCTGTGTATGCTGTACATAGAGGATGCAAAGGGACTGGATCATCTACTTGGGAATTGGATGAGCCCTCAAGCACTACAGAAGACCATGAGGAGAGCTGGGATCAATGTATTTGTGAATGAATATTCAGACAAATATGTCAGTGTGATAGTTCTCTAGCTTTCTTTCAAAGAGGGAGCAGGAGTCAGACAAACAATTCACTGAGTCTTTTATTCTCACACTTTTCAGTAAATACCCACATACAAGATGGCTTTTCAGCACACCCGATCACACACACACTGTCAGGTTTGTGTGTAGCTCTCTCTCTCTCCTCCAGTGGTCTGGATTGCCCTCTTATCCCTCTCCAGCTCTCACTGCAACACAAAACAACTGTTAGAGATAATTTCCCACAGGTGTCAATCCTTACCGCTCTTCCTCTCCCAGCCTCACTCTCTACAGACGTACATAGGTCCCCCTCGTGCTGCAAAAACAGTGCCAAACTGCATCTCAGAATAGCATTCTGAGATGCTATTCTTCTCACCACAATTGTACAGAGCGGTTATCTGAGTTACCGTAGACTTTGTCAGTTCGAACCAGTCTGGCCATTCTCTGTTGACCTCTCTCATCAACAAGGCATTTCCATCCACAGAACTGCCCCTCACTGGATGTTTTTCGTTTTTGGCACCATTCTGAGTAAATTCTAGAGACTGTTGTGCGTGAAAATCCCAGGAGATCAGCGGTTACAGAAATACTCAAACCAGCCCGTCTAGCACCAAGTCATTAAAACTAATTTTTTGACCACTCCACAGATTTCATATTAGCAAATTATAGTTTTGGCAAGTCGTTTAGGACATCTACTTTGTGCATGACACAAATAATTTTTCCAACAATCGTTTTCAGACAGACTGTTTCACTTTTAATTGACTACAATTCCAGTGGGTCAGAAGTTTACATTCACTAAGTTAACAGTGCCTTTAAGCAGCTTGGAAAATTCCAGAAAATGATGTAAACCTTTAGGCAATTAGCCAATTAGCTTCTGATAGGCTAATTGGAATCAATTGGAGGTGCACCTGTGGATGTATTTTAAGGCCTACCTTCAAACTCAGTGCCTCTTTGCTTAACATCATGGGAAAATCAAAAGAAATCAGCCAAGACCTCAGAAAAAAATTGTGGACCTCCACAAGTCTGGTTCATCCTTGGGAGCAATTTCCAAACGCCTGAAGGTACCACATTCATCTGTACAAACAATAGTACCCAATATACAATGTATAAAGACCATGGGACCTCATACGTTCATCGTTTACCGCGTTTCGGGTTTTCCGCTTTTCTACTGTTTCATCTGTGTGTATTTTACCTGTTGTTGCTGGCGCCTAGCTCGAGTCTGTGTTTGTAGCCTGCTAGCTTTTTTTAGCATCGCTTATCTCTCTGTTTTCAGCTTTTAATTCTTAACATCTGCCATTTTTCAGTGCGCATCGGGTTTTCCCCTGCATTTTCCTCATGCATCCGCTTTCTGTTTTTATCGTGATTAAACTCACCCATTTTTCTCTTCTGTGTTACACGGATTATTGCATCAATCTCAAAGCACTGCTTATCAAGAACAACCATAACAACTAACAATTGCGTGAGGGATTCACATTGATCTCAAACCCTCACCGCTCAAGAATAATCAACAACAACTACAACAAACAATTGCAGTAAGTCATGGCTTCCACTCAAGTTATTTCTTCCTGCATTGCATGTCACATGTTTACTATAGCTTCTTCCGTCAGCAGTGAGGGATTCAAATGTGATGAATGTAAGGAATTAGTCAGGCTGACGGAGAAGGCTAATGAGTTAGAGACACACATCGAACGCTAGTGGAGGTCCGTGAGAAAGAGAAGTCGGTAGATACTGTTTTGGATGCGGGTAGTACAACGAGCAATACACACACTTTGGTTCCGGCTCTAGAGCCCCCGCAGCAGAGCGTTTGTGTGATGTCTTGGTGGCATACTCGCTCAGCAAAGCAACACCACTCTCCGTTCCTGTTAAGGTTTCCAATCGATTCTCCCCACTCAGTGATGCACCCACTGAGAATCATGTTGAAAGATCCCTAATAATTGGTGATTCTATTGTAAGGAACGTGGAAATAGAGACTCCAGCCACTATTGTTAAATGCATTTCTAGGGCATGAGCATTTGACATCAGATCAAATTTGCAAATGCTGGCTAATACTAAATGTAGATTTTCTAAAATTGTTATTCATGTTGGCACTAATGATGTCCGGCTTCGCCAGTCGGAGCTCACTAGAGATAATGTTAAAGAGGTGTGTGAACTTGCAAAAATGATGTCAGACACTGTAATATGCTCTACCCCCCTCCCTGCTCGTCGTGGTGATGAGGTTTATAGTAGATTAGTGTCACTGAATGGCTGGATGTCTGAGAGGTGTCTGGAGAATAGCATAGGATTTATAGACAGTTGGAAGAATCTTTGGGGTAGACCTGACCTGCTAAAGAGAGACGGACTCCATCCCTACAGGGAAGGTGCCGCTCTCCTCTCTAGTAATTTGGCTCATAGTCTTAATAATGATAGTATTTGACTAACTGGTTAATCCGAACGTGTGCTAGCTGCCTTGAGACATCACACAGGTCACATAAACTACAACACAGAGACTGTATCACCTAGATATCACATAGAGACAGTCTGTTCCTCGAACTACCAAACACAAAACTCTCACTAAATAATCTATTTAAACTAATATAATCATCTGGTTTAAGTCAGGTTTTAGACAATATTGTTATAAACATGAGCCTCGTCTGAAGGGTCGAGGAAGAGGTGTTGCTACAATTTACAGTGAAATTTTGGGTGTTACTCAGTGGACAGGATATAAGTTTAAGACTTTTGAACTAATAATGCTTAATGTGACACCGTCAGATATAATAAAAAAATTAAAAATTAAAAAAAAATCATCTTTTGCCCTTACTACAGTATATAGCTGGGCCTTATTCTGATTTCCTTGGTGAATTTGCTAATTTTTTATCAGATCTTGTAGTTACTGTAAATAGAGTTTTAATTGTTGGTGACTTCAACATTCACACAGATAATGAAAATGACACATTGGGATTAGCATTTATCGATATTCTCAACTCTCTTGGAGTCAGACTAAATGTGACAGGACCAACTCATCGCCATAATTATACGCTAGATTTAATTCTGTCATATGGAGTTGATGTTGATACTATAGAAATTCTTCCGCAGAGCGAAGATTACCTTGTCTCTTGTATGCTGCGATCAGCTAATGTTACTCAATCTACACCATGCTATCGTTCAGGTAGAACTATTCTTTCGACCACTGAAGGTAGCTTCACTACTAATCTTCCAGATCTATCTCATACACTCAATAAGCCCCTAGAAGTCTAGAAGAACGATGAAATAACAGAAAATATAAATACAGTCTTCTTTAGCACTCTTGATAGTGTCGCCCCCCTTCGATTAAAGAAAAAAGCCCTGCACCATGGGACAGTGATCACACACATGCTCTCAAGAGAGCAGCTCGGACAATGGAGTGCAAGTGGAAGAATACAAAATTAGAGGTATTTCGCAGTGCATGGAAGGATAGTGTCTGTAGCTACAGACAGGCACTAAAAGTTGCCAGTTCAGCATATTTTTAGCAAACTCATAGAAAATAACCACAACAATCCTAGGTGTTTATTCAGTACTGTGGCTGAATTGGTTAGGAATAAAGCCTCAACTGAACCAGATATTCTGTCACAGCACAATAGTAATGACTTCATGAATTTCTTTACTGATAAAATTTAAATAATCAGAAATAAAATTGGAATTATGCAATCATCTGTCACAGTACCTCAGAAAACAGTGTCTCATAATTTTCCTCATGTGCAACTTCAATCCTTCACTGTCAAAGGTCATGAAGAGCTAACAAAACTTATCAAATCATCAAAAGCCACAACACGTATGTTAGATCCAATACCAACTAAGCTCTTAAAAGAGGTATTGGCTGTAATCTCAGAACTTCTTAATATTATTAAGAATACTCCTCGCTCTCTTTAGGACATGTCCCAAGAAACTTTAAAATGGCAGTTATCAAACCACTTATTAAGAAGCCACAACTTGATCCTGGAGAACTGACTAATTATAGACTGATTTCAAATCTCCCGTTTATGTCGAAAATACTAGAAAAGGTAGTGTCCTCCCAACTATGTTCATTTCTACAGAGAAATAGTACATATATGAACATTTTCAGTCAGGATTTAGGCCCCATCACAGTACAGAGACTGAACTTATCAGAGTTACAAATGACTTGCTCTTATCATCTGATTGCGGCTGCATTTCACTTCTAGTGCTTTTAGATCTTAGTGCTGCCTTCGACACGATAGATCACAACATTCTCTTGAATAGGCTAGAGAATTAGGTTGGCATTTGTGGACTTGCATTAACATGGTTTAGGTCCTATTTAGCAGGCCTCTACCACTTGTAAATGTAAATGAGGAATTGTCAAACCAAACAAAAGTATGGAGTGCCACAGGGATCAGTTTTAGGGCCTCTGCTTTTCTCCTTGTATATGCTTCCCCTGGGAGATATTATCAGGAATTGTGGAATAAGTTTCCACTGTTATGCTGACGATACCCAACTTTATATTTCTTCAAAACCTGACGAAATTTCACAATTCTCCATATTAGCAGAATGTATCAATGAAATCAAAGATTGGATGGCCAGAAATTTCCTTCTACTCAATTCTGACAAAACAGAGGTACTAATTATGACAAAACCTCTAAAAACAAGTCACTAAAATATAATTTGACTCTTGATGGATGTACTGTTACATAGTCTTCAACAGCGAAGAACTGAGGTGTTATATTTGATACCAATCTGTCCTTTCAAAATCAAATTACCAATGTTTGTAGAACAGCATTCTTCCACCTAAGAAATATTGCTAAATTACGACACATGCTCTCTGTTGCTGATGTCGAAAACTAATTCATGCATTCATGACCTCAAGACTAGATTATTGTAATGCATTACTGGGAGGATGTCCAGCAAGATCAATAAATAAACTTAAGTTGGTTTAAAATGCAGCAGCTAGAGTGATGACTAGAACCAATAAATATGATCATATTAGCCCCATTTTATCTTCGTTACATTGGCTACCTGTTAATTTCGTATTAATTTTAAAATTCTGTTAATTACGTACAAAGCTTTGAATGGTCTAGTTCCGCAGTACTTAAGTGACCTTCTGCCTTCTGCTATATTCTATCACGTTCATTACGGTCGCAAAATTCTGGCCTATTAATAGTTCCTAGAATATCAAAATCCACAAAAGGAGGTAAATCCTTTTCATATTTGGCTCCTAAACTATGGAATAGTCTCCCTAACACTGTTTGAGATGCAGACACACTCACTCTGTTTAAGTATAGACTAAAGACTCATCTATTTAGCCAGGCACACACCTAATTTATCCTTCAACTCACAATTAGGCTGCTTTAGTTAGGTCTGCCGGAACCAGAAACACTGATCATGATCTATAACTCTGCAATAAATTGAATGGCATCTATGCTAATATTATTCTATTTGTATCCCCTCCTCAACCTTGGGACTCCTATCCTGAGGCCACCAGAACCGGCTGAATCCAGCTTCATTCCTGCTTCGTGTTGGACTCCACTGCTACGTGTCTCTGAGTGATGATGACTAAATGCAGCCGGTGCCAGCCAAACATCACTTCAGTCTATTACGATGGACTTCAGAGGATGAACTGATGCCAACTCCAACCATAAGACATGGAATACATCATGTGCCATTGCCTGAACCTTGGACTTAGTATAGACCTCACCAAAATTACCAGCCGGATAAATTGCGACGCACCTCACTGATCTCTGCCTGCATCACCTCGGTGTAATGATGGACTACACTCTAATAATGGAATACATGGACTATCAATTAATTGCCAACAAAACTTCATCAGCCAACTAACAAAGGACAATGCATCTATGTGAATTTCTGCAGTTAATCCAGGATTAACTTCAAAGACATTAGTCATAAATCTTACAGATTTTACAAAATCTTACAAAAGTTTAAACACTGGCCCTTAAAACTTACTTAGTTTAATAATTTTAAACCATGACTTGCACTATACATAATTAAGTAATATTGGAATTATATTCATGATGTTAGCCAGAGGGGAACTGGCCCCACAGTGGCCCTGGTTTCTCCATTAACCAAAATCTTCTGGAGTTTTGTGTTCCTTGACACAGTCACCTTCAGCTTGCTCACTGGGTTTCAAAATACAATTATTATTTAATTATTTTTAAACACAATTCACAATCGTATTTTATCAAACTACACAATGATGACTAAGACATTATAGACATTACAGTTTCATTTTCTGTTAATGCATGATTTTCTGTAAAGCTGCTTTGAAACGATGTGTGTTGTGAAAGGCGCAATACAAATAAAAATTACTTAAGTTTGGAGGAAAAAGGGTGAGGCTTGCAAGCCGAAGAACACCATCCCATCCGTGAAGCATGGTGGTGGCAGCATCATGTTGTGGGGGTGCATTGCTGCAGGAGGGACTGGTTCAATTCACAAAATAGATGGTATCATGAGGAAGGAAAATTATGTGGATATATTGAAGCAACATCTCAAGACATCAGCCATGAAGTTAAAGCTCGGTCGCAAATGGGTCTTCCAAATGGACAGTGACCCCAAGCATACCTCCAAAGTTGTGGCAAAATGGCTTAAGGACAACAAAATCAAGGTATTGGAGTGGCCATCACAAAGCCCTGACCTTAATCCAATAGAAAATTTGTGGGCAGAACTGAAAAAGCTTGTGCGAGCAAGGAGGCCTACAAACCTGACTCTGGTGTAACTGTTCTGTCTGGAGGAATGGGCCAAAATTCCAGCAACTTATTGTGAGAAGCTTGTGGAAGGCTACCCAAAATATTTGACCCAAGTTAAACAGTTTAAAGGCAATGCTACCAAATACTAACGAAGTGTATGTAAACTTCTGACCCACTGGGAATGTGATGAAAGAAATAAAAGCTGAAATAAATCATTCTCTCTACTATTATCCTGACATTTCACATTCTTAAAATAAAGTAGTGATTCTAACTGACCTAAGACAGGCAATGTTTTCCACAATAAAATTTCAGGTGTATGTTAACTTCTGACTTCAACTGTGTGTATGTATATATACACATACACACAGTATATATAAACTTATTTGATTATATGACTTTTAGCATATCTATAATTTTTTTGTCCATCTCTAGGACCCATTAATAGAGCACACAGTGTATGAACAAATGGCCCTAATGTCCTCAGCCGTGGCTTTTTCCTGGAGCCGCTGGAATTCACAATGTGGCCAAGAGCACCTTGTCCTTCAGGTATGTTCCCTAAATGCACCGCTATATGCAAACTAAAACACTATTCCCGTGTCGTCTACCTAATAATGCTATTTAAACCATTGGCTATATTCTTTGTGGGTACTTCTGACCTTTAACCCTCCTCTCTTGCAGGCATGTGAACAGCTGTAGGCAGGGTCTGTGGCTGAGGAGGCGTGGTCTCTGTACCTGCTGGGTGCTCAGAGTAATCAGCTTCTGGAAATGGAGCATGATGACAGATTCTCCACGGAGCTGGCCGAGGGCACAGAGTTCCACTCCACCTTTGTGCACATGCTCAGACAGGACATGAGCAGCGAGGGCCAAGCCACAGCCCGCCAATCTTACTATCTCTGCACAGACACCGTACAGAGGCTCCTGTGTGTGACACATGTGCTAACATACTCCTGAGAAGAGAGACATCCAGAGGCACACATACGAACACATCTAAAACATCTCTGGATACCTGTTCTGATCTAGAGATATGGTCATTGCAACACCTCAGTTATATGCAGAGTAAAGAAAAGTAATACAAATGACAAGTGTCAAAATTTAATTCGAGAGATCTGTTATACCTGAATGAAGACCCTGTATATTGCCCCATTAGACCAGCAAGTGGAGCCGCCATACGTTTTGGATGATTGGATCACAAATGCAATCAATATTAATTGAATATTCCGGGTTCAATATGAGTTAAGCTCAATCAACAGCATTTGTGGCATAATGTTGATTACCACAAAAATTAATTTTGACTCCTCACATTAACTTCCATTGTAAGTGCCTCACTGTGACCCAGATTCTTGCTGTTTTTTTTTTTGTTTGTTTGTTTTGTTTTTTTAAGAAAAGGAAGTGCAAGTCAAAATTCATGTTTGTAGTAATCAATATTATGCCACAAATGCTGTCGATTGAGCTTAACTTGTATTGAACCCGGAACATTCCTTCAATGTAAAAAAAATAAATAAAAGTGGATGAATCTTTCAAGATGATGCCTGGCTCAACCCAAAATCCAAAGAAAAAAAAAAAAATCTATTTTGCTTATATTTATATACAGTGCATTCAGAAAGTATTCAGACCCCTTCATTTTTCACATTTTGTTATGTTGCAGCCTTATGCTAAAATGTTTTTTTTTTTTTTTTTTTTTTAAATGTCCACATCAATCTACACTCCATACCCCATAATGACAAAGCGAAAACCAGATTTTTGATAACTTTGCAAATGTATTATAAAGAAAAAACTTAAATATCACATTGACATAAGTATTCAGACCCTTAACTCAGCACCTTTGGGAGCGATTATGGCCTTAGTTTGGATTAAGTATTTTTGGGTATGATGCGACAAGCTTTGCACACCTGGATTTGGGGATTTTCTGCCACTCTTTTCTGTAGATCCTCTCAAGCTCTGTCAAGTTGGACAAGACCGTATGTGGACAACCATTTTCAGGTCTCTCCAGAGATGTTAGATTGGATTCAAGTCTGGGCTCTGGCTGGGCTACTCAAGGACATTCACAGAGTTGTCCCTAAGCCACTCTTGCATTGTCTTGGCTGTGTGCTTAGGGTAATTGTCCTGTTGGAAAGTAAACCTTCTGCCCAGTCTGAGGACCAGAGCGCTCTGGACCAGGTTTTCATTAAGGATCTCTCTATTTTGCTGTGTTCAGCTTTCCTTCAACCCTGACCAGTCCCCGCTGCTGAAAAACACCCCCACATCATGTTACCACCACCATGCTTCACCGTTGGGATGGTATTGCGCAGGTGATGAGCGGTGCCTGGTTTCCTCCAGACATGATGCTTGGAATTAAGGCCAAACAGTTCAATCTTCATTTCATCAGACCTTCATCAATCTTGTTTCTCACAGTCTGAGAGTCCTTTAGGTACTTTTGTGTGTCTTGCACCGAGGAGAGGCTTCTGTCTGGCCACTCTGTCATAAAGCCCAGATCAGTGGATTGTTGCAGTGATGGTTGTCCTTCTGCAAGTTTCTCCCATCTCCACACATGACCTCTGGAGCTCAACCAGAGTGACCATCAGGTTCTTGGTCACCTCTCTTACCAAGGCTCTTCTCCCCTGATTGCTCAGTTTGAAAAAATGTCACCTATTTCAATTACAGTGAAGCACATTTTCTCACTGTTGTACTATAAAAAAAAACAAAAAAAAAAAAAAAAAAAAATTAATTCTCATTACTGTAATTTGAAAAAAATATATATATATTTGTTGTCCTACCTTTAATTTAAGATTTCAATTTAATAAAATGACATTTATTGAAGACTTACCAAAAAAAAAAAAAAACATCCCAGTGCATTACAATAATTTGAATTGCCATGAAAATATATTCCACAACAATGAATGGCATGATGCAAAAAATCCTAATGATCATAAAAAATATGCTTCATTTTAAGTAAAAAAAAAAAAGTTTTTTATTTTTATTTTTAGCTCAAATATGATCTTGTTTTTGTAAGATTTACTTAAAAGAAATGTATAGTTAAAATTTGAGGATATTAGAGATTGATTCCATTTACCTAATTTTATTTCACTGCTTTGAACATGCAATCAAATGTTTAGGCATGAGTTTATGCAGACTGACTGAAGCCTCAGGATCTATTTTGTTTTTCTGCAGTAAATATTGCGATTAGTTGGATCAGTTTCTTTTATTGTGCAAAGTTTCGCTCCCCATCTTTGGAACATACAAAAGTGTATGAATTTATAATGAACACCAAACCAACATCTCCACGAGGATTAAAAACCACATGTTTGAAACAATAGAAAAAAAGAAATGTATCTACAGCAGTAAAACTGTAAAATAATAAGTTAACTTAAAATGTTTTTTTTAAAAAGGGCATCTCAATACTCTTTCAATCTGGTGATAAAAACATAGTGATGAAGAAAAAAGCTTTAAAAATGAAGTCTTTTCAGGTAACCATTGTGCTGATGTCAACTGCCTCTACGGGGCAGTCTGCAAATCTCACCTAAATGCAAATTTATAGTGTGATTGGCCAGTACTGTCATAAAACAAAATATATTAAACACTTTCTGTACACAGCATCTCTACGAAGCTCCAAGCAGTCCACCATTTTCAGCACATCCCTTTTAAGTCACCCACATTTTTCTTTCCCATCAGTAAGAAATGATCACAAAGTGTTCTAATAGATGTATAGGCAGCAGTGTTGTAGCTCATATTCTAATTCAGAGTTCTTTGTCTCCTAGTGCCTTTATGTAAGTGCGTACAGGTCAAACTCTCATTCACCGGAAGCTGACCGGCTGCTGCGGTCTGTTACACAGGAGGTTGGCCGTTGTGCCTTAGCCCTGTGTAGGGCCACAGAAGCTGCTGGATGGCCATCCATGAGTCCCCGGTACCCACAGGTGCTGCGTCCACTGCTGGCTGTAACATCAAGCTCGCCAACAGGGCCAGGAGAGCAGCTAGCACTACAAACAAGGCCATCCAAATCCAAACACCTCTGGTGCCTCTAGACACTGCAGGCCTCACCTCTGTCAGACTGGGAGCAGTGCGATCTGTTGGGCTGGGACTGGGGCTGGGAGGGAAAATGAAAGAAATATATTGGCAAGTACATCAGCATAATTTCAGCAACAGGAAGCAAGGTGTTTTGCAAGTTATTGTAATCATGCAGGCATCTCAGCTGCAGAAACAGAAAATTAATATATAACCTTAGGACAGAAACATGCTCTATGTAAGCAAGCAAACACAAATGCATGGCCAACGCATTGCAAGTGCACCTTCAAATGTCTGTGTCATTAAACGAGATGTGTTATTATTCAGGTAGCTAGCTATGTGTCGACAGTCTAAGCAGCTGTCACTTGCTCAGCAATATTCTCTTCAAACTGTTGTTACTCCATGACAGTAATTGACCTGAAAGTAGTGATGTTTCTTTTGTAAACAAATCAGTCTTTTTGAACAAATCATTTAAGTGAACGAATCGTTCTCTTTCACTTCCATACACTGACTCATATTCTTCATTCACTGACATCTCTTCCTTTCGAAGCCATTGAGCTGCTTTGGTGGCTTTTCATGCCTGTAAAGACTGTGAAAGAGCATATGATTTGCTTCACCCACTAAACGAATACACAATTCACTGAACCAGCCAAGTCGTCGTTTGAGTCTGAATGAGATTAGATGTCTCATTCATAAACTAACTGAATGTACTGGTATACTCGTACTAAATGAATGAATCACTCAGTCATCTTGTTCGTGAATAAGGATCTTCTGACTGAACGAGAAGAGGCATTTCGTTCGTTCAGCTCAGTATGCAAGTCAATTGTGCTCAACTCTTCTAAATGTACTGGTACACTCGATCGCGAACAAAATGAATGAATCAGTCATCTCGTTCAACGAGAAAAGGGGCCGGATGAATCATGAATAAAAGTGAGTGATGGCCACACATTGCAATGACATATTGATGCTATTGAAACGTATAATTATTTTTTAGGCAACTATTGTTGTCTTTTTTTGTATCGCTTGATAAAAAGTTGTGCTTAGCAGTTAACAATATGATAGATATGCTTTGCTGTCATTTCTGGGAAAACACTTTAACACTGCCGTGCTGAAGTCTTTAAGTAGATTTGTAGACACGCAAATTTTAATGAAAGATAATTAGACTTGTTCTGGTATGAATGAATTTGTGCTTTTGGTTCAATGCAATAACTTGTTCAAAACATAAAAGACTTTGCAGTCAAATTCTAAAAACAATTTGCAGAAACTGTTAATGAAAAAAATCTATAAAAAACTATTTTTGGTAAACGGATTCAAAAGACTTGTCACTGGTATGAATCTAAATCCCCACCACTACCTGAAATAGAAAGTGTAGCTGTAGACAGTTTACACTAAGAAACGTTATAGCACCCCCTTGTGGCAATAATAAGAATACAACACTTGTGTTGCATTATGAATTGCTTTGATACGTTTCAGAATACAACAACGCATAAAATAAAGATTTGTATGTTTATAAAAATGTTGTATGTTTCTGGCATTAGAAAAAATTGGAAATATACAAAGCTGGTCTCCAATCAACAATGCAAAATAAATAGGAATTGTAACATGTTCAGCAGCACAGACAGTAATACAGTTGATAATCATGTTGGCATGTACAGCAGAGACGGCTGAGGCAAGAGCACATTGTTTCACAGCCCTAAAGAAAAAATGTTGAGCATTCAGAGGAATGTGAAAAATTACAGCTGTTACTGAAAGCAATGTTTGACAAAGTATGTGAGAGCTCATATAAAAGACAGGATATTTCTTGGAACAGGAACACTGGATAAACATTATAAATATTTTGAAAGTTAGTGAATATATTTTTACAATTCAACAGACTCCTGTTTAAGAAAATACCACAGAGAACTTCAGCACACAACTGTGGAATCAGGATACAAATGCCTTACAATTTTCCAGATGGAATCCACAACTGTTTTTCACCTGTGTGTGTGGGGGTGGGGATATGTAAGATATACATTTTGTCAATTTTCTCACCCTCACAAATGACTTTCTTCCCTGGAACACAAAAAAAATGTTAGGCAGAATGTTAGCATCAGTCACTATTTGCTTTCTTTCCCTGCAATGAAAGTGAATGATGACAGGTTGTCAGTCCCTAACATTCAGCCTAACATCTCCTTTTGTGTTTCACGGAGCAAAGAAAATCATATGGCTTTGAAACAACATGGGGGTTATAAATTACAGAATTTTCATTTTTGGGTGAACTATCTCTTTAAGAATTTAATCTTGAGCAAACTGCATCTATGAAACCACAGCTGGGCTGCTCAGATTATTTGCTGCAAACCGAAGCTGAAGACATGCAGTGTTCATTTTGTGAATGCAAAGCAGAAGAGCTATGGTGCCCCATGTCCAATCACAAAAGGTTAGATTTCCTTTGCTTAGCTATAGGAGCTAAATGTAGCAACATTACTGTCCAAAATCCTCCATTTTTTAGTAAAGCCGGAACTTTGAAGTAGAACAATTAATACGGAGACAGGGAGGCGGCAGGTACACTAACGTCTTGGCTGGCATTATGAAGGAGGTGATTTTGTTGCCTAGGTCAGTTATACTAGTCCTTCTGTCCTCTGGTTCCTCTTTCCACTCCACCTCTGAGTGCGAGTCAGTGTCATATCCATACCTGTGCAAAGTTCACAACGCTGAAACCTAGCACTGATCGTCCACCATCTTGGCTCAAGACCTCGATTGTTGCTCAGCATGCATTGAGCTTTCAATGGCACAATTAGTTTGCGGCTGTAATATGAAAGTGGAATGGTGGCCGAAAGACGAACAGTACACATGTTCTTCACAGGTTACCTTACCTGCTCATCAGAGTTGGCTCGTCAATGTCAGCCCAAGTACCCGAGCTAATGAAGCGCTTTAGGGGTGGCCTCTTGGCTGCCATGTTCCTGTAAAGCGGTCAACACACAACCATGATATCCTTTCCCACAGTGCGGAGACGTGCACGGTGTTAGGTTAGATTGGTATAAAAACAATCAGTATGAAACCTCTCATATTAAAGTGCTCATCTGGGACCAGTTGTCTACCTTAGTCATTCAGTGCCTAGGATTCAGTGCTTTTGTCATATTTTCTGTAGCTTAACTGGTAGAACATGGTGCTAGCAACAGCAAATTCAAGAGTTTGATTTCAAGAGAACACATAAAATGATAAATGTATAATTGAATGAACGCACTTAAAAGTGGCTTTGGATAAAAACGTCTGCCAAATGAACATAGTTTGTCACCCTAGCCAATTGTTGAGACTTTTTGTAGCAAAGGGACAAAATGAAGGTGATTTGTTGAACATTTGCTCCCAACAGCACCTACTCTTTTGCCTTTACTTACCATGACGACTGGTGGGAGAGTCTCTCTGCCTCCATATCTGCTGTGTCTTTGAGCTTTGAATTCAAAACAGAGGTTATACAGATATTCCAGTTGTCTTCAAGCAAAAGTATTTCTCTGTGACCCTTTAACAAACTGGACTCCTCACCATGTCAAAATGGGTGTGTCCTCCACTGCTGCGGGGCAGGGCAGCTATACTAATGCGTCGGCTAGTGACCTTAGGACAGAACACACAGTAAAATCGAGCTCTGTGAGACAATTAACATGGTGCGTTTTTGTGCCTTAACTCACTTTGAAAAGTTGTGCGGTTGACTGCTTCTTGTTCCTAAAATCATCTGCAAGCACAAAAGAAAACAAAGAATTAACCAAACAGCCATTGTTGACAAGTAGATTCAAAATGTCATGTTTTTCACACTGTTTTTCCACTAATTAAACACAAGAAAGAAGACTATATCATACTTTCACTATTGTATAGTAAAGAAATACAGTAGAGGTAATCTGTAATATTATTTACTGATATAAATTTAATTAATTTTAATGCATGTAAAATGCCACGAGGGGACTTCAATAAACACTTTCAATGTGTGTTTTAGAGAAATTTACTTAAACAGAAGGTTTGGGCTCATTCACAGAGATGTATTGAATATACCCAATCTAACGCCGGTGTCTTAATGCTTCTAGACTCGCAAGTCACAAGACAAGGAAGGATCGTGAAACTATTGACATGGTCTTTGGGAAACTTAATGGCCAAATAAAAACCGCACTAAAATCACTGTTTCTTAAATTTTTTAAAAAACTTCTTAATTTCATATTTCAAGCAAAATCATCGCAAATATATTTTCAATATTCAATATACCCCCCTTCAGCCCTATTCTGTAATACTGTTGAGTGTATACGTGTAAGTATGAGTATTACCCCTCTCAGTGTGGAACCCAAAGGACCTCTCGTTCGGCGTGAGGTTCTCCCTGAGCTCTAAAAGTTCTGCATGCTCCTTGGTGTACATCCTCCTCAGGTTCTCTACGTGCTGAATCATCACCTCCACCGCTTTACCCACCCTGCTCTCCTACACATATGAAAATACTTTGAAGTAAACAAACAAGCTACTGTGCTGATCTTTAGCAGGCCCTTTTAGCAGCACTTTGAAGAATCTTAGTAAATCGGGTGGTAACACTAACCTGATGAATGGCCCCAAGCATCTCTGAACGACTAGAAACTCTGGTCATGGACTGGTTGAGGAACTCCAGGTTCTTCTGCAAGCGATGGATGATCTCCATAGACTGGTTATCCTCCTCACACCGTGGAATCAGGGCCTATACAACACAATGGTTCTCACCATTTTAGACGAATGAATTTCAATGACTTTTCCATGACCTTACCAGACGTTTGTGATTACTGGATATGGAGTTTTGATTCAGACTGATTTTGAAAGACTGAAAGAACAATTTTCTTACAAATGCCACTAATGCAAACAAGTTTTACTCCAAGCCTGGAAAACACATTAAATTCACTAATTTTCTAGGTTTTCGATGACAGGGAATCCTGTATACAGTATTCAGACTTCATGTTCAAACACTGACGACAGAGAAATTCATGCCAAAATGCATAAGAAATTACACTTCAGTAAAAAATTGCTGTTGTAAGCTGTAAATTCAGTGTTCTACACAGAGGAATACTACAGAGATGAATCAGCCTATGCAATGCAATTTCAGCTTGCAATGAGAAAATACAACCCTGAAATACACACTAAATGTATTTTCTAAATAAACTACTGATTTTATGTCTGCACCAACAGTGTGTGCATGAAATGACACAAACCTGCAGGAGGTCTTGACAACTGGTCACTTCCTTGCGGACGTTCTCCTCGGCTAGATCCCGAGAGCGTTCCTCCATGCGGAGCCTCTTCTCTAGGGTGAACATGTCACACTTGAAGTCCAGAGAAAGTCGGTGGAACTCAGCCTGGCAGAAGAGCACACAGTAAACACACAGGAAACATTTTACACTGAGAGACCAGAGAACTTGATTCTTCAGCACAACTGCACAGTAAATATACATGAATCCTTCTCCAAAACAGTTGATGCTAATAATGGTATATTACTCAATAAGTGGTGATGACTATTTCTGCACAAAATCTGTGCAGAATTCCAATGCCCTTCATCCCTAGAATGTTCATTATTATTCTGGCTAATTCAACTTTTAACTCTGTTTAAAACATTATTACATATTTCAATCAATTTGACAGATTTTTCCAACAATCAATAAAATAACAAATAAAAACCATTGCAGATTCTGGGTGAGCCTACAGTAGTTATGAACTACCAACATATCTTAAAGGTGCACTCAGTAATGAAATGAATAGCAATCTAGAAAAACATGATTAAATTAATGTACACTGACATGAGACTCCAGTCATTCAGTTTAGTAGCATAATTAAAGCCATTTCATTTTAGATGAGCTGGGCTGTCTAATTGCCACCATGCTGAGATTACATAACCTGCCAAATACTACTCTCTATAACTCTGTAAAAACCTCCTGTTAACTTATTGGACACTTCACCGAATATAAATTAATCATGGCTGACTGTTAATAGCACTCTACTTTAATGGCATAGTTAACCAAAACTATTGCTTTTGCATGCTGCTGCATCCACATCAGTTAAAGTGCCATATCAGACAGCTTAACAAACGAACAAAATTACTAAGTGCACCTTTACAATACTATGACCCCATGCATAAGATTGCCATTTCATATATACCCATACAACAGGAAAAAACTTAAAGAACACTGTGAAACAGAAACAGTCTACAAATTGAAATGAAATTGAATGGCTTGAGTCAATAAAAAATAAAAAATAAACTCACCTCTATCTCTTTGTCACTTGGTGACAGTCTGCAGATAAAATGCACAGATTAATCTGAACATGAATACTTCAAATGAGTCATGTGATGACACACTTGAGTCAGATCAAAATGTATGGATATCAAATCAGTACACAAAGCATTATAACCTGTTCTTGTCATCTTTGGTGGTGGAATTGCTGGCATTTTCAGAGATGACAGATGTGTCACCTGAGGAAGTTGGAGAGATTGATATTACAGAGGAAAGACAAGGGGTGTGTCTCAATCAGATCCCTAGTTCAGTAGTCAGGGCACTGATCATGGAGTCAGCCATTTTTAGGGCTGTCTCAATCGCAAAATACTTCACAGAGCACTCGCTCCCTAAAAATATCCCACAATGCACCATAAAAACCAGGGAGCATCGTTGCTCACTATGTTCCCTTATCGGAAACGTTGTCATGTCTTCAGAAGTCTCTCGTGTCATTAGAATAAGTGTAAAACTATTAAGTACAAGCCTTATTTGCTCTTTAAAAGAGATGTTGTTTGATATGTCTTTCGTTCATTTTTACCATGAAAGTGAAACAATCTTTTAAATATTTGATTTGTTAAAAGGTTTAAAATACACTCCTATTTATTTTTTTCTTTCTTTATGACATTTATCTGTTATAATAACACTGTACATTTGAATATCTTCAACGAAAATGAACGATAGTGTCATATATACAGCAATGGTGCTGATAAATAACAGCTGTGCATCAATGCGTGAGCTCGTTAACGTGTCGTAGGTGATTGAGTCATAAGTGTCCCATTGTTAAGTGGATGAACACCTTTGCCAGTGCCCGAATTCATATGCAGGATATACTGATTCACGACACAGGAAGCTGATTGAGACACAGCGAAGATCTGAAAGGCATAGATCACCCAAAAATGAAAATTCTGTAATTATTTTCTCACACTCATGCTGTGCCAAACCAGTATGAACACAAATTGAGTTAATTATATACAGAAGAATGTCCAAGATGCTCTTTTCCATACAATGAAAGTGAATAGTGACCACAGCATTCAAGAAAGATTTTCAGTGAATAACTTAAATTTAAGTCTGTTTCAGTCTGCTATTAAATAGTTTAAGAAGACTTGGAATATAATGCACAGTTTGCAAGAACTACTTTTATGATACTGTTATGGTGCTTTGTCGTCTACTTTGAAGCTTGTCAACCCTGGTCCCCATCAACGTTCAGTATATAGATGAATGCATCTTGGACATTCTGCTAAACTTCGAATAACATGAGGTTAAGTAAAAGCCATAAAACTCATTTGTAGTTAACTATCCCTTTAAGTAGAATTAGAGGTGAGAGTCAGACAGGTAGAGAATGAGACAGTTCTACCTTCTTTTTCTGTGGTGACTGAAGCCTTGCTGTCCTCTTGTGCTTTTTGTTCCTCAATGGCTTCCATACTGTGGGTCTTTTCCTGTAAGAGGACCATTTAATTTAGGAATAGTTTGTTCATGTCCCACGCAAGCATGCAACCTTCAGTACCAGCCATGGCCCATGCATTTTAAGTCTAGGCCTTCAGTGCGATTCATGCCACTAAGAAAACACAGTTTCAAAATGAATAAGACACATTACATGGCAGTCAACTAATAATACCAATTGACATTTTAAAAACACGTCCATGCACGAAAGCCAGAACCAAGGAGGTCTAATACCAAGAAAAAGCTCTCTAATAATATTTGCGATTTAAATTTTGCTTGCAATAAGTTTGTTTCATCAGGGTACACGATTACTTTTCAAAACTTGATCCGACACTGAATGCTCAAGCAGCCAAATTTACAATTAGAAAACTCCAGAAGCTGCTATAACAATGCAAAAAGCACTTACCAATTTGCTTGAAGTGAAAATCAGTCCTCCTTTCCCGTTTAATTAATCAATCGCATGATCATGTAGAACATCTCAGGTTTTTAAATCCATAAGGATCTCTTTCTCAACAGCAATAACAGCAGTGATGACAGCCAACTCATCAGCAAGATCTCGCACTCTTTGCTTTCAAATTACATACATCACTTAAAGCGTGATTGCGTCACTCAAGGCCAGCTAGAAGGCCTCGACTGGGACATATCCTAAAGACCACCCACCAAGAACAAATAAAGCAATCTGATTGGCTGCTTTAGATGCCTATTCACTTGCACAGTTGAGGGATTCTATAGAAATTATGAAGGCCTGATGGGGTGGAGTTCAGACTCAGGCGCTGCTTTGGTTAAGGAGCATGGCTTCGGGAATGCGATTTGTGAAACAGTTGTCACACTTTGGCTTGTAAGCATCAAGGAATAAATTCTGATTGGATAAACTTTTTGTTTTTTCCTATTCATTTGTAGATTAATTAGGAGTGGAAAGCGATTGAAAATACAGTACTGTGCAAAAGTTTTAGGCACTTGTGAAAAAATTTTGCCTTTAAAACTGCACCAATTCTCCTAGGTACACCTGGACACAGTTTTTCTTGGTTGTTGGTAGATAGGATGTTCCAAGCTTCTTGGAGAATTCGCCACAGTTCTACTATCTATTTAGGCTGTCTCAACTGCTTCTGTCTCTTTATGTAATCTCAGACTGACACGATGTTCAGTGGGGGGCTTTGTGGGCTCCCTGTTCTTCTATTCTAATCTTTTCTATTTGCAAAAGTAATGTTTGGGAGTCTAACATTTATATTTCCTATTGACACACTATAGCTGAAGATATAAATAACCATCTTAAGACAAATGTTTTTGTGAAACATCTTATGTGTCCAAGACTTTTGCACAGTACTGTACACAGGCAAAAAGGTCAATGAGAAAAAATATTTATTTATTAGGCATGTTACGCTAGCAGAGAAGGCTTTGCTGGCCCTGAGAAATCACCACTGTTCAGTACACCTGATCTTGTAGTTTACACAAGCATCGGATGACGTTTTTATGTTGATTAAGACAAACTGATCTGGTACCTGGAACAGCATGTATGGCTGCAATCTCCTGGCTTTCTTTTTATTTTGTATGCTTCTATGGTATGAGTAGTTCTTACCTTCTTGAGCTTGTTAATCAGAGGCAGAGTCACTTTATTGGAGCCTTGTGCAGCAGGGACTGTTGGAAGATCACGCTTTCTTACAGTGGGGTCAAGGGTTACATCCTTTGACTTGTCAGAAAGATCCTTCAGTTGGTCATCTGTGGCTGCTGGGTTTGATCCAGGTGTGGTCAATGTATGGTCTGATTTGTATTTGTCTTCTGAGAGGGGAAGCAAGAGAGAGTTATCAGAGGCACAGCCTTCACTGCTACAGTGTCAACAGGGAAACTCTTTCAGGTTTACTTCCTTCTACCTGGTGAGTTCACCCCCACTGCCTCAGGCATTGCCTCCTCTTCCTCCACTACTGGCAACAAGAGACTCCTAAACACACAAACAAATGTACTAAAAGTACAATAAATGGGTAATAAACAATTAAAGGTTCATGCAGAAATGAAAATGGCCCCTTTCATGTCTTTCCAAACATGTATGGTTTTTCTTGTTTCTTCCGTGGAACACAAAAGGAGATGTTTGGCAAAATATTCGGGATTGAATTCTTATGGAAAAAACAGCAGAGTCAACATTCAACAGAATGTCTCTTTTCCTACTCCATGAAAGAAAAGTCATACAGGTTTGGAACGACATGAGGGTGTGTAGATAACATCAATTTTCATGTTTGAGTAAGTTTTCTCTTTAAAATGTACTGAATGCCACTCAAGCTATGTAAAGACAACAAACTCACCTCTCCAATTTTGCAGAGACTTCAGAAAGCTGGCCCGCGCTCAGTTTCTACAGATGACAACACCACTGTATTAATGACCCAGTGATACACTCAGAGCAGCACATACTCACACTTCTGAAAAGTACTGTCATATGCAAAGCATCACACACAACATACAAAATACCTGTCCCATGACATGTCGGATGAAATATGAGAGCTATACTCATACTGATACAAAGAGAGAGAGAGAAGTGCTAGAATCTTACATAATGTGTGTGAGAGCCCTACAGCTGGCTGGGAGAGAGAGCGAGAGTGAGTGTGAGTGAGAGAGAGAGAGAGAGAGAGAGAGAGAGAGAGAGAGAGAGAGAGAGAGAGAGAGAGAGAATGAAAGCAAGGGAAAATTAGTGGAAACAAGAGAGTTAGAGAGAGAGGGTGGTACAGAGAGGAATGAAAAGAGAGGGAGGGAGAGAGAGAGCACTTGTACTGGCAGAGTTCATAGAAGTGGGAGTGAAATCCAGCAGGGCAGTGCTATACTGGTTGCAAACATACTGGCGAAAAACCACAAACAGCCAATAAGCAAAACATTTTCTTATCAAACTCATAAAATAGAAGCAAAATGGAAATAGAAGCCTATAGAAAGAATGATCTGGAGTAAAAACTTCAAAATGGAATGTTCAGGGTTCAATACAAGTTACGCTCAATCGACAGCATTTGTGGTATGATGTTGAATACCACAAAAATGTTTACATCCATCATTTATAAAAATAAAAACAATTAATAATTGCCATTACAGTAAGGCACTTACTGTACAATAGAATGGGTCCAGTCCATTAACAAAAAATGCACATCGTTTTAAAAGTTTAACTACAAGACTTGAACATTATACAGTACATGTTGACATGATTTTAGAGTGATAATATCACTTACCTTGTAAGTGTAAAGTTATATCCAATATTACAACTTCACTGTCACGATGACGTAACACTGATAAACCCTACAATCAGGTAAATGCTACAAAGTCAGTAAATTCCTGTTTTTAATCACATGGTAACACGTTTAATGTTTATGTATTGTGGCTATACTTTTGAAATAGTGTGTATTTTAATGTTTATGGACTGGCCCCATTTACTTGACCCCTTTAAGTGCTTCACTGTAACCAGAATATTTGCTTCTTTTTTTTTCTATATTATTTTCTGTGGTAATCAACATGCTGCAGACTGAGCTTAACTTGTACTGAACCCAGAACATTTCTTTAACTGCTTTGACTATTCCCCATCTAGCAATACCTGGATTTCCCAACTGGGATCAACAAAGTCTTGTTGTATTTCATTATTTAAAGCAGCCAGCTTTTCTGTATTCATATCTGACTTGTGTAAAAGTTAGTGGCAGAAAGATGTATCAGACAGACAATTAATCAGATGATATTCGACCATTTTGATATGATAACTGCTGCTTAGCTGATTAACAGATTTGGTAGTCCCGCTTATGTCAGTGGCAGTCCAAATTTGCAGACAGCCTTGTCAATAGATAATAAAAATATTCTGTTCTAAAACAAAATCAGTGTAATATGTAGCAATATTGTCTGTCTGATTCGCCATTGTATTATATAGATTTCGGTCAACCCTGCTTATAAGATATCAACACTGGCTATTGAAAAAGCCATTTAGGGCTACCCATAGTAAGGCATTTCTATAAAACCACACAGGTCTAACATAAGTTGTAGATGAGTCTTTGTAGCCCTTATCTACAATACTGAAAAGAGAGTTGGACACATTGCACAACATCACATTACACTGATGTTCTGACGGCTGTCTAAGTATTACTAGTTTGACACAGCTCAACACTTTTGCTAACTGTGAATGAACCGAAATGTAAAAATCCCTCAGATAGTGGAGTTTATTTTGATTGCATTCCAAGTTCACCTGAATATCTTCCATATTATCATAGTGATCAATTTTCATGAGGCACAGTTAACAATGAGCCAATCAGCACTACACACGTTTCATTTTTCAACAGTTGACTTTGCACATAAAGAAAATATACAAACAGTAGTTTGTCTCTGATTCTGGACAAGCAATTAGGCAAATAATATTTACAGAAATGATTTTGGCAGATTCCCATCTTATGCACTTATATTATTGGATTTTCCTGGTTCTTGCAAAGCAGCACACACAGAGCTATCAGAATAAACACCCATGGCACAAGATCACATCCTATACATGTTATGCACATCCTGTACATTCCTCCTTACCGCCATCCAGACTCCTTCAAGTCACCAACTGCACGCCCACCTTTATGGCACAACAGAAAGAAGAGCTATTCTCTCACAACACAGAGAAGCCGATCAGGAAGTTTTTCACAAAGTAATGTGACGAGAGAACAGGGCAACACTAGAAAGACCGAGAAATACAGAAGGGGAAGTGGGGAGAAATTGCAAGCAGCACTACAAACGTAACGAACTTCCTCTTAGTATCCTCAGCTTCCTCAAACTGACCTGCGAGTCACTCATGTCGGCTGTGGCCGCCGCAAACTTTCCCTCAGGTCCTCTGTTTGTGGCTGCAGACTGCTGCTGACTCCTGGCCCGAGAGGAAAGAGAAAAGCCACTTTATTTTCGTTTTATTTTCTGAACTATCAGGATGCAGCTGTACTCAATACGCTCCAGCAGAGCGTGGATGGTGCTTTGGTCCAAGCCCGGATAGACAGGTGCATGGTATGCATGCAAAGCTGGTTTGGGTAGTAATAATAATTCTTTAATAAGTCTATAAATAGCAACAACGCCCCCCCCCCCCAGAAAAGACAACACACATTTGACTAGCAAATGTGATCATGGGGTGTGTGGGTGACATTTCAAAAGTAAGTAGACCATAATTTCATTTTGATGAATCATTAACTAGCACTTTATAGCAATGAGCCAAAGCAAATCAACAAGCAAATGTTTATGTATGGAAAATGTACAAGCAAAAAAAAAAAAAAAAAAAAAAATCGGGGTGTAGCGCCTCACCTTCCGGTCAAAGAAATGAATTCATCTGCTTCAGACTGAGGTGTGGAGAGAGATATCATCTCAGATGTAACAAGAGAGGAGAGTCCAGGACATGAAATGAGGTCTGGGACTGAGGTCACCTGCTCATGGGGTGTCTCAGAGCTCAGTGATAGGTCATCTGAAGAGAGAGGGAGGGAGACGTGTTCGGTCATTTAAGGAGGAAAAAAGTAGTTGTAACTGCTATGTGCACGACAGAGTAAATACTCATTTAGATATAGAACCACAAATGCAAATTTCAAGTAAATACATCACATCATATTAAAGGAAAAATTCATTTTACCCAAACCTATGTTATTCCAAACCAGTGTCTGAAATCAAATCTAGGGGGGCAAATAGTCTGCTCTGATTTGTCAGCTGGCCCCATCTGTTGTGATTGGTCAACCGCTTCGAGCATGTGTCAGAAATGTAACGCCCCTTACCATAACCAAGTGGCTTCCTGAGCAGCGCATTCCTGAGGCGGGCATTATGCAAATGTATTACATAGTGACGTAGCTATGTCATGGAAGTAATGGTTGGACTGCAAACCAAGCGTTTCAGGTAGTTCAGGAGCAGTGTTTTCTGTGGGAGAGAGTAACTCCCTTTGGCGTGGACTCTGTGCTTTGTAATATTGCAGACCTTTTACATGCACAAACAGCTATATTACACACTAAAGGAAAGGTAAAATCCCAAAAAGCATAATAGGGCCTCTTTAATATTGAGATTGAGAATTATTGCCTCTTTCCTCTAGAATGAAATCAACATTAATCCATATTTTATGCCATAATATGTTTAACTAGGGCTATAATAAAAAAATGTAAGAAATTCTGGGGGCATTTTTGTCATTTTTTGCACCATTTTTGCTCCAAGCCCCCCTGAATTTCTGACCCTGTTCCAAACCCATACGACTTTCTTTTGTGAAAAAACAAGAGGAAATCTCTCTTAAATCTTCACATCTTATCACCATATAATGAAAGATAGTCACTCTGGACTGTCAAGCAACAACAACAACAAAAAAAGCCCACCATAACAGTAAATGTAGTCGAAGTAGCTTTTAAAGTAGATATTCACTCTCAAATGAAATCATCAATCATGTGTCAATAACATCAAACGTCATTGGTTCTTGTGTCATGATGTTTAGTCGCAAGACACACAAGATCCAATGAAGTTTGATATTGATATATTTGATAGTGACATTCAGTTGAAGTCAGAAGTTTACATACACCTTAGCCAAATACATTTAAACTCAGTTTTTCACAATTCCTGACATTTAATCGTAGAAAACATTCCCTGTCTTAGGTCAGTTAGGATCACTACTTTAAGAATGTGAAACGTCAGAATAAGAGTGGAGAGAATTCTTTATTTCAGCTTTTACTTCTTTCATCACATACCCAGTGGGTTAGAAGTTTACATACACTTTGTTAGTATTTGGTAGCATTGCCTTTAAACTGTTTAACTTGGGTCAAACGTTTGGGGTAGCCTTCCAAAAGCTTCTCACAATAAGTTGCTGGAATTTTGGCCCATTCCTCCAGACAGAACTGGTGTAACTGAGTCAGGTTTGTAGGCCTCCTTGCTCGCACACGCTTTTTCAGTTCTGCCCACAAATTTTCTATTGGATTAAGGTCAGGGCTTTGTGATGGCCACTCCAATACCTTGGCTTTGCTGTCCTTAAGCCACTTTGCCACAACTTTGGAGGTATGCTTGGGGTCACTGTCCATTTGGAAGACCCATTTGCGACCGAGCTTTAACTTCCTGGCTGATGTCTTGAGATGTTGCTTCAATATATCTACATAATTTTCCTTCCACATGATGCCATCTATTTTGTGAAGTGCACCAGTCCCTCCTGCAGCAAAGCACCCCCACAACATGCTGCTGCCACCCTCATGCTTCACGGTCGGGATGGTGTTCTTCAGCTTGTAAGCCTCACCCTTTTTCCTTCAAACATAACAATGGTCATTATGGCCAAACAGTTCAATTTTTTTTTTCATTAGACCAGAGGACATTTCTCCAAAAAGTAAGATCTTTGTCCCCATGTGCACTTGCAAACTGTAGTCTGGCATTTTTATGGCGGTTTTGGAGCAGTGGCTTCTTTCTTGCTGAGCAGCCTTTCAGGTTATGTCGATATAGGACTCGTGTTACTGTGGATATAGATACTTGTCTACCTGTTTCCTCCAGCATCTTCACAAGTTCCTTCGCTATTGTTTTGGGATTGATTTGCACTTTTCGCACCAAACTACGTTCATCTCTAGGAGAATGTGTCTCCTTCCTGAGTGGTATGATGGCTGCATGGTCCCATAGTGTTTATACTTGCGTACTATTGTTTGTGCAGGTGAACGTGGTACCTTCAGGCATTTGGAAATTGCTCCCAAGGATGAATCAGAATTGTGGAGGTCCACAATTGTTTTTCTGAGGTGCTGGCTGATTTTTTTTATTCTTTATTTCCCCATGATGTCAAGTAAAGAGGCACTGAGTTTGAAGGTAGGTCTTAAAATACATCCACAGGTACACCTCCAATTCAGTACACCTCCTATCAGAAGCTGATTGGCTAATTGTCTAAAGGCTTGACATAATTTTCTGGAATTTTCCAAGCTGCTTAAAGGCACAGTTAACTTAGTGTATGTAAACTTCTGACCCACTGGAATTGTGATAGTCAATTAAAAGTTAAACAATCTGACGTGACCTCAAGAAGGCAATGTATAAATTCTCCGGTTAAGAAAAAACCGAAGGAAACTATGACCGTACTAACTGAAGACCTCGACGAAGCCACCTTTAGAGCTGTGAAACAGGCCCTGACAGAGCAACAGCAGTACTTCGACGCAGCAATCTTGGTGCTGGTTAAAGGGGCTGTAGATAGCTTGGTGATACCACAATTAACAGATTTGAAATGCCAAATCAAGCAAGCTAATGAAACCGTCTATGTTCTCGCACATGATGTTGAGGAATTTGGAAGGTCTTTGCAAAAAGTGAACTCCCGATTCGATTCCCTTCACACCACGGTGGGGGCTCAAACGGAAACTCAGCGCAACTATTGACGCAGACTGCTTAGATGCCATAAAGGTTTTTACTGTTTATTTGACTACGTTGTTTTACATTATATATGCTTATGTACTGCGAGGTATGAGATTTTAAGATGTCGGGGAATGAGGAATTTTAGTTGATTGCATCGCCATCTAAACAGTCACTGCTCGTGATAATTTTTTTTTCTTTCTAGCCTTAGGGTCGTGAAACATGCCCTGGCGGCTGGTTAATTTTTGTGTATATAGTTATAACTGTCAGCACAATTGTTCGTTTGGCTAAGATGTTAAATACTGCATACAGTGTCTTCTCGCATGGAGATGAAACATACAAAAAATTCCCTTTCTGTATGATGTCCAATATCCTAACTATTTGAATGGCGGGGCTCTATGTAATTAGCTGGAATGTATGAGGGTTAAATTCCCCTATCAAATGCATTAGATGCTTGGAATTTTTACACCGTAAATGTGTATCCGTAGCATTAATACAAGGAACGCATTTAAAGTCCATTGATGTTCATCACTTTCAAAACAGACGTTTCAAAGTGTTGGCACACTCATGTGCAGATACTAAAACAAAGGGAGTTTTGATTTTAGTAGACAGGAAGTTACAGATGTCTATTGATTACATGGAGAATGTGGTAAATGGAAGATGTGTATGTGTTCTTATTAATATTAACAACACAAAGTTGCTTTTGGCTTCTATCTATGCCCCCAAATTAATTTGACTCATTTCTTATGTCAGTCGAAAAAAGTTCACAGAAATTTCCTGACACTGCTCTTGTTATAAGAGGTGACTTCAACTCCTTTTTAGACCCAGTGTTGGATTGTTCGGTTGGGGTTCAAAGCTATTTGCCGGCATCTTCTATTGTGCTGAAAACATTTATATCAGAAAAAATAACGTTAAAGACTTCTCTTTTTATTTGGCCCGACATCATACATCTTCTAGGATTGATTATATATTTGTCTCACCATTTCTGATGAATAATATCCCTTATATAAAATGTTGCCCATCCTTATTTCAGACCACTCCCCGATACTTAGCAATATTATTCCCTTTGCCCCTGCCTCCAAGCAACACAGGTTGCGATTTAATGATAGTCTCCTGACGAACTCAGAATTTAAGATGCATATTAAACAACAGATTAAAGAGTTCTTGGAGATCAATTGTTCACAATGTAACAATCGGTAAATATTATGGAAGACATGCAAGTGTTTTATAAGAGTGGTCTCTATTGCTTTTTCCTCAAAGCTAAAAGCGTCAAGAACTAGGAGATTGGCAGAGATTGAACAAGAGGTTGAATCTTTGGAGAGGCAACAGAAGGAACAGTTCACAGATCAAAGAGCTAATGTCTTATCAGCTTTAAGGGGAGAATACAATTCTCTGTCTCTGCAAAAGGCTGAATTAATTTTACATAGAACTAATCAGAAATATTATTTTCAGGGAGACAGGCCTAGCCGATTGTTAGCATGGAAATTAAAACAAAATGAAGCAAAATCTTCAATTAATGCCATTAGAAATAGTGTGGGTGAAATTATAACAGACCCCAAAGAAATTAATCAGGTATTCTGTAATTTTTACAAGAATCTGTGCACTTCTGAAAATGTTCTGGATTTATATGAATGCAAAACATTTCTTAATAGCATAACCTTATCAAAGTTACAGCCCATCGATATAGATTTTTTGGAAGAGCCTTTAACGCTTGATGAGCTAAAGACAGCAGTAGAGTCTCTTCAAAGGGGTAAATCTCCTGGCTCTGATGGAATTCGACCAGAGCTTTAATTAGCTATATGGGACATAGTAGGAGATTTAATATTAGAATCTATGAATCGTACTTTAGAGAATAAAACGCTTCATAGGGATCAGAAGACTGCTCTTATAACGTTTATTGTTAAAAGATAGAAAGGATCCCCTGGAGTGTTCCAGTTACCACCCCATTTCATTGATCTGTGGGGATGCTAAATTATACACCAAAGCTCTTGCAATACACTTAGATAAGGTAATTGATAAATTAATCCATTACGACCAGACAGGCTTCATCAGGGGGCAATTGGCTGCGGATAATGTTCGTAGATTGTTGCATATTGTTGATATGGCAGAATCGTTCTCAGAAGACTGCGCAGTACTCTCGTTAGATGCCGAAAAGTCTTTTGACAGGTTGGAGTGGTCATACTCATGGGCAGTAATGACACATTAAGGATTTGGTCCAAAATGTATGTCTATGATACAAACCTGATACGAAGCTCCCCTGCCATCTGTGATCACAGGTATCTGTCAGTTTTCATCCTTTCAGGAGAACAAGACAAGGCTGTCCTCTCTCACCATTATTATTTGTATTATCGTTAGAGCCCCTTGCGCAAGCCATAAGAGAACATAAATCTATGTACCCCATTGTTGTTCGTGGCTCCAAACATTCCATTTCTCTTTATGCAGATGACATCCTTCTGTTCCTCTGCAATGTTAAGGAATCAGTCCCGCAAGTATTATCATTGTTTAATGACTTAAAAAATTTAGCAAATAAACTGCCACAAATCTACACTACTCCCCTTGAATTTAGCAGCTCGTAATGTCCAATATCCTCCATCTATTCCCACTAGCAATTTTATCTCTTATCTAGGAATTAAAATAAACACAAATTGTTGGAAACAGTTAACAAAAATTATGGGGAAATCTCTCAAAAAATGTAAAAAGATGTACAGCGTTGCAATACTCTTCCAATCTCTTTACAAGGAAGGGTCTCTATTAAGATGAACATTCTTCCTTGCCTTCTTGTTTTTCATGATCCCAACATCTCCTCCTCCTAAGTTTCTTGAACAGACCCAGTCTATGATGTCTAAGTTCATATGGAGTGGTAAATGAGCTAGAATTAAATCAACTGTTTTGTGACGCACCAGACTGAAGGGAGGGTTGTCTATCCCCAACTTAAAATTTTACTTCTGGGCATTTCAACTGAGAGCTTTGAGTGTTTGGATGGACGATGTCTCTAAGGTACCCTGGAGATCTATAGAGGCTTCAACTGCACAACCTAATAGATTACAAGATCTTCCACACATAGATTTAAAGCATAGAAAACTTAGTTAAATTGGGGACCTTAATTTTTAATTGTCTTGTAGTGTGGAAAAAGGCAGAAAAAATGTTTGGAAATGTACCTACATTTCATAAACTTTCTCCATTGTGGAATAATACCAATTTATTGACAGGGAATAAACCTTTTACATCTCCACTCTGGGTCTCCAAGGGAATTCATACGTTAGGAGACATATTCAGCAAAGATGGATTTTTTTTTTTCTTTTTTGAGATTGAGATCAGCCATGAAAGCATATGGAGTTCCATGGAACACATCACTAACTTCTCATCCTATGTCGGCATGGTTTGATCGTATAAAAAGTTCTAGAGGCCTGGTTTCCAAAATGTACACCTCCCTTTCAGAAGCACAATGCAAACATCTGCCAATTGAGATTGTTTGGGAAAAGGAGTTAGAAAAGGTTGGCCTTTGTCCTGATTGGCATACGGTATGGTCAAACGTAAGCAAAACTTCTTGAAATTGGAGTCACCAGCTTATCCATTTTAAAACCATTCATAGAGCTTATGCTACACCATACAGACGATACAGAATGGGTTTAACATCCAATCCTAACTGTACTTTATGCCAAAGTGCTGTAGTTGGCACAGTATATCATATGTTTTGGGAATGTTTAGTTATAAATAATTTCTGGGCTCAAGTTTGTTGTACTCTAGAAGAAATGATTGGGTCTACTATTATTCGGGATCCCTTCCTGTGTCTTCTGAATGATGACTCTTCTTTGAATCAATGGACAAAAGGATTTTTTTTTTCAGGCTTTACTGCAGCAAAGAAGACAATATTCAAACTTTGGTGGGGTACTAATGCAGGTACAACAAGACTGTGGTTACTGAATATGCAATACAGACTTAACAAAGCCAGGCCCATAACAATCGAAGGCCTGGTTAAGGGTTTCAAAATCTATTCGTGATTATCTTACCGAGCGATAAGACATTCTTTTAACACTGTAAAGTGTTTTTCATTCAATAATTTTTATATGGTATTATCATATCATGTAAATACATGTAGCATTTATAAGCAGTGCTGACAGTATCTGTTCTTTTGTTTGTGTGTTGTGGTTTATTTTTGTTTCTTGAAAAAAAAAAAAGAAAAAAAAAAAAGTGAAATAATCTGGCTGTAAACAATTGTTGGAAAAATTACTTGCGTCATGCACAAAGTAGATGTCCTAAACGACTTGCCAAAACTATAGTTTGCTAATATTAAATCTGTGGAGTGGTTAAAAAAATTAGTTTTAATTACTTCAACCCCTAGTGTATATAAACTTCTGACTTCAACTAGCTGTAATATTTCATTTGATATCTGTATATAGAGTTAATCAGAGTGAATAGAGACTTAAGTTTTGTTTTTTTAATCATACAAAGTGTTCATATGACTTGGAATATGAGTCACATGGACTACTTTTATGACACTTCTGGGCACCTTTTTAAGCTTTTAAGTGAGTCACTATCAAACACAATTTTAAGGAAATCAGCAATCATGACATTCTGTAAAATATCTCCTTTTGTGTTCTACAAAAGAAAGATCAAACAGGTTTGGAGCAACATGAGGGTGAATAAATTATGACAGAATTTAAAATTTTAGGTGAACTATTTCTTAAAAACAAATCACCCAAAAAAGGACCTTAAATGTTACACTGTGAAAATATTTTATTCTATTCAAATGAGAAAATAAATGGTAATCCTGGTAAGTTACTAATATGCTAGAGAGCATAATGCAGAGAAAGATAAGCAGAGGGGAAGAGCTCTTACCAGCACACTGACTGTGGGTGTGAGGCAGAGGAGCAGCCTGCTCGTGGGTGTCTTCAGGCCCAGTGCATTCTGGGAGTCTGGATTCCTCCTGCAGTGGCCAAGAAAAGATTCAGAGGGCCAGCAAAAATGAGCCTCTACTCTGCCAAAGAGAACAACTCTCCAAAGTTGAAATATTGTGTTTGGCTACTTTTGAATACTGATGGGAGAAAATCCACACTCTAAACATTTGCAAGGCAAACCGTGTCAAGTTCACTCAGGTGCTATGTGGAAGACTACTTTAGTGTGTGTGTACTGACTCAAAGTGTCATGCCATTTCCTGCAAGCATTCAGGAGGTAGCATCAAAGCCCTTCTGATAGGGAAGCCTACAGGGTTAACATAGATTAGCATAACGCAGCCATTCCATAGACATTCTATGGTGGTACACTGGCGAGGAGACAAGAGGCCATTCTTTTTGAATGGATGTCTATGGAGGAGATGCTTCACAATGCTGAATAAACCGCTTTGTGAGGAAACAGCTCATTTAATTAATTAACCGCCTGTCTGCTAATCTTCAACATGTTTTACACTAAACAGTCATTTTGGAGTGAACTATGTGTGGAGTTTACTATGATAAAATTGCTGTTTTATATGAGAAGACTCGGATGATTTTACGACCGGAAGGTATCAGCAAACTGTCGTAAAATGCTAGTTGACCGTTACAGCTGTTATGCTCTCTCCAATGATAGAACCGCAAAGGTTGTTATCTCAGTACTATAAGATTTCTGGTAGCAACACCTAGTAAAACTGTCATCGTCCTGGCAGTAGGCACTCACATGACACACTGACCAATTATGCCAATTCAAAAAGAGTAAATTGAATTGCCATGACAATGTAAAAAACAATGTGGCTTGGCATGCCTAACACATGACAAGCTCAAATAAAATTGTTTTTTTGAATTTCATGGTCAGGCACTCTGCAGGCTTTTATCTGTAAATCAAAAGAATGAAACGCTTTGAAATCGACAATATCAATGTGCATAAAATGGCTGATCTCGCATCATAAGAATGACATTTAATTACAATTAATTTGGTTGCTTGTAGTTTGTAGACTACGGGAAATGGAGGTGAGAGGAACCCAAGTATACCTTTGGAGATGTGCAATGCCTCTGCATTCCAGCCTCACCCACAAATGGAGTTTCTGAAATAGAGCAAAAATAAGTCACCATGAAATGACATTCACAAACCCATTTATTTCAATATTTGGGCACATTTCTGCATGAAACAGGATATTACATTTAAAAATAAAAAATGTAGGGAGGGATATGATTTTATCAATCAGGTATTGATTGGTTTGTGAAAAGTGGGCATTCCACACCAATGCTCCATTCCAGAATGCTCCAGACCTGAATGCGAGTTGAATGTAGAGGAATACGGCTCTCCTGAAACTGTCTGCAACCACTTTTGAGGACACTTTTTGACTGGGATGTGGAGGCTTAAGATCAAATTCACCTTTGAGAGTGTCTTTTAATTTTCAAATCTGATATATTTTAATTTACCATAACCTTTATTACATTAACCGGTATAAAATTATTGTGTTAAATATTGGCAAGATTTTATAAAGGTTGCATTACCTACAACATAGGTAACATTATTTCCAGCATAGATGATGTTAGCTGGAAAGGAGTTATTTCAGAGGCAGTGCGAGTTATCAAATTTTAATGAAAAATAAAGATGTTTTTTTTTTCCTTTGGAACAAAATGCACTGACGAATCTGAATGTGTAGGGCCATGTATTAAGAAAGTAAATAAGTCCAATTTTTATTTAAAATTGACTGTGTCAAATATGAAACAGTCCTATTGTTATGTCCCACTTTTTGTAAACTTAAAATTACTCACTGTCATGTCTAGTTTTTATGACCAGATAATGGGGTTTATGAAGTGACAAGCCTCTAATGGTTAATCTGCAATCATGTGAGGAAGGATGGGGAGGGGGTTCACTTTGCATTGCTGAGTGTGGCCAAATATGGCAAAACCTGTGGGGTGGAAAGCCAAAAAAGGTCTGGAGCTACAGTGACCCTTCATTTCCAGAATCTTTTAAAAACTTCAGGGATGGCTGCATGCCCTGTGGCTCTGGGGATTAAGAAAGGATTACACACCCTTTGACGAAGACTCATTGTGCTCTGGATGTGTTTCAGAACCACTGTAACCATTCAGAGCAGACATCTATGAGGTCTCAAATGCACAGTACCATGAGAAGTAAATGGAGAACTCTTCACCTCCAGAATGATTCTTCATGAACCAGTTTGGAATGTGGAAGTAAACTTTAAAGGGGTAAACTTCTATAGTGGTGAATTGGAAATCATAGTAAATTTACATTTTTCATCCCCGTTTGCTTTAACAACAAAAGAAAAAAAATCTCTATGGCTTTTAAAAAGACGGAAAAAAATAGAAAGATGCCACATTTACTGTTACTCCCTCAGCTGCTGTATTTGAAACCCAATCACAGCAGCGCTTACTAGTTTAAAATCAATGCCTGGGTAATATAACACAAAGTATAGTGATCTAAATGTACATTAAATTATTTAAATATTAAAAAAAAATATAAAAGTCTGCATGATTTACTCTGCTAAATAAAAGGCAGAAACACATAATTACAGTCTAAAAATATAGTCCATTAAAGAAGAAAAACTAACCATATAACTTTGTTTCTATTTCAGTATATAAAACCTTAAATCAGCATCTTGTCATGAAGCGTACAGTTTAAGACTATGATTGGAACTTCCACATAATCCTGTTTGCAAATTACACTAAATCCTCTATGTAAAAACAAGCCTAATTGATTCATGATGTTGCTCTCACCTTGCGATTCTTTGTCAGTGATGTCATCTGGTAGAGCCGTTGGGGAGAGAGTAGTGTCTCTTTGTAGCTCTTCAGTTTCTACTCCTGAATCCTGGGTTGCTTCACCTTCTTTCTCAGTCCTTTCCATGACTCCCTGGATCTTGTCCCCCATGGTCTTTGTCTGGTCCTCCTCCTCCTCTTTCAAGGCCTGCAGCTCTGCTTCATCATCCAGCTCCTGAAGCATCTGCTGATCAGGTCTGAGCTCTTGTAAAGGAGGTGACTCAGACAACAAATATTCCTCATCCCATTCAAGACAGGGGCCATCAAGCTCTTCCACTACCTGAAAACATATGGACACACACTATGTATACAAATACAATAGTTCACACAAAAAGAAAACTGCCATTAGACCTTATTCACACTAGCGCCATCTTTGATTTTTAATGGGAATGACAACGAGGCTGTGAGGGATAGATTTACAGTGTCTTCAATGGGCTGTACTGCAGCTTAAAGTGTTTATGGATCGTTCCGCAGACAAAATCTGTCCAAGAACATTCAGTATACAAAGAACTCCAGACAACATGAGTTGTGGAAAATCAGATGTGATCTATGAGCTTTATACAGCTTTATACCATTTGTGCCACTGAAGAGATGGTAAATTTGTGCAGTGGGGGCAGTGGTAGCTCAGCGGTTAAGGCTCTGGGTTACTGATCAGAAGGTCAGGTGTTCAAGCCCCAGCACTACCAAGATGCCACTGTTGGGCCCTTGACCCTATCTGCTCCAGGGGCGCTGTATCATGGCTGACCCAGCACTCTGACCCCAGCCTAGCTGGGATATGTGAAAAGAAGAATTTCACTGTATATGTGCAAATGTATAATGTGTGATAAATAAAGAAAATTAATTAATTAATTAATTAATTAATTAAATCTATTCCTCACAGCCTTGTTGTCATTTCCATTAAAAATTAAAGATGGCGCTAGTGTGAATAAGGTCTATATATTCACCCCATGTCATTCCAAACCTGTTTGCAGTTATTATATTATATTATATTATATTTAGGGCTGTTGATTTAATGTGTTAAAAAATGTATGCAATTAATCATGTGCCCGGAACGTTATAAGAAATATTCCTACCATCAGAGCAAATTAAGCTTGAAGTACCACCTGTTATCTCCAGGGGGCACTAAGCAAAACTCCTGTTGAATAGGTAATGCGCAGCTAGTACAGAGTTCTGTTTTGTTCCTCCTGACCGCCAGAGGTGGTGCTTAAGCACTAGTAGATTATCATAGCGCCAGCCAGATAGGTCAAGCAAATATAACAAAGTATTGTAAATCAGTCTATAGATCTGGCTGCGTTTCAGTGTTCATCTCTGTCTGATGATCTAAGGACTCACCCTCGAGCCTTGAGGTGTTATGTGGATGCTACTGCCCACTTTAGACAGACAGATCAGCTATTTGTTTGTTATGGTGGTGTGTGGAAGGGTGCTGCTCTGTCAAAGCAAAGACTGTCAAACTGGATTGTGGAAGTGATAACACTGGCATACAAGAAAGCCCAGAAGCCTCTACCTGGAGTTATCGCTTGTCATTCAACCAGGGCTGTTTCTACATCTTGGGCTGCCTTCAGAGGAGTTTCCATGGCAGATATATGTGCTGCTGCTACCCGGGCTTCTCCATGCACATTTGCACGGTTTTACAAAGTCAGTGCTGCTATCCCCCATGCTGTGAGTTCAGCAGTTCTTCGGGAGTAGCCTGGATTAATTTTCAGGTGAGTTGCATTCCTCATGACTATTTTGGTATGAGTCATCCCTAGTGCTTAAGCACCACCTCTGGCGGTCAGGAGGAATGAAACAGAACGCTAGTTATGAATGTAATTGTGGTTCTGTGAATTCTGGATGATCGCCAGAGTTCTTGGTCAGTCGGAATGCATGAGAAAGGCGTACCGACACTGAATTCATCCTCAGAGCTCTGCCTACGTCACCAAGTGACTTTGTTGGTATATTCTCAACCTATCTGGCTGGTGCTGCAATAATTAACTAGTGCTTAAGCACCACCTCTGGCAGTCATCCACAATTCACAAAACCAGTTACATTCGTAACTAGCGAACAAACTGCACTCAGGCTTGCTTGACACCCAGCGACAGCAAAAGATGAGAAGAACCCGTTCTTGCATTTAAACACAGCTTGAGCACAAATCCGAATGCAGGGATCTCAAGACGTGTTTTTCTAAGACTCCTGCTTGCCAGGAGTGGCATAAAGTCACCCAACAGCAATGTGAAAGACTGGTAGAGAGCATGCCAAGACGCATGAAAGCTGAACACATCCTAAGTTAAAACATTAGAATTGTGTTGTTTAAAAATGAATATGAACTTGTTTTCTTTGCATTATACGAGGTCTGAAAACACTGCATCTTTTTTTGTTATTTTGACCAGTTGTTATTTTCTGCAAATAAATGCTCTAAATGACAATGTTTATTTGGAATTTGGGAGAAATGTTGTCAGTACTTTATAGAATAAAACAAAACAAAAAATATTTTACTCAAACACATACCTATAAATAGTAAATCCAGAGAAACAATTTTGCAGTGGTCTCCTAATTTTTCCTAGAGCTGTATTTCCATTCAACACATGGCTCAACATGAAATATGACACTCAAGAACCAATGACAATCTGGGGCAACACATCGACATGCCATTTTCAATATGCCAGTCACAAACACTTTATAAGTGAAAAAGAACTTAAATTTCTGCCAGTTCCTCACATAAGGCTATGATATGGCTTCAGAAAACTTGTATAATACAGCGCACAAGTAATATGAACTATTTTTATGGCTTTCATGGTGTTTTTTGTCCTTTTTGGAGCTTGACATTTGTGGTCACGATGAACTGTCATTTTGAAGAAATTTTGAGAAATCTTTACACAGCTCTTTTCCATACAAAGTCATACAGGTTTGGAACAAATTGAGCAAACTTTGTTTTTAACATTCCTATAAAAACACAAAATTACATGTAATCAGTGGGTGACAGCAACTCTGTGAGAGTGAGACTACACAAACACTTTAGTAAAAGCTACTAAAACTCCATAACGCAAAGCAAGTCCTGAACCTAAGTCAACGCTGTCTAATCTCTTGAGATGAGTTCAAAATAAAGTCAAGTTTGGAGTGTGCTTCATACTGGCTCAAAAAACACTATTGCCTTCTACACACATATCTCCCAGCATCTTGTAATGAGATTGTAAATCTCTACCCATATGCGATATGCAGAAGCTCACAAAAATCTTTATTTCTGTTTGCCTGAAGGCTGAATCTAAATCTGTTGTCATTTTTTTAAAGCACACATATGCTTAAGCATGTACAAGCACTGAAAACAGTGTTAGATGATGCTCTGTACCTGCTGTAGGTGATGTGGTGTTTGGCTGCTGGCCTCTCTGTTGTCTGGTGGAGTCTTCAGCCGGTCGAGTTCCTCTTGCAACTGCTGCTTCTGATTCTCCTGCTTTTGTACCCTAAAAACATATCCAGAAAGCACTGAATCCACTGCAAACTCCAAAAAGTCTTTCCCTGACACTGGGTCCGAAATGAATGGGGGCTCGTGGCCAAAAAGACACACAAAGTGGCAAAAAAATACAAATTTAAAAATTAAAATTTAAGGACCAAAATGCCTCCATAATAAATTCCTTTGTTTATCTGTATCTTCTGATACATTTCTTAAAATTCTAGTTTATTATTCCAACTATTCCGATGGAAAAATTATTTTAATTAAATGAAATGACTTTTCATATAAAAGAATGATACACAGTGTATTTTTGTGTTAAAATATGGTTAAAAAGTAGGTAAAAATGCCCCTCAAAATCATTGATAAAAGGTGCAAAATATTGCTTTCTGACACTATCCTGATCAAACTGAACCTAACCTGTAGACCAAATGTGCTCTAATGCACAGACACACCAAGAAGCCTAAAACCTGAGAAATAACATCATCAAACATCCTCAGCGCAGGTCTGAACTGAAGTGTGAGGTGGACATACTGTACCCAATCCGCAGGCCCATGCAGTGTCCCATTGTTCCTTTACCCCAGCTGCAGTGCACCCCTAGCCACTCCAATCCCCTAACTTGCCTGATTCCTCACAGCAGCCTGACAAAAAAAATCCACGCTGCCTTTTATCCACAGTGCTGTAGCCTTTATAAATGGCCTTTTGTCAGATTAGTGACCGCTCTTTAATGAACCACAAACAGCATGAGGGGTGTGATAGGTCAACCAAAACAGCCCCTTGACAAAAGCTTCTAGTGATGTTCACATGGAGATTGACTAATTTGGTAAGGCCTCACCCCATAATCCTTCCACTGCTTTGAAATCGTTGATGCTTTCCTTTGAATTTACTGTGCTAAAATCCTTTGCAAGATCTGAAAAGCTTGTTCTTTACTTTCCGGTACATTCTGGGCTATAAGGAGGTCCTATCTACTGTATGACCAATGATTAAAATGACTTCTTAAAGTCTACTTAATTCAAATAAATTGTGTTTATTCCAAAGTAAATTCTAACTAATAATAACAGTATCAAGTACTATTAAAGAATGATAAGAAAAATGTTTCTGTAACCATCTCTTGCATCAGTCCACTCACTTGACAGACAGGTGCAGGATCTCTGTACGGGACCGTTGCATGTTGCTGGCCATCTTCAGAAGCTCCTTCTCCAGAGAGTCTGTGTATTGGTCCAACTGCTCCAGACTGCGGGTCCAGTCACTCCTCCTCTGCTCAAGCTGCACCTCCAGGCCCTGCAGCAGTTTACCAACTCAACAATGGGTCTCATTGACACAAAAACTCCCACAAAGCACTGGCAGATCATTAATACCAGCAAAACGTTACTGGATATGATAAGAAAGATCATTAAAGTTTCAATCAAGCACCAAAATTCTGCAAAGACCTCAGAGTAACTCTGACCCGGCACACTGCCCCGTGCATCGTGGGAATTCGAGTGAGTGCAATATTGCCCTGTATTGTTGACTGCACGTACTGATGTGGTCCACTGAACACACACAAACCATGTTCAGCCAGGCAGAGTTATGCAATGTGCTAGGTAAAGGCTCAGAGAAGGGAAAGTGAGCGAGTTCTTGCATAATTTTCAAAAGCCCATGTGAATAACCAACACTGATGTGACTCACCACTGACTCTTTCCTTTTATATGCATAACATTTATGTTCGGGTATGTAAAAATATATCTTACCCATTATTTTCTTTAAACACACTAAGCATGTCAAACTCTCATAAGGACATAAAAAGGCAAGACTACAACTTGATTAAGTAGAATAAATCTCACCTGCAGCTTGAGGTCAGTATTGGCCTCCTGAGTTTCAGTGCTCTCTGAAAGACCTCTGAGTGCTGTAAGAAAGGTCACCCCATCTTGCTTAAACTCCCTCTTCTGGAAAGATTCATGTTTGACACACAATGAACAATCTATTACATTACGGACCAACATGATACTGGTGATGAAGAGCTAGCACATTTAACGGTGCACTCAGTAACCTTTGTATTTGAGTAAATTTTGACTTAGTGTGACACCTTTGGCTGGTCATGTGATTCTAATATGGCAGCCCCCATGAGGGGATATATAGAGTAAAACAGCTTTTATAAGGTTACTGAAATTACTGGAGTCTTAATCTCATGTGAGTGGTTATGATTTTATACATATTGCAAAATTACAATAAATTTAAGATTAAAACTTTTTTAATGAGGAAAAAATTACTAAGTGCACATTTAACATGAGTCTAACTGTGGTTGCACAGCAGGTTTTTTTATTTATTTATTAAAGTTTGTATTTTGTGTGATGAGCAGGTAGTTTGGTTACCAGTCTGCTGATCAGAGCTTTAAACTCCAGACACAACTGCTCCGGCGTCGGGCCTTGAAGGAGCAGAAGAACTTCACGATCTAGAGTCTCATCCAGAGAAGATGTAAAACAGACAGAGGAGGAGAGATGCTCCAAACCCTACACACACATAATATTAGCTGTGTTTATTAATAAGTGCTCAGTTTGTGAGAGCAGAGACAGTGTAAGGAGGAGACAGACCACTTGTAGAAAAATTGTAACACTAAATATGGTGGCTATAGGAATGGAAGTCCTGCCTTTCAGCTGAAAAGAGCCTCTTGCACTTTTGATACAGTTTGTTTACTGTAAAATGTGCATTAGCTGGACCAGCCTAAAATGTTAGTTTTTTTAAGCGTGATTTGTTCATGAAGCAGCAAAATTTACCAGCGCCAGATTGTATTGTTGATTGGAGAAATGCTATTGAAATGTAATCTTGACAAACAGTTTTGGAGATTTTGGTCTTTTACCATTCAACCCATGTTTTACCATGTTCTTGCATTCCTAAATATTTGTCTACATAAAAAAAACAAAAAAACATTTGTGATTCAATGCAATGCAAGCTTCCGTGGCTATATTCATGGCGAAAACCAGATTAAAAAGTAATAAAAAAAAGTACAGTCATTATGTTTTTATTAGGTTTTATTTATTTAGGTTATTAGTTTAAATCTCTTACAAAATAGCTGCTAAAGGGCATTGCCTAGATGGGATTTTGGGGAAAGTCATGGGGACACTTGTCCCATACACAGCATGTGTAGACATAAACTCACTGTAATGCCTCTATGACCCCGTTTCCACCTGATATTAAGATAAGTTTTTGGTGACCTGATTACAAGAGGTTAGCACTAAATACAGGTTGAAACGGTCCAAAACTATTTGTGATGGAATTCACTGAAACCACATACGGAGGTAGCTAAAACCACATCGCATGAGGACTTCATGGATCTCCTTGAGTGTGTCTGTTATCAACATGCAGTGACAGATGAAAACCACATAAATCTGAAGCTCAGGTAGTACTTTTTGACCTTTCTTTGTCTTTTATGACTTATATGGCTGTTTATTTTTCATGCAGTAAAACATTGACATAATGACTGATGTCGTCATGAAATCAGAAACCCTCCCTTCGAAATCCAAACACAAGTGTTCAAAGGAGATGCATTTGAGACACATGGTAATGTCAGGTGGAAACAAGAATGCGTCTCCGCTGACCACTTGTGTTTCGATTATATCAAGTAGAAACAGGGCCTATGTGTTTTTGTGTGAGAAGTTTGGTATAAAGCAGAAAGGGTGTGGATTACTGAGTGTGCTCTGTGGAAGTGGAGTGGGAGAGAGAGTGGGCGGACAGAGAAGCGCAGATGAGTGCTGGTAGGAGTTGAGAGAAAAAGACGCTTCAAACATGTTTGGGACAAAGACCAACAATGGACTTACAGACAAACACAAACACACACACACACACAAATGCAACACACAGCAAACCTCCAGGGGATTTTGTGCCAGTGCCAGCTCTGTCTGAAGAGAGCCTGAACTCATCTGATTGAGTCTGTATGCCACAGAGAGTGAAAGACCTGGGCTGCAAACACACAGAGTCAGAGGAGCATGTAAAAGGAACTGCTGATGTACAACTGATGTGTCAGTTGACCAGTTAATATTGTCATTGCCTTGCTGGGTTGTGTGTTTCAAAGAGCTCTTACATGCTCATATCAGGCAGCATCATCTGCATGTGACTCTCCAGTTTGTTCTTGTCTGCTCTCAGCAACTGTAAAGCAAACATAAAATACACATTAAATGAACAGATATTAGCAAAAAAAAAAGTGAGAGGAAGTGAGAGAGAAAATTTTGGATTACCTCTGTAACTGAGGAATACTCCACAATGGCCACCTTCAGATCATCGATCTGTTTATTTTTCTGGAGGAAGAGGGCAGTTTTGTTATGACACAGAACAAATATGCATTTTACATGATTGCAGATTTTATAAACTAAATGAATGATTAAAACTGAACTATTCCAATTTATGATTAAATCAAATGTAAATTCTTCTGTAAAGTTCATCAGTTTTATTTGTCCATTAAGAATGAATATGTTTAATTCCTACCATTGGTTTGGATATGTGAAAAACGGACTGACCTCCTGAATTATTGACTCTTTCTCAGCCAGAACAGCATCAAATGAATGAACCTGGACCTGATTGTGTAAGAAAACACATTTACCAATAACCAAGGCAAAGCAAGTTTATTTATATAGCACATTTCATAGACAAAGGCAATTCAAAGTGCTTTACATAATAAAGAAAATACAAGATAAAATAATTTCTAAAGCTAATTAAGAACAAAAATAAGAATAAAAAGTAATAAAATATTTAAAAAGTAACAAATATTCATATGAATAAAAAAGAAAAAGAATAAAGAAATAAAATGATGCAGTGCAATCAGTAAATGCAGCACAGTGCTCAGTGAATAAATGCACAGCTAAACAGGCTAAATATTAAGCTAAATGTTTTATTGAAATACAAGACTAAATATAAGGGAATACTCTAAAATATGGCCAACCTGAAGGTCAGCATTGAGGTCACAGAGATCATTCATCGTTTTCTGGAGATCCTCCGCATCCAGTGTAACTTTCATGTTCTTATAACGGAATGAAGTCGAAATGTAGAGGAAGGTTGGAAAGGAAGAAAGATAAAGATAAGAAAAATGGGGCAACTCAAAAGTGGACTACATCTCTGGTATATGTGGATAAGTGGCTGGATGAATGGATGCATGGATCTATGAATGGATGGACCCATACCTCCTCCTGTAGAGCTGCAATCTTGGATATGAGACTCTGGTTTTCTCGCTCCTTCAGAAAAACAGAGGAAAGAAAGTTCACACAAGTGTTCATGTTTTTTTTCTTTCTTCCTACTCTAGCTGAACTGTGCTTTGATGAGTAAACCAAGACACCCCGGCAAAGCAAGCTGCTGAATTTCTGTATTAGCATATATAAATTGAGTTTTATGTCAAGACTCAATCAACTGTCAACTAATATAATTAGTCAATGGAAATCTTACCATCTATGTTTTGTACCAGTTCCCTAGTTTTGATCCTGCACTTGGATCTCTTTACTCTGGATGCACTTGTCTCCTTGGTTTATGTGATATTACCATCCTAATATTTTCATTCATGGCAGGGTCAGAAATGTAGGGGGCCTCGGGGGAAAAGTTCCACCAAAAATGAGGGCAAAACCTGTCCTTGCAATGTATTCTTCGGTTTTTATTCTTAATATTCTATTATAGCCCTAGTTGTACATACATTTTTTTACTATGGCATAAAATATGAATTAATGTTGATTTAATTCTTAAGGTAACAGGTAACAATTCTCAATCTTGAGAATTTGTACTAATGAATCAATTATATTCATGTATTTGATATAAACATATAAAAAACAGATTATGTTTTAAATTATTAGAAAAAATATACCCTCATAAAGTCAAATCCAGGGGGCAAATATTGCCCTTTAATGTACAAGTTAATTTCTAACTTTGATCCACGGCATTGTGAACATACTACATGTTATCTGTTCACATTAATTTATGAGACCAATGAGTCTCATTAACATCTGAGCAGCAGTCAGAGAGGCAGCTGCATCTTGTGCCTCACCATCTGCTTTCTCTGAGCTGAGGCTTGAGTTCGACTCTCTTCAGAGGACGTCAGGCTCAACTTCATCTCCTCAACTTCCTCTTTCAGCATCTTCTCCTTCTGTAATAACTGCAGCCCCCTGCAGGAGCAAAGTTGAGGGTAGAGGTGCACAGGAGAGAAGGGAAAGAGACAAGAGGACACAATGGTGTTATGTACAGAGAATGTAACAGCAAACATTACTGTCGCTCAAGGGATATTATTCAATATTCTGTAAGAGGAGGACAGGAAGGAAAAGAAGTGAGGAAGCAACACAAGTCTGTACATTTTGGCTGGAGCCCTGAGCTCTTCATTTTCCTCGATAAGTTTCTGGTTGGTGTCCTCCATGTTCTCCACCACCTGCTTCAGTTTACGAACCTCCTCCTGGAGCTTCTGGTTATTCAGCTGCAGATCTGCCACACAGAACACCAGATCGGATGTCTCTCTGTAAAAAACACACACATACATGCTGAATATCTGAATGACTATCAGGAAAATGCACACATATAAACAGGTAGGTAACATTTAATACTTTTGGGAAGTTGATCTGCAGTGTTCTAAAATTATTTGAAACCATTTTCCTAAATATTTTTAAAGAATGTAATAGTAGAAACAGTGCAGGACCATTTACTTGAGATAAATAGTGACAAGTCACAGCACCAAATACATATACTTTCCCTTATACATTCCTATAAATCTTAAAGGGATAGTTCACCCAAAAATTCTCCCATCATTTACTCACCCTCATGTCATCCCAGATGTTTATGACTTTCTTTCTTGTGCTGAACGCAAACAAAGATTTTTAGAATACATTTTTCAGCTCTGTAGGTCCTCACAATGCAAGTGAATGGTGATCAGACCTTTGTAGCTCCAAAAATCACAAAGAAAACACAAAAGTAATCCATAAGACTCCAGTGGTGAAATCCATATCTTCAGAAGTGATATAATAGGTGTGGGTAAGAAACAGATACAAATTTAAGTCCTTTTATTCTCTAAATCGCCACATTCACTTTCACATAACCACTGGAGTCATATGGATAACTTTTAGGTTTCCTTTATGTGATTTTTGGAGCTACAAAGTTCTGATCACCATTCACTTGCATTGTGAGGACCTACAGAGCTGAGATATTCTTCTAAAAATCTTCGTTTGTGTTCTGCAGAAGAAAGATAGTCATACACATCTGGGATGGCATAATGGTGAGTAAATTATGAGAGAATTTTTGGGTGAACTACCCTTTTAACCTAAAATCATGTCAGCTACCTAGATAAAGTTTTACAAACCAATGAACACAATAAACCCAACCACACAAATAGCATATGTATTAACACTTCATCTTGAATATACAAACAACTCACACTCTTAAACTTACAGGTCTGCTCTGGAGGCCTCCCCTCCAAATGCTTCTAGACTACCTGATGTCATATTGAAGAGAGCAGATCTCTTTGCTATGGTGAAGAGACAAGAGAGGATGCATTACATACAAAATAAAAAAAATAAAAAATGCCATTTTAATAGGAAAAGCCTATTTGGTTCTACATAAATACTCCTAAGAAACCTCACCTGACAAACTGTCCTGCAGTTTGAAAGAATCCTGATGGATGTCATTTTTTGAGTCCTTCCTAAACAAAAAGGAGATGTGTTTGAAAAGGAGATCTGTTGATATCTAAAAAGTGCCATGGGGAAAATGCTGGAAAGAAAAGCCTTCTGATCGCAACTATTTGTGGATTGATTGCATCATGATATCTTGTTCCATTAGCGCCACACTTTTTATGTGTCAAGTTGTTCAAAACTTGTCTTGAGACCCCTGAATTGTTTCATTCTGTTGCGCTCCATCTAGCAGTTTTTGCGTCACTCAGACATGTGTCCTGTGTGAATGGCTCCTTAAAACTGACCAAAAACCTTAGTGATAAACGGATCTTAAACAACCAGCAGACTTCTTTGGTTTTTTTGTGTATATATTGTTCAGTTTTTAAATGTAAACTCTCCAGCCTACAGTTCTTTTTTCTCTAAAGCAAAAAACTGATGTGTCAGATGACGTGGGTGTGTGTTCGTACCCCTGGTTGCAACAGTCATCTATCCACTCCTTCATGATGGCATGGTATGTGTCAAGGTCTATGGAGATGTCCTTGTGCATAGGATCCAGCATATTGCACAGCTCCTCTAGGCCGCTGTCCTCTGAACTGCGACAGGTGGTGTGTCTCAAGAAGTCCACAATGTGCGACACGTAAACTTTACCTGCGGAGGAGGGCCCTGTGTTACTATGGTTACAGTCGCTACAGTCACCGAGCACTTGGGTCCTATTGGACGCCATCACACCATATAAAGCCCTCTGGTCACAAACAAACAGTGAAGTTAACTACATCAACACCTACTTGTTCGGAGTCACTCTGTGTCTGAGCGCATTCAAGGAGTATACAGAAAAAATACAGAAAGAGCTATAATAGGGGGACAAAAAGCCTGCTGCTAGCATCTCTTACAACATGTGTTTAACAAATCGCCCATTTGGCCATCACTAATATAATAAACTGCCACTGCTTTCTTAAAAGAATGGCTGTGAATAAAAGAGGCTTTATTCCCTGGTAGCTTAGGGGTCCAAGTGCCTGAGATAGCGCATCAGGCCAGAGACATCATGTGAGATCAAAAGAAAGAGGAGGTCTTCAATAAAGGCCTTTGCCTCTAGGAGTGAACACTGGAATCCATTTCTGCTGCTCCAGTTTTGCAGACATTTTTGTTATGCTGTTATATCAGTGATTTATTTCTTATAAAGATGATTCACCGAAAAGATTTTTAAGACTGTATGAGTCAATATCCTGAGATACTTCCAGAGGCTACTTTGACCAAACTAAAACATAGTTTGTATGTTTGTTATCTTCACAACTCAGCAAGGAAAAACATCTATGAATCTGAGGTGGGAGAGAGGAGTTAAGTCTTGTCTGCAGTCCCAAACAGTTGTTCACTAATGAAACATTTAGGTTTGTTGAGAAATAACAGCTAGTAAGTTTGTTTGTTTCTTTCTTTCATTTTTTACGCCATGCCAGCTTCTATGGCTATATTCATGGCGGGAACCAGGTTTAGTTATTTAAAATAGTTAACTAAGTTAAATGAGATGTATAAGATTCATTTTTCCTAAAAGCCTTAAAACCAAATTTGGATTCACTTCATTAAAAACCTTTTCAAAAGAATCAACTGAATAATACAGGTTCCTCAGATGTGTAGAGGTATGACAGTCCAGTAAAATATGTTTAATGGATAGTGGGTTCTGACAAGATAAGTACTTTGGTGAATTTTCTCCTGATAGTAAAAATTGGTGTGTGAGTCTAGTATGTCCTATCCGGCATGTTTCTAAATTGTTTTAAATGGTTGCTAGCACATTGCATTATGATTGTTAGGATGTTCTGGGTGGTTACTAGGCATTTTATAGGGTGTTTTGGTTAGTTGCACAAAGTCTCTATATTCTCATTACTAAAAAGAGGGCTGGGAAATGTTAAAAAGTAATGCATGTTAAAAACGCATTAAAAAAATTAATGCGGTAGCCATTTTTTTCCATACCTGAAATTTCACTAATGTCCATCCCCACTTTCTGTGGCTAAAATTGCCATATATAAATTTCCAGGAGGTACACACTCTACTCGACGGCACATTCTCGCACAGAAACTGAATGTGTGGAGCAGTGCACGCATATACTTGTATCAATGATTTATATCTGTAATAATGTGTTGAATTAACTATCTGCAAAATACGGAACTTTTAGCATGTACATATTAAAAAATATATAAATAAATAATGACTAACCAATTTCTTGCAAGTTATTTGAAAAAAGTAGAAAGTAAATATATTTATGATTATATTTTAATGTTTGTTTTAATGTATCATCCACCATAATTAACTGCTTACAAAAATGAATGATTAACACGATTTCACAGCCCTACACTAAATACACTATATTGCCAAAAGTATTCGCTCATCTGCCTTTAGACGCATATGAACTTAAGTGACATCCCATTCTTAATCCATAGGGTTTAATATGACGTCGGCCCACCCTTTGCAGCTATAACAGCTTCAACTCTTCTGGGAAGGCTTTCCACAAGGTTTAGGAGTGTGTTTATGGGAATTTTTGACCATTCTTCCAGAAGCGCATTTGTGAGGTCAGACACTGATGTTGGACGAGAAGGCCTGGCTCGCAGTCTTCGCTCTAATTCATCCCAAAGGTGCTCTATCGGGTTGAGGTCAGGACTCTGTGCAGGCCAGTCAAGTTCTTCCACACCAAACTTGCTCATCCATGTCTTTATGGACCTTGCTTTGTGCACTGGTGCGCAGTCATGTTGGAACAGGAAGGGGCCATCCCCAAACTGTTCCCACAAAGTTGGGAGCATAGAATTGTCCAAAATCTCTTGGTATGCTGAAGCATTCAGAGTTCCTTTCACTGGAACTAAGGGGCCAAGCCCAGCTCCTGAAAAACAACCCCACACCATAATCCCCCCCTCCACCAAACTTCACAGTTGGCACAATGAAGTCAGACAAGTACCGTTCTCCTGGCAACCACCAAACCCAGACTCGTCCATCAGATTGCCAGATGGAGAAGCGTGATTCGTCACTCCAGAGAACGCGTCTCCACTGCTCTAGAGTCCAGTGGCGGCATGCTTTACACCACTGCATCCGACGCTTTGCATTGCACTTGGTGATGTATGGCTTGGATGCAGCTGCTCGGCCATGGAAACCCATTCCATGAAGCTCTCTACGCACTGCTCTTGAGCTAATCTGAAGGCCACATGAACTTTGGAGGTCTGTAGCGATTGACTCTGCAGAAAGTTGGCGACCTCTGCGCACTATGCGCCTCAGCATCCGCTGACCCCGCTCTGTCATTTTACTTGGCCTACCACTTCGTGGCTGAGTTGCTGTCATTCCCAATCGCTTCCAATTTGTTATAATACCACTGACAGTTGACTGTGGAATATTTAGTAGTGAGGAAATTTCACGACTGGACTTGTTGCACAGGTGGCATCCTATCACAGTACCACGCTGGAATTCACTGAGCTCCTGAGAGCGGCCCATTCTTTCACAAATGTTTGTAGAAGCAGTCTGCATGCCTAGGTGCTTCATTTTATACACCTGTGGCCATGGAAGTGATTGGAACACCTGAATTCAATTATTTGGATGGGTGAGCGAATACTTTTGGCAATATAGTGTATGTTTAGGGCTCCTTTTCAATGCAAGTTAATGGGATTTTTTTTAATAATTTAATTTCAGGTATTATTCATGTACATAGCACAAACAAGGTTCAAGTCTGTGCCGAAACTTAAAGGTGCTATATGTAAGATTGACAAGAAGCATTTAAAATGGGTACTGCAGTCCAAATTCAAAATATTGTAGAGTTGTCTGCCCCGCCCCAGACTCGAAGCTCATGCGGGTTGCCAGAATGTTGACACGCAAATTACCCAACTCAGCATGCGTTTAAAGGATTCTAGGCTTTAAGCTGTCTCCATCTTCCAAAGGCATCTCCAATATTTATCCTTGTTTTGCTACGCCTCTGGTCATGGTGGTTTTTAGTCGGATGGCGAGGCTTTTTAGGTCGGGTGGAATCTGTTATCTCTGATCCAGTTCATTTGCTGGTTTCCATGGCTGCAGCTCGTGTTGTTTGCCTGCAAACTTGTTCAAATCTGGCAACCCAGCGGTGTCTAAATACTATTTGTGAGTAGACAGTGGGCGGGATCACACAGGCCAAAACATAAACAGAAATTCTGGCCCGGAATGGAAACTTCTAAGTAGAATATACTGGCTGTAGCATTGTTATTGGAGAAGCCAGTATTTCAACTTAGCATGTTTCCTAATTCTCTAATGACATATTATGGTCATTTTATGATTTAGTACAGTAAAAATATTATATATAGCACTTTTAACACTTAGGGGTTAGGGGTTTGTTCAAATCCCTGATCCAAGTATGAGCAATAGTAATAGTGCTGTTTGCCTTGGCATGCACCACTAAATATTCCTGAAAGTATCTTAAACGTACAGAAGCATAAAAGCAGAAAGGTAACAGTGTGTGTGTACAGTACCTCTGCACTGTGTATCACAGGCTTGGAAAATGGTGTCCAACAGGTCTTCCTCACAAATCAGACTGACCTCTGCCATGCTCTCTTTCTTGGGCTCAGAGGGAAACAGAGATCCTGTTTAGAAACCAAATAAATTGACAAAAACTCACTTTTCAGTTACTAATGTAATCACACAGAGAGAACAAAATTTAATATTTAAGAAAATATTTAAAAAGGAACTAAATATTAACTACATCTACATCATCTTCTGAAATAGATATAATTGTTGTTTCTTTTCCATTGCAGGATTATAATCATTTGAATGTTGGCTGATACAATCCATTTTAATTGCTTTCCTTTTTACTTTAGTGCATAAAACTCAGAATAAGTTTCTGGATCAAACTGATTCAAAATGATGGCGCAGGTCACATGCAGATTATTTACCATCACCCAGTGAATGTCTCTTCACCACAAGGGCTGGGTAGGGGAGTTCTCTGTCCATGTTAGAACTATCAGAGGAAAAGTTCAGGTTATATGAGAGCAAGCCAGAAGGTGGGATGTTCCCAGTTTTTATATTGGTGTTGGACCCCTCGAACTGCGTTTGTGTGGTGTAACGTGGGGTAAAATTAAAGTAATTGTCCCCAGTCTGGGCTGCTGGGGTGGAGCAGTTGCGTAGAAATGGCCGGCTATACGTCTGTGCTGTGGTTTTCCTCTCCCCTAGTGTGCCTAAAGTGCCCAGCATACTGGTGATGGTGTAGGTGGCATTGGCCGAGGTGATGGGAACATAAGGGGTGTGGGTGCCAGACCCCGGCCCAGGGGAGGCAGTGGGGGTCAGCATGCCCACAGATGAGTCAGAGTCTTCATCAGCTCGGATGCCACGGCTCTTCAGGATGGTCTCCAGGTTGAGGCGCAGCCCCGAGTGAGGGCTGTCGTAGCTGCTGGACTGGAACTTGGGGATCTGAAAAGGTGAGTTAATCTCTTGATCTCGCCGCTGGATGGTCTGAAGCTTGCGGCAGATGCTGTCCACAGGGTTGTGCCGTCTTGGGGTCACTCCGACGTCCATGCTGGAGCGAGTAAACAGAGAAAGCCTCAAGCTACAGGAGGGAAATGAGCCAATTAGGTTAAGCGTTAAAACGGATAAAAATACTGTCATCATTTAATCACCCTCATGTTGTTCAACATGATGCCATTGACACCAACAAGACACCATTTACTTCATTGCATCTCTATTTTCCATCAAATGAGAAAATGTGAATAGTGAAATAAGCAGGGGGCAAAAATGCCCTCATAATAAATTCCCTCTTTACATCTGATAAATGTTCTAAAATGTTATTCTTAGCCTAATACATATCACAAAATATGATTTATTGCTGACTAAAGTGTATAGTTAACAACCTTACTGAATTAGTTTGGAATTTATATTAATGGACTGATGAAATTAAAGTATTTTACATAAAAGGATGTCACACAGTGTTTTTTTTTAAATGCCCTAAAAAAGGTAAACAATGCAGCTAAAATCAGATTAAGGGTCAAATACAGCAGCAATGTAAAAAAAGGTTAATATCTAATACTGCTGCCTAACATCTTTTGTGTTCATCAGATTAAATAAAGTCATATGGCTTTGGAACAACATGACAGTGAGTATATGGTGACAGATTTTTCATTTCACTCGCTTTTGTGTGACAAATGAGTGTTGGTAATTTATATATGCTTTACACAAACACGAGGCATGTTTCAATATAGCATGTTGAAATATAAAGGGTCGTTAATTTTTTTAAATGCCATGACATGTTATAATACAAAAAGTCCTTTTTTTATATATATATATGGGTGAGGTAAAATAAATAAATAAATATTGAATTAGCCATTTCATTGTTTGTTTGTTTTTTGTAAACAAACTGACAGCGGTGCATTTCTAAGTGTTTTACTAAAAATAATATCAAATTATTATCTATAAATGCATATGAACTATTTAAACCCGTAAAGAAGAAACAAACAAACAAACAAACAACCCTGTCAGGTTTAGACAAGTGGGGGAACCAGACGTCAACTTCAAGCAAACTGAGAGACGCAAAACCTTTTTGTAAATTTTAAGCTGAATATAACAGACACTTTCAATCTAATGTGGTGTCTGTGTTATCTTATGAGGGTATTTATATCGGGAGAGTTTAATATTAAGACGCAAATGCTGAAAACAACTCAAACACACCTGAATCTGCTCAAATGTTGCCGTCGGTCGGCCAACGAATTTCAGAGTAAGAAGCGGCTGATCGAACGTTGTATTAAAACCTGTTGCGCACTGACACCGTGTGGCCAATAATTAGAACTGCAATTCCAGGCGCATCTTGACACCTTGCAATATTAGGAAACCCAATGGATCCAATAGACCTTTTTTCACAGACTGTGATGACGCGTTTCCTCCTTATTTATTAGCGTAAATATCGCGATTTTTTTTTTTTTTATATTATACGTTTTTAAAATATTGAGTGTAAATTTATAACATTATGCTTTGTGTTATATTACCCTGAAATTAGTTTAAAAAAATGAATTTCCACAGCTGCGAGGGGGTTTGGATTACAGCTGCTGAGAGAGTGACAGTAAATTTGGCATCTTCTCCCACTTTACTGTCTTAATTCACCGCTCTCTATTTTATTTTTTTATTTTTATTTATTTTTTCCTCTTCTGGAAAGTCATTCAAACGTAAGAGTGGATTTTTTTCTTTTGGTCTTGGAGCAAATGGGTAAGTGAAAATAATATTTGCTGTGGTCTCCCATTCACTCCCATTCACCGCTGTCAAAGTTTACCCTGCAAACATTTACTTCCGTATTCCAAAACCTGGAGTGTGAAAAAGGTCTGTTAAGCACAAGAATAAAAATGGTGGTTGTGGAAAATGAAGATCGATGAAAGAATACTTTTTTTTTTTTTTTTTTTTTTTTTCAAATTAAGAAGCTTAGAACATATCTATTCAAAATGGTTTTCCTTTGCACAGTTTGCCCCACATTTATCCAAAGCTTACCAAAAGCTATTAAAACCTAACTTAGGTCTAACTTATAAAATCAAAAGCAATTATTACGTTGTGTGTGCATGAAGGTGCTTATCAAGAATACATAATTCTACAGAAAATAGGCTACTAATACAATAACACTAACATATTTTTAATAATCTTCCAGTATATCCTTATATTATAATTCCTACCAAGACTAGAAAAAGAGTTAATTAAATGTATTTTTTCTCCATTCATAATCATTAGTTAATTTGTGTTTACCATGTACAGGCCACAAGTCACACTTGTGTGTTTACGTTGGCCCATATAAAACATACAGATTTTTTTTTTTTTTTTTTTTTTTTTTTTTTTTTGGCACATTGTGTTTGATGTGGTGTAATCTGTAAGAGGTTTAGCAACACACGCTGGCAGAGCAGAGTGCGTGGCGCACATTCATCATGGCGAGCGCTGCATCAGCCACGAGCGCACCAACATCACACAAGGTAAACGCGCGCGCATCGAGCCTATAGCGTTTCAGTTGATGAGCTGTATGTCTGTAATGCATGTGTCTGATGATTAATGAGGTACAAACACCCCACGTTTTACATAAGACCACGCATATCGGCCAGTGTATGCTCTGTGGTCATGTGTGGGGTTAAGAAGGAGATTAACGAAATCTGTCGCGCGCACAATAGATTTTCGCATTTTTTTAATACACCATTTTGTATTAACCTGAGCGCAGGCGATATATTTATTATATGGGAAATCTATTGTATGATGTTATGCAGCCTATATATTATGTAATACCAAAAGGTCATTAATGTGTTCATAAGATGGGTGTCGCACGCGCATCATGCAAATACTGTAAATACACACCCGTGTTTAAATACAGTTTATATAGCGTACGCATGACGCATGAAATCACAAGCATCCTCAATTATAACGAAACTTCAAAAGGACTCGGTTTATCCTTTTCGGTTTAATTCAATTATATAGTGAATTGAACAATGATCAGAGCACAGGAATGTATGACCATTATTAAATTGATGTGAACCTGTCATCAGCATTGGGCGATATGAATTCCTTAGATTCCTTAAGAGTCTTAACATTAAAGCCTTTGCATTGCGTTGCACTGTCAATTTCAGCGGGTATAGTTATCTTTATTTTCTTTAAACTTTGAAAATGTATCAGATTGGAAACTGATCTGATTGAATTAAGCTAGCCTTTACATGTCCATGCATGCCTCTTAAATTATAAAGTTGCACGTTTGTTCCTTTAGGAACCTGTGAGTAACGGTGTGGCTGATAATGCTCCTAGTTTTAAGGTAAGTCATAGCACTTATGAGAAATGTTCACAATCTACTTTCCTCACGTTACAGTAGCACTTCTTAATTATGCATTAATATAAAAGCCAAGTTGCTTCCCAGAAACAAAAGCTCAGTTGCGTAATGTAATTAAATGGTATCACTTGCTATTAATGGATTCTTTTATTTGTTTGTTTGTTTACTTCTGCATGGATCACAAAGCCTTTCAATACCTGTGCATGAATACAGCACTTGCCTGTAGCGAGATGTCCAGTGGCATCATGATGTTTGATTGATACACCAGACAATTAGAAACTCTTCTTCAGTAAAAAGCTGATTCGTCTGGTCTTTTGGTTGTTTCAGTGTCCACACATCAGTTCCAAAACATTCTCAGAATAGAGAAAGGGTCTTTTAAACCAAGTGGCCATACTGTCTTACTGGAATATTGGTGTCTTGGCTGAACCCTTTTTCCTATAGCATGTTTTGACCTCCATTTCTCAGAAAATGTCACCTTGCACCGCTCTTTTCGTCAGTCGTTTGAAGGGCCTTAGCTCTTCCAGGAGGTCCTGTGCTGAATAAAAGAGAATCCAGTTTCTCAGATGACTGTAAGCCCTGTCAATCAAGCTTGGCTTGGCTTTGGGCATGCTCTCTCTTTCTACCCTGCTCTGACTCAGGTAGTAATTACACCTGAGATCTGTTAAGCTCAGGCTAAATTACATACAAGCCACCATTGTCATTTAGTAACATGACATCAGCATTCTGGAGTCTGGATGCCTGAAACCATGTCTTAGATTGACTCCTAAATAAAATAATAATAATAATAATAAGAAGAAGAAGAAGAAGAAGATCCTCCTCCTTAAAAAATAAATAAATCTTAATCACTGTTTTGTCCAGTAAAATGTCTAAACAGCCTTAAAACATTATAAATATTCTTGAAAAGCACAACTGCATAAGATAATAAGACTTTAAAATAAGATTAGACAATAAGATATATTATTATTTATGATATTAGACAATAAGAAAAAAATTTCTTTAGCATGAATACAACAAATTTAGTGAGGTTTATACTGAAAACAAGAAAAAAGTAGTCAATGGGGTAACTTGATCTAAGATATATTCTTTGAAAACAAGTTTTATTATCTTTTATTATTATATACACAATTTTCCTTATATAAGTAAATATATCTTGTTTTAGGATGTTTAGATATTTTTACTGGAAAATGACAAAAATACCATTAAAAAAAACAATGTTCAAGAACAAAAAATTCAGAAACAATGGCCAACTATATGTGTATATTAACAAACAGTATACGTTCCTATTCCAAAATATTTTCAAGAGCACATTGCATTGTCTTATTACATAAGATGCCAGCAGACAGAATGATGATAGACGTGTGCTTGTCTTAGCCTGCAAATTGGTAATTTTGTGGTTGATGGGCATCCACTATTCTTTCCAACCATAAAACCATGTCAGCTACAAAAATAAGGCTTCCTGCAGAAGAGTTTATTTTTGAGGTCCATTATGGTGGAGTGCTGAGCATTGTTTGCCTATCGACAAGGATAATTACATATAAGCCTCATGATGATGAGCCAAACTGAACAGGTGTATGAAATCATGCAATGTAATGACTTTCTGATGGCCAAACTAAACAAAAGTTTACATTTTCAAGAAAAGATTCTATTAAATTATTTTTACTTCTTATAAACAATTATGTACAATGCTTATATCATTGTAATGATATTCTATTACCTAAAAAATGGAAAAAATTATCATTAAAGAACTCAAGCACATAGTCCATCAATCAAGCACATAGTCCAACAAATGAGAGCTGTGATGATGACCTCCTCTGTAGGCCTCCAATGTGATTGCATCTTGAGACCCAACAGAGATTACAGATGGTTGTTCAATTGGATCTAGCATATTTATAGTCAGGTACTCACAAACCACTCATAAACTTAGGTGTCAGATGGCACAGTCCTCAGATTAGCAGTGATTTAGGAGTGCGTGCCAAGGGACAGTCTCGGATCAGTGCAGGAAAATGATGCATCTCAGATAAACTTTGTTTAAACAGATGATTTTATTGGCAGTCTGTGAATTAGATGGGTGAGATCTGACGTACAACAAGCAAATGTAATCGCCCTTAACATATTTGGACACTTTTGTAAATGGTAAGAATACCATTGCATTAAATAACAAAACATCAAACTGGCAAAATATCAAATGGCAAACCAAGAAGAAGAAAAAAAGCACAAGTTTTTTAGGTTTGAAATTATAAAACAAAACATGTATTGTTCAAAACTAAGACAGAAGTATGAATATATTCTGGTTGTCAAACTTAAGAGGACAATGTCCACAGTGAATGTGGTGAACTACAGCTCATCAAATGACTTTATAAATCCACTAAAAATCACCTTGAGAGAAGTTGGTTAAAAGTAATTTCAAAAATGGTCCTAAGAAAAGTTAATTTGTTTACTTGCAGATGCCATGCATTGAAATTCATGAATTTCCAATAGTGTCCAAATCAGTTGCTCAAGCCTTGTTCTTTCACTCATGGAGGACAAGACAAAGCTCATTTAGTCAGACAGGGAAATTGATTTATTAATGGTGGTCTCGCTGCCTGGGCAGCTGTATTGGAAATCAATAGCGTGTTCTCACATTGAGAGTGTAAATACGAGCCAACAGTCTCAGCAAACAAACCTTTGCTGAAAACACAGAGAGCAGTGTGGCACTCACCTTTCATCTGTAATCTGGGATTACAGAGGGCTGCTGTAGGAACATGTAATCTGTAAGAGTGTCTAATTACAGGGAAAGAAATGCAAAGAAATAAAGAGAGAATAGGAGAGAGATAATAAGGGCTGCCCAGGACGGGTATTTAACATGGGTGATGTTCTGAATGTCTCAAATTGACCCTATATTATGTCTGTTTAAACTGGTGGCTATTTCAACAGGGTTATATTGCTTTGTAATTTGATGCTGGTGATTTTTGGCCACTTTCTGTTTAGGCTGCAGAAACAGTAATAGAGTTAGCACAGAACCATAAGCCTAAACCAGAACCCAGTGGCCTGGTGTTTGGGACAGTCTTCACTGACCACATGCTGACCATTGAGTGGAGACTAGAGGAAGGCTGGCAGAAGCCACACATTCAGCCTTTTGGGAACCTGTCCGTACACCCAGCCTGTTCCTCCCTGCATTATGCTGTACAGGTCTGTGCTCACCACCTGGAGTTTCATTTGTGAGCTTACATACCACATAAAAAAGCTGGAGCATGATATTGAAATGAAATAGCAGCCATTTGTTATACAGATAACCGATAACAAATAATATACAATTTATGTGGATCATTGCTGTTGCTTGTAAATAGTATTGTCATTGTCTACTCACTGTGTCATTCTGTGTCAAACTGTAAACGGCAAAATTCACCCAAAATTTTTTGTCATCTACTGAACCTCATGTCATTCCAAACACAAATGACTCTCTTTCTTTCATGGACACAAAAGTAGAATTTTTAAAGAATGCACGTACTGTATATACAGTGACCAGGCACTGACAAGCTCCAAAATGAACAAAACAGCACCATAAATGTAGTCCATATGACTTGTGTGCTACCAGGGGCGCTTTAAGGTACGTCTGGACCCATGGGCTCGCTGGTCTGATGAGGCCCCCTTCAAGTTGCAATACATGCCTTTAACTGTGAGTACTGTCACCATGTCAACAACCGTGTTTCCTGCTGAAAGCGTTTAAATGCTTTCCTCTCGCTGGGCCCGGTGGGAGTTGTAGGCTGGGCCTCATGGGAGTTGCAGGCTCCTGGGCTTCAGCCCATATAAGCCCGTGCGTTAATGTGCCCCTGTGTGCTACAGTATATTGCAAGAGTTCCGAAGACATATGATAGCTTTGTGTGAGAAAAAGACCACAATTTGATTCGTTGTTTACTGATTTTGCCCTAATTTTTTGCCCTCTATTATTGCTCTTAAATCTCATACAGTATTCAAATTGGTGAGTCAAGCCATCAATGACACCAAACACCATTTGCTCGCATAACCAGGGCTCGACATTAACACTTGGCAACCTGCCAAATGCGGGTAGAATCGGCAGTGGCAGGTAACTCCATTGCCCTTACTAGCCACTTTGGCAGGTGGCTGCAGCTGAAGCAAATTTAATTGTATTCATTAGCGTTCAGCGCTAACTTACACTCACATCAGTGTGGGGCGAATGCAGTGTGCGAACCACCACAGCGCACATCAGTGTGCTCCAGAGATATGATCGCCAGAGCTCTGGGACAGCGCAGAGCGAAACTTGCGTAATAATAATAATTATTCTGTCATCATTCACTCACCTTTATCTTGATCCAAAACCATAGCACTTTCTTTCTTCCATGAATGGAAAAATAGGTTCATGTATTTATGGAAAAAGCTGCAATGAAAGTGGATGGCGACTGAGTTTAATCTACCTAACATCTCCTTTTGTACTCCATGGAATTATTAACTGTGAAAGTTGTAGTTAAATGTTTCTAAATGTGTTAAGGCTATTTGTTTTTTAATGACAAATGCTATTGTTAATTTTTTGAAAAGACTATCTACATGAGGCTAACCACAGTAATCTGGAGCCACCTGTGGTTATGGCCTTATTATTACAAATGCCACAGTTTAAAAATGGTAGAACAATGGTACACTTTCATGAAGGCAAGTACATTATTGACAAAGTTTTCCTCCTGTTCTATCCCACTCCTGTTCTAACTGGTCATGTTTGCCTTCAGATGTTCTTAGAGATAACTTAAATCATTAGGCCTGTGTCCTGCTGAACTCATATCATTCTTGTTCAAATACTGTAAAAACAAATGCATGCAGTTACAGTCTCCAGTTACTTTTATCACTTTTTGTTGGGTGGAAGATGTTGGCTAGTGAAAATGCTAAGTGGCTAGTTTGGAATACCTCTAGCCACAGTAAGCCAAAAAGTTAATGCCAAGCCCTGCTCATAACCAAAAGCAATGCACCAAGTTTGAATATATGGAAGCGCAAATTATTTCATGCATGTTTGGAATGACATGAATGTGAGCGAATGAATACAGAAATTTGATTTTGGGGTGAACTATTCCTTTAAGAACAACTATTAGGTGTGTTCAATATTATTTGTCATTGGAGACACAAATAAAATCAATTTATCTGTAAAGTGTATTGGCAGTCTAAGCTTTCTAGCTAACAATTACAGATTTGTTGTTTAAACACAAATATCTGTATTCCGAGGGCAGCTTTTTGAGGGCATGAAGGCGTATCGTGGTCCAGATAACAAGACACGTCTCTTCAGACCCATGCTGAACATGAAGCGGATGCTGAAGTCTGCACATAGAGCTTGTCTGCCTGTAAGACTGATGTCCCTCCCCTCTTTACTGCATCAACATTCAGTGTATGGTCAAGATACAAAATACTCATAGCGGCCAAGTAAAGAAGCTGACTACCTCACCTGGAGTCGCAAGTTTGAATCCAGGGCGTGCGGAGTGACTCCAGTCAGGCTTCCTAAGCAACCAACTTGCCCGGTTGCTAGGGTGGGTAGAGTCACATTGGGCTAACCTCCTCGTGGTCGCTATAATGTGGTTCTCACTCTCGGTGGGGCACGTGGTGAGTTGTGTTTGGATGCTGTGGAGAATAGCGTGAGCCTCCACACGCGCTAGGTCTCCGCAGTAACGTGCTCAACAAGCCACGTGATAAGATGCGTGGATTGACTGTTTCAGACACGGAGGCAACTGATATTCATCCTCCGCCACCTGGATTGAGGCGAGTCACTACGCCACCACGAGGACCTAGAGCGCATTGGGAATTGGGCATTCCAAATTGGGGAGAAAAAGTTTTTTTTCCTGCATGATTTCTTTGATATGTACAATACAAACAAAAGTTGATATTACTATGATTAAAAACAATGTGGCAAATATAGCCATGTCGCGTATCAAATGATCCATGCTGTAACTTTAAATTGGATTAACAGCAGTGCACTTGATGTCATGAATGTGATCTTCCTAGTCTCTCTCTTTCTCGTGTTCTCTGTTTATCTGCTGTAGAGTTTTGATGGTGCAGAGTTTTTGGAGTGTATCAGGAGGCTGGTGGAGGTGGATCAGGACTGGGTTCCTCAGTCAGACTCTGCCAGTCTGTACATTCGTCCCACCTTCATGGGCACAGAGGTAAGAGCTTAACAAGTTCCTCATTCCCACAAAAAAAACTCATCTTAATGTATATTTTGTACAGTATATGTATATTTGTGTGTATAAATGAGTCTCTGTCTATCTGCAATTGCAATGGGTTATTTTATGTGTTTTAAAAGGGTACAAAGATTTGTTGGTATTGTGTTCACATTATCTCACCAATCACAATGCAGAAAACATACTGTAGGTATGGATCTTTGGAAACTAATGATGATCTGATTTTAGTCTTCCTCACCCATGGTTACTCCTTTATCTTCTGGATATCCTATCCATGAGACAAGTTTGAATTTTATCTTATTTATGACCCCGCTCTATTGTGTACATGAAGCCAAAGTAATTTTTTTTAATGCACTCATAGATTAAAAGTATACAGTATATGTATGTGTTTGCAGCCCTCGCTTGGAGTGAAGAAGCCCTCGAGTGCATTGCTGTTTGTCATTCTCAGTCCTGTTGGCTCATACTTTAGCACAGGAGCCAAACCAGTGTCTCTGTGGGCTGACTCCAAATACATCAGAGCCTGGAAAGGAGGAACAGGAGACTGCAAGATGGGAGGGTGAGTGACTAAGAAGGATTTTCACTGTGTGTGTGTGTGTGTGTGTGTGTGTGTGTTGTGTCTATAAGACTCAGTATTGCACAACAAAACACTGAATCAATGAGGAGCAGTGTTGCACATTTGTGAGCTCTAAACATTGTTCTAAAAGCTACAAGCTTGGTTTAATCCATTTAATGTGTGAATTATTAAATCACAAATTGAAAATAAGATCTAATTTCTTTTTACTTTAAAACAAGAATATAATCATTCCCAGTTTTTATTATTATTATTATTATTATTATTATATCAAATGTATCAAATCTATGTTGAGAAAGTTACATACAACAGAAGATAGCAGTCAATATTCCAGGGGTACAAAACTTCCTGCATCTGAGCAAAATATATTCAGAGCCTCTTGCAAGTAAAGCAGCATCAACCTCTGACAAAAATATAATGCAGCAGGGCAATGGGGTTTTTCAGGGAGAGGGCACAGATCTTTCATTGTGCTGAAGTGTACCTGTGTACGACCTCCCATATTTTTTAGGAACTATGGCGCATCTATCTATGCCCAATATGAGGCAGTGGATTACGGCTGTCAGCAGGTTCTGTGGCTTTATGGGGATGATCATCAGATCACTGAAGTTGGCACCATGAACCTTTTCCTCTACTGGATCAATGAAAAAGGGGGTAATGACCATTTTCAAACATTAGAATTGTGAAAACATACTGTTTCGCACTTACTCACAAAGGGGTCCAAAAGTCACAGACCATGTTGAAAATACAGGGATTTTATTTTATTTAAATCTGTAAACAAACTAAGTTTTAGGATTTTGAGAAACTTTAAACAAAGAAAGGTTATGAGATTAAATTAAATGGAATATTCAACATTTTGCACTATTTCTAGGTCACTAATCAAAAGTAAGCAAATTTGTGACAGTGACCATGTAAACTCCTTTGAACTTTGCTTCCACTGAATCACACAAGATGCTCTTTGGAAATTTTTACGTCAGTCTGTGGAATCTATGCCAGCTAGAGTGCATGTTGTCATTAAAGCAAAAGGGAGACAGGCCAAATACTGAAAAATTGTGAAATGCATGTTTATTTTTCAAATCAGCTTTCCATTTCAATCAAATTATTTAGCTGATAATATAATTAATAATGAATTAATTATTATTTAAACTGAAAGGAATGCAAAATAGAAGTATTTTCACTAGCAGTCTAAAACTTTTGGAACCCACTGTAAGTTTATTTACATTTATGGAAAGAATATATTGAATATATGTTGATGTGGATTTTGAAAAACAGTATCTAGGATTAGAAATAAGCCATCCTATCTGTAGATCTACAAATTATGATTTCTAGGGCTGCCCCTGACCAAAGATTTTCCTAGTCAACTAGTAGTTGTTAGTTTAAGCCATTATAATTAATTATAATTAATAATTATATTTATTTATCACACATTATACATTTGCACATATACTGTGAAATTCTTTTTTTTCCACATATCCCAGCTAAGCTGGGGTCAGAGTGCAGGGTCAGCCATGACACAGCACCCCTGGAGCAGATAGGGTCAAGGGCCTTGCTCAAGGGCCCAACAGTGGCAACTTGGCAGTGCTGGGGCTTGAACCCCTGCCCTTCTGATCAGTAACCCAGAGCCTTAGCCGCTGAGCCACCACTGCCCATTAGGTGACTAGTTGTCGCACATTTATGATATTTAATTACTTAAATAGATTTATTTTGGGGGGCATCAGAAAATGGTTTGAATTCCAGGGCTGAGAAAGAATGTCATAAGTAACATTGCTAACACTGTTCTACATTACAGAGAAATACTAAACTGTAATAACGAGCCTTTAAAATATACATTTTACAAGCGCATGCACGAAGCGAGCCGCAGCGACTCCAGCAAAAGCGGTAATGATTCTGAATGTGTTGGAAAAACCAGCAAGGATACTGTCTGAACATTTTGTTAACTTATAGAGAGAAATGCTCATTAAGTTAAACATGCAGTAAACGAGGTACTAATTTAGCTTAATCACTCCCTACGAACACTTGGATAAGCCTCATAGCACATATTTATCTAGGTTATCTAACATCAGAGCGAGCGGCCATGCTAAGTGGCTAACGTTAGGCTACTTACATGTTTCAAATGATAAGCCATTTTTGAAGTCGATGAATGATAGGCGAACGTTTGCCTGCAGAGTTTGCATGTCACCTTCTTGGGGTCATCCTTTACCCTCTCGAAATGGTCTCACACTTTGGATTTCCTGCCTGACATAATTAATTACCGCATGGACTAGCCGTGTAAACGATCAAGTCACTGACTGCGTGACTTCGCCACTTCCTGTGGATTTTTTTTTTCTGCGACCAACCGACCAATCAAAACTTGGTTGACCAAGACTTTTCTCATCGACTAACATTTGGTCAACTAATTAAGGGGCAGCCCTAATGATTTCTCTCTCTTGGTGCAGATCACTAAGGACCTCTAGTGGTCTATTTGAGTGTCAATGTTATTCAAATTATGTGGTTCGTCATTTATTCTCTGTTGTTTAGCCTTCATACAGAAAAAATGCACTATAATGTAGTAAGCAGCTTTATGTGCTATTTAATTGACACAAATCGGAAAAGACATTGGTAGACCAATTTGTTCAGTGTTTACATTGTACATACCGTAAGAGGTATAGAGCATAATTTTCTTAAAGGGATAGTTCACACAAAAATGAAAATTCTATAAGCATTTTCTCCCCTCCATGTTGCTCCAAACACGCATGACTTTCTACTGTGAAACATAGAAAGGAGATGTTAGGCAGAATGTTAGCCTCAGTCACCATTTACCATTTTACTTGAAATGGTAAATGGTGACTAAAGGGTAACATTCTATACATCATCTCCTTTTGTGTTCCGCAGAGGAAAGATGACAATAAATGATGACTGATTTTTCATTTCTGAGTGAACTGTTTGTTTAATGTTAACTTCTTAGGACTTCATGATATTGCAAAAAGAGGAGAATATTATACGGCAGCTCAGAATATCTATATGTATGCAATATAATAATATAATATAATGTATATCATTTGTATATACTTCAATACAACTTATAAACATACTGTATATCTTCATAAAAGACCCCAAAAATAAAGCCAACCTGTGGATTATTTATTTATTTTTTTCCAGAGGAGGAACTTGCAACGCCACCACTAGATGGAATCATTCTGCCAGGCATTACACGGCAGAGCATCCTGGAACTTGCTCGCAAATGGGTAAGACCTGTCAAAACCAGTGAGAATAGACTTGATACTGATGTCCGTACTGTTTATGTCTGTACAATGCAAATTCTGCCCAGGGTGAGTTTCAAGTGTCAGAGCGCTATCTGACCATGGGCGACCTGCGTCAGGCCCTGGCAGAAAACCGAGTGAAGGAGATGTTTGGTTCTGGAACGGCTTGTGTCGTTAGTCCAGTTGGCAGGATTTTGTATCAGGGAGAGGTGAGTTCAGTGTGTTTCAAACTGGCTTCATGCTGATTCATTATCAAAGCATGCAGGCCAAATAATAGATTACCCATCTGGTTCTATGCATCTCAGCCAATGTTTGAAACACATTGTGTATCTACTATTTACTATTCTTCCCCACAGAATCTACATATTCCATGTGAGGGAAACTGCCCTCATCTTGCCTCCAGACTGATGAAGGAGCTCACAGATATTCAGGTGAGGCATTAAACACACACGCCCATAGTATGACATATATGTTACAGTATTGTTTCTAATAAGGTGGTTTCAAGTAAATATTGAGGGGAAAATGCCAATTTTAAAGAAATAGTTCAACCAGAAATGAAAACATTTACACACCATCATGTTGTTCCAAACCTGTATGACTTCACATCTTTGTTTTCAGGAAGTTATTTCTTTTGCCGTCATGTGCTGTCAACTTTTTCCTGTAATTGTAGATGTTATCCGTTTGTCACCATGTGGAGAGATGGAGGAATTGTGAGGTCTTTGGTGAACTCATATCATGCTGTTCTTATCTTTTAACATGTCTTACCTTCTACCTTGTTTCTTTTTTGGTCTAGTATGGACGGACACCCAGTGACTGGTCTTTTGTTGTGTAAAGCAACCTCGATGTTTTGGACATGTCTGGTCAACATACACATGCACTCTTCAGCACATATGTTTAAAAACATGCACATTATAAATGAGGGCTTGAGTTGTGGCTACATCAAATACTTACTTTGCCACATCACAATATTTCTTTGTTTTGTACAAAGTATGCCAGCTGAAACTAAAACCTAATCTAGCAATAATGTGTTGCTCTGTCACAGACTGATCCACTCAGATGCCTCTTTCTGGTCACATTTTCTCAAATACAGTTTATTCTAATAATCGGTAACCTGCAAAACACAATCATACAGAAACTCTGACTAGCTGTATCCTTTACACTAGCTCACCCAAAAATTGTAATTCTCTCATCACCCTCATGTTGTTCCAAACCCATATGACTTTCTTTCATCCGTGGAACACAAAACGAGATGTTAGGCCGAATGTAACGTTTCAGTCACCATTCACTTTCATTGCGTCATTTTTTTTCCCCATACAGTGAAAAAGAATAGTGACCGAGGCTGTCAGTCCCTAATATTCTGCCATTTGTTTTAATGTTCAACAAAAGACAGAAAGTCAGAAAGTCAAAGCCAGGTTTGGAACGACATGAGGGTGAGTAAATAATGACAGAATATTCGTTTATGGATTAAATATTCCTTTAATGTTATACTGTAGATTCTTGCTCCACTGTATCATTAGATCTGATTGACCTATACATGCAGTAGATAACATATTGATGCTGTTGATAATATGATAATATGCCATTACGGCCATATTGCACATGTGCTGTAAAAGATAGATATATTTAGAGATATTTTAAGGTAGTGTGTGTTTTTGTGATAGAACTTTATTTTTTCAAGACATGAAATGCTTAATCGTAGCTCATAATAGGATAACACTAATTGTAAAACCCTTCCATTCCTGCACAAACCCAGAGTATTATTACATTAGATAAAAATGATGTCTGCACTGAAATGGAACCTTAAAATCCACATCATGTTTTTATTTAAGTGTTTGTATGTTCTAACAGTATGATCCTTCAATTACTGTAAAACTGTGTTGTTTAGAATGGGGTTTTAACAGTTACAAAAGCACAAATTAATTTAAGGATATACAGTAGAGATGTGTATAATACATATACTGTAAGTACTAGTAATTGACTTAGTATTTTAGTGAACTAGTGAGTATTTTGTGGTAAGAAAACCGAAATAAATATTCACAAAAAAGTATCATACTGTATTTTTGCTTTCAAGATGAAACTACACTTGTTTAGGTTTGCTCATTTATACTTTGTTCTCAGCCTATAACATTCATTTTCCTAAAGCATCTTGAAGGAACTGTTATGTTTTAAGGGTGAGTCTAAGATCATTGAAGCATTTTCACCAGTGCTCTCAGACTTTTGCACCCCACTGTACCTACACACACACACACACACACACACACACACAAAGTAAATATTTAATATTCCATGAAGATAAAATCTGCTTTTGAATTCAGATTCGGTGTGACTGGATAACAAAATACTGGTACTGACCAGAAAACTCGAAGTTGACTGCCAGCTCACTTCATCATCTGAGTTTATAATCAGTTTATAATAGCTCATCTTAAAAGTTCAAAATCATGGCCTACATTTTTAATTGTTGACCCATTCATTAAATCAACAATGTTAACTATAAAAACACTTGATCTCTGCCAGTAGGCTTTGAGTTTTCTCAGGGTAATTAGTCTTATGTAGTTCTCTTTATTCTCATTAATCTGGGCTCTTTAACATTTTGACCTTTAAGGGGCATCTACTATAGTACCCCATAAGCATTAAAGACCATAATCCTGTTATTTTAATGAGCACTGTATACATTCCTTTAGATTGATGCTTAAAGGACATTGTCACATGGTGCCTGTTACTTTTCCCAGTGCTGATCAAGATGGACAGTTTGTGATTAGGATAAGGGTTTGTTTTAATAATTTAATAGAGTTTGTTGGATGTCCTCCTTTTTGTATTTAAGTTCCCAATATTTGCAATTGTAGATTATGTCTGTTCACTTGTCTCCAATAAGACTATCCTGCGATTTAAATGAGGCTTAATTGAGGATTCAGCTTTATGGACCTCCATGCATCCACTTGAGGATTATAATTTAAAGGGATAATTCACCCAAAAATGAAAATTCTTTCATCATTTACTCACCCTCATGCAATCCCAGATGTGTATGACTTTCTTTCTTCTGCAGAACACAAACGTAAAATTTTAGAAGAATATCTCAGCTCTGTTGGTCCATAAAATGTAAGTGAATGGTGATCAGAACTCAGAAGGTCCAAAAAGGACATAAAGGCAGCATAAATGTAATCCATAAGACTCCAGTGGTTAAATCCATGTCTTCAGAAGCAATATGATGGGTGAGTGAGAAACAGATCAATTTTTAAGTCATGTACATTAAATCTCCACCTTTGACCAGCCCCACCCAGTAGGTGACTGAAAGTGAAAGTCACTTCCACACCAGAATTTTGAAGTGAAAGTGAAAGTATAGATTTAAAATAAAAAGGACTTAAATATTGATCTGTTTCTCATCCACACCTATCATATCACTTGTGAAGACATGGATTTAACCCCTGGAATCATATGGGTTACTTTAATGCTGCCTTAATGTCCTTTTAGGACCTTCTGAGTTTTGGTCACCATTCACTTGCAGTGTGAGGACCTACAGATCTGAAATATTATTTTAAAAATCTTAATTTGTATTCTGCAATAGAAAGATAGTCATGCACATCTGGGATGACATGCGGGTGAGTAAATGATGAGGGAATTATCATTTGTGGGTGAACTATCCCTTTAAGGCCAATGAGTCCCATAGGAAACAATCTGAAGCTATTTCACGGGCAGACACAATTTATCATGACACCTGTCAGTATTTATAGACCTCCTTACGCTACAAGACCAATGCTTCCCTCTAGTGGTCACTAATGCCACTATGCAGGGCCATGTTTCTACACAAGATGGCGCAATATAACAAATGATGGACAGTTTCACAATAGGTTCATGAAATGAATCACTACAAGGTTTCATTTTTAAGGGCATATACTGCTGTGCTAGTACATTGGGCAGTACATCGAGAATGATATGATAGCTGTAATTTTTCCATCTCAAACCAACTCCATGGTTATTACAGTGTACAAGGAATTCAAGGATCTGCAAGTAACATTTTTAAACAAACATATTATTCTTACTATTATTATTAAATATTGAGACCCAAGTTGCAATTATAATAATTTGGGAAAACAATAACTGATATCCAAGGAGTTGCACTTTGACAGGTCTAATCTATAAAATTTCAAACATGATTTTTATTTAAAAACAAATATTTATGCAACAAATTAAAATCAAAACCTTGTTGGCCTTAACATGCCAGTAAACTTTCCTAAAGATATATCCATAGCTAACCCCCATCAAGCCTTTATAGGTTAACGGCTACATTAGAAAGGTAAAATTGATAGAATGTCTGTCAAAACTAAAGCTGGTTCAACTGACATATATCACTCCCAACCTTTGAAACAATGTTATTGCCTTGAGAAAAACAGGATAGAAATCAAAATGGACCTGAAGGAGACTGGATCCAGAGCGTGCTGGGATCAGATCACTTTTTTAAAGCAGAAGCATATTGATTTATATGGAGCTGTAATTGCTTCAATATGTTCTGGATGACTCCACCGTAATTGAGACCTGGCAAAGACAAGCTCCTGGAAATGCCCAGTGCCAGGCAGCGGGTAGAGAGGCACCCCACCCACTCCCCTGTGCCAGCAAATGGGGAGAGCATCCCCATCCATTCTGCCCCATCTTCATTCAGTGCAGAGTCTTCCCTGTACACAGGTTAACTGAGCTTGAACTGAAACATACAGCAGCATCCACTCATCTGATAAATGAGAAGAATGTAACAATTTGTGTGGAAACTTGCAGTCTTTTGATTCCTAAATTCATTGCACCTTACAAGCTGGCATGGGTTTTTCATAATGGCATGCATTTTATTGCTGACCTCATGAATACAAAACCTGCAAATGCCAAATATGCACCTTAATGACTCAGTGAATAAAGAACACAGAGTAGGGTCACTTCTATAGTTGTTGGTTAAGGTGTTTACTGGAATATTCCTGGTTCAGTGCAAGATAAACTCCATCGACAGCATTTTTTGGCATAATGTTGAGTACCAAAAAAATTTTGACCTCCTTTAAAAAAACACAAACCCCCCCCCCCCCCGCAAAACTCTGGGTTATAGTGGGGCACTTACAATGGAAGTGAATGGGGCCAATCTGTAAACGTTAAAATACTCACTGTTTCAAACATATAGCCACAAGATGTAATCAATATGCGTGTTAACATGATTTTAGTGATAAAATCGCTTAATAATCTTTTCTGTGTAAAAATATATAAAATTTTACTACTTCCTTGCCATGATGTAACGGCGTAGACCCTAAAATGACCATAAAAATGACGATTTAAACATATTTACATCTCAAATAATACAGAAGTTCTAACAGAAAAATTTATGTCAGTGCTTTTATAAATTTATAAGCTTCACATTTCACCTTTTTAAATCCTCCAAAAACTGGCCCCATTCACCACCATTGTTAGTGCCTCACTGTAACCTTGATTTTTGCTTCTTTTTTTTTAAGAAGAGGGATGAGTCGAAATAATATTTTGTGGTAATCAACATTATGCTATAAATACTGTCTACTGAGTTTGTGTTGAACCCGGAATATTCCTTTAAAGGGGAAGTATGTACTTTCTGTGCCACCACCGTCACCAAATGGAAATGTAAAAATAATGATGTTTTCAGACAGGTTCCCCAAACACTTTTTTCCTTGTCTTTCATTGTTTGTACAAACAGATGGTCCCAACCAGAAACTCATGCCATTGGTTGAGCCAATGTTGCTGTGTAGGGCTGGTCGGGATGCTCAAACAAACAGAGCAGTGTTTTGATAGCGCCACAGACCAACAGTGTTTACACTTTTGGGGGAAATCAGCTTACAAATGGCTTTCTTTTAGTTGACTCAGCATATTAAGCTAGGACAGATGAAAATATTTTAACATCGAGAAAATGACACACTTCACATTTAAGAATGCCCTGTGCAGTAGATGTGTCTTTTCCCTGTGTATTTTCCCTAGGACAAAAATGCTATTGTATGCCTAATCATCTTTGTTCATTGTTGCTTTGATTTTTTAAATTTATTTATTTGTGCAATTGTGGACTTTTCTGTCATATCTCTTGGCAAAGAGCATTACATAAATCCATTGTAGCCTGTTTTGCCCAATTCACCTGCACTAGCTAATATCAGTGGAGTTTTTCTCATTTTCTTTTTCGTAGGGAAAACGAACAGGAAACACAGGTGCACTGACATTGTGCTGGGTGTGGAAAAGACAAGTCAAATGTTTTACACAGATGACATTCCCAGTAGTGGGACTCACCATGACTTTGGTCTTAATGCATCAAATAATGGTGATGGGTTTCCCATAAAACTTTCACCACATGAACGCCTATTACAGAAACAGATGCTAAACTTAATTCCACATAGCAACACTAAACGGAAAAATTTCTGCACCCCAACACACACACAAACACACATTTTCAATCTGTTCTACGGTGCACCCTTTTGTCTTCCATTTGTATATACATTTGACTGATGACCCCAGTTTGAAAACCAACTTTGACACAGAGCTACAAGGTGGACAAACATGAGCATGCACATAAAAACATACACATTCTCACATCCTCTCTCTCTTTCTCTTTCACCTACCCACATAGTGGCTTATAATCCAGTTTATCAAATTCCAGCTGGAAGTACCTGCCTGATGGTCCAACTCCCACTGTGTCACTGAGAGATGATGACCAACTGCAGCATGTGCCAGCCAGACTTCACTTCAGTCTGCTAAGACAGACTTTGCAGAGGATGAATTAATGCAAGCTCAAAGACATGGGATTCTTCAGGAGCCACTGTCTGAAGCATGGGCTCAGGATGGAGTTCACCGAAATTATTTGCCATAAGCTTCCAGCTGGACTGCGATGCTCCTCACTGAATGATACCTACAGGTGCATCTCAATAAATTAGAATGTCGTGGAAAAGTTCATTTATTTCAGTAATTCAACTCAAATTGTGAAACTGGTGTATTAAATAAATTCAGTGCACACAGACTGAAGTAGTTTAAGTCTTTGGTTGTTTTAATTGTGATGATTTTGGCTCACATTTAACAAAAACCCACCAATTCACTATCTCAAAAAATTACAATACATCATAAGACCAATAAAAAAAAACATTTTTAGTGAATTGTTGGCCTTCTGGAAAGTATGTTCATTTACTGTATATGTACTCAATACTTGGTAGGGGCTCCTTTTGCTTTAATTACTGCCTCAATTTGGCGTGGCATGGAGGTGATCAGTTTGTGGCACTGCTGAGGTGGTATGGAAGCCCAGGTTTCTTTGACAGTGGCCTTCAGCTCATCTGCATTTTTTGGTCTCTTGTTTCTCATTTTCCTCTTGACAATACCCCATAGATTCTCTATGGGATTCAGGTCTGGTGAGTTTGCTGGCCAGTCACGCACACCAACACCATGGTCATTTAACCAACTTTTGGTGCTTTTGGCAGTGTGGGCAGGTGCCAAATCCTGCTGGAAAATGAAATCAGCATCTTTAAAAAGCTGGTCAGCAGAAGGAAGCATGAAGTGCTCCAAAATTTCTTGGTAAACAGGTGCAGTGACTTTGGTTTTCAAAAAACACAATGGACCAACAACAGCAGATGACATTGCACCCCAAATCATCACAGACTGTGGAAACTTAACACTGGACTTCAAGCAACTTGGGCTATGAGCTTCTCCACTCTTCCTCCAGACTCTAGGACCTTGGTTTCCAAATGAAATACAAAACTTGCTCTCATCTGAAAAGAGGACTTTGGAACACTGGGCAACAGTCCAGTTCTTCTTCTCCTTAGCCCAGGTAAGACGCCTCTGACGTTGTCTGTGGTTCAGGAGTGGCTTAACAAGAGGAATACGACAACTGTAGCCAAATTCCTTGACATGTCTGTGTATGGTGGCTCTTGATGCCTTGACCCCAGCCTCAGTCCATTCCTTGTGAAGTTCACCCAAATTCTTGAATCGATTTTGCTTGACAATCATAAGGCTGCGGTTCTCTCAGTTGGTTGTGCATCTTTTTCTTCCACACTTTTTCTGTTAACATGCTTGGATACAGCACTCTGTGAACAGCCAGCTTCTTTGGCAATGAATGTTTGTGGCTTACCCTCCTTGTGAAGGGTGTCAATGACTGTCTTCTGGACAACTGTCAGATCAGCAGTCTTCCCCATGATTGTGTAGCCTAGTGAACCAAACTGAGAGACCATTTTGAAGGCTCAGGAAACCTTTGCAGGTGTTTTGAGTTGATTAGCTGATTGGCATGTCACCATATTCTAATTTTTTGAGATAGTGAATTGGTGGGTTTTTGTTAAATGTGAGCCAAAATCATCACAATTAAAAGAACCAAAGACTTAAACTACTTCAGTCTGTGTGCAATGAATTTATTTAATACACGAGTTTCACAATTTGAGTTGAATTACTGAAATAAATGAACTTTTCCACGACATTCTAATTTATTGAGATGCACCTGTATATCAACTTGGTCAAAGGAGGGATAACATTCTCTTAATTAAAAAAAAAAAAAGAAGAACTACATAGATAATGAATTAACCACTAATAATCGGCCATAATCAAAGGACAATGCATCTATGTATATTTCCTCAGTTAATTCGAGATGAGTTCAAGGATTTTAACACTAAAACTTATAGTTCATACAAAATCATTTTGTTTAACCACTGACCCACAACACTTACTTAGTTTACTAATTTTAACCACTAATAGTCCTCAACATAAATAACTAATATTGGCATTACTGTATATTCATTCATTTTCTGTTATAGCATAGTTTCATGTACAGCTGCTTTGAAACAACACCTGTTGTAAAAAGCGCTATACAATAAATTTGACGACTTGATTTTCTTCTTGCTCTCATGAACATTAGTACTGGAGGATATTGTAAAGAAGATATTAACAAATGCCAGCTATGGATCTTAATGACTCAGGGTGTAAGTATGGTCACTTCTATAGGTTTTAAAGGGGTGGTTCACCCAATTATGAACATTTTATCATCATTTACTTACCCTCATGTTCCAAGCCAATATGACTTATTTTATCACAAAATGAGATGTAAGGCAGAATGTTAGCCTCAGTTACCATTCACTTTTTTATACAATAAAAGACTTTCTGACTAAGGTCTTACACGTTTGGAAAAACATAAGGTTAAGTAAATGGTGATAAATTTCATTTCTGAGTGAACTATCCCTTTAAACTCTTCAACTGAAACCATTCATTTCATATTTTGTGTACAAATCTTTGTTTCCCATACTTGATAAATCAATTTCAGGACCATTACCTTCAGTTCATTTGATATAGCCAACATCACAGGTTCTGAATGAAGGACCACCACCTCAACCTCTGTTCAGAGTCAGCAGGCTTGGCAAGTTGAACCAGACAGATAAGATATTGTCTCTCTGGAGTCTAGAGTGAAAAACAACAACCCTTTTTCCTAGTCAGTGGGTTCACGCAGACAGGCTGGCAGACGGCTCCAGAGAAGAGCAGGCTGGCAGAGGTACAACGAATCTAAAGTGTTGCCCAGATCAGAGCAAAGAGAGAGAGAAGGTCAGCCCACTGCATCAGACATGCAGCAAGGCATCAGCACAAAGCCCACTGTATTACTTTACATTTAGCTGTCTCACGGTACTGAGGGGGTTTAATTCATTCTGTAAACACGATCTTGTGGTTTGAACTCAGCTTACTCTCCATTCACAGCTGTTGTGGAGAGAGTCACAGCCATCTATCAATCTGCCTGTCTGTCTGTCTGTCTGTCTGTGTCTGTCTGTCTGTCTGTCTATCTATCTATCTATCTCTATTAAGCAAGTATTTTCATTTGACTCATTATGCTGGCTGAAGGCGCTAACTTGCATGTTTCGGGTATTGTCCAGTGGGCAGTCACTATCCCATGCTGACTGGATTTTTATGCTAGGTCCTGCTTTATGATTGGATCAACATCTGATCTCTTTTTTCATGATTGGATCTTTGCTTATCTTCAGTAAGCAAGGGTCAGATCAACTTAACACATGCCGTGGCAAAATGTAGCATTGGTCTTTCAGATACTCCACTAATCAATGAACAACACCTCACCCTACTGGACTGACCATCGGTAAGCATTGTTCTTGAAACAGTAAGGGAAAATCATCACAGAAATTTCTGTGCCAGTGTTATTCCTTCAGCCAGTCAACACTGACCACACACAGCAGGAGGTTGCCGGGTGGTTTTCACTAATGGCACTTTTCCACTGCACGTTATGGTTCGACTCGACTTGACTCTGCTCGCTTTACTTTTCTGAGCTTGCTTTTCCACTGCAGTTTAGTGCAGCCTCAACGTGGGTGGGATTATAGGCTGATCGTCATAGTTGCGTCGTCCCATCCAGCTCTCGTTGGATCCTCTCCTCAGCTACTAACGAGAGGAACGTCTGCACCTCATTTATTGACCACTGCGTGGTTTTGCGCACAGCCATTTCTTTTTTATAATTCGAAAGTCGCGTGAACAAATGATATTGTTGTCGATGTTGCTAACTTTAAAATTAGCGGGTTGATGTCCCGTGTCACAAATCCAGTGACGCTGGTAGTGAAAATTCTCTCTGACCAATCAGTGATCTGCAGGGTTTTGACGTCACATTTAGTATCGGCTCGGCTCGCTTGGAACCTCGACCGAGGTGGTACTAAAAAAAGTACCAGGTAGCAGGTACTATCCACAGTGGAAAACCCCCAAAAAGCGAGCAGAGTCGAGTCGAGCCGTACCGTGCAGTGGAAAAGCCCCATAAGGTTCCAGAAGCCTGTAAAACTGGCCATCTATCAACATGTCCTTACACATTACCTACTGTGTCCCCTCTATGCACTTTTCTGTGAGAGTGTGAGAGGGACCATACAATGTAAGCACTCCGACTGGCTCATCATGGACACTACAACATGATATTAGTGGAGAGAAGTCTTCTCCCAAGTCTCAGTGAATGTACTGTCTGTTCATCGAAGCAATGAGAGAACTCATTCCTCTGAGGTCAGCCAGACCGACTTTGACAAAACTTACCGAACCAGCCAGGCTAAGCATCAATCATTCAGACAGGAATTATATCAAATAAATACTCTACAAACCCCTTTTCCACAGATTATGTTATTACAGTATTATTAAAATGCATGCGTTGATGAACGCCGGTGAAATGTTTCAGTCTCAAAATTAATTTGCTGATATTGGTCTGTTCCAAAACCTTGTGAGCTGCCTCAAGAGGCAGCATTTTAAGGCATCGTTGGCGCACTACCGACACAAAGACTGTTCCAAAAGGTAGATACCTTAATTATGTTGCCTTTGAAGATATTTTATTCTGACCAAATTCTAAAGCAGCTTCCACATGACTCACGCCGGGGCGTCAATGCCAGCGTCAAGCGTCGCTTTGCCCTCCACATGATAAGTGTTGCAGAAAGAGCGATTTTGGAGATTGCTAGACAAGAAAGCATGAGGTGTGCATAGCACTGAAAATAAGTGTGTGGAGAGGAGGAAAAGTTCTGGCAATTGCTTTGATATGTAATATGCAGAAGTAATAAGAGGACTCATTTAAGTTAAGGTCTTAGGATACTCTTGGTGAATTTAAATGGTGAATTTAAATGACGCTTCTGAATGCTCGAAAACAATGAGGTACATTTTTATGAATAAAATGAATGAGACATTCAATATTTCTTCATGAAAGTTGACACTTTGTACTCATTAGCGAGGCAAAAATTAGTGAGGCATAATTTTTTGTTAAAATCAACCCAGTCTCATAGAATGAACATTAGGCTACTATGACAAAATTTATGTAACCTGACTTTTATGTGCCGAATTCTATGTTTTGTGGCAATTTCCTGGTGAAATTAACACTGGAGGCACTACAACAACTTTTTGTTTTATTCGCGTTTTATTCACTTTCACACAAATCACAACTACAACAGCTGATTATGACATTATAAACACTTATTTTTTGCACTTTTACTCACACACTGCTATGTTATGATAATGAAACTCTTTTACTATAATACATAATTTTAAAAACAATACATTTTAACGCTTGTATTACAGACTCACCTACATTTACAAACTTATTCCAATGTGTTAAAGGTAAGGGTGTCTGTTTTGTGTCTAACTCATTTTATTTTAGATCACTAATGGTTAGCTTTAGGTTTTAGGTTAGAGAGGCACGTTTTACTCATCAAAACTATCTAATATTCCCCTTAAAAACCTTGTCTGATTACGACACCATTTCACTCACTTTCGGCGCCCCCCTGCTGGACATTTCACTGGGAAAATGCAGCCAAACGTATAATTTCGTTTTGCAAAGATGTTGCCACGGTCATGTAGTGTTCATGAGACCAGGCTGGTTAAAATCACTACACTGTTAAGCTAGATCTGTCATTGTAAAGATAGACTTTGTGTATATGCAAATTTTCTGGTAAGCATTAGCTGACTGACACTTCAAAACGTCAGCAGCAACGGGTTTTTTAATGTGGCAAAATAATTTTAACTTTGAGAGCCGTATTACAATGCTTAAAGGTAGCACAACGCAGCACCAGGTGCAAACGCTGAAGCTAATGCTTCACTTCGGTGTAATCAACAACGCTGATGCGAGTCATGTGGAAGCTTCTTAAAGGTAGCATAGTATGTATCCAGAGATTCTTTTAATTACTGAGATAACAACCTCTGCGGTTCTATCATAGGAGAGATCGTAACGGTCAAGAAGGGTGTTACGACAGTCAGTGGCGCCTGCAGCTGTACGGCCGTATGCACTGTGCGTACCATGAGTACTCCGACTGACCTGAGAAACATTTAGGCTAACATTCATTTGTGAATGAATAATTCTTTTGAGTCGGTTCTTTTCAGTGAATTGGTGAAATGGGCTTGCAAAATGGTCTGAATCGAATCGTGATTTAGTACAGTACAATTTGTAAGCAGCGCTCTCTCACTGAATCATTTGGAGCAGTTTCTCACAGATTAAAACAGTATCGGGATATTTACGAACAGAACAACAGCGCTGGATAAAGTGGAAATTTAACTACAATCAGCTGAAACAAAAGGCTGTCTTTCTGAGAGGTAATTTTGAGAAACTTCAGCTAGTGCTGTGTTATGTGAACAAGGGGTTGTTCAAACCGAATGTGTTTTTGAATCCGCTCGCACTGTTTTTCAATCATTTTCCGTGTAAACATTCTAGTTGGATGTTTTTTGACAACTGTGTCACATTTCACTGTGTTTTTAGCATCTCTCACTGGAGAAAAACATGTCCCGAGACACCTGCGTTCTGCTCTATTCGTTATGGTGCATTATGCTTTTTTTAGCGCGAGAACGCATTTGTTCTGAACGGTTACTGGAAGAAATGTTTTAGCCAAAAATTACATGAAGACTACTCATACTCGGGGAAAAAAAAAAAATGCTTCTCTCAAAGTCACCAGAATTGAATGCTTTGGTGCTGTTTTTGACAACAAAAAAATCTCATGGGGGAGCATGCCCCCTAAGGTTACATTAGGCAGATTTCTGTGCATACCCTCAGATGAAATTCTGCAGGCGCCCATGTCACCGTTTGCGGATACCATACAAATTCTCTCATAAAACAGTCATTTTAACACACTCCACACATAGGTTATATCAAAAGCATTGTTTAGTATAAAAATTTTTTGAAGATTAGCGGACAGGTGGTCAGTTCATTAAGTGATGAGCTGTTTCCTCACAAAAGCAGTTTATTCAGCACACTGAAGCTTCTCCTCCATAGACATCATTCAAAAAGAATGTCCTCTTCTTGTCTCCTCGCCACTGTACAGACATAGAATGTCTATGGGACCGCAGCGTTGTGCTGTATTATGGTATACGCTTGTAGGCTCCCCTTACTAGAAGGGTTCTGTAGACTATGTATCCTTTCCTGGGATTTTTCTTTTTCTTTTTCCAATGACTTAAAAAATAAATAAATAAATAAATAAAATTAAAAAAAAAATAAAAAAATACAAGATAGCGACATAAATTTTGATTTTAAATATTATAGTCCACTCAATTTGGAAAAGTATCGATTCAAATAGAAAACTGACGATTTTTACCCCAAATGTATGTTCACTATGTATGTTTATGGTTATTAGAGTATTGCACCGTTCCTTTCGCGTTACCTGTATTGAAATCAATCAAATTTGCGCGCGGAGTTACAGCCTGCAAGTGCGTTCCAAAACGCTCACTTTTGAGGCTACAATTCAGTAAGGATGCTGCCATAGAAGACAGCTCACTAGATTTTGGAACAGACCCATTGACAGGTCCTGCTGGGAATACAGAGATGAAGACACCGTCCAAATTACGCATGGGAGTGTCTCTGCAATCAACTTCTGTCCTTTCTGAAACCTCACTACTGTTTATCATATTCTCCCTAGAGAAAACCCGCCTTTTCCCCTTCCTCTCTCTCTCCCTGAATACCCCCAATCTTTTGTAAAACATTGCGGGTGGCACGGTAACTCTCTTCTGTTTAAACTAAAGTCCTAGAAAGATCAAAATTCAGATCTATTCTAAGAAATAGATGACGTTATTTGAAAGTGTGCCCAAAATCCTTAATGAGTAACTTAGCGAGAGGAGAAGGCAAATGCTGCCCCAGCTGTTTCCTGTTGAAAATGTCTCTGTAATGTAGATAAATGTGAGGGATTTTCTCTTCAAATCCGTCTCCTGTTTGCCAAATCTCACTTCTCCACAACGAGACTGCGCAATGGAACAAAGTCGGAATATTGAGATTTGACATTGTCCGCATCTCATCCTCTTTCTCGCTTTTTAATGACTTCAAACAAGTTCGTTTTTGCAGGGCTTTTGCAGGAGACCCATGGGGATGTCTAGCGGTCATTTCTTCCAGGGGCATTGGTGTGATGTCTTTAAGGTAACTTATAAATAGGCACCTTGGACTTAGGGTACAATGACTGTTTTTTTTTTTTTTTTTTTTTTTTTTCAGAGGAGTGATTACCTATAATACAGAAACAAAAATCAGGAGTTATTATTATTTTTCAGGATAATATGCACCGAATTTTAAATAGGATTATCCATAGTATTTCAGATGCATAAATCCAAATCAGCATCTTAAGACGCACGTCGGCATTTTGACATTTGTAAGACTGTGCATGCTAAATGATTTGACAGAAATGATCTGACAGCTGTATTATGTCAAACTTTTGAGACTTTAAATATATAAGAGAGATTGCATGATGTGCATGGTGAGTCATATCTTGATACACCAGGGAGTTCATTTGCGCAGTGCACAAGTGTTGTAGTCGCCAACTTGGATATTTCACGACCCTTAAAAGTAAATCTTGCTGACTCGACATGAATTAGGGTTTGGACTATCACAAATATTTTCATTTTCGAGAGTGATATTAACCCCCAGATGGGTTTTTTTGTGGAATACTTGAGAGATGTGTGGTTGAATGCGTTGCGCAAGTGTCCGATTATATTCTCTTTATTATGTAAATTGCTTCCTCTTTGGGTTTGGCGGCTTTTCAGCTTTCCAGTTCCATCTCACAGATCTGTATGTGAACCACAGTGCTCTATCCAAGATATCCAAATCTGCAAGGCTTACAAAAGCGTTATTCTTTTACCGGACACTGAGTTCATTACAAGCGAGATTAGAGGCGAGAAATAAGCGCGCGCTGGAGGCATTTCAAGTGCACTGTTCGTACGACTTCTGGAGAAGTGACTCGCAATAACATGCGTCTTTATTTTAGCGAGATTGGGTGCGCACGGATGTAGGAAACTGACCTCTAAGTAGTCATAAAAATTTGAGTTTAACTGGAATAAAGCGGGGTTTCTGATTGGGAGACACTCGAGCGCTCACCGTCACCATTCGCAAAACGCACGTGTCCAACCTCAATGTACAGACAGGTGCATTGAACAATGAACTTTTTTTGGTTTGTACATTTATTGGTCTGTTGTCAGATTATCAATACGGGATGAGCAGAGATTATTAAATGTTTACCTAAAGTGTGCTTCCTGTGGTAACACCACATTATATTAAACCCAAAATCACGGAATAAACCTGAATACATTAGGTTACGCGAACAATTTTTTTTTTAAGGGTTAGATCAGGCTGCATGAGGTTGCAGTTGCAGGTACCACTTTTTACAGTGTAGCCTAACTGAGTTTGAAATGCAAACACCTGGAAGTTTCGTAGCAGATGTTACAAACATTTCCCTGTCTCTATCCCTCTCTCACTTGGATGCAGTGTACCATGCGCTGTCTCTCGTGCACCCACGCCCTCTCGCTGGTGCTGTGCGTCATCGCGTTGACTCCCGCGACACTGGAGGCGGGGCCGGAGACGCTGTGCGGGGCGGAGCTTGTTGACACGCTGCAGTTTGTGTGTGGAGACAGGGGCTTTTATTTCAGTAAGTGCACATTTTATTTATTCATCAAGTGCTGCTCTCTCTCTCTCTCTCTCTCTCTCTCTCTCTCTCTCTCAGCACTAATGCGCCACTCATAAATAAGGGATCAGTTTTCATGTATTCCTGTGCAATTTTCTAGAATATTTTCTACTTTCTGCACCTTTTCACTTGTTTTGCTTCGTTTTCCAGCTTCATTGCCATATTTTACAAATATTATTGTTTTACATAATAAAGAATGGCATTCATAAATCATAACATGAAATAAAAAAAATTTAATGCACGTTCTTGGTCTTATTGTGCAGAATTCATCGGTGCACATAATTCCAAATAATAAAAAAAAAAAAAAAAAAAAAAAATGTCTTCGTAATCTTTTATGAAAATGTAATAACTTGCTCTGTCTCTGAAATGACTTTCCTTATTGGCTGATGTCACAAATCCCTCTTTTGAACCCCTCCCCTCCAACCACCTGGCTCCATTCTGGTAGACTATGTAACGGAAACTTTTCACAAGGTAATAATTTCCCGATGGCACCATGTCCCACCACTATATTTTTCTCATTCAGTATCTTGTTTCATGGTGTATTACATTGACTTTAAACAATTTTAAGGTGTACCGTCACAATGTCAGAGATGCAGCTGAAAAAAATCCCAGACTGATGCTTAACATTCAAGTAGATCTGCCAACTGCTTTGCCCCCAAAATGAGGTTGGTGGAATTTGGCGAAGAATCGGTACAAGATTAAAGCAGGGCAAATAAATGTAGTGCACATCTTTTTTCCAACAGAGAAGAGGGAAATACCCAGTGAAAAACCACTTTGAATCCACACTTAAATCTCCCATTTTCCATGAGCCAGTAGAGTTGAGTCTTGGGATGTCCCTGTCGGCTTTAGGCAGAGAGATACAGGAGCTCTAGACCTTGATGGGGGGGTGGGTGGTGGATGTGAAGTTGTTTACCGGAGTGACAATGTGTTTCACTGTCCCCTTCTGCAAATCGCGTCACCGTTTTGTGGCCCCCTTCATCTTATCGCGGCCCACTTTGGCATATCACGGCCGACCCACCGGGAAAAGTCCCAGTTCTACAGATGGCCAGTCCGTCTCTGCCTTTATGATACCTGCGCTGTTCCTATCTTGATCAGGCAATTAGTTGAGGTGTAATCTTTATTATTTCATGTTGATGTGTTTGACAGTCATCTCTTTTGCTTACTACCAATAGTGTTAATATGTTGTTTGAACACAGGTGATTTTAAAGGACTGGCACACCCTTTCTTAAATGGAAAAACATCTCTAATTGGCTTTTACTTTTCTCACCCTTATGTAATTCGAAACCTGTATTTTTGTTGATTCTGTGGAATACAAAAGGAGATATTTAGCAGATTGTCCATACTGCTCTTTTCCAAACAATGATATGGATCCAAAAAGGACAAAAACTCATCATATAAGTAGCCCATACAAATTAATGTTGCAAATATACAACGTTATATTGCAAATTTTCTAAAGCCATACAATAACTTTGAGTGAGAAACAGACTTGCATGTAAGTTAGCAATTAATTTCAGTCTGTTCCTCACATAAAGCTATTGTATGGCTTCAAAAGAGTACTGACCTTAGACTATGGACCTTTTTCACAGTAGCGCCGTCTTTAATTTTTGACAGGAATGACAACAAGGCTGTAAGGACTAATAGTCTCTTCAATGGGTTTTACTGCTGTTTAAAGTGTTTTGGATCGTTCTGCTGATAAAACATTGAAAAAACCTCTTTCCCAAAAATTTCAGTAGACCAAAAACCCCAGAAAACACAAGTTGTGGAAAATTAGATATGATCTAGGAGGTTTATACAGCTTTTCATTTTGAATACCATTCAAGAGACTGTGAGTCTATGCATCACAGCCTCATTTTCATTCATGTCAAAAATCAAATATGGCGCTAATGTGAATGAGATTGTAAAGATTACTTTTACAGTGCATTTTTGGAGCTTGACAGGATAAATTATCATGCATTTTTTTAGAAAAGGGCAGCATGGGTATTCTGCCAAATAGCTCTTTTTGTGTTCCACAGAATAATAATAAAAAAACATTAGGGTGAGTAAGGGATTACAGAATTCTCATTTCTGCTTGAACTGTCCCTTAAAGGCTGGGAAGCTAGATAGCTCAAGCTGTATAATGTACCGTAACCAGATTCCATTTGGCTCAGAGAAAAGTTTGTAATCTGGACTTTTGCAATTTTCCAGAAAAATCAATTGCTCTGTGTAACTACATGACATTTTATTTTAGTGATCAGTTAATGGTATCAGTTACATCACATTGTGACTGTGCTGCTGTCATGTTTGTACATATATTGTTATGTGTTGAAATAACCCAGTGAGATATTTATGATGTGAAAATGACTCGCAGATGTATGAGAGTTTTGTGCTACTGACATATGATGTGATTATTTTGACAAGTGGATAAAACCCACTGATTCTAAGGAGCCAAATTTTATTACCTTACTTGAAAAGCAAGGCAAGATTGAACTTCAAGTTAGAGTTGACATTTGAAGTTTCCAGTCAACAACATTTGAGCTTTTAGTGGTCACAAAGGAGCTGGCTGGATCGTTTATGGTTGTCAGTGGCCACGTGTTTGTTTTGTCAGTAAAGAACCCAAAATAAATAGGTTTATGTTAATCTGAACTTTCCGTGAAATCATTGCATCATCATGACAGATTCAGTGAAGAGCAAATAGATGATTTTATACAGATCTTTTGATGATCATAGACATAAAAAATCTTGCATGAACGTACAGATGCACAAACCAAACTAAAATTATTATTTAGTTTTCATTCTGTCAAAATTCCGTTCTGTTTTAAAGGGATACTTCACCCAAAATTGAAAATTCCGTAATTATTTACTCACCATGTGACTTATGTTCTTTTGTGGAATCAGTTTTTGTGTGTGTGTGCGTGTGTGTGTGTAAGTGGTATTTGCTACTTTTACAGTAAAAGTAGCAAATACAACACATGCAGTGTATTCCAAGTCTTGTGAAGCCATACAATCACTCTGTGTAGAGAACAAACTGAAAAAAATCTTTTTCACTCTCAAATCAAATCATTAATGTTGTTTCAAACCTGCATGGCTTTCTTTCTGGAACATAAAAAGGAGATATCAAGCAGAATGACAGTCTCAGTCATCAATAACTTTCAATGTATGGAGAAATCATGCAATAAAAGTTAATGGCGACTAAGACTGTCTTTCTGCTTAACATTTCCTTTTGTGTCCCACGGAAGAAAGTAAGTCATATTGGTTTGAAACAACTTGATGCTGAGTAAATGATGACAGACTTTTCATTTTTGGCTGAACCATTCCTTTAAGCTTGGCATCCCATATAAGCAGCATTCTGACTAGTGACACAGTGTGCAGTTCTGCCCATCTGAATGAGTCACTCTCTAGTGCCCTTGTCACTGCCAATGGAACTGCACTCACATTTCAAAACTTCAGATTGCATTATCTTGATATAAGGTGAAATACAACTCTGTGGAAAATCCTATATTGAAACAAACTGTGGTCTTTGGAAAGAGAAATACAGAGGAGAGGAAGAAGAAGAAGAGAAAAGAGATGGGGGAAAAGAAAAGATCCACGGTGTAGTCAGTTTTTCCAATTATTAGCCTGACCTAGAAATCCTCAGTTCGTTGTCTTTGAAACGCCTCAGCAGCAGCTCATCCCAGATTGTCTTCAGTTCTAAGGGGTTATTACAGAGGAGCGAAACTCTGGAATGAGTGATGATACAGCATAATACAAAGCTGGACTACTTTTAGACACTGTGAGCACACCAACTTTGCTCATTAAGAGGGGCACCTAGTGGACAAGAGTGTTTCTGTAGAGAAAATAGTCTCTCATTTGTACAGTCGTTTTGCAGCGCCGTTCACCTCCCATGATGCATTCCCTTTCTCCACGCACAGGGAATGTGAAAAGTTTTGGCAGAGCAGGAGAGAAGAGAGACTTCAGTTTGGAGTCAGTACAGTAGTTTAGCTCCATCTGTGCTGGAAATTCAGAATTCATCTAAAAGTGGGTGCAGACAAGGAGCTGCTCTTACAGATTCAGAAGAATCTGCTATGGTCTGGCACAGAGGTCATCTGATAGTGGATTTTGCTGATACCGATAACTAAGGTGGTGGGGAAAGCAGATAACCAATTAGCCGATAGTTTTTAAAACTGATTTATAGAATGTCAAAAAAAAATTCTTATTCTTCCCTTACTATGACGGGCACAGACAACGAGTTTATTGTTTAACCAAAATCCCCAAAATAACCAGAAAAGATGAAGATTTGGTGCATAACGCAGAACTTTTAAATATAAACAAGCCCAAAACACACCGTGGAGTCTTATTTTGAAATGCTGAAATTATGAAAAAACTATCTGCAACTATCTGCATAGATTTTTGCCAATAACGATAGTTCCAAAAAGCAACTATCGACCCGATTAATCTGTTAAACCGATATCTCTAGTCTGGCACCCGGATGGCGAGTGAACTACATTAATGATTCATTTAGCACTTTTGAGGAAATAATTCGTCCTAACTACTGTAATAGACAAAACTTAACAAAAACAATATTATTTTTGGTACCATACTAATGTTTCTTATTACTAAAGTTGCAAATATGCAGAGACAACTATAGGCTTCTGTTTGTCTTACCAGTGGAAGTTTGGCAGAGTGTTTGGAAAACCAGTTTAAAAACAGCCCTTATTTATTTATTTATTAATGAATAAATATTAATGAACACTTTAACATACAAACAATCAATAATTATTACACTAATTTAAGTCTTACAAGCCCAAAGTATACATAACCCAGTTCAGTTTTTGGTTAATTTTGAGATGGACATAATGATGATCAAATGATCAAATGAGACTGATTTGTGAGTCTTTTTGATCAATTAAAAAAAAGAGTTTGAGAAACTCACATCTCAGCAAAAACATAAATAGTTTGTGGCACTGTAGATTAGTAGTAATGTATAGAAGCTGAATAACAGTGCAGGAAACTCTACAAGGGTCATTCACACTAAAAAATAAAAAAAAATAAAAAACCTAGAAGCAGCACAACAAATATTACAGAACACAGGTGCCTCAAGACGTGTTTTTAAAAAGTTGACAATCTTTTGAACTTTACACAGTGTCTAAAAAATGCAGCACTCCAGCAAGAGATGCTGAAAAACAGCAAGACGCAGCACAATGGTTGAAGACGTCTGTCTAGCGCATGTTTACATCAAAAAACAAAAAGTCTGCATCATGGGACATTGCAAACATTCATGAACTGTTAATAGAACCAAACATAATGACAATCATTTTAATTAAATTTTTTAGAACAACATTCACATTCCCAACCCTACTCTTCTGTGACGCTTCAAAGGAATCAACCCAGTCTCATAGAATGAATGTTACTATAACTAAATTTACGCAAACTGACTTTTATGTGCCGAATTCTATGCTTCGTCGCAGTTTCCTGGTGAAATTAACACTGGAGGCACTACAACAACTGTGTGTTTTATTCACTTTCACACAAACCACGAGTACAACAGCAGATTATGGCTTTATAAACACATATTTTTCGCGCTTTTACTCACACACTGCTATGTTATGATACTGAAACTCTTTTACTATAACATTCAATCATTAAAAAAAAAAAAAAAAAAAAATTATTTTAATGCTTGTATTACAGACTCACCTACATTTACACAATTATTCCAGTGTGATTAGCTTCTGAGGTAGGTCACCTCATAGTGTTGAATTTTGAACTCTGAAGTATACGGTTGGAGACCAGCCAAGCACACAAGCTGACACGTTAGACGAAACAGTCATAGAATCGACACAAGATGACGTGGTTGCATTAGAAAATGTGCTTTTCATTTGTCATTTTGTTTTTGGACATTTTCATTTAGGTTTAGGCGTTGGTTAAGGGTAAGGATGTCTGTTTTATGTCTACCTCTCATTTGATTTTAGATCACTATAGGTTAGGTTTAGATTAAAGTTATAGGTTAGGGAGGTGCGTTTTACTCATTAACACCTCCATGTAATATTTAACTTAAAAACCTTGTCTGATTACAACAACATTTTACTTGCTTTTGGCACCCCCTACTGGACATTTCACTTGGAAACTGCAACCAAACGTGTAAAAAGGCATGTGATTTGGTTTTGCAAAAACATTGCTTCTGTTACGTAATGTTCATGAGATCAGGCTGAAAAGAATTTCTAATAAATTAATGATGCAATGATTGCTGGTTTCAGTAGCAAAGATGAAAGGCAAAAGATAGTCAAAATTAATTGAAGTAACATCATAAACATCACTGATAAGCCTTCTTTTCACAGTTCTGTTTGTCTGGTTTCATTATGTTTGAAGCAGCTGGCGAGGAGAACACACAAACAGCACAAACACATAAACTTGGCTACTGTCCTAGAGCAGTACAGGATTATGGGGGATTACAGGATGATCAGGATGCCCCCTCCCTCCCTGTTGTTCTACTGGACATGAGTACATTGCAGAAGGCACTAGGCATTCTGTAAAGGCCTCATGGGTGCAGCACTTCTCTACTAAGAGGAAGGTGATTTTTACCTATAAAACCCAAAATAAAAAGATTTGACCTTTTCTGAAGGCAAAGCTAAAATCCAATCAAAACTATATAAGCGTCTGGCAAGACAATGCCTCATGTTTGTCAGTTTCAAACATTTCAACATAAGCAAAACATTCCATAGCTGTTGAGAACTTTTAGACTATGGATGAGAAGGTTGGTCAATTAGTTGTTCATTGATCAAATTGATTAATGAGGTCAAAAAGTTTATCTACTCTAGATGTCCAATAAATTATCTAGATGTCCAATAAATAATAATAAAAAATATAGGAGTTTATTTCACCTGCTACGAGCATAAAATAATGTTCCTGATATGCATGTTATTTATCTGTCAGTTTCAGTACAAAAGGACTTTGTTACATTGAATCTTATATTTTTAATTGTTTGGATTAGTGTTAAGGTTGTTTCATTCTGTTGTGCTCCATACATCTGTTTTTGAATGCAAGCAGGAATCCTATGTGAACGCCCCTTAATAAAAACATCTGATTACTGTCACCTACTAAAATATGTTGTTTTGCACATCCATACTTTATACACCACAAAGAGGAACTGTTTCTACTGTCTGTCTCATTGGGTTCCCCCTCTGACCACTAACGGCTCCCCAGTGAGATCACTAGCGCTAGTAAATGTCATTGCGTACCTGTACCAAACCAGCATAAACCAACCTGGACATATTTTCAATGGGGTAAACATCAGTATAAGCAATCTTAATCAGTATAATGGAGACAAGGAGGTAATTTGCTCAGGTTTGAAAGTTCTCTCTCTATACTGTGAATGGGTTGATAGTTTTACTGAGGGAGGGGATTGTCTGCTGAATGGACAGATAATCTATCCCTATCCCATAAAGCAACAATAATGCATGATTTAATCTGTGGACAATTTATATGGATGATAAAAAAACAAACTAACAGTTTTACTAATCTGCCCTACGTAATGACAAAAACATGAAAACAGACCTGTAACCAGTGACTTTAAAGGCTATTTCCTTCTATGTTCATGGCGTATCCCACAATAACACCTTATTTTGGGATAATAATTATGACCTCTTAAAAATCAGCACTTAAAATCTCTAAAACCCATTTAAACCGATTACACTGCATTATAAGAGCTTCTCTTGTTGTTTATTGCACCTGTTTAATGAAGGGTCATATGAGCTATTTTGAGGAAAACAGCAGATGTTAATTTGAGAGGCTTTTGTTTAGAAAGGGATCAGATAATCATTCAGAAAGCAGTTTTGATAATTTGTGACAATGCAATTGATTGATTTACCACAAGATAACTCTTGTTTTCTTTAAAACTCGCTGTCCTTTTAATATGGTACATACAAATACTGTATAAGGGAAACCTTCATTCATAAGGGAAAATTTGACATTTCAAGTTGACTTTGAATGTCTTTGAACACAAAAAGCATCTCTTACCAGTGACAGCTTGTAACAGTGAGAGTCTGGGTATGTAAATAATAATCTGGGTAATACATAATCAAGCACAACACTTAAAATAGATTATTAGTGGTACTTGCTAAGGCAAACATGACTATTATTGTTGGGTTAGGTTTGTTCTAAACCCCTTTATGGATGTGAACATTACCTCAAATCGTGCTGCTTATTGAGGAGACTTATGCTATTTCTTTTCTAAGTGAGTGTAATTGGTCCTGCTTGACCTGCTCTGAGCGGGATTTGAACCGGCGTCTCCAGTATGGGAGGCGGGCGCTCTAACGAGGAGGCTAATGGCTACAGCCTCTAGCATCAGTCACTAGTGCACCTCTTGAGGCCAGGGGAGTGAGGTTTTACACACACTGCACAGCTGTCACGGACCAGCTGGCTTCCGTTACACTCACCCCCCTAAACCTCACTCCGATCCGGGTCATGGCACCACTGTAACCGGTCCTGCTCGAACTGCTCTGAACGGGATCCGAACCGCCGTCTCCAGCATGGGAGGTGGGCGTGCTAACGAGGAGGGTAAAGGCTACAGCCTCAAGCGTCAGTTGCTAGTGCGCCTCTTGAGGCCAGAGGAGTGATGTTTTACACACACTGCACAGCTATCACATACCAGCTGGCTTCCGTTACACTAACCCCCCTAAACCTCACTCCCATCTGGGTCACAGCACCACCGTAACCGGTCCTGCTCGACCCGCTTCGAACGGGATCCAAACCGCCGTCTACGGCATGGGAGGTGGGTACGCTAATGAGGAGGCTAAAGGCTACAGCCTCTAGCGTCAGTCGCTAGTGCACCTCTTGAGGCCAGGGGAGTGAGGTTTTACACACACTGCACAGCTATCACGTACCAGCTGGCTCCCGTTACACTCAACCCCCTAAACCTCACTCTCATCTGGGTCACGGCACCACTGTAACTGGTCCTGCTCGACCCGCTCCGAACGGGATCTGAACTGGCGTCTCCAGCATGGGAGGTGGGTGTGCTACCAAGGAGGCTAAAGGCTACAGCCTCTAGCGTCAGTCGCTAGTGCACCTCTTGAGGCTGGGGGAGTGACAATTACACAACCTTCGAGACATGTGTTCTAGTCCCGTGCAAACTAGGAAGTAATTGCGTTCACAAACAATGGTCAGCTTTATTAAGAGGTTGCATTTTCACTCAAAAATTACATTTTTATTCCACTGAGAATTAGGTTTAGGGTTAGGGGGTAGAGTTAATAAAATATATATTCCTATATACTGCATTATATAATTTACTTCTAAAAATACAGTTCACACATGCCATTTGCTCAACAACACTTCCAGCTTCGGCCACTGGGGGTAGTTATTTGATTTTCAGTAAGCACAGACTGATTTTAGCAGCAAAACTATCGACCTACTGTTGCTGAACTGACAGAGTGATCAGTCTCACACCTTAGCATTAGACTAAACACTTGCCCAAATGAGTGTGCAAATGCAATTCCACCACTGCAGAGTCCAACATAAAACTCTCAGGAGGCTTAGAGCTCAGTCATACTTGGTGAAGAAAACAGCGCCCCCTAGATCTCACAGAACTGCTCTGCACCCAAGAGTTATACAGTCTGTAAGGATGCACCTTTGTCAGAATTAGAGCCCCTCTCTTTCCGAAACAACACTGTCAGAGTGCAGCAAGTGCAAAGCAGAAGTTAATGCATTTTGTCAGCGCTGGCAGCTCTGCGAGCCAAATGCTATTAACTCTGAAAGGGAAAGGCATTTCCTCCTTGTAAATGCCATATTAAATTATTATTATTATTTCATTTGGTAACAGGGAAAAGCCTATCGGAGCTATATTGCCCAAGGTGAGTGATGAGTGGGATATTTATTAAGGCCACCATGAGATTGGGGACAGGGCGAAAGAAACACAAAGTTACTCAGATGTACCTACAACATAAATCCTTTGGTGCTACAGTGCCCTCGTCAGGGCCTGGACAACCCAAATATTGAATTATATATGTCTAAGTAGCTTAAACCTGTCGTTAAACATAATGTCTAGGACATAATAGTGCTTTGACCTCATTGGCAGCACATAAAATGTATTCCCATGATTTCTATGCTTTCACATGAGTAATTATCACCTAGTTCAGCAGCAGCAATTACAGGATCATAGGAATGTTCTTAGTTCATCATGGTCTTCTGGAGATGTGATTCTTCTTAGCGGTGCTGAGATCTCCACGGATGAACCAGCTTGCCAGGTGCAATTTGTGCAGCATGGGAGTTTGCTCTGTAGGTTGATTTGACCCCACAGGGGCCAGACTTGGTGTCCCAAACCAGTGGACTAGTTTAAAGATATCAAGTTTGAAACTGCAAAACGTGATATTCTTAACATTTGGGTGAGTGTGACCTCCATTTAACTGGGTAGCTTGCCAAAAAGAGTCTGCTCTGTGCAAAGTGATACCCTGTAAATTTCTCTCTGAAGAAATTCATGTCATTCATATACAGTCTGAATAATCAGAGCCACGGTCTGGCTACTACACTGAGCTATTACAGCGAGCATGACCAGGTGCTTAGCCATGGGTTACTATGGAAAGTTTTAGAGATTTAGCAATTCGGTGCATGACATCGCGGGCCATAATTTTTCCTCACAAGCTGGTACCATGCCAAAAATAAAATGGATAAGGTGGATAACTTCAAGGTGATGACAGGCTTTATTTAATGTACCTGGGGTAAAACTAAACTTGAGCTCGCCATTTAACCACAGGTGCTCCCTCACGGCAAAGATTTAGGAATGCTTTTGCTTTTTTGTATGTGGATTAGACGGATTAAAGTTTCTTAGAGGTTCCTCTTGTGTGCCCAACAGGCAAACCGACAGGATATGGGCCTAGTTCGAGACGGTCGCACAACCGTGGCATCGTGGACGAATGCTGTTTTCAGAGCTGCGAACTGCGACGGCTCGAGATGTACTGCGCGCCTGTGAAGCCAGGCAAAGCTCCACGATCTCTACGAGCACAACGGCACACAGATATCCCAAGGACACCAAAGGTGGGCAAAAGAAATACAGATGATCATTCGGGTACTGTGATCACACTGGTTGTATAACAAAACTGGGGTCTAGAGTGGGGTCCAAAACTCTTGGATCACATTAAAAATCTATTTTTTTTTTTTTATTTTTTTTTTTTTAAGCAGGGTAGTTAGTTTTAGGATTTTGACAAATGTAAAAAAAAAAAAAAAAAAAAAAAAAAATTATGACATAAAATGCAGAAGAAATATTTAAGATTCAGCACTATTACTAGGTAAGTAATCAAATAATCAAAATTGTAAATTTGACCATGTTAATTCCTTTGTACATAGGTCAGATTTCTTTGCATCAATTGAAGCACAAAAGATGCTCATTGGAACATTCTCAAATCATGCTGTAATTACATGGATCGTCAGGTTTGTACAAACTTGTGGAGTCCATTTCAGCTTGAGTGCATGGTGTCTTTTAAGAAATAGTTCACCCAAAAATGAAAATTCTCTCATCATATACTCACCCTTATGCCATCCCAGATGGGACTTTCTTTTATCTGCTGAACACAAATTAAGAGTTTTAGATTAATTTCTTGTAAAATAAACTTTTGGTCCATACAATGCAGGTGAATGGGTGCCAACATTTTGAAGTCAGCATAAAAGTACTCCATAAGACTCTAAGTGGTTAAATAAATGTCTTCAGAAGTGCTATGATAGGTTTGGGTGAGAAACAGATCACTTTCACATTCTTCTACTTATGTTTTTGGTGATTCACATTCTTCATGCATATCGACTCCTACTGGGCAGGGAGAAGAATTTCTAGCAAAAATAGACTTATATATTGATATGTTTCTCACCCACACCTATCATATCACAACTAAAGGTATGGATTAAAACACTGGAGTTGTATGGATCACTTTTATGATGCCTTTATGTGCTTTTTAGAGCGTCAACATTTTTGGCACCCATTAATTTGCATTGTATGGACCTACAGAGCTTAAATGTTCTTCTAAAAATCATAATTTGTGTTCTGCAGAAGAAAGAAAGTCATACACATCTGGGATGGCATGAGGGTGAGTATATTATGAGATCATTTTTTTTTTTTTTGGGTGAACTATCCCTTAAAAGCAAAATGGAGACATACCAAATACTAAGAAATTCATGTACATTTTTCAATTCAACTTTTCTGTCAAATTGTTGTGCAGATCATATAATTTGACATGAAAAATGTTGTATTAAATTACAGAAATGCAAAATAGAAGCATTTTCAATAGTGGTATCAGACTTTTGGATCCCACTCCACTAACTTGTGCAACCCTAAAGCAAATTCCATAATATTCTTAGTGGATGCAGGTTGCCACATTGTCTTATTAATTAGAGATTTAGCTATTTTTTAAAAAAATGAACAGATGTCTGTATGTAGAAATGACTTAATTAATGTTTAAACTGTTTTATAAATGTATATACATGTAATGTATTAACTGATTGTGTTCCTCTGCAGAAACCCGGACATAGCCACTCCTCCTGTAAGGTATGTCTTCCATCAATCTGAAAGCGAGCCATTGTTAACTATGCTGTTTGTGTGCATGACAATATCATTGAGCTTGAATGCTCAAATAACACCATAAATGGAGTGCAATTTCTTACACTGAGGCAGTTTTAAAGGAATAGTTCAGAATTCTGTCATCATTTACTAACAAAGTATTTAATAATTTATTAACAATTTTATTTTTGGGGGGCTGAATTCAATACAATGGCAGTAAACAGCACCCAAAATCACATTAAAAGTACAGTAGTTCATTAATCCATGTCTAATAATTTGTTTTTCACTCTCAAATCAAATCAAAACAGCAAACAGCACAGTAAACGGAGCCAAAATTCAAAATGACGGCTACAACAATAACAGCCAACCTTTTGCACGTCTCGTGACCAAACCAAACCAATGAGGTTTTTAACCAATGAGGCTTTATTAAAGGGATAGTTCACCTAAATAGGAAAATTCTCTCACCATTTACTCACTCTCAAGCCATCCCAGATGTGTATGACTTTCTTTCTTCTGCAGAACACAAACAAAGAATTTTAGAAGATTATGTCAGCTCTGCAGGTCCATTCAATGCAAGTGTATGGTAGCCAGAATTTTGAAAGCCCAAAAATCACATAAAGGCAGCATAAAAGTAATCCATACGACTCCAGTGGTTAAATCCATGACTTCAGAAGCAATATGATAGGTGTGGGTGAAAAACAGATCAATATTTAAGTCTTTTTTTTTTTAATATAAATCTCCACTTTCTCTTTCATGTTCTTCTTCTTTTGTTTTTTGGTGAATCACATTCTTTGTGCATATTACCACCTACTGGGCAGGGAGGAGAATTTATATTAAAAAAGGACTTAAATATTGCTTTGTTTCACACCCACACCTATCAAATCGCTTCAGAAGACATGGAATATACCAATAGAGTCATGTGGATTACTTTTATGGTGCCTTTATGTGCTTTTTGGAGCATCAATGTTCTGGCCATCATTCACTTGCATTATATGGATCAACAGAGCCGAGATCTTCTTAAAAAAATCTTCGAATGTGTTCATCAGAAGAAAGTCATGCACATCTGGTATGGCATGAGGGTAAACTAACCATTAAAGCATGAAAGTAAGTCAGTCTCTACTGCTATTGTATTGAATTCAGCCAATGAGATTTTCAATAAATTATTCCCTTTTGAGTTCCACAGAGGAAAGTCATATGGGTTTGTAACGACACAAGAGTTATTGATGACAGATTTTTCATTTTTGGGAGAACTATTCCTTTAACTCATTGCAGAGCTATGAGATTAACACCGGTACATTGTGCTGTAGTACAGTCATGAGGAAAAAGCAGCTCATCTCTCACCCCTGCTGCCCAAATGTGGGCCATCCTTTTAAGTGCTTTCAGAATTCCTGTCTTGAAAAAGAAAACCATTAGCAAGTGAACTGCCTAAGTGGTTTTTGTGGTAGACCTGCATAGGCTCTCCGCAGACATATTTCTGCACCCATACGTCATGCGCTGGAAACTGAATGTAAGGTCACCTTAGATTTCTGTGTGCTGAGTTCAAAGCCTGGGCTCACATGCCGGCCTTTCTCTTTCACTCCCTGCATGCGGTTTCATTCTGAGCTTAGCTTTCGTGAATTGCACTTATTAATCTTGCTGCGGTAAAGGCTTTTCATGTGTTGCTTTGACAGTTCATTTCCTCAGCATTATGAAATAACAATCCCCTCACCAAACAGCTGTGTTGTTATGGGCACAGACAGCCGACTTAAGACCCAGCGCCGTTCTCCTCACCTTTGTCAGCTTTCTCGTTTCTGTCTCCGTTACTTCTCATGATCTGAACCAACACTAGTTCAGGTTTCCCACGGTCATAGAAATTTCTATAGTTAATGCACATATTTCTAGTTTTGCTCTGCTCTAAAATATTTAATTGGCTAGAAATTGCTCTTGCGAAGAGTTAAAATTGTAATGATATCCGATTTAAATGAAAAGAATTGTTTAACCAAAAAAATCTGAATTCTGTCATAATTTACTCACCCTTGTTCCAAACCCATTTGACTTTCTTTCGCAGAACACCAAAAATTATGTTTGAATGAATATCCCAGTCCATCTTTTCAAAACAATATAAGTTGTTAGTGATTCACTTTCAAACTTCAAAAAGGAGGCAAAAGTACCATGAGAATAGCCCATGCAAAGTCTTCTGAAGGGATACAATAGGTTTTGGTGTGAAACAAGTCATTTTTCAGTGAAAATCATGTTGTACATCCATTAGCAATATAAGAGAAGTTCATTCACAGTGCATTGTTTAGCGCTAAACACCATGCACCAAGTCGTATGGGTTTAAAACCACATGAGGGCGAAGAAATGATTTTTTTATAATTATTTTTGGGTAAACTATTCCTTGAATCGTTCATTTGAGTCGTTTCTTTTCAATGAATTTAACAAAATGGTTCAAAGTCTAAATGATTCATTAGCAAATTAGCATAAATCAAAATTATATAAAAAAATTAAACAAATCCATTTCCAGGAATCAAAACAACAGGAAGGTCCATGAAAAAGCCTTAAAAATTAACTGGTAAAAAAGGGTGGGGATCATGCTTATTGCCTTTCTTTCTATCATTCATTTTCAGGACGTTCATCAGAAGAATTCGAGCCGAGGAAACACAGGGGGCAGAAACTATCGCTTGTAAAGGACAGTGGAGGGAATGGTTGAGAAGGACAAGTGAAATTAATGGACATCAGAAAACGGGGGAAGAGAGAAAGGGTGTGGCCTTACCTGGTCCTCCACGGACATGCTCCACTGTAAAAAAAAAAAAAAAAAAAAAAAAAAAGAGAGAGAGTAAGATACTGGACAAATAAGCCTCATGTTAAGAAAAGCAAACTTGCAACTAGAGAGAAAATAGGATGATTTTATACACTACACCATTCCAAACTGGGGGGAAATGATCTGATGGAAAAACAAACTAAATTAGCTGCTATATGAAGTCAAATGATAACTCTTATTTTACCTCTGTGTATGAACTGTGGAACCCAGAGTATACTAATAGCGGCAAAAAGAGTGCCAGTGGCCAAATATTGACCCCACTAGTCCAATTCAATTTGATGAGGTCCTTATTCCACTGAATTAGGAGAGGAGAGATTAAGGCCTTCTCTAAAAGAAGGATCCACATCAAAACATTAAATGACTTATTCAGTGAATCATCACAATACATTTTTGAAATAGTCCAAATGTAGCACAAGTTGATCTCAGTTATCAACTCAAAAGCAAATTTGATCTAAGACTTGTTAGCCATCTCATATGGGTATGTGTTACAAGCTCCACCACTGAGAAAGGAGTTCGCAGCCAGATCGTGTTCGACAGATCATACTGACAAGTGAGGCTGTCTAGACAGTTTACACCGGATGGAAGCCTTGCAAAACAGATGCACAGTGAGATGACTGTTTCATAAAAAACAATCTATTCTTATTTGATGTACTGTAATGTGCAAGTCCAGATCAAGGGAGATTATAGAAAAGCCTTATGCAGATGTGCAGAGGTGCTCCAAAGAGGCCACTACATGGCAATTTAGGATTGACAGATCATGACCTACATCCTAAAAAACACCTTGTGTTTTTTTATTTATATTTTGTGTGGGAGGTTTTTGTTACTTTTGTAATTATTTTAAATGCATGGTTTTTCATTCATTAAAGATAAAAATGGAGGTGAAAGCCAGTCAGATAAACAGTTATCCGCATGCATTTACACCAATATATCAGTATGCACAGGAAAGATAGAGGGAAGACTAAATCAACTACAAAAACTGCTACTAATCATAACGTATGCACCCAAAGAAAACAGAAGCAAAGCTTGCGCACCCATCTGAATCCTAACGTGACAAATGGGATACCCTATGGTGTTGTGGACAAAGACTATGAGACTGCAAGTGACATCAAGTGCACCATTTGTGACAGGGCCTGAGCAAATGTTGCACATTTTGCTTTGAATACTGCTTATCGTACAGGAAGTTGCATCTTTTTTGGCGAAAGACTGGTCAGGTGAGCCGGACTGATACTCACCAGCTCCATTAAACCCCAATCCAAGTGACTGCCACTGGGGTTGTGGAGTATGACCGGGCTATTTGCACATTCTCTCTGCATGGAGACCCCAATCTCTCTGACCCCAACGGATCACGTCAACCCACACTGTCTACTCTGTATCTTTATACTCGACCTATACTATCCTTTGCCTTCTCTAACCATAATCGTATGTGATGCCATCATATAGCTGAACCATATAAAAAAATCAACCCACTGTATAATGGTGCTATTTTGTAGTTTGTTATTTGCAGGGGTTGGCAGAAAACAGAGATGGCTTAATGTTGGAGGTCTTCCCTTTTGCACAGCCTTGTGGCCACCATTGTAATAATATTCTCTTTTTATTTTAAAGCTATTTCAAAAAAAGTAACAGAGTAAGCGAGCAAAAGTATTTTTGTGAGATCTGTGAAAGCATGGAAAATAGCAAGAAAAAATGTATATTGCGGACCTGTGCTGGTTAATTGCTTTTTATTATTATTATTATCATTCTCACTTTGAATCAATAATCAACCCTATGCCAAATAACTTGCCAGAAAGTACTGTGAACTGTAATTCTCCAACATTACCAATATTTTGACTATCACAAAGTAGTTTTTCATGCGCTACTTTCACTTATTTAGACATTTTGGCACTGATTCTACAACTTATGATGGATTTGCAACTACCAAGGAAATGGTGCAAAACAACCCTTAATGCAATACAGAGAAGAGAACAACTCTCTCCCTCCCTTTGAGTAATGACACAGTTACAAGATAGTTCAACCAGCTGCTTACAGTAGAGTAATTTGGCCAAAGGTGATGCCTGGCTCACACAGTACGAGTCTATTCAGGGCCGTTGTTTTTCTTTTCACCTGCCTATGTTTATACTCATCGATATGTCTAGGGAGGTTTATTAGGAACATTACACCAAAATTAAGTCAATTACACCACCAGTGCGATGAAAAAGGTTATTTATGTTTTAAATAGCAGCACATTAACCACGAAAAGAGAAATCATAAATCAACAGGATGAAACAGATGGAAAATTTTATTTTAAAAAAGGCAACTCCCTTGTGCGTTTTTAATCTCATCAGAAATTTGGGGTTTAGTGTATTTTTATGCTTGAACTGGACAGTAAGTATTTTAAAAGTATGCATATTATCTTTTCAATTAGCATTAGAAACAAAAGAAAAAATGTAGAATCATATTTAATAGGCTCAGTCCACCCAGAAACATTATATCATGTGCATGTTTAACAGAAGAGTTTTTAAAGCAATATATGTGGTACCGGTACTCACGTAATACCAAAGATTTTAAATATCTAGTGAAAGGTTTGTTACATTCATATAGGTTTGTGGTTGATATCTGGGCAGCACTACCGGTACTTGTTGAATCTTCAATTAGAATGACACATTAAGAAGCATATTGTTACAGGAATCACACGTTTTTTTTTTTTTTTTTTTTTTTTGTTTAAGTTGCGGTTCCTCCTAAACTGAATCTAGGACTGAGATTTAAGAGCTTCTAAAATGAGGTTCAGACAGGGGTGGGTAATGTATGATATCACTGTTGTGGCAGATTATTTTGCTTTTTATAGTTCATTTTACTTGCTATTGTTAGTTTTTATCTGAACATGTCACTACCGAGACAGAAACAGAATGGAATGGTAAATAATGAAACATTCCGGGCATTGATAACTTGCACTGATCGTTTCATTATGCATTTTTTGATTGTGAGGATTTCATTACTGGTGCTCAATTGCTTTCTGTAAAAAATATGAAAATACTGACAGATTGTTCACCGTTCCTGCTGAATAAACCACTTGTCAATATCTAAAATCTCAAAGAGTGATCATTGTAATGAGAAGAACAGATTAAATATGGCAGTACTTTGTTTAACACTAAAATGCAAACATGAATTTACCCCCTAGAATGTGTCAAAAATGACACGGATAAAAATTTGAAGTGTATTATTAATAAAACTGCTTATTTTTCAAAGAAAATTAATTGCATTGATAATTTTAATAATAATTTACATTCATAGTTGGTTGATAATATACAGTATATTTTATTGTGAGGAGGTTCACACACATTCAAAATGGAGCAGTTTTGGGTGATATTAATATAACTTTGGATAAAAGCATTGACTGAATGACAGCTTGTTATACTGCACATACTTGATATTTGGCCTAAATACATCATGAATGGTATTTAAAATATGGAAACTAGGAATAGTGATGCAAACTCCCTTTGTATGTTGACTTTATAAAAAGTGTAAAAAACAATGGCTCTGTCACTTTTTCAAAATATTGCTCTGTTTGTTCGAGCATCCTGACATAACAACATTGACTTGACCAATTATGTGAGTTAGAGTAGGGACTATCTTTTTGTCTGACCAATGTAGATGGGGAGCGTTCGGGAAACATCTTTAAAGTCTTAGGCAAGGCAAGGCAAAATATAGCACATTTCATACACAATGGCAATTCAAAGTACTTTACATATACACTACCGTTAAAAAGTTTGGGGTCACTTGCCTGAAATGTTTCTCATGATCTTTAAAACCTTTTGATCTGAAGGCGTATGCTTAAATGTTTGAAATGAGTTTTGTAGACAAAAATATAATTGTGCCAGCATATTAATTTATTTAATTACAAAACTAAAATTTTATTAAAAAAATAAAAAAGTTTTTGAAATGGATGACTTGGACCGAATAATTAAGAAAAGCAGCCACTAAGTGCCCAGCATATAGATGGGAACTCCTTCAATACTGTTTAAAAAGCATCCCAGGGTGATACCTCAAGAAGTTGTTTGAGAAAATGTCAAGAGTACATGTCTGCAAATTCTAGGCAAAGTGTGACTACTTTGAAGATGCTAAAATATAACACAGTTTTGATTTATTTTGGATTTTTTCAGTCACAATATAATTCCCATAGTTCCATTTCTATTATTCCATAGTTGTGATGACTTTACTATTATTCTAAAATGTGAAAAAAATAAATAAATAAAGAATGAGAAAGTGACCCTAAACTTTTGAAGGGTAATGTAAATGATAAAGAAAATACAAGATAAAATTTATTTTAAAACAAGAAATGAGATTAAAAAATGATCAATTGAATTAAAAAAATAAGTAATATTTATTAAAATGAATAAAAAAGAAAAAGAATACAGAAATAAAATGATGCCGTGGAATCAGTAAGTGCAGCACAGTGCTCAGTCAGTAAATGTACAATTAAACAGAAGTGTTTTCAGTCTGGATTTGAATGTGGCTACTGTTGGAGCACATCTGACTTCTGGAAGCTGGTTCCAGCTGCGGGTGGCATAATAGCTAAATGCTGTCTCACCTTGTTTTGAGTGAACCCTCTGTATGTCTAACTGACTTGATCCTAATGATCAGAGAGGTCTGTTAGGTTTATATTCAACAAGCATTTCTGAAATGTATTTAGGTTCTAGGCTATTGAGTGATTTATAAACGAGTAATAGTACTTTAAAATCAATTTTAAATGTAACTGGAAGCCTACTGGTGATGAATGCATGAACAAGTTTCTCTAAGTCTTCACTGGTTACAAAACATCTCATTCTGGCTATAATTTTGAGATTATAGTAGGATGATTTAGTTATTGCTTTGATGTGACTAAGGTCTGACTCCAAAATGACACCAAGATTTCTTGCTTGATTTTTTGTCTTTAGATCCTTGTTGCCAAATACAATGATCTCTGTCTTGTCGTTGTTTAATTGAAGGAAGTTTTGGCGAATTCAACTGTTAATTTCATCAATGCATTGGCACAGAGAGTCTATGGGGCTGTAGTCATTTGGCGATAGGGCTAGATAGATCTGGGTGTCGTCTGCATAGCTATGGTATGCAATTTGGTTCTTTTTCATAATTTGGCCTAGTTGGAGCATATACAGGTTGAACAGGAGCGGTGGAAGAATTAAGCCTTGTGGGACTCTACACATCATGGATATCCACTCAGATTCATAGTTGCTTATGTTCACATAGAAACCCCTCCCTTCTAGATAAGACCTGAACCAGCTGAGGACCGTCCCAGAGAGCTCTACCCAGTTTTCCAATCTGTCTAGGAGAATGTTGTGGTCAACATTTTGTGGTCTTATAATTATTTATTTTTTTAAAGTACATTTTACCTTTACAGCAGAGAAGCAATATTTCTACAACTTACAAAGCACCCTGGATGCTGAAAGGTCATGAAAAAAAAAAAAGTGCATTTGCCAAAACTTGCATTAATGCCCATAAAGTAGCCTGGGGAACCTTTTGCCATTCCAAAACTGCACAAGTGATACTTTCTAAAAGATGCCATGTTCTGCCAAGACAAACAAATGAGGCTGTGACTTTACTGACGAGAAAGCTGCACATTCAGCTCTCTCTAGGATGGACTCAGTGACAGCACAAAGCTCTCATATGCTGTCAGCAATTTTTAATGGATGTATAGTGGAAAAATTAAGCCTTTTAATAGATAAATTGGCCACCTGGCTTGGGTTCAGCAGACATAATTTTAAGTGTGGAACAGGTCATTGGCAGGCATCGTCTACAGTTATTTTGAATCTTTTTTCATCAATCTTTCCTTGTTCCCTTGTTGCGATACTAAATACTTTTATTATCCCACAATTAGACAAATTACAGTCTGCAACTAATTCTGGAACCATCACATAACCTCCCAAAGTTGTAGTGGATTATCCAAACCTGACTTCAAGCTGTTTCCAACTCAGTAAATGAATGCAGACTGAGACTAACTTACTGCCTTACATCTCCATTTGTGTTCCATGTCATACAAGATAGTCAAACAGGTTCGGAACAACATGAGAATCAATTCTTTTTGGTGAACTATCCCTTTAAGAGACTAGAATGTCACTGGAGCGCTACAAGATTTAAGAGGAGTGAAAGTACACAGAGTGTCTTCGTGGACTGTGGTTGCAATGCACATTCCTCTGACTTACAACACATTAATACATTGTTACTCCATATTCCATTTAGCCATGGTAACCAAGAGCAACTGTTTTAAGAAGCCAGCTTCCTCTCTGCTGATCAAGCTCAGAGGAATTCAAGCAGAAAGCTCCTGCGTTTCCCCCGATCTGGCCTATGGTTGCTCTCCGACAACCGAGTGCATTTGAGGACACTGTTCCTGGACCAAATCCTGAAACTGAAGCTCCAAGCTTATACAACTTATGTGCGCTATTGTCTTTTAAATGACCTTGTGGTCAATACTTTCTTCCATTTCCCAAGTTTCCCCACAGTAGTTTGAGAAGAAAAAGAATTAATGTAGGGCTGAAGACATGTTTTCACTACTAATGAATACAAGGAATCAGTTTCTGTTGTGATACAGTGTTCAACTAGAACAGCTGGCTCTTGGAAATAAATTATTAATTCATGTATTCTTAAGGGAACAGCAACTATTTAAACATAGTCTTGGCAGGTTTTTGGACAGGTGCACTGCAACATCTGTCATACAATATGGGTTTGAGCATCCATTGATGATATAGACATCAGATACAGAAATCTAGAAAAGGTAATCAAACTTATTTGTGTACTGGAACTTGACTGCTTTCTATTGTCTTGATTTCTAGGGAATACATGAGTGACAGCTTTACTCTCCATTCCAAAATCAGCCACATTGAAATGCTTATTCTTAGGAAAGGCTGAGCTGTTGTGGAAAGGAGGATGAATTCATGGAAAACCATCTTTAGATCATTCTAATTCTGTATTATCACAAGGTATTCAATGTGAATTGCCATAAAACAGATGACTATAATTGCTGTCATTGGTAGCCTGCTATTATTTTCAAGCAACAATAATCCTCCTATATTCATCTATTTTGTCTCTTATTTCTATAAATATACACTGAAAACTCATAAATTGACTTGTTCTCTCAACTGAATTGAATAAGGGTGTCTTCAAAACTTGTGTAATTAAGTTCATTTAACCTGGGGTTTATATAGACTGAACTTAGCTATTTAAGTTAAGGTAACTGGATGCAAGTAGACTTAACACCGAGTTGCTATTTTAATGTTGTTGTTTCAACTTAATCATTTTAATTGAATGGACTCAAATTAAGGTTATACAACAATCTTAAACAGTGAAGGTTATAACTTATTCCAAGTCAATCATTAAATAAACTTATTTCTCCATAGAAATACATACACACCTCAACTTCAGTTGCACAAGCACAAACAGGATCCAACTTGACTAAAGTGGACACAGATGATCCTCATGGTGACATCACACGAAACACCTATTTGCAAAAAAAAACAACATAAATAGTACTACAAAATAGTACTATAAAATGTATAACCTCTATAAATTCTAAATAACTATTTAAATGCCCCCATATGTTCCCTATGACCAAAAAAAACAAAAAAAAAAAAATAATAATAATAATAATAATAATAATAATAATAATAATAATTAAATAATTCAAGCAGAAATCTAAGTAATTACATTTTAAGGACTCCGGTCTAATCTGGAATTTTTTTTCTCCTGTTTTGTCCCATTGCTTCTAGTTTCCTCATCTGTGTGTTTGTTTTGATACTCTATTATTCTGTCTTCTTGCTGATTGGCTAAGCCCTAATTAACATGGCCGCTCGTTATCTCCACACGTGTTCCTCTTTCCCCTTGATTAGTTTGCTCCCAATTTATTGTCCCTCTGTCTGCTGTTTTGTACCAGATTGTCTTGTAGCCTTGTTCAGGCCAGCCTATTTATCATTGTGGCAGTCTTGTTATCGGTTTGTTCTATTTCCTTTCATTCCAGACTGCCAGAGGCAGTACTGAAAGCACTAGTGGAAAACTCTTGCGCTTTGACTGAGATTCGTTTTAGAGAGTTGTCACCCCGTGACCCATGATGTGTCTTAAGCTATAAAAACTCCTGAACACATCAGCTTGATTTCTTCATTCTCGCTTGACGGAATCGATTGTGACAATATTTTGAGCAGTTAGTTTTGAAGAGTACTTCAGCTGATATCCGTGAACTGTTTTGTCAGGGATTGGATTACAAGCGGTTTTCTCCATGAAGTGCCGTGAGTGATCGGGAAGTGCGGTTTACGAACGGTTTTCACCGGGATTCGCTGCCTGTGATCGGGAAGCACTGTTTATGAGCGGTTTTCTCCAGGATTCGCTGCTTGCGATCGGGAAGCACTGTTTGAGAATTTTCTCCGGGAAGCACCCACGAGACAGTCTTGCACTTCTGAAGGGTTTCAAACTTCTGGCTACCTGTAAGTTTGTATACCTTTATGAACACATACCCTCTGAAGCCCTGGTTGCCTAGGCTTAATGAGTGCAGGATCATCGTTTGTTACTCACTGGACGTGAAACTTACGTGAGTGTCGTTAACAAGCGATGGATTTATTCTCATTGGATTGCTCTTAGGTGAGTACTGAAGTCAGTATGGATACACTTAGATGTACTACATGCCCTAATGTGATGGTTATCATGGATGGACATAATCAATGCCCTGCTTGTCTTTTTTTTTTTTTTGGAATGCCCAATTCCCAGTGCGCTTTTAAGTCCTCGTGGTCGCATAATGATTCGCCTCAATCCGGGTGGCGGAGGATGAATCCCAGTTGCCTCCGCGTCTGAGACCATCAACCTGCGCATCTTATCACGTGGCTTGTTGAGCTTGTTGCCACGGAGACATAGCGCGTGTGGAGGCTTCACGCCATCCACCGCGGCATCCGCACTGAACTCACCACGCGCCCAACCAAGAACAAACCACATTATAGCGACCACGAGGAGGTTACCCCATGTGACTCTACCCTCCCTAGTAACCGGGCCAATTTGGGTGCTTAGGAGACCTGGATTCGAACTAGCGAGCTAGCAAACTCCAGGGGTGGTAGCCAGCGTCTTTTACCACTGAGCTACCCAGGCCCCCACCCTGCTTGTCTTTGTGTGGACCATCTCAAAGAGGCCATGTCTGGCCCATGCCCTAAGTGCTCCATAATGCCTGTTGCTGTGTGTCGAGCACTACTGGCAGGTCTGGAATACTGTGCAGAGGATTTGCAGCTTTCTTCGAGCATTCCTACGGTTGATCGTAAGCATAAGCAAACACATCAGCATGATAAAAGGAATTAAAAAACCCCCATAAATCTTAGAATGCAAAATGGAACAGCTGACTTCTGCTGTACAACTTTTACTGCCACTCCTAGCTAGAGCTCAGCCTACAACAGAGGCACAGGACAAAGTGGAGCCTGAATCATGCACGTCATTGTCACCAGCTATACATGCAGAACAGCAGTTAGATGCGATGTCAGTAGCTGCCTCTGACTCGCTTTTTGGTGCAAATCCGCTTGCAACCGGCGACTGGTGAAAGTCACACCACTCTGACAGTGATAATATGTCTGAGAAATCGGGTGGGTCGTCTTCCATGTAGGGAACATTGAAAACGATGCTCACTCATTTTAATCTGGACCCCCCACAATCAGTAGTGGGCTCTGAGAATGTTTTTCTGTGTCATGCACAAAGAGCCTCCTTAATGATACCTCAGTGCCATGATTTTACATCCGTATTGGTGTCTGCATTACAGAGTTCATCAACGGCCACACGTTCTGATCAACTGGCCCCTACACTGGCTGTGATGCAGGACCTGGAGACAGTAGATCTTAACCCAGTGTTGCGGCGCTCATCGTGTCTCCTGATGAGGCGCTCCGTGAAAATGTGCGCTGCCCCAACGTCACGTGCAGACGCACAGATGAACTGCTGGGGAAAGATGATCTGTCCCTTTAGTGATGGATGTAAATCCCCTTTGCCAGAGGTCTGTCAGAAACAACTTGAGATGGCTACCACTAGTACCTGGTAGAATCTTCAGACCGGCAGAACAGGAAGAACTGGACTGGCGTGTTTTGATCTCAGAGACCCATTCTCATCATGTTGGGACAGCTTCAGGCCCCAGGGCACCTACAGAGACCCCTGTTGCTTGCTGTCAGAATGTTGGTTGAAAGGGACATGAGCAGTGCCAAACAATCAAAATAAACAAAACACACTCTAGCTATACATAAACCCTCTAAACTGACTAGAAAACAAAAGAGTAAAAGAAAAGATCTTCAGTGTCCGAGACACCCTGCCTAAACTACTCTTTCTAGCCAAACACAAAACGTACAGTGGATGGCACTCACTCCTAACCTAATGTGTCTAAACAGTTCCGAAAACCTGTATGTGTGCACAATATATATCACGTGACCTTCTTATCTGTCCACTTTCCCCAATGTAACAAATATAACGAAACAATATAACCAAATAACAAATAATAACGAAAAGGGACAAGAAAAACAGCACAGAGAACGTACAATATCAAACAAAAACGAATGAATTAATTTCTTTGCAACAACGAATGGACAGAGTACAGTAACACAGCCGGAGCTCGTGCGAATGGGTTTTGGTGGAGTTTTAAAGTAGGCGGTCTATGGTAATTGGTGGAGGAGATGATGACTCACACATCTCATATAGACACACAAAGGAACATAACACCCCCACCCACAAGAACAAACATATACAAAAAAGAGAGAGAAAGAAAGAAAACAAATTAAGTCAGTAAACAAACAAAACGACAACAACAAAACAATATACAAAACAACATTCTAAACCCAAGAAAGGGCATCAGCAACCACATTTTCAGCACCTTTCTTGTGTTTTATATCTAGGTTGTAGTTTTGTACAACCAGAGACTAGTGCATGAGCTGCTGATTCTGGTTGTACATACAGGAGAGAAAGACTACTGGATTGTGATCTGTGTAAACGATGACTGAGAGATTACTGGAACCAACATAAACTTCAAAGTACTGCAATGCCAACAACAATGCAAGAGCCTCTTTTTTGATAGTGGAATAGTTGACCTGATGTTTATTGAATTTATGGGAGAAGTAGCAAATGGGGTGATCAATACCAGTGTCACCCTCCTGGAGGAGTACTGCACCAGCACAAACAGTGCTCACATCTACCTCTATTTTAAAAGGCAGAGCAAAATCCAGAGCGGCAAGAACAGGAGCACTGCATAAGAGGGCTTTGACGCTCTCAAAAGCATGCTGGCACTCTGCAGACCACATGAAAGGTTTAGACGGACTCAACAAGCTAGTGAGGGGGTGGACAATAGTGGAGAAGTTACAACAGAAACTGCGGTAATAACAAGCCATGCCCAAAAATCTGCGCAACTCGCACCTTATGGTAGGAATGGGAAACTTGGCAATGGCTATGGCCTTGGCCTCCACAGGATGGACTTGACCTTGCCCCATCTCTTTACCGAGGTAGGTAACTGTCACTTGTCCAAACTCACATTTTGCCAAATTTAATGTAAGTGAAGCTTTTACAGAGAGTTCAAAAACTGTTTGTAAAAGGGAAATGTGTTCTGGACACTCTGATGAGTAAACTAAAAGGTCATCCAAATATGCATTGCAATTAGGATCACCTGCCAACACCAAATTGACCAGTTTCTGAAACGTGGCAGGTGCGTTGCACAAACCGAAGGCCATGACACTATATTGCAGGAATTAAACTGGTGAGGCACGTGGAGTTAATGGCACTTGCCAATAACCTTTCAACAAATCCAGCTTACTGACAAAATGGGCAGAACCAAGTTTATCAATACAGTCTTCCATACGAGGCAATGGAAAGCAATCAGGCATGGTAACAGCGTTAACTTTGCGATAATCCGTGCAAAAATGGAATATTCCGCCCGTCTTGGGAACAAGAACACATGGGGAAGACCATGGACAACAACTTGGTATGGCTAAACCGTTTTCTAGTAAGTACACTACTTCTTTTTTCAAAATCAAACACTTGTTAACATTCACATGGTAAGCATGCTGCTTAATAGTAAGTGAGTTATTAACATTAATGTCATGCTGCAACACTGACATCTGTGTGGGGGATATCATTCAAGAGAGTGGGGAAATCTTGAATCAAATTTACAATGTCCTGTCTTTGCTGATCAGATAAGTAGGTGAGATGTGAAGACAAATTATTCACAAAATCTCGCAACATTTCTGAATTAGACAATCTAGTGCATTGCTGAGGGGCATTGCGCAGCACTAGACCGTCCTCATCAGCACTAGCAATGTTAACAGTGCCAGTAGATGCAATCTCACAGGCTATCATAACAGAAGAGACAACAGGCCCTGCAGTCTGCTCTGAAGTTTCTTCCTGTGGGATTTCTCTGGCATGGTATGCTTTCAACATGTTTATGTGACAAACACGAGACTGGCGATTTCTGTCAGGAGTGTCAATTAAATAGTCGGTCTCACTTATCTTTTTCTTCACAACATAGGGACCAGAAAAATGGGCAGACAAGGCTGAACCCTGAACAGGTAGCAGCACAAGCAATTGGTCCCCAGGCCGAAAAGAGTGAGGGACAGCTTTCACGTCACAATGGCACTTCATACTTCCCTACATGGCAGCAAGTGATCTTTTTGCGAGAGAGCAAGCATTGTGCATACGCTCTCGGAACCTGCTGACGTAGCTCAGCACATTAATCTTGGGACTTGAGTCAACTGCCAACATTTGCCTGGCCTCTAACAGAGTGACCCAAACCGAGAAGACTGAACCTGAGAGACTCTTGAACGGTCTCACGTACTACATACAAAACTAGCAGAACACCATCGTCCCATGCTTTACCTATGTCCATACAGTATTTTTTTTAACATAGACTTTAATGTCTAATAAAAGCGTTCAAGTGCGCCCTGACTCTCAGGATGGTAAGCACTTGAAACTCTGTGGGTTATGGCAAGAGTCTTGAGAACTTGGGTGAAGAGCTTAGATAAAAAATTGGTGCCCTGATCTGTTTGTACAATTTTTGGCAGTCCAAATGAAGAGAAAAATGTAACCAATGCCTTGATAATTACAGGAGCTGTAATTTAGCGAAGTGGGATTGCTTCAGGGAACCGGGTAGCAGTACACATTACTGTTAGCAAAAACTGATTACTCGTTTTTGTTTTAGGTAATGGCCCAACACAGTCGACAATGACATGCTCAAAGGGCTCTCTAATAGCTGGAATGCGAGAGAGCTGAGCAGGTGGAATCACCTGATTCAGCTTTCCCATATACTGGCAGGTATGATGGCAAATACCTGCCAGTATGGCAAAACTGAGCAACATCTTTCTTTAACCCAGGCCAAAAGAAATGTCTAAGTATCCTATGTTTTTGTGATACCTAGATGACCCGACAACACATGATCATGCACTAAACACAGTACATGCTGATGGTAAGCAGAGGGAACGACTACCTGATATACCACATTCCAATCAACATCTGTAGCAGTATTTGAACACCATTTGTGCATCAGCAGCCATTTTTCACAAAATAACCAACACACTTTTCTTTAATCTCATGTGGTGAGACAGCAGAAACAAAACATTTGGTTAGCAAATCATCGTCTTTTTGAGCAGCAATAATCTGATCATGAGACACAGGCCAAACCCTAAATATTCAGGCTTTACATGCTGTGGTACAGGAGTACTGACATTTTCACATAGTGGGGACAACATGTCATCAGTGAACACAGGGGCAATGAACGACTCCAAGACAATGGCCTCACCCATTTTCCCTGCCTGAGTGCATGTAACAATGCACGCTGGAAAAGCATCAGAGTAAACTTTTGACAATTCATCTGCACAACAGTTTGACTCGGGTTTATCTATAACCTCTAAAACAGGCATAACTTTTCTGTCGGCCAGGTCATTTCTGAGACTAAAGTGGACAACTTTAACGGGAAGTGAAGGGCGGACACTGACCATCACAAAGCCGGTGACTAGTTCACATTGTACATGAACAATGCAGCTGAACTTTCACAAACCCCATTTCAATGCCCTGAACTAAGATACTAGAACCACAGAATGGTTCAAGGGTAAAACATCAGCGACAATGAATGACTGGGCTGCCCCTGTGTCACATACAACTGAATTTCTATTTGATCTTCAGGTTTACTGGACAATGAAATTAATCCTTTCAGCAAGAATGGACTATAACTAGAATCAGTGTCCTCACAAGGTAAAGCATTCTCAATCTCAGAACTCACAAACCCAACACTTTTAGGTGGCTGTTGCTGCTGTTTGCGCTTCAGCGCGAGACAATCAGCAATGACATGTCCCGGATTGTGACAGTAGAAACATTCCCTTACCTCTTTAGGTCGAGGGGGACTAGATTTCGTTCAGGAAAGCTGAGACTGAGCAGACAGGACAACCGGTATTCTCTCTAATCGGGCAGATGTGAACACGTTTTTGTGCATTAGCACAAACTCATCTGCGAACATTGCTGCCTGTGATAAAGATATTACCTTTTGTTCATTCAGGTAAACCACAACTCACTCTGTTAAGCAGCCTTTAAATTCCTCCAACAAAATTAATTCTCTCAACATATTGTTCACTTAATATGCTACTCGCAGCACACCACTTATCAAAAAGAATGCACTTTTCCCTTGCAAACTCAATAAAGGTCTGGTTGGGTAACTTTTTATGATTTCTGAATCGCTGTCTGTACGCTTCAGGAATGAGCTCATATGCACAGAGGATAGCAGCTTTAACCGTGTCATACTGTAAACTCTCTTCTAAGGAAAGCGTAGAACAGACCTCCTGGGCCTTGCCAACCAATTAGCACTGAAGCAGAAGGGACCATACATCTTTCGGCCAATGAAGAGAGGACGTGATGTGCTCGAAAGCGTTGACGTATGTGTCCACCTCCGTTTCCCTGAACTGAGGAACTAAAGTGATACGCCTACTAACATTAAAGGCGGCGGATGGTGGCTCAACCACCGGTGCAATAGTAGAGACAACAGCGGGGCTTGGCTTCTCAGCTGAACCGGCAACTTTCATTGCCTCTAGCTCGAGCTGTCGCAACTTGACTTGCTTCTCAGCCTCAGTATCTCAGCCTCATTCTCCAGCCTGCAGATTTCAAGACGCAGGTCCAACTCGATCTGACGTGCTTGTGCCTTTTCTTGTGCCTCCATTTGAACATGGGTCAGGCAAATTTTCAGTCGCGCCCAATCCTTAAACCTGGTGGAGACAGGAGAAAACGGATCGAAGGGCGGCAAGGCGGCTTTGGCCTTGGACTCCACCTCAACCTCAGCACTAGTTTCATACTCCACCTCGTCCGATATGCCAACGCTGGAAGGCCGCGCGCCAGCACCAAGCGGGCCCTTCTCACCTCCGTCGTGCTAGGCAACACAAGAACATTTTGCTCAACAAACATTTCTAAAATAATATTCTTAATAGTTTTCTTAAGAGCTTGCCTCGAAACAGGAATTTGATAATGGTCAGCAATTAGCAACAAATCATCATTTCTGCACCTGTCGAACTGTTCTAATGATCATATCTACTGACTCAGTTGGAGGAGAGAGTTTTGCATCCTCATCAGACCGTTTATAGTTTTGGGTGTGGCCACTGGGTCCACCAGGCCTCTCTTGAAGTATTCACAGTGGGCCAGGGACACTGTTTTGAATGCTCTTGCAGTATCTACACGAAAATTGTATGCTTGTAAGTGGAAGGTGTTCTGTGACTGGTGTACCGACCATGCCACTGATCCATTACACTATCCTGTAAGAGGGATTTTAGATTTTTTGCAAGATCTTTTGGAGCTTGGACATTCTGTGTCTACACTCAAGATGTATGTAGCAGATTTGGCAGCCCACCGTTCTGAGGTGAGCGGTGTCTCACTTGGGTCTGACCAGTTAGTTGTAGCCTTTTTGAAAGGGGGTAATCATCTGTGCCCTCCACAGGGTGTGCGAAGCTCAATGTTGGACTTGATTGTGGTGCTCAATTCCTTATGTCAAGCACCATTTCAGCCTATAATGGACTCTGATGTTAAATGGCTGTCTTTAAAGACTGCATTCCTCTTGGCCATTACAACAGCAAAGTCTCCACAATTTATGAATCAGCCCATTGTGTTGGCTGCTCTGCCGCCAGATCAGGCTGACATGTGGTTTGAGCTATGTCCAGTTAGGTCTTTGAGGGTTTTAACTGACAGAACAGCAGCCTGGTGCAAGACTGACCAATTGTTTGTTTGCTTTAGTGATGCACGCAAAGGGACTGTGCTTTCCAAGCAGAGACTAGCGCATTGGGTGACGCAGATCATTTCTAATGTATACGAGTCTTCAGGGAGTCCTGTCCCCTCATCTATTCACTGCCACTCTACACTTGCTCTCGCAACATCTTGTGCAGGCGCTGCCTGCCTACCTGGTTACTACTTCAGCCTTCTTCACCCGACTGTGCTCTGTGTTTGCTACCTCTGGATTTGTTCACTGGTGTCACATCAAAGAAGTTAAATGTATTGCCTTGTTACTGACATGTCACCATATTGGATTTGTGCTCCGTTTTTCATTTTTGAGTTAATTGTCCCTTTAAGCGATACCTCCATATGTAGTCTTCCTCAATATGCAATAATGAATACATAAGAGCAAGTGATATTCACGCCCCAACATACTCCCCTTCACCCTCTACTTCTAGATTGCTTGCTCCCTCAGCAGTGGAAATTCACTGGGAGCTGATTGTGGCAATAATGTTGGCTCTGCTGCGAGCTTTAAGAACCCATGATGTCAGACCCATATTTTCCTTGGAGAGCTTCTCATCAGCTCCATTGTTCCTGGAAACCATGGTTTGTTCTCTAGGTAACAAAGAAGCCAACCCCATCCCACTCCTGTCTGAGCTTTTACCAGCCCCCACAGCCCTGAACCCATCATTTATTAGGCCACCAAACAACACCCGAGTAAAGAAAATAATCTGAAAATCTGATCAATGAAGAGAGCATCTTGGAACGGTGACTTTAAATTCTCCTGGTTTCCCAAAGAATGATCAAAAGCTGTTTTTTGGTAAAAATGGAAATCTATGGTTTGCAATGACGTATGTAATAAAATAAGACAGAGAAACAGCCCAGTCAGTCTTTTTATTTTCTGTTGGGTTCGACAATGTGATGATACTGGTGATGTCATCGTGCCTAATTAGATGGTTTCGGGATGACCACAACATACATTTGATCACTTTACAGATGTGCCCCCTATGCAAAGTAAATAAATGTGCTCATAAGAATGCTCTCTGACAAATTGCTTTGTTCATGAGTCCCAGAGTAAAAATCTTTGTCCATTTCCACAGTCCTTGATATTTTTGAAGTGGTATGTTTAAACTCATCACACAGTTCCAGTTCTGTTGAAGAACACATGTCTTTCCTCGAAAGAGAAGCATCCACATGTGATTTTTAATTCAAACCAGCAATGAGTGGAATATCTTCAAGTCAGTGGTCATAATCTGATGTAAATCTATACCATGCAAAAAAACAAAACAAAAAAAAAATCATTCAGACAACTCTCCCTCTTTTCCATTACTGGGTATTCTGTATGCCAATTCTGGAGTGGATACCTGATCCATCAATGGTAAAGACCACAAGGTGAAATATGGGGAGAGATGGGGCCGTGGTGGAATTCAGGGCCAAAAGCATGATTCGGTGTAACAGAAAAAAAATGGCCAAAATTCTGATGTCATTACATATCCTATGTCACCTCTGGCAATTCCCATGCAAAGTATTCTGAGGACACAAACGGATTTCCATTAGAGTGCTATGTTTAAATTACAGGACGTCCGTGTCTCCAATTTTGCGGCAAAAGGGCAAACCAACTATTTTCACAGTCTGTACTCCCAAAGCACATACTACAACCTGTAGCGAGTTTTTGTAGTAGTACGCAATTGTAAAAAATGACAAAGGCACTGGAAAAAAGTCAATTATTTACATTAATCAAAAATAAATACTACTAGCAAGGCAAAATTAGGGCTTGTGTGAATAATGAATATTAATGTGAACAAGCATATTAATTGACTAAATTCAGAATAATCAAACAGATGTAAGGAGCCATTCACAATGAACACATCTTTGCACAAAAAAGTTAGATGCAGTCACTTTCAAGGCAAGCTAAAAAGACATGGAGACGCAGCGCAACAAAAGTGCATGTTTACAAAGCAAAACAGTTTAAACAGAGTGGAAAAATGCAAAAAATGCATTCAGTGCAAATGGCCCCCATAAAAGTTTATTCCCTCTATAGCATATACCATATTCAACAGGGCAATTTATGAAATAAGTTAAATACAATAACACAGCGTCAAACTCCGAAGTTCAGTTGTACTGTAGCTGGAACAGTCCTGTCTCTATAGACCAGTTGAGTCCATCAGTAGAGGTCCTCTCACTCCAACAAAAATACTCACTAAATAAAGGCTGTGTTCCAAGTAAAATCACTTCAGTGGAGTTTCATGTAACTTTTATTCATGTCCCATTTCTTCTTGCCTGCGCAATGGCCTTTATGATATTAATAAGGAAAGCCCTTATGTTTTCATAAGAACTGAAGAGGAGCCTAGGAGAGCAATGCTAACACCCTTCTGTTTTCTAACGAAGTACAGGTCTTAATTTGCCTTTCTAATTTATTTATATTTTCTTTATACTTGAATTTATTTTTGCACTCTGTAGACATCTTAGGGACCCTAACACCTACTTTTCAATTTAAACTTTCTTTTTAATGAAGAAATCTCTTAGCAGGTTAGTCTTTTGAAGAAGTCAACCAACACAAGCACACTTTATCCTTCATTGGCTTTTTTTAGGCCACGTCGACACAAACATGTTTAAGTTTGAAAACACATTGATTTTGCCATGCATATGTGTCCGGACTGGAATGGTGTTTTCCTTCGCTGCAAATGTGGACTTTCGAAAGTGCTCTCTAGTACTACATACTTTGGTACACAATGATGTTAGGAAACATTGGTAGGAAACAGAAAATATTATCAACCGAAAACTTATTAGTGTGGACATAGCCTTAGAGAGTCCTAAGTGCTGCCTATCATGAAATTACATACTGTATAACCTAGCACTCACCTACAAAAAAAACAAAAACACAAAAATATATTAGATGCTACAATGTGGAGGGGACACCCAGGGAATTGTAATTATTTGATGGATGATGATGTCTTACAACAGGCATTCTTTCTTCTTTCAACCTCATTCCTTTTTAATAGTGACCACCTACTCTGGATTATTACTACTGCATTTATATTAGCTGAAATGTGACATCAATGTACAAACTTTGATCTGTTACGTGAGCATGAAGAACCAAGTATGGCAGGGGGTGTGAAAGAGATCATAACAGAGCTGATGCCCCCTTTCCCCATACAGAATAAAATTATCCAGAGCCCAAATGTTATTTGTCCTGTTACAAATCCACAATCGTGTCTTTTTACAAATGAATGCCACTCAAAATATAATCCCCATCAGATTAAGGCATTTTGCAATATTTCCCCCTGTGAAAGGGACCTGCACCACATTTATACTGACATGAAATCATCTATCCAACAGGGAGAGCCACAGAAATCATCAATATAGCCTCTGTTACAAATAATAATAGATTTCAGTGTCCAACTCATCATCATCGAACACTATAAAAGTAGACATATGATTCACAGTGGACATGCGAGTGCAACATCAGACACAATCAAAGAAAGTCAATCATTACTTGCGAACATCATGGCATCCTCCTTTTCAATCATCTTGGCATTTGCACTTTTAGTTGAGTTTACTACTCACTCAGCCATGGACTTGCCCAAAGGCAAGATAAATGAAGACAGAATCAACCAAGACCTGTCAATAGAAGGATTATGTAAATGAAGCATGGCCTGGACTGGTCTCCCTCCGAAGATATCCGGTAATAGAGGGCAGACTGGCTGACGAAGATGGGACCAAACTTATTTTGTGTAAGTGTTAGCATGTTGCATACAAGTCATTTCCTTCTTCCCTAGATTAGTGTAACAGTGTAGACTATGGGTCTGTTCCAAAACCTAGTAAGCATCCTCCAGAGGTAGCATTTTAAGACATCATAGACACTCTCCAGACTTGAAGGCTGTTCCAAAAGGTAGGTACCTTAATTATGCTGCCTCTTAAGATATCTCGTTTTGGCCAAATTTTAAGGTAGTATCGTATTTATCCTTTTCCCCGGTAGGCGATCCCAGAATGCACCGTGATGAGCTTGCCGGAAAAATAAATCCAAGATGGTGGAAGAGGCAAGATAAATTTAGATTATAAATATACTTATAATCCATTCAATACTGAAAAAGTATAGATAAATAACAGTTTAATATTACAAAAAACCGACTATTTTGCCTCAAAACGATGTGTGCCGATGTTCCTCAGAGGATCGCATAATTTCTGTTGCGTCACCTGTAGTGTACCGTGCGCTACGTGTGAGGAGAGCTATTTGAATAACACGAGGAGCAGCCTATGTGGAGCGTTTCAAATCAGTCTCTTATGAGGCACCATTTCAGTAAGGATGCTGCCATAGAAGACAGCTGTCTATGTAGGCAGGAGACAGCAAGGCAGCTCACGAAGTTCTGGAACAGACCCTATGTGTAGCCCAGTCCATACTGACAGTGAATTCATTGCTAAAGGTCACTACTAAGTGTTCCTACTCAAACTGAACTTCAATTGTGTCAGGTGTTTCAGTTATCACATTGTGTCCCTGCTAATTTGAATAAAGCTAAACTCTACTTCGCATCGCCAATGGTTGCTGTTGTTCAAGTCTGCGGAAACCGCCAACTTTCTTTGAAATGACTCCTGCCAACTGTTTTAAAATTACTTCTGGCTGAGTTATCCTTCCAAATCACTGTCATCACATGCTCCTTTCTATGTGCTCACAGTTATTGAAATTTGTAGTAATTCATTGACTTTAACCTTCTCTGATTTCCATGTATTCCAGAGTTAGGGGCCTTTCAGCCCAAATGTGATCTTGCGGTAAAGAATCTAGATGCAGCGCAACGAATGGAATAGAATGCAGGTGTTTGAGATGTCTTTTTAAATTTCAAGTTCTTTAAACCTGACACAGCATTTAAAAAACATGGCACTCCTGCACGTGATGCTGAAAAAAACAGCAAGATGCGAAGAAGTCAAAGATGTCCGTCTAGCATATATTTACATAGAAAAATAATTGAAAAACTGTGCAGACAGATGCAAAAACCTTTGTGTGAACAGCCACATAGGCTCCCAAATGCTTATTTCAAACACTGCAAAATGCTTGAGACCTCCAATTTCCATGCATGTAGCCGGGGATCTTGTTTGCTTTGGTTGCTAATATTTGTAGAGAGAATAAGATGTCCTTTCAAAGCAGAAAACCAAGTGTTTGGAGGCATCTAACAGGGGTTTATCAGTTCAAGGCGGAATCCTCCTCAAGTTGCTCCAATTATCAGTGCTGTAATGGAACAGTCAGAGAGGAGTATGAGAAGGACACAGTCAAAAGAGGGAAATGGATGCTGTGGATAAAAGGGCCCATGGTGATCTTGTGAAAATTGGCTAAGCGAGGCATGGGAAACTTTGTCGCAATTTGACACATTTCTTCCATGTGGGGTTCCATGCGCACGGCTTTGCTCCAGTAGTTATGGAGAGAGATTTTGAGGCTGCCCTTGGGCGTGTATTGTTCGAATTAACTTAAACAACTCCAGGTGTGCTTTTGGAATCATTCAGACTTTAACACACCTGAAAAAAAAAAACCTGCAGACTGAGTGTTTTGAGTTTTGCTTTGTGCATCAAGCTGCTTCTGTTCAGAGGCCCACAGAGAAGGCAAGTGGGTGCCCCAAAGGTTCTGATGTGCAGACTAAAAAGGCCTTTCCTTTTCCACCAGGACACAGGGATAAAGGGGTCTACTGGGAGAGAAGCAAACCTTGCCTTTCCATGAGACTTCCCTGTGCTGCCACTCCGTGGAATGGATCATGGATGGATGGATTCAGTGTGAGAGATGAGCAACGTAGCACAAATGATGTGGGCAGGAAGGACATAGACAGTAAGCATTGCCAAGTTTGTTTTCTTGTTAGTCTCCACTGGTGAACGCCTGATGTTCTTAACTAGGCATGAATATGGCCTGGTGCGTTTTCAAATTGTCTTAAGTTTTCCATTCAGTAGAAAATAAACTGGACGTCATTGAGTTTACATTAGTTTCATAAGTAACAATCACACAAGCAAGAGTGCAGTTGGTCCGAATAGACCTTATTCACAATAGCACCGTATTTGATTTTTGGTGTGAATGGAAACCAGTCTGTGAGGGATGGACTTAGTCTCTTCAATGTCATGCATCCTAGATTAATAGAAATGTTTTCTGGAGTTTTGTGTATTGAGTTTTTTTTATTTTATTTTTTTTTATCAGCAGAACAATCCAAAACACTTTAAACAGCAGTACAACCCATTGAAAAGACTAAATCACTCCTTCAAAGCCTTGTTGTCATTCCTGTCCAAAATTAATATTGGCGCTTCTGTGAATAAGGTAGATATCAGAATATTTTAGTACAGTAACATGATTGTGAGTGTACTACTGCTTCAAGAAAAAATGGTTCAGCTAATCAGTATTGAGTAGGCTAACTAAATGTTTAGACACAAATATGGCCATTTATTTTGTTTATTTGTGGTCCGGCAACAAAGATAGTTTCAAGCAGGATCAACCATTGCGTTGCTGAGCATCTGTTGTGTAATAAAGAGTTTTAATGAGACCAAATAACTCATTAACTTCTCGAAAACACTGGGGTAAAAAAGCAGAGCCTGACATCACATCCAAAGAGTAATCATGTCACTGTGAGTAAACAAGTAGCCTTCTGATTAAAGGGTCACTCAGTAATTATTTTTCAGCACTGAAAAAGTTGTACTCCTTAAGAAATATAAAATCATGAGCACTCACATCAGATGAAGACTCCAGTCATTTTAATAATCTTATAAAGCTGTTTTATTCTACTTGGAGATGGTTCCCTCATAGGGGCTGTATCTAGAAGGTAACCGTCTGGATGCCAAAGTCTCATGAGAGTCACATTTGCTGTAACTAGGTTAGGGTTAGATTTCGGGATAATGTAGGGTTTGTTTTGGACTACAAATAAATATAATAAAATAGTGTGTGAACGTCACATGCGACTATTGCGAGACTTTTGGCATCAGACACGACCACCCCATAGAGGCTGCCATGTTATGATAACATGACCAGCCAAATACTTCACTTAATCTCAGTAACTGTCCTGTTCAGGACACTTTCACTCATGGATTAAAAGAATCATGGCTGACTGTGAATAGTGAATTTCTACAAATGGCATTTGTACCAGAAAACTATTGCATATGCATAATGCTGCATCCACACCGCTAGGCGTCAGTGCAAGTCCAAGACGACGTGCTTTGAAAAAAACAGGTACTAAGTGCACCTTTCAATGTAATGATTAATTTGATTTGCTCTCTCTGTTCTCTTCACAGTGCTAAGGTGCATGATAGGAAGAGTACACAGGCCATGCTGGCAAGCTTGAACCAAGAGCAGCTCACGACCCACCTGCATAATTCCATCATCTTTCCCTTTTTGCTGCATATTATTACAAATATAAAAGACAAACCACACTTGTATGATTTTAAAACTGAAATAAGTTTATTAAAAGCTGCAAAGTATGAGTTGTGATTAAGACAGCAAATAAAAAATAAAAAATCATACATCATGATATAACCTTTAAACTCTAAAACGCTTTAGAAAGATAAAAGTTCTTTCTCTGCCAAGTCCACTCATTACATGCACATACACAAACATATACACACACTTTCCGTAATTGTGCTTAGAACAGTAGTTATAAAGTCAAGTAGCCCATGTTGACATGATCTTGGCTTGATCAACATAAAATTCATTTAGGCTACTAATAAATACTGTAACGTGACCCTGTTGCTCAAATGGACCATCGCTACAGATAAGAGAACTGAGAATAAATTACAGTCTGAAAAAGCTTACAAGTTTGCCCTGACCAACAATGAGTTTCTTGCTGGCAGATTTCATGTTCTCTTTCCCTGGACCTCCATTGGGGGCTTTGGCAGGGGGTCTCTTCTGAGGGGGCTGGTTTTCTTCACTTCCCTGCTCCATGCACTCCCTATTGACAAGCTTTCTCTTCGAGGTCTCGGCTGCTCTTCTGTGCTGTGCTGGCTGGATCTTCCTCCCACCTGCTCTGTTCCAGGCATTTCCACTATGTTCCCCCAGAGCGGATTGGCCGGTACCATCACGCCTCAAGTTAGTGGCCATTGAGTCCACATCCACTGAAAGTTTAGATTGCAGGTGGGGGGGGGGGGGGGGGGGTGTCGACAAAAGAGAAACCCTGGACTTTATGAATTAGGTCGAACAATGAGAGAGGGGAAAAAAAGAATGAAAAGGAGGGCTGAGGATGGAAGGGTAGATAAAGTTATGATGAAATTGCTGACGTCAGTCTGCAGTTTAACAGGCAGTGTGTTTATTTTACAGCACTGAGGCTGAGTATTTGTCATGTAACCTGGTGGAGCAAAGCACACATTCCAACAAAGAGAGGGAGAAATGGGGGGGGGGAGAAGAACGTGTGCTCTTAAGATGTGGGGGCAGCCAGGTTTTATGAGATGGGCAATCATTTATAGGTTGATCTTAAGTACAGTTCCCAAGCAGGGACTGGGCATTGATCGAGGCCTGGGCTGTGGAGGTGGACCCAGGCATCTTTCCGACTGTGTGGCGTCAGAGAGAAGCGAAGCACTTCAGCATGTATGTGTGTGTGTGTGCGCAGCAAACAGACCATGCATGAAGGTTATTAAGTACACTAAGAACTAATCCCCCTCTTGTTTATTGTTTTTTTCTTAGTCTCTTTTCTTAAAGACCCAAATTAAATCAGTTCTTTTTCCTGTTTTGACACATTTCCTATTGAAACAGGACATTTAGGCACGACATATCGAAAGTCTCATTCCTCTTCTTGATAAACAGCCAACAGGCTTTAGTCAGGTCCATCACAAACAATGATATGCTACATCCTAGTTGGTAGCAGGTGATATTAGGGGGAGGGACGTTCTCTTTCAAGAAAGCATCTGATTGGACAACAATCTGTTTACTGCTAGATGAGTCCAATATTTTGGTCTTTTTTTTTTTTTCCCAGAAGAGAAAAGACTGATGTTTGAAATGCGCATATCTGCCAAAATCTTTGATTTGTCAACTTTCGGCTAATAGACATGGACTAAAAGCCACAAAACTCAAATTTTTATTGCCAGTAAAGAGATACTACCTGTGAGTCTGTTATCCATTCCAGTGGGGTCATGCTCTTCCTCCACAGTCGAGGAGTTGGTTTGTTTGGGCACAGGGTGCACACAGGTGGGCAGCTGACTGGTACTGGGAAATTCCAACACCCAGTTGAGGGTCAGATCATCATGTTTGTAAGTGCAAACAAACTGAGAGCGGATGGTTGGCCACAGTCTCTGAAAAAAGTAAATGCGTTGATGAGAATGAAAATAAAACCTTATTGTATCAGAGATATCAGCGACTGATCATGGCCAGAAGTTCAGATTTGTATTTTCCCTACCTATATATTTTTAGTGGCCTCATCACAAAAATTGTGTGCATATATTTCTAGCTATATTTACATGTCAGAAACAAATCTCCCTCATAAAACATTAAGTTTCTTCTACAAAAAAATAAAATAAAAATAAAGTTCCAAATAATTTATAGGTTTTTAATTTGCAATAACACCCCAAAATGACATTGTTGCTTTAGCAATTGCATTTGGTTTCATCTCACATTTGCTTTTATGACACTGTTGGCTCTGGTTTAAGGTTTAGGATAGGGAAGTATATTTTGTTGATTTAAAACTTGATAAGAGCATTAACCTTAACCTCATCTGTTTAAAAGAACTCTCTTTAACTCTCCTTTTAGGGCCACAGAGTTGAAATTTCTCAAAAACGTGATTTTCATAGCAGAATTTGCTAAAACAATGTCCAATACATCACAGAAAACCAAATGTTTAAGTCTGACAACATATGAATATGATCAACAAATATGACTTGGTGATAACACAGCACTGGCTCAAAACTGGCCCCGGGCTATCAAGCTATCCTTACTCTTGAGCCCTGCTGATGCAACTAGGTGGAAATAACCACACCTAAAATATTTTGAGAAGAAAGTCAATGAAAAAACATTTTATGTAGATAAATATTGTGGTCCGGAGGTTGGCATGAAGAGCATAAAATAAGAAAATGGTTGCGCACACTGGCGTAGTGAACTTCTGAGATCCCAAGGGTTGCAGAGAAGCGCTGATCCACCTCTTTCAGGGCCTTTGATCCATGCCTGCATAGGATTATCAGGATTCAAAGTGCTCTCCTTTCAGGCAAGCCGGCCGCAGTAGGAGAATGCAATTCAGAAAAAGTAAAAAAATCAAAACATACTGCAGGCATAGTTGGGTGGGACTGCAAAGCATGTAGGAACTGGGATGGTTGGGGGAAGAGGGGGTGGGGAAAATCAAAGCTTGAGCGCAGCTTTTCAAAGCACTTTCTCAAAAGAGCACCTAAAACAACAGTATCACTCAATTGGGTGCTTTTGAACAAGAGGCTTATATGGTATGTTGGGCAGCCCTGGTTGCATGCCAATAGAGAGCGCTAGAAAAACTATGAAAGGCGGAGTCCACCAGTGACTTCCTCGGATATGCAAGTCATCATTAATTCTCCAATAAGAATAGGTGTGTGTCTATTGTAAAGCACACAATGAAATGATGCATGGATGCATAACACCTGTCCTGGTACAACCCTAAATGGCCAGCTGACCTGGGGCAAAAAAGGGACACGGGACCAGAGAGTGGAATGCGGCTCTGAAAGAGGTATTTTAGCAAAAAATATTTGCTCTGCTCAAAAACCTAGAAAACTGCCTACTAAGGCAGCATGTTAAGGCATTATGCGCACCCAATGCAAAGTCTTTCCCAAATTTAGGCAACTTAATAGTACTGCCTTCAAAGATATCTCAATTTAGGTAAATTCAAAGGAAGCATCACATGTACCCTTCAAGAAGAAGGGTCTATAAAACTAAAGGATTTATAAAAATAGTGGTGTAATTAGAAATTGACTATTTTACGAAATGTTTGTGTCATGTATTTCTACACACAAGAGTATTGAGTTGTTAGCTTAGCAACATGCTAACACCAAACTAATCAATTGCGTGTTTACTTCCCCATGCTGAAGCACTATTCCTGCAGTGCAAAGAGAGTCGTTTTCCAAAACTCTTGGAACAGGAGGTTTGATGACTTTTAGGCTGCCACCTTGGAAGGTAGCTACATATGTAGGCATTTGGTAGCTCGCTAGGCTCAGTCATTGAATGGGTTTACATGCTTAACTCTACAACTACCCAACACTGATAAGTACTAAATATTAAACACTAATAACTATTAAAAATCAGCTTATTTGAAAAAAGACACACACACACACACACACACTCAAAAATAAAAAATAAAACAATCACACAAGAAAACAGTGTGTACATGAGACTTAATCATGAAGCTATTCTCCGCTTTTTTCTGCAAAGTGTAAACAGGAGCAACTGAGAAAAAAAAATCTACAATTTTCATTTGTTTTTTGCTTAAACTGTGTTTTTTTTTTTTTTTTTTTTTATAATGTAAGGTCATAAATGGTTTAAGGCATTTATATGACCTTACATGTTGTCAGCTTAAGCATGACAAGTGTTTCATGCATGTAAACACACTCATTGTGTTTCGAGTATGTGTTTTTATGAATATTTGTGGGCAAAAATATGTAACCGCCCTGCAAAACCTACTACCATCTTTCCATGTGCACAACTTTAACAGAAGCAATATATGAAGTTCAAATACTACTGCCCACTCAAGAGTAGACTACGTCCTCAGGATAATCTCTCTCTGCAGTTTAACTGCTAAAGAAACCTCTTCTTGATCTCTCCCTCTGTGCCAACTGACATCAGTTTGTGATGAAACTATTGGAATACAATGGAACAAAGTCATTCAACAGACAACAGGAAACAACAACCTTTCAAGTTCCCCTTGCTAGCTGAGTAATGCCACTGATATGGCATGTTCAAAGTGAAATTGATGCAGAAAACTTCCGCCCATCCAGTTCAGGAAGCAGTGAGCTGCCCAGGGACCATTACTGCTTACTAACACAGGAAGGCGGCCAGAGAGTGGAGGTCTAAAGAGACATCTGCTAGTGCAATCAAATAAAGAAGCCATTTAACAGAATGTGTCTAGCATACATGTTCACAGAGGGCTCACCGTTTCTTATTGATGGAGCTACCGTCCCAAAAAAATAAAGCTGCCATTTTTTTTTTTTTCGGTTTTAAAATGTGTGAACAATCCACAGGCTAGTTAAAGGAATAGCTCACCAAGGAATCATTCTGTCATAATTTTCTCACCCTCACATCATTCCAGACCTGTATGCATTTTTCTTCAGTGGAACACAAGAGGAATTTTTGAGGATGTCCCAATTTTTTTATTTTTGGGTGAACTATCTCTTTAAGGTTTGTTTAAAAAAAACATGCTGCTTTACTTGCATCATTTAGTTCCTATTCACGCAGTCGGTTTATATTAAAGATTTATTCCTCTCAATAATTTTATGGCCAAACTGTAAAATAAAACCTTACAAGGCCAAAAGACAATCCTAAAATCTTAGCACATGCAAATTTAATCTTTCTTCTCTCAGCTGTCCAAGACTAGCAAGACTAATGTTTTCTGGATAAGACAGTCTGGTAGCATATGGTGTACAAGGAGCATGCACACTGCCAGATGTTATTGGTTGGAGTCTGGAGTGTAGTGTATGACACTAAATTTCACACTCAGTGGTTGTTTTTATATATCATATGAAACCCACTGCACAAGCACCATGCATAAAAAACAGCAGTATAAATGTGCACAATACAAGACAGAGGAAGTAGATATAGCTCATAAGTGCATTACTTGCTGTCTGTTTTAAAAGTCAAGTGTCACATTCAATTTTGTTTGAGTGCTATTTGAGACTGGGGTCTCTGCTTACAACCCTGATGATTCTTTACCTTGGATTTGATATGTTCTTGTTGGCTGCAGACACGGTTCCGAAACGGCTTTGGAGAAGATCCCGTGGGAGCTTCTGGAGGTCTATAGGCACACAGTGGAAAGAGGCCATGAAGGTAAATAACCATAGATTAAAATAAGGTGCTGAATTGCAAATCAAAATTATGATACCACACAAAAATAAACAGACTGGCAAGAAAAAAAATAAAAATAAAATAAAAAAGAAAAGATAACTGACTCCAAATTCTGATTGGATGTGCAGTGTTTGAAGCGGTTGTAAAATGGCAATAAATGCACACATGACTGCACATTCTATACCACTATGCCAAATTGTTACCTTGCAACCGTAAAAAGGCAACGGTTAGTACAATTCTACATTTACTGATTATAGTTTATTATTGATTGATTGATTGATTGATATTATTTGATCGTTATTAATAGTTATAACTAAACATTTTCTTCAAACACTGCTGTCATTTTTAATGTTGCTCGTTACCGTTTTTTTAAAGCAAAATGTCACGAGAGGCACAATGGTTAAAGACGTGTGTCTAGCACATGTTTGCAAAGAAAATCGATTTAACAACAGTGCAGACAGATGCAAGATACGTTTGATGTGAACGTCCCCTTACTTATAATGCCCCAAAGTCTACATCGCTAAGACACAAATGCTAGACGTCCTTGTTCAGAAAGCATGCCACAAATTTTGTCATCAGCAGAGTGCTCGAGCACGGAGCGTGCGAGGCTCAATTTTTGTAATCGCGTATACTCCGAACGCACAGTATGTGCGTGCGCCTGGAATTCACTGCACTAATTTGTGGGTCCACAAGCTGGCATGCTGTAAAAACTCAGAGATGTATACTTTGTGCTCAAGAAGTGGGATTTGGAATGGTAAAACCTACTTATAAAGGATGAGGAGACAAGCTCCAGCACTCACATTAAGAACAGCATGATCTTCAGAGAGCAGTTCCGCCTTGTTCCTGCAGGGCAGCACTAGTGGCTCTTCATCCAACAGGGCAATCAGAAACTTAACAGTCTCTCTGCCCCATACGCAGTGGAATGGTTAATAGCATAAAGCTTTGGGCTAAAAAAAATAAAATAATAAATCAACAAGAGTTGTCTTATGAAGGTGATAACGGTATTTGGAAAGATCATGCTCATAACAGGCTAAGAGCTGACTAGGTCAACCATGGTTTATCCTTGCCGGACTGATCCCTGTGCCAACCGCTGACTGTGTCTGTGCGGTGTGTATTTTACTTATTCATTCCTTGAGTTCCTTAGCTGTGCCATCTGCTGCTGCATACACTGGATCTCCTCCACTGCAGCCTTTGACCAGAGCAGTTCTTATACTAGACACCAGCTTGGATCCAGCTTCTCTGTTTGGGATAAGATAGCGCAATACAGTCAATTAACAAAAACTGATCTTTTCACATTTCAGCAGCCCTAAACGGGCAGTCACACAAGACTTGGTGCTCCATTAACTTGCATTTATATGCATGCAAATGCATGAGAGTTGATAAGCAGGCATAGATGTAGAATTTGTGTCTTTGGCTACAAAGTTCTAGTGAACCCTGACCTGCAAATTTGACTAATACAAAGACGTTTGACTAATACAGGACCTACACGTCACATAATTGACCTCTTGCCTGAGAATCATGCAGGAAATTCTCATTTGGTTGGTTTCCTATCGATGCTAGTTTAAAATATTAAATTCAACTGTACTCTTAACGTTAGTAATTTAAACAGAAGCCCACATACGTTGCAGACCACAAAAAAACATTTGCATGCTTAAAAAAAATAAATAAATAAACTAACAAAATTGAATGTGTCAGCCCCTTAAAGACCCCAAGAAATCAAAGTTTTGTGGCTTTTAGTCCATGTCTGTTAGCTTGAAGATGATCTATATTCTTGTGTTACACACAATTACACTACTACTAGTTGACAAAATTAACTTTTAGCTAATATATGCATTTTAAATGTATAGTCTTTCTATTCCAGGAAAATGGTGCAAAAATATTGTGCACTTAAGGCCCCAGCACACCCAAAAAGAAGTTCGATACAGCAGAGCAACGACATGCTGTTTGCGAACATTCAGGTGTTTTTTTTTTCACTGGGCAAGTTTGCTGCAGTACGAATCAGAGCGCAATTGATCCCAGCGCCCCACGCAGCGTTGGAATGGTTTTAGACTCACGCACGATTCTGTCGAAACATGGTGCGGGACTGGGACGCTATATTTGTGTGCTTTTAATTTATTATTATTTGTCATTATGCACACCAGATTGAACGACACTCACCCCATGTGTGTTGCATGCCGTAATTCAGCAGTTGTACATGTCCAGGAGAAGGAGACTATATCTGATGCTCACAAACAATCTTTGAGGACACAGCTGGTTGCATACTCACGCATGTACTGTATATAAAAGCCACATCACATCTTCTGTGTCCCACAACTTATCAGACTACTTATTGAGAGACTGGTAGAAATTGGAACACCCAACCAAGGAGCTCTAGTGCCCAACGGATGTAGAAAGGAAGTCCCGCTTTACAGGTAAAAAAAATAGTGCCCCCCAGCAGGTGTCACCCTAGGCGACTGCCTAGTTCGCCTATGCCTAGAAACGGCCCTGCAGACCACCTCCTACAGGTAGTCTTGAGTTCGGTACCACTGTCCGCAAAACAGCTTTCACATTACCTATTTTTCATACGAACCATGCTGCCAGTGTGTAATGGTGCGTTCAAACCAGAGGAGTCGAGAGCGTCAAATCGACCGGAAGTCATTCATTTTCTATGGCAGCCAGCGTCTCTCAGTGGCGAGAAGCAGCGTGTCCATGGCCGGCACGTCTTGGGCATTGTGGGCGTCAGAGGAAAGTTCAAGTGCGGGCAATATTATGGTAATGAGCTTTGATGCAGTTTGGCGGCAACCTATTGGAATATAGAAGTGCTCCGCTCTAGCGAAGTCTAGAGAACATAACAGTGTAAACTTTGGTTCCCACCAAAAAATAGTCCGAAGACAAAATGGAGGAGAAACTAATTATTGCCATGGCGGGTTTTCCCGTAATATACGATCTGTCCCTGTTTGCTTACAGGGATATAAATAAAAAAATAAAAAAACGATGCATGGACAAAGGTGTCTGAAATTGTTGGTGTGCCAGGTGAGTTGATGAAGTGGATATTATGGTTTATATAATATTATATATAATATATTGCATGCTAATTTTGGCGCCATAGCATGCAAAACCATGCTGCTTGATCAATCGGTAACACATTTATACCATCAGCGTTTTTCTTTTTATATTTAATTACTTTCTGCCATCGATCGATTTCTTACTTTCACATTTAAAAGATTTCAGGAGGATATATGCTACTTGTCGACATGTCTGGATGTTTTGCGGCCCCTTTAAATATAGTTCACAAAACCAAGCATTCTGAACCAACGTGCCAATTTCAACTACGTCAGAGCGTCCACGAATCTTCGATAGCGTTGTTGGCAGGGCAGCCAGAGTGAATTTTGACACTCTCGCCTCCTCTGGTCTGAATGTACGGTAAGCCCCTCAGACACAGGCCACACTGCTAGGGGAAGGTGTTTAGAGGAGCATTTAAATATGAGGATGCCCAAGACTACATGTAAAACATAAACTAATATAACATTAAAATGTTACCAATGACTTCATGCCTCAATCTATGAGTAGAATTCACTCCAGATCAGTAAAGAAGCTGTTTTAACCACTCAATGATTATTTAAAGTAATATACTGTATATGGAGAAGATAATGTGTAACTTGTATTGTTTACCTTGTGCATTCATGGTGCTAATGTGCTAACACGTGGCCATTACACTCGGTTATTGTCATTTATGATGACACTGTTACTATTGCAAAGATGGGTGTATAAAAGAGTGGTAATGGGCAGAATACAGATAGAAGAATGATGGTATATCTTTGGGCAGATGTGTAAATGGCTTTCAGCCGCAGATGCATGAGTGAATGGGCACGAGTATTGGAGTCGATTTGTTTTCTTTTGTAGACTAAAAAAAAAAAACAACAATAACAAAAAACAAAACAAAACAACAGATGACGTTCTTGGAAAATGTCTATGCGAATGATCTTACAGATTTAAGTAAGTTTGTACAAGCTCGCTAATAACCGCACGCCGGTGTGTTAATGTTGACTGATCTTTAACTGACTGAATGGGAATTGGCTGTTGGCCTCAAAGTAGGAGGAGCTCCAGGTCACACCTACCAATGACATGGACCAATGGCAAAAAGAAGGTATTTAGCAGTTCGCCCCAGCAAGCTGTTACAAACCACTGAAATGAACTAAGCATCTTCGTTTTAGAAAGATTTTGTTCTAAATTACATCATACCTGTTTGTTCTTCAATTCTGTAGGAAGTGTGCAAGGGCCTTTTGTGGCACATCTAAATTTTTGCCCAATTAAATGCTCTAGAATAGTAATGGTCCCTCCTCCTAATACAACCTGCAACTAACTAGTAATAGAAAGTAAGTAGAAAGTAGTGACTAACAAGATTTAATGGCAAGCCAGTGCTATCGCTGTAGTCCACCTGACTGTGTGAATATATTAATTGATTAATAAATGTAAACATTTGGTCTGCAGTGGGAAAGAGGCCGTACTGAATCCCTGAACTTGCTTTTGTAAGAGGGAATTACAGTAACAGAATCATCTGAGAAAACAGATGTTAGCTGTGCGCGAGACGCCGTTTCCTTCGTAAGGACTGTGTGTGTGGTAATACAGTACTCCATAAGGTGCTGAGAGGTGGGGAACTGCACAGGCAGGGCAGCAGGCCGATGAAAGACCTCTTTTGGCTCTTAGCTCACACTCTCTCATCACAGAAAAAGATCTGTGGTGGTGAACAGGGTCTCTTGCAGCAGGTTCAAGGCACTTCCATCAAAAAAGTTGAAGTACATTGATGCACTGCAGGAAATGACCTTGTGTCCTCTATGAATAACCCAATCATCTATGCAGTTCAGTGCCATGTGTTGCGCTGCCAAATGTCTTGTGGAGATTTGGACGTTTTGAAGTGCAAGTCATCAAGGAGAAATCTCAGCGTTATGACGTTTAATCAGAGTTATCTAAATAAGGAGGGACAAAGTCGCCATTTGTGGTTTGGTACAACACACTTTGATGTTTCTCAGATAACACATGCTTGAACAATTCAGACGATTTTATTAATACTGGTGCAGACGTCATCAAGGGTTGCTTTTGAAAGAAGAGGAGAAAAATTATATAGACAGATGGCTGATAACTGCATCATGAGGTGAGGGGGAGTAGCACTGGATCTGTTTAAGACAGGATACAGAACAGATAGCAGATAGCGTGTTGTTAGGGCAAAACAGTACAATATCAGTAGTATAAAGCAAAGGCTCTGTCTACAGCCATTTGGGGGAGTGAACTAACCACAGGGAGACACAGGAAAGGTCAAAGCCAGGTCACAACGGTTTATAATCAATACCAGTAATAAAGCATCGACTCTACATTTTTGCCTTCTACTATAACACTCACAAAAGGGTTGAAATACAAAACATATGGTAATGTACGAAATAGTATGAGAACTTACCAAGGGTTAGAGGTTTCTCCTAAAATTTCTTGAAGCTGGTTGGCAAAATTGAGAAATTCTGATAGGCCCTTTACATGCTTCCTTTATGGATCAGACTCAGGTGGAGCGTATCCCTTTCCTCCAAACTGTATGGCCCTGACAAATGATGATACAGTCTGAACATTGAAAAAAATAAAAATAATAATTGGTTAAAACAACATTCCATAAGTGAAGCTGTCTATTTAAATAGTATAAATAAACTATTATATTCTATTATGTATGCACATAAACACAGCATAGAAGTAATCTATACGACTCCAGTGTTTTAATCCATGTCTTCAGAAGCGATATGATAGGTGTAGGTGAGAAACAGCAGCCTCCCGAAAACAGTGGAAAGCAATAGTAGTTACAAAAGTAACTAGGATGGAAGAGGAAGGGTATAAGGTTAGGGCAGTCAGCCAGCAGCAGCAAGGGCACTGGACTATATGGGAGGGGACATCTGATAGTGTGTTAGGATGGGCTGACCGGTGGAAGGTACCCTAGGCCAGGCTTATCAACAAATAAGATCCACTTATGACCCTGGGAATTTGTCCCTGTGGTATGACAAAGAGAACAGTACAGGTGGCGGCATGATCAGGTCCTGCGGAAGCTGGCAGAGATCCTAGAGGTGGATGGAGTAAAGGCATACAAAGGCAACCATGCTCCCCAGAGGCAGGGTGTTGATTTTGTTAAAAAGGGAGGTGCCGCACAAGGCACAGCACGGAGGGAAGCCAGATCAATCTTGGCACCTAGAAGTGACTGGTCAATGATGGTTGACCTTAGCCAGCAGCTAAAATTTCCTACCAAGGTTACCATTACCTCCTTGAGGCCGGATGTAGTGTTGTGGTTGACTTCAACTAGGAAAATAGTAAGGATTGAGCTTACTGTTCCATGGGAAGAGGGTCTGGAGACAGCCTATAAGAAGAAGAAGTTAAAATATGCTGATCTGGCCGCAGAGTGCAGGGAAAATGGATGGAGGACTGCCACCTACCCTGTGGAGGTTGGGTACCGAGGATTTATGGGAACATCAATGCAGCACTTATTTAGATAAATTGGCATTGTAGGAGCAGCTTAAAAAAAGTATTTGAAGTAACTGGCAGAGGAAGCCGAGAAAGGGAGTTTCTGGATATGGTTAAGAAGGAAGAACAAAAAGTGGGGGGTTTAGAAGTAGGAAACTGATGAATAGGGAACCTGGGTGATATGTGGTGAGGGCTTGTGCTGCTGAGGTAGTATGTCATACAGAACCGGTGGCACTGAGTTACTGAGAATGTACCGAGATATACAGTACCAGTGCCAGCAGGGCACAGAATATGCATCTCGGTGCCAGTTGGCCAACGGGCGTATGGTCGTGTTGAGGTATTATAACATATAGAACCCTGGTTGTAAATAATTTGTGAAGGAGAGGCATGGAGGGGAATCTGATGTCCAGCTGCAAGGGGTGGCAGGGAGACGTCGCAGACCACTGCCCCCCCACCACGAGATGTTCCGGGCGAAACATTGAAGATAGGTGGCTCCCGGCTGATGACCCCGCAGCTGGGCTGAAGGCACTGGTGGAGGTGCGGCAGGCAATACCTCACGGCAGGTTATTACAGCTACCTATGCATCTGTTTAGTCCATTTTTACTATCACTCTCCACTTTTACATTATTTTGTTTTTGGTGGTTTGTATTCTTTGTGCATATCGCCACCTACTGGGCAGGCAAGGGAGGAAAATACATGGTAAAAACAGACTTAAATATTGATCTGTTTCTCACCCACACCTATCATATCGCTTCAGAAGACATGGATTTAACCACTGGAGTCTTATGGATTACTTTTATGCTGCGTTTATGTATTTTTGAGCTTCATAATTTTGGCACCCGTTCACTTGCATTGTATGGATTACAGAGCTGTAATATTCTTCTAAAAATCTTCGTTTTTGTTCTGCAGAAGAAAGAAAGTCATGCATATCTGGGAAGCATGAGAGCGAGTTAATGTGAGAATTTTCATTTTTGGGTGAACTTTCCCTTGAAGATGCATTTTAAAAAGTTGAAGTTCTTAATTTGAAATGCCATCTTAAAAACATTGGGCTCATTGCACGAGATGCTGAAAAATGAGTGAGACGCTGCAATGGACAAAGACGTTTATCTAGTAGTTGTTGACATAGAAAAACAGTTTCAAAACAGAACAGACAGATGCAAAAACTAACAAAAATCAACCCAAATCTAATGGTAAAAAAAAAAAAAAAAAAATTGGATTTCATTTAATAGTTGATAATATTTTTAATTCAGTAACAATTAATTTAAATATTTAACAAATTAATTTTTGAGAAATTTGAGAGAGATGAGGCACTGTTGCTGGCAGCATGCCTGAGATCAGTAAAGGCCGCATGTCCCAGAGAACGGTTAGGGTTTTCCAGGGTGTATGTGAGGGCTGGGTCATTCTTGGAGCTGACCAAAAGGCCCAGATACGAACAGAAAACTCTCCCGACCACTCTCTGTATCTGAAAGAGATGAACAAAGAGCCATTAACAGACAAAAATAATTGTAAAACAAATTGTGATAAACAGTGAGACAAATTTTCATTGCAAGAAATATGGTTATAAAAATACATAGGCTTTATAACAGGAACGGTTTATTCTTTTCTGTTCTGCGATACTGATGAGTCAGTTAGCTGACATGGACTTATTTTGTATAGAGGACGGGCTTTTTCCACAACCCCTTAAACAGGCCAGGCTCGTAAACTTCATCACCCCCAGTATTACAGTGGCAAAGCCCAGAGTCTACTTCCACATAAATCAGAGCACAATTGAGCAGCTGTGAACAGAACTGGGCAAGAGCAACGCTGGTTTCAGCACGCTATACAAAATGTTTTTAAAACATCCAGTTAGTAACTACATGGATATTGCTCTCATCTGAATAATATGACATCTCAGGGAGGCGACAAAAGTGAAATTTAACAGGTGAAGTGTCGTTTCTGCACCACCACACAGACACTGTATATGTGTGTGTATGTATGTATATAACACATACAGTATTTTCATGGTCTAAAGGAAAATGTAACGAGTTTTTTTTTTTTTCATAAATCCTTCAAGTCCTTTACCTGTGGACTGCAAATTCCAGCCTTATTAGATGGAGTTGATGGACACACAGGAAGAGATTCCACCTTCTGTGAGCTCTGTATGTCACCACTGGGAAAGTCAAACATCTGCATCTAAAGAACACACAATAGATAGTGTTCAGCGATCACCCAGAAACATGACTGAATGAACCCAACCAAATCTGAGAGCCTGAAGTGATGTCGCTGGCAGCAATCACAGCGGTTGTGGGCTCCTCTGGGTCCTCATTCATGCGAAGCTCCTTGAACATAATGAAGATGTCAATCAAGTCCACAGTACTGGTGCATTTAAAAAAAAAAAGAAGTCATACTCTTTTCAGATGAGGTCATAGTTTGGTGGAAGAGGGATATTGTTGTGGGATAGCTGGAGCTTATCCAGAAGGAAGTATTTGCAGGCAGCCAAGACTTCACTCAAAGCTGCACCAAAGTCTCCACGTTCCTGTCAGGAGCAGAGTAAACACAGGGACATGAACGTCATGCACAAAAGCCTGACCAAAAAAAACAAAACAAAAAAAAAAAAAAAGTACAGAAACAGAACAAAAGTATGAGTCAAACTTTGTGACCCCTTACGGGAAGAAGATAAACCCTGCATTTATGTTTAAATTGTAACCATGTGCGTGTGGCAACTACACGTGTTCATTTAAAACCTTAAAGATGGTGTGTAATTTCTGTACCACTAGACTAGCATCACCAAATTGGATTGCACGTTATGTCATGTTGGGCTGGTTGGGATGTTTTGAATGTAATATTTTACACATTTAGGAGGTAAATCAACCTACAAATTACTTAGAGTCATCTCTGCATATCTAGCTAGCATAGGATGAAGTATTTTAAAGGAATAATTCACCAAAAAGAAATGTATCATCATTTGCTCACCATCATGCCATCTTAGATGTGCATGACATTTTCTTCCGCAGAACAAAAAAATATTTTAGTAGAGTATCTCAGCTCTGTAGGTCCATACAATGCAAGTGAATGGTGACCAGGTCTTTGTAGCTCCAAAAAAGCTCATAAAGGCAGCATTAGTCCTTTTTTACTATAAATCTCCACTTTCACATTCTTCAAGTATATTGCAACTTACTGGTCAGGGCTGGACAGGTGGAGATTACAGTAAAAAAGGACTTAAATATTGATCTGTTTCTCACCCACACCTATCATATCACTTCTGAAGACATGGATTAAACCATTGGAGTCTTATGGATTACTTTTATGCTGCCTTTATGTCCTTTTTGGAGCTTCAAAGCTCTGGCCACCATTCACTTGCATTGTATGAACCTACAGAGCTGAGATATTCTTCTAAAAATCTTAATTTGTGTTCTGCAGAAGAAAGAGAGTCAAACACATCTGGGATGGCATGAGGGTGAGTAAATGAGAATTTTTATTTTTGGGTGAACTTATCATTTAACATCTCCTTTAAGTATGCATTTATAGCACACATACATGAGATCTGACATCCAGTTTGCTCCTGAAGAGATTTTAAATTGATTATTCATCAGCCAATTAGCTACAAATCTCTGATTGCAAAGAACACATTAGGAAAGACACCAAAACAGCCAAGTTTAAAGACAACTTTATGTGTTTCAGTGTAATGCAGGGGTTCACTCATGCACTTGACAATGTGTAACATTACCTGCTTGATGACCTCAGTCATAGCAAGCTGTAGGACCATCAGCATCCCATCAGCCCCTTGGATGGTGGTCCTCTAAGAGTCTAAAACCCGGTGACACTCTCTCCTGAAGACTCTGGCCATTGTTCTCAAGCTTGCCTCCACAGCCATCTTTACACAGTCTTTTCTAAAATGCAATAAAACCAGAACTTCCGTAATACAGTGATTTCTTGCAGATAGCAGTCTGCAAACGAGCATGCGACCCAGCCAAAATCACTTACAGCTTTCCAAATCTACCACTGAGCAGGAACACACAAGAGTCGGGAACACGAGGAGCTATTTTTCACATTATTAAGAACATAGCCTTCAAACATCTTAGGCCAACTTACCAACACTGATATTTACTCGCGTCTTATGTCTCTAATATGAAACAGATGTCGGCAGATGCATGTTATTGTAACGATGAACTGGTATGCTGCCTGTAAATTTAAATCCACATCCCAGGACCAATCAAAGAGCGCTCCGCGTTGGCCGCGACCCAACAACACAGGAAGACACGCACAACTGAACGGCCACTTCTGTTTAAATGAATGGGAGAAATTGGAACGGTCATCGGATGTAGAAAGGAAGTCCCGCCTTACAGTTAAAAGAGCCAATCATCTTTTAGATACAGACATCACCTCTCAATCAACTCTAGAGCGGTCATGCGTTTTAGCTATACAAGCTGGGAATTTTTTTTTTTTTAGCGTAATAAGAGGTTAAAAATAACAATTTATGATTTCAGTATTGTAAGATTTTATTTCTGATTTGAAATATGTTCTTTGATAGTAATCTTGACCAATCGTTTTTGAGATTGTGGTTTTTCTCCATTCAAGACTGGAAATAGCTTCCTGAGAGTTTTCCAAAGATGGCCGACAGTGGATTGACTTGCTAGAGAGACTTTGGTCAATTCAAAGTGCGAATCTTTGTTTACAAAAATAACTAAAGTAAACACACGTAGTGATAAAGAAACATGATAGCTATTTACGCCAATGTTAGTTACAGATTATATTATAAGTGATTTGCCAAAAATATCACTAGCATTATAAATCGCCGTTTAGAGAAAATAAATACATATTCGTAAAGCAAAGTAATGGGAATACATAAATAGTTTATTAATAGCTTATGTTTTTTTTTTGTTTTTGTTTTTTGTTTTTTAAATTCACACGAAGAATATGAAGAAAGCATAAATCAAACAAATCAAGTAGAATTATAATTAAGTCATGCAACGTCAAATGCAGATTATTTAAAAAATAATAATTTGAAATTTTTTATTCTTGATTGTTTTTATTATGATTACATAGAAATATATAGTTAATAGAACAGAAAGAAAGATAATATTTAACGCCAAGGGGATTAAACAGAAGGGCCAAAATCACTTAAAAATAAATGAGAATGAACTAAAATAAGTATTTTTATTTATTTATTTATTTTTATTGAAAAAAAAAATAAAATAAAAACAAACAAAACAAATACAATACAACATTTCAAATGCTAGGGGGAGGTATAAACAATATTATAAGAATACTTTAAAGAGTGTACATGCTTGTAAAATTCGAATAGCTTTTTGTTTCTTCGAGGGCAATATTGACTCAATATAATGCTTCACTTCATTTTTAAATACTATTAAACATGTTTTTTCCCTGAAAATTTACATTTATGAATGTGAAATGTAACCATTAAAATAAAATAAAAAAAAATAAAATAAATGCAGGTTTGTTTATCTTTGGAGTTTACAATAATAACTAAAAGAACACCTTTCCACTGTGTAAAATTTTCATCAACATTTCCAACAATAAAATCAAGTGAACTAAAATAAGAATTTCTATGCGTCAGCCTCACGTTTACGTCACTAACCTGGAAGTAAACAAACGCAATCACGTGATCAGAAGGCGCGCTGAGAACTTGAGAACAAGCATCGTATGTGTTTCATTAGAGTTCATTCATCCTGCCAGAAGATCATCTGAGCATATAAATGTAATCCAGGTTTGTCGTATAAAGCTTTAATGCAGCTATCTTTCGTTTTTTAACTCATGAAAAGCCTTTGCTTTCGGCTTGATCGGTGTACATTAGGAACGCAAGTAGCAAACGCATATTAGTCTGCAGTCTTTAATGTAACATACAGTTGAAGTCTGAAGTTTACATACACTTAATTTGAAGTCATTAAAACTCATTTTTTAACCACTCTACAGATTTAATATTAGCAAACTATAGTTTTGGCAAGTCGTTTAGGACATCTACATGTGCATGACACGAGTAATTTTTCTAACAATTGTTTACAGACAGATTGTTTCACTTTTATTTGACTAAATCACAATTCCAGTGGGTCAGACGTTTACATACACTAAGTTAACTGTGCCTTTATGCAGCTTGGAAAATTCCAGAAAATGAGCCTTTAGACAATTAGGCAATTAGCTTCCAATAGGAGGTGTACCTGTGGATGTATTTTAAGGCCTACCTTCAAACACAGTGCCTCTTTCCTTGACATCATGGGAAAATCAAAAGAAATCAGCCAAGAAATATTTGGACCTCCACAAGTGTGGTTCATCCTTGGGAGCAATTTCCAAATGCCTGAAGGTACCACGTTCATCTATACAAACAATAGTACACAAGTATAAACATCATGGGACCACGCAGCCATCATACCGCTCAGGAAGGAGATGCATTCTGTCTCCTAGAGATGAATGTATTTTGGTGTGAAAAGTGCAAATCAATCCCAGAACAACAGCAAAGGACCTTGTGAAGATGCTGGAGGAAACAGGTAGACAAGTATCTATATCTACAGTAAAACGAGTCCTATATTGACATAACCTGAAAGGCTGCTCAGCAAGGAAGAAGCCACTGCTCCAAAACCACCATAAAAATACCAAAGATCTTACTTTTTAGAGAAATGTCCTCTGGTCTGATGAATAAAAACTGAACTGTTTGGCCATAATGACCATCATTATGTTTGGAGGAAAAGGGTGAGGCTTGCAAGCCGAAGAACACCATCCCAACCGTGAAGCATGGGGGTAGAAGCATCATGTTGTGGGGATGCTTTGCTGCAGGAGGGTTTGGTGCACTTCACAAAATAGATGGCATCATGAGGAAGGAAAATTATGTGGATATATTGAAGCAACATCTCAAGACATCAGCCAGGAAGTTAAAGCTCGGTCACAATGGGTCTTCCAAATGGACAATGACCCCAGGCATACCTCCAAAGTTGTGGCAAAATGGCTTAAGGACAACAAAGTCAAGGGATTGAAGTGGCAATCACAAAGCACTGACCTCAATCCAATTGAAAATTGGTGGGCAGAACTGAAAAAGCATGTGCGAGCAAGGAGGCCTACAAACCTGACTCAGTTACACCAGTTCTGTCTGGAGGAATGGGCCAAAATGCCAGAAACTTATTGTGAGAAGCTTGTGGAAGGCTACCCAAAACGTTTGACCCAAGTTAAACAATTTAAAGGCGATACTACCAAATACTAACCAAGTGCATCTGACCCACTGGGTATGTGATGAAAGAAAGAAAAACTGAAATAAATCATTCTATATTATTCTGACATTTCACATTCTTAAAATAAAGTAGTGATCCTAACTGACTTAAGACAGGGAATGTTTTCTACGATTAAATGTCAGGAATTGGAAAAAATGAGTTTAAATGTATTTGGCTAAGGTGTTTGTAAACTTCTGACTTCAGCTGTAAGTGTATGTAAACTGTTACTTTTGACTGTAAAATGTAAATGTATGGGGAGTCATCTTTAGCTTTATTTCTCTAGTTCTGGCTCTTGATTACCTCTAAATCCATTTATTTGTTGAGTGAAAAACATAGATAGACATACAGTACATACATACATTTACTGTAGATATCCATAATGTCCAACTAAAGCACTTAAAAATAATACAGAAAGTAATCAACTTTAATTTCTTTCCTTTTCCAATCTTCCCTTCCTTCTAATATAATATTGCAAAACTCATCCATTTATTCCTGTTTTCGCTGTTTCTCCCTGTTACCTGTCATTTACAGTGATAAGTAACTCCATTTGATTCAAAGACTAGAGGTTTCATTTGATGGAAGTATGCCAGATGACACTGTCCGCTCTGCCACCTACGCAGTGTCCTGTGATGACTACGTTCATGTAGTGGAGTTCAGTCCTTATGATTGTGGATCACCTGCCTCACTTCTTGCTTATGGAGGAAATCAGTATGTGGTCGTAGGCACTTGTCGTTTTAAGGTGAGTGTGGTATTTTTCAGTCTCTGACAGGGGTGTACAACTGTCATCCTGAAAAGCTGCTTCACTGCAGAGTTGCAATTCTGGTACAACTTACCTGTCTAAAATTATCATTTGAACATTGGCTTGATTAGCTGGTTCAGGTGTGTTTAATTAGAGTTGGGGCATTAAAACGTCCACACTTCCACCAAACTTGAGGGCTGTGTTTGAAATTCAGTAATGTGAATTCTGCAGTGTAAGCTATAGTCCATACTTTATTTTAAAATAGTATGCAAAACAGTACACCTTATGCATTGATAAACATTTCAAACAATGGCATGATACATTGTTATCATGTGACCTCATTATGTTTATTAAGTTACATAATTCAGTAAGTAGTTTCTAGTTATTCTCTTAGTTATTTGCATTGTTTTTTTTTTTTGTATATATAATTTTTTTTGTAAAAATGTCTTGCCTCTAGGCAATCTGATCAAAAACAGAAGCCAAGTTCGGAATGGCTTACTATTACTATTTCTGCCATCGACTGATATGGCAGAAGTAGTAAGAGTAGTATGGGTAGTATGCTATTCCGAACTCAGCCAGAATCAAGATGTTAAAATGTGGCTTATATTACTTCCAGTTCATTCATCACACTAGAAATGGAAGGTCAAGTCGAGCACACTGCATTGTGTGATACAGTATTACACACAGTGTATGCTGTATACTGCACATTTTTACAAAAGTAGTAGGCCATCTGGGTATTCCATGAATACTGAAAATTTGCATACTGTGCACAGTATACATGCTACACACTGCAGAAATAGTAAGAGTAGCTATTCTGATTTAGGGATGCGCTGATCCGAAACCAGGATCGGTATAGGCTTCGATACTAATGTTTTTAACCAGATTGGGTATTGGTCCAACGAGCCCGATCCAAATCCGATACTGTGTGTTAGTAATGGTCATTACCGTCAAGCTCCAAAAATGGCATAAAAGCACCATTAAAGTAGTCCTTATGACTCATGCATTTTATTTCAAATATCTTGAAGACATAGGACAGCTTTGTGAATCACAAAAGGCCGCTTTTAATAAATAAATAAAAAGTCTACATGTCGGAAGAGTCATTTTTGTTTTAGTAGAAATTCAGGGGCAAAGGTTGATTATGGCTAATATTTACGCACCTAACGCTGATGATCAGGGCTTTTTTTTTATAGATCTTGAAGGGATGTTGTAAGCCGCTGGCACTCCTCATGATATAATATTGGGAGGAGACTTTAATCTTTCGATGGACTCAGTCCTTGATGATAGTGAAGCAAAAGTGTGCAAACCCCCTAGAGTAACATTGATGCTTCACAGGTTGTATAAATATCTTGGTTTCTCGCTTGGTCTGGAGAGAGACAATCCACTCAATTTTGTGGATTGAGTGGATAACATTTGACACCTTGACATATCAGAAAAAATAGATTGTGTGTCAAAAATAAAATTATAAAGACCACATTTCAACATTAGTGCAACAGTCAAACCCCAAACCTCCCCCAGAAAAAAAACAATCAGAAAAAAGAAAAACGTGCGCATTAACTATTCTCAATTTCGCCGGAAACATCAGCGCAAAAGCGATCCTCCATCAGTGCACAGTTTCTTGAAGGAGTGATACTACACAAAACAGACTCCAGCCGCTAGGCGGAACCAACACAAAAAGAAACAAAATGGCACCCAGCTTCTTCAGAGAGTCAAGTGTATGTTTAGCGAGTCAGCTCACTTGGGGGCCACATGAGAAACACCAAATGGTTTTCTCACCCCATTGTTTCTATGAAGGACAATGCTTGCTGTGGGCATGTAAATATTTTGCAGCCATCCTTAGTATCTGTTCTGAGTTTGGCCGGAAACATCTGTTGATGTAAGAGTTTCTTGCATTCCTTGAATCGATCACGTTTCTCTCGTCAAATTCGCAAAGTCTGGGAACAAGAAAATGTTGTGGTTCTTCAAAGAAAGCTTTCCTTTACTCCTCGCACAACACGAGATCTTTATCGGATGATCTCAGAAATTTGACCAGAATTGATCGGGGCCTGTCTCCCTCAGCCAATCTCCGAGCCGGGACTCATCAATTTCCAGCTTATGGCCTGTTATGTCAAGCAGACTCAGGAAGAGCTCGTCTAGGAATTTTACCATATCTCAGCCCGCCTCATGCTCAGGAATTCCAACAATTCGGACCTTGTTTCAGCGATTACGATTTTCAAAGTCTTCCAGTTTTTCCCAAACGCGCTGCAAATCTGCTTTGGTCGCTAGCGGATTAGCAGCTAATTCCCTCTCCGATGACTCCAGATAATCGATCCGTCTCTCGACGTCCCCGATTCTTGCAACTAAGTGAATTTCGCCTTCATCACCGTAATCAATCGACGTATTACAGCCAGATCTTCCAGGCCCGCTACGAATTTCATCAGCATTACAGACATGTTGGACAGTTGGCATTAAATTTCTCCCACCGCACCATCCAAACTGAGTCCCTGGTCTGCTGCCTTGTTAAGGGTATCAGCTTGAGCACGTAAGTGTCTTTTAATATCTCCAGAGCCCAAGAATTTTGAATTCTTTGCCATTTGGACCTCATTGAACAGTTATGTTACACCTGTTTATTACATAAAAATAATTAAAAACTAGCAAAGTGTGCAGAGCTCGTCACTCTCACGTCCGACCCCCGCATGGTGCCACGTGACTCCCAATATTTATTATTATTAATAATAATAATAATAATTATTATTATTATTATTATAAATAGGCTATTATTATTGTTACAAATTGCAAAAATATTTAAACTGACTGGGTTCCAAAAAACCCAGTCAGTTGGAAAGTGGACTGATATCCTATTACAACTTCAGTGAACAAAAAAGAGGTCTGAATCCATTTATAAATCCATAAACAAGTTGAAAGAGAACTGGCTTCTTTTCTTCTGAAGACATTTACTGGAATTACTGTTAATTTTGCTGCTGCATTGTCCAGTAGACTTTTAAAAAAATATATATACCGATACACATTATGTAATAATTTTTTGTTTTCTTTATCTTATAATGAAATAATGTGTAGTAAGAGGTTTGTGTTTCTTATGTATAAAGGAGTGCCCCCAATCAGTTCCACACAGTGAGATATTCGAAACTTATGAAGGAAAAAAAACTACACTGGTCTTAGATCGGGATATGTGTGGGCCGATACGGAGAGTTTAGGTATCGGAATCGAATCGGCAGAGAAAAAATGGTAATGGTGCATCCCTATTCTAAATATAGCCAAGGCATACAGAAAGTTTGCATACTGCACAGTGTACATACTGCAGGAATAGTACAAGTAGTATGGTTGTTTGCTATTCCGAATATAGCCATGCATTATTACTGTTTGCTTCAGCTAAACGGTGGCATGTAAAGGACTACTTTTTTCCAAGGTAGTACTGTACTAGTGGCAGCATGCTTTAGCAGATCTATCAGACTGGATAGATTTTTGTAGTGTTTGGTACCGAAAGCAAAACTAGCACTGTATATACCCAGATATACATGATAATTAAGTGCCTGGCTAGATCTTGTCCGGAAAAGAGCCTCAAGTGTTCAACACGTATGTATTTCAATGAGAATGCCAGCTGCCTGCCTATTTGTATTTATACAGGAGGAAGACATGGAGATCGAGGGTGTAGAGTTCACCTCTCTGCAAGTGTTCATGCATGGAGTACGTGTGGATGCCATCGCATGGAGCCCCTAAACCCGTCTGGACAAGCTCCCTCAGATCATCAGGTACTACACTGTGTTTGAGTGTGCGTGGACAAAACAAAACTGATGCATTTTGGTTTTGTCAGTGTGTTTAATGGAATATCTGGAATTATGATGGAAATTAAGAGCAGAGTTCTGATGCCAGACGCCATACAGGTCTCCATCAGCTTCTGGGTTCTTTGTCCATTTGAGTCTAAATGTTAGATAAATATGCTTTCTCTGCATAGCAATATAAAATTTCCTCTTGTAATTGATGAGTGTATGAGTTTGGATATTTTACCACACTCACACACACATCCTAATTTGAGTTAAAATAAATATGCTTTCTCAGTGCACATTTTCATCACAGAGAGACTCATTTTCCAGGATCAATTCATTACCAAGATTTCTCTGTTCACGTCAAGCAGTGGAAAGTGTCTATCGCAGCTGTAGTTTGAACTTGTTTGTATCAAGAGTTCTAATAAGATCATTACACGCTGTCAGTTTGACATGTCCTTCATTAAGCTCAATAAACTGTGAACTTGGGAGAGTTTGGGAAGTTTCCTGTAGGTTAAACAACATGGGAAGGGCAAAGTAATTTCTTGGTCATGCTGTGGTCATTTGGAGTTATTTTCTCTTTGACTGTAGGTCTGCCTTCTGGGAATGTAATGGATGTCACCTTGGCATGTGTGTAACACAGAGGGTCAGAGGTTATTGACAGGTTGACTAGCTGCCTGCTAGTACTGGAGAGCTGGAAAACTTGGGCTATATTCGGAAAAGAATACTGCCTTACTATTACTGTAGCTGCATGTATAATGTGCACTGAATGCACATTTTCGGTATGCATAGTATTCATAGATGGTGTACTACATTTGGCAAAATGAATAGTATACACAGCTTACAGCATGGAAAACTGTATCCCACAATGTGCTCGACTTGACTTTCCATTCGCAGTGTGATGAATGAACCAGAAGTAATATCAGCACGATTTTTTATCTCTTTCTTGACTTATTTTTTGATTGAAATACCAAATATTAAAACATTTTTACTCAAAATTGGATTTAAAAATGCTAAATAACCGTATTTTATTTCCAAGATGATAACTGGAAGCTGCTCACTAAGTGATGATTTCATGACAACAATGTTTATAATGGAATAATGCCTGCTGTTTCAATTACTATTTTAAAATAGTAGATGGAACACAGTATATACTGCGCAGTATTCAGTTAGTAGTAAGCTAGTATTCCATTCCGAACACAGCCATGCTTGCATGTAAATAATGCTAATGGTACCTTTGTGATGTTAAGCTATATGCACAACAGCACAGCCAAAGTAACTTGCAAATTAACCTGTTGATGGAAGAAGTATGTGATGGTTATTGGACTCTTTGACCTTTTGTGTCAAGAATTTGTGTGACTCTTATAAGTTATAGGATAGATATATATATATATATATATATATGACTGTGTGTGATATGGTGATATCATTAAAACGTGAGTGACTGTCTAACTGAAAGTGTTTTTCTTGTCAGAGGTGAGTTAGTGTAATTGTGTGAATAATTGCTGCTGCTGATTAGTGGCAGCGCTCTTTTATTAGGTTTGGTTGGCTTTTGAACATACAAATGGGCAAATGGTATGATGATATTCTGTCTTTAGTTGTTTGTCTTTAACATTATACATCTTTTCAGCGTTTCATCTTCTGACTGCGGTTCATTAGACACCCACATACAAAAAATGGTGTTCTCATGGGAATAATGGCAATGTTTTATTCTGTTCTGTATTTTTGCTCCTGTTCCAGGTTTTGCACCGCAACAGCTGACAGAAAACTCAGGCTGTGGACATCAGACCTCCAGAACAGATGTGATGTAAAGGTAGCTCTTTCTCTCTCTCTCTCTCTCATTCTTTCTGTCTAGCCATCCATCTGCATGGAAATTACCTTTACACTATGCTTAGAATGGAATACTGTTGCAGTATACACTGTATTGTGTGTACTATTTTTAAAAATAGTGTGAGACTTGAGAATGCTACATTGTTGTAACATGATCTCACTACATTGCATTTTTAAATAAGTGGTATCCAAGTATCATCTTAGCGGTAAATGTTTTTATTTTGCATATTGATTAAATTTTTAACCTGTTTAAATTAAACTTTGATTTAAAATCAATTTAAATTAGTCAAGAAAGAGGTAAAATATCAGGATTGGTGTTAATGTACTGTCATCTGGGTAAACTATGCAGTATGCATAAAGAAAATATGCATACTGTGTACTGAATACCTAGTATATACTGTAGAAATTGTAAGGGTAATATGCTGTTCCGAACTTGGCTATGGTCTCTGGTTGTCTCTTATTTCACGCCCTATGTAGTGAGCAGCCAATACTCAATGGTTTTAATGGTGCATTCTGGGAATTTCTTGGGAGCACGAACATGGTAGTGCACTGGAACCATTTTGACGATGGGACAGCCCTAGGAATGGCTGACTCCCTGAGCAGTGCACTTACTACTGAACTAAGGAGTGTACTGAGACACACCCTTTGTGCTTGGCTGACTCATTCACTGCATGGAAATTGTATTTGATTTCCATGATTTCTTGTGTTGCCTAGGTGATGGAAGGCCACACCAGCTACATCAATCATGTAGTCTTTGAGCCTACAGAAGGAAAGCAAATAGCTTCTGTCAGTGATGACCACACTTGCAGGTTAGTTACACTTTAGGCAATGTGTATGAGTGTGAGAAAGAGAGGGAATAAATATATGAGTGTGAGTGTGCTCTGTTCTCTGTTAATGATGCAGAAAGGCTTGACCATATTTCCACACTGAAATCCGACACTAAGCACAACACGGCCCGCCGTGGCTCTGTGTAAGCGTCAACCGCCACTTGCTCGTGGAGTTTTTCTAAGTAATTGGTTAAATGTGGAAATCCAATCAGCAGCCGTGGCTTTTCCTCTCCACAGCCACAGTTAACGAGCTCCTCAAATGTGGCCCCACCAATCAGCCGCTGAATAAGTGCAGTTTCCCAGCAGTCAGAGGTAATTTAAGAGAGCACTCCAGAAGTCTCGGGTCTTCCCTTTTGCGTCAGAACCATGTAACTGACACACCTGGATGTAGCAGCACTGTGGCCTGCCACAACTCAATGGCCAGGCCTTTCTCTTCTCAGTTCGCAAACCCTAATGGCTTCAAGGTGGATGAGAACCAAAAAGATGGTTTCCCTCACAGAAATCCAGTTCAGCAACTGGATCTTTTACAAAGATTTGATGATAATGGTTTCTTGGGATACATCTTAAAGTATGGATGCGGCAACCATGTTTCCTCAACATGATCATGTGCTTTTGTGATTTTTGTCAATAGCATTGTCAAATAAAATTTTTGTTTATAGATTTTGCACTCTTTTGTTGATATTTGCCATCAACCATTTCAAGCCTACTTTGGACCAAGCAGTCAAGGTTTGGCTGGTTAGTATGGGCCAGTAAGCCCCTGTTGGTATACTACAACATTCAGGAGGCAAAAAACATTGTTCTTCTTTGACAGCCATTCAAAAGTGGCGATGTAATCAAAGCACAAAATGGACTTGTCTTCTGCCTTTGACGTCACTAGCTCAAGATTGAAGCTAGTGTAGGGCTTGTTGGTTTGCACATTCCTGTGGTACCATTAGCCAATCAGTATTGTCAGTACATCAGGATGTAATTTTCCTGTGGCTCCAGAGGAATAAGTCACATGACATTTACGACTCAATAGCTGCTTTTCCACCATCAGGCCGAATGGTTTTCGTTGCAGAATTGTGCAGTTCTGTACAGATCTGGGCTCGATGGCATGGTTATGGTTTCTTTTCCCACAGTCGTACTGCAAAATTGTGAATCGCCATGTCACTGCAGGCATTCCAACAGCTCTGTTGAGTACATTTAGTTAACCATGCAGAGAAATCCAGGCCAGGAATGGTTTGTAATCATACCATAACGAACCATGCTCATGTGGAAATGCCACTGGAACCGTTGCTCACTGTACTCAGAACTGTTCGGACCGAGCAAAGATGGAAGGACTGAAGGCGAAAAACAAGCAACTGCCATTGAGATCAATGGGAATGCTACCAGAAAGCTTTCTCCAGTTACCATATGTCACTTTACTCTGGTGGGCTTGAAGATCTACTCTGAATCCAATGGATGTCTTGGTGCACACAGCACCAGAGTCAGCGTTGACCCTGTGTCAACACCTACCCATTGCGCTGCAATAATGTTTTCATACACTTATTATCTGGGTGGTGCACCATTGAGAATTGGAGTGCTCTAGGTCCTCCGTGCTTCACATAACTGTTTTATTGACTTTGGTGGAGCTTCAGGTTGTGATGAAAGAAGGAATCTCTGATCTTTATCGTAGTCGTGGGTGAGACTGTTTCAGTTTGCAGCATCAGCAATAATGGGCTTCTTCTCCTCCGCTTCCCTGCTGGAACCTGGATATGCTGAAACCTCTTTTGTAATCCCTGACATCCTTTAGACTAGCCCGGTAAGAAGCTGCCTATTATTTTGATTAAATTATAACCATCTCTTATGAATAAATCATGGCCCACCCAACAGCACGTAAGGTGTAAACCACTGCAGTTACCATATATTACTAATCCTCAACTGCCAGCTCAAATGTGTGATTTGATATCATGATTCAAGATTCGCTGTCTCGCTGTGGTCATGCTTATAAGAAAACAGCCAAGTGTTACCCAGAATGCCTTCCGAAACCAACTTTGCACATGCCCATCAGAATTTAGCAAATGTAATTTTTTTTCATTTAGATTTTGTGTTAGAGATACTGTGTTTGGTGGGAGAGTAGAGGGGCCACTGAAAGGAATGAAGCAGGAAACATTCGCCATAAGCCTCGGTCTATCTCTCCTGTGGAGCCAGAGAAAACAGTAGAGTGCTCCATCTGCAGAAAGATTTAAATTCTGTCACATTGAGAAAATATGGGACGCAGGAGGAACAGCGAGGTGGAACAAGAGAAAGATCAGGTTAATGTGAGAGAGTGAACATTTCCACCCAGGCCACACTAACTGTGCTTTTGATACAAATGTGGCTCTCCATTAAAGTATACCTGCATGTCTGACACACCTTTCCCTGTACAACATTGCTGGTGTCACTACCAGGCTTCTTACCTAACTTAATCATTAAGCTTCCCCAAAGCCTGTGGCTATGATGATGTACCAGCTTTGACCAGCCTAAAAATTCATGCTGGTCTTAGCTGGAGTTGGTCTTGCACATACAGTAGAACTTTAAGGGTCATCTTGTTTGCCTTAAGATATCTTAACTGGAGATTTAATTAACAACCTCTATCTTATGGTCTTCTTGATTTCAAACGGCCTCAGATCTCATCTGGTGTTACATAATACTGTGTGTCAGTGGAAAGGGCATCCAGGTTCTTTTGAAGATCAGAGCAGGTTTTTGCTATAGTAGTGTTGCATGCCTCAGTGCCATCTAAAGATTACTGTAGGCAGTGCAGGTCACACAAGGGAATGCAGAGTTCATTGTTGAAGAGTGAGACACATCTGCATCACTCAATTCCTGAGGATGACAATCAGTTTATGGAGGATTCTTTGCTCATCACACTCAACAACTTGGTCTTTTGTTTTCAGTCGTGTTGGTGCGCACACTATACAACAGATTGCAGAGTAGATGTATCAACTACAAAACCATTCATCCCAGACTGAAGCTACGATCCTGAAATTCGTTCACAAACTCATGCACATAGCAATGGGAGAATTTATTTGTGATCACTTGTCAACCAACAACATTAAAAAAGGGCTTTAAGCTGTCTTACACTGATATGTACAGAACGGAAAAACAATAAGGAAAATAGCTGAAAACATTGATAAGACAGCGCATAGAGAGACGCACATAGCAGTTTGATGTCTTATTTTCGAATAATTTTTTGGCTCTTGTTTATTTCATTGGCTGTTTTTCATTGTCAGTCTCTTGTTCAGTGGGAAAAGATTTGTAATCTGTTGTAGCGCCTGTGATTAGTCAGAGGGAGACGCAGAAGTGCATACACAACACAACTGTCAATGACGGGCACACATTGTGATCTGAGACTCCTAATCGCACACCAGTCCTCCACTCAAAACATAAAAGGTGACAAGCTTGAGTCGTGTAGTGTGCTAGGCTTAAGTTTCAGTGAATGGTCTTTTTGACTGGGGAAAAAGTTTTGGGTTTGAAAGTTGTTTTAATTGTGCATTAATTAACTTATCTCAAAGAATCAAGGGAAATTTGCTTACTCATGATATGACCCCTTTAAAGGAGCATCAGAATACTTCCCATAAAATGAGTCTGGTGATGATGGCTGTTTTTCACACTGTTAATGTATGAGTGTAGCTTTGCCTGCCATCTGTTTCTGTTTATTGTTATAGAAGTGTAAGGTTTTAAACTTTTCATTCTCTTCATGATTGATAAAGTATACCAAACCACAAAAAATCTCATTTTGGCCACTGAGAGCACATGAATGCAAACAAAACCACTAAAACTGTTGTTTTAAACGGGTCAGGTCAGAACTGTTATTCACACCATCTTTGACAACAAGGAATTAGCCCCTGACCAGGGTCGCCACCATAAATGTTTGTTTCCACAGTTTTTAACACAATTTCAGCATTTCTTACCCCTGTCCCACCTACAATATCACATCACACGCTCGGCTCAGCTTCTCAGTTGTGCAGTGTGGGAAAACACAGACAGGCCAGACGGACCCGCCCCTTGTTTTTCCGCTTAGATATGCTGTGACTTCAAATATTTCCCTCTCTTTCAACTCTTATTGTACACGACTGCATCATGTTATCCCACGATGCCACCTCAGTCATTGAAGAGCCTTAAGCAAAACAGCAGTAGTACTTCACCTGTGATGCTTTCCACCGTGTTTGTGTGCTTAGTGCCTGATCCTCATTTGGCTCTGTCAGTGTTTTATAGAGCTGACATTTCACCCTCCTGAACACTCTGGTGGTTGTTAGGGGTGGTGGTTTTGGTTTTGCGTGTGAATGAACTCTTGCTTGGCAGGGGGTTCTGAGTAAAAGGGTTTTAACTAGTGGTGCACCATCAGGGAATTTGAGGCTGATACCAATCTCCGATTTATTTATTTGTAATTTTTTTTATAAAGTGCCCTTTGCCACACTTTTGCAAGTTATATGCTGCAGTTATATGTTTATGCCCCACAGAGTAAAATGACGGTAAAACTTTACAAAAAGGTTTCATTTGTTAACATTAACAACATTACTGTAGTTAACATGAACTAATAAACTTAATGTTAGTTACAACATATACTATTACATTTTTAAAATCAAAAGTTGTATTAGTTAACATTAATGCACTATGAACTAACAAACTAACAATGAACAACTATTTTTATTAACTAACATTATGATTAATAAATGCTGTAAAAATATATTGTTCATTGTTTGTTCATGATACCAAATGCATTAACTAATGTTAAAGAAATTAAATATTTTTATTACGTGTTACCAAAATTACATTAATTGTGAATTGCTAACATTTATTTGTATTGAAAACAGTTATGTTTAATTCTGTTGTCAATATCAAGAGGTCAATGTGACATCCTGGCAACCAGTAAAAACTATGAGAGCATCACACACAGCAGAGATAAAAATTAGAAAAATATATCCATTACAAGCTCTAAAACTGCTCCAGTGAGAAATCATTAATATCTATGATTTGTTTACTGTCTTTGGAGTCTTGTTGTAACACACATCACTAATTATTAAGCAAATGCATGAAGATGCGGTGCCGTTATTGAAGGTTAAACATCTGTTATTAGTGGTACTGTGACCAACATTAATCTGATCCCTAGTTTTAACCATGTTTTTGTGGTGGTGGTGTCTTGAAACCTCACTCAGAGCAGAGATGCCTCAAACAAGGGAAGACAGTTCAGTATTTCCTGGCCAACATGTTGGGCAGAGCTTCTGTGCTTACAAAGCCCCTTGTCTGGGAGTTGATGAGCATGGGGCATGTCCTCCAAGTGCTGCAGCCATTGCCGATATTAATCTACTCAACTGTATAGCTAACATTTAGACAGGCTTTAGAGTGCTTTTTGGGCTTCATTAAATGAAGACTTCTTAATGACCTCATCAGCCAGCGGTTATGCGTCTTTCCTATTAATGGAGAGCTTCTTTTTCTTCGCTCTTCTTCGCTTCCCCCACACTTTCTCAGAAAACCCTTTCATGATTTTATCTCGTTTGGGGAACTTGCAGTTCTCTTCACTCAGGCCTCTGTGTTGTGGTAAACCCGAGATCTGATCTCCAGCGAAACCATCCAAAATCTGATCTTCAGCATTCTCCGTCCAAATGATTTATTGCATCTACTCGCAGGCCTCTCGCTGTATCTGTACTTGCCCTAGCGTGTCTTCACAGACTTGCAAAAGGCCAGATTTGGAAAGAAAGCCTCTTGTTCCTAAGAAGAAAAAGCTGGGAGGTATTGGCAGTCCTGCAGCTGACCTGATATTCCCCAGGGAGGCAGAAGTCAAGAGTTCCTGTAGTTTAACTATCAGAGCATGGTGCTAGCAGCACCAAGGTCACGGGTTCGTCAGGGTACATAGGTATGCCTTACCTGCAAAGATGCTTTGGTTAAACATATTAGCCAAATGAATAAAATGTATAAGTCAAGGTCTATGACAAGCAAGCTATATGTGTCCTCTGTCGCTTAAACAACACACCTGAGTCTTGAAGTTCAAGATTTACTTGATCTAGAGTTTAAAAACTTGACAAAACCCTTTTCTATTGAAGCATTCAAACCCAATCATTTTTGCTCATCCTGTAGTTTTAGTGCAAGTTAGTCTTTAAGTCATACTTGGATTGTGTTGGGCAGGGGGTGTTTTCACTGTCAAAAAGCTATTTTTAGCATCTGCCTCCTGTGTGCCTAATTTAGCTCTTATTAGATGTAAGCTGCTTCTGATTAGTGTCCTCTTTCTGACAGTTCCTTTTTTGTCTCTAACTCTCTTGCATTTTTACTTTCAGACTTGCTCTGTGTAAGCTTGTGTGTGTTTAATGGGCAAGAACTCATTGGGACAGGGATGACATCATTACAAAAGTCTGTTTCCTGTTGCTGGCTCATTTCCTCTGTCACCATGACCTCCAACTTTTCTTGCACCACTTATTATTTGGATTAAGTTGCGAATTTCTTAATACCTAATATGGGGAAAAGCGTTGGTCACAAATGACCTCTTACCCCATAGTAAATTATCTGAGAACGCTTTAGCACTGTTCATGCTTTAGCACAGGTGTTATGGTGAACACACTTAACAGCCAGCCTCATACTTCATGTCTGCATTTTGTACTTTCTTAAACTAAAGTTTATACGGTTACCTTCCTTCCTGCAGGGTGTGGGACACTGATGGTAATGAAACCACTTCATTTAGACTGCGTTCCCCTGGCGTAAGCGTCTGTTGGCACCCTGAGGAGATCTGTAAGGTTAGTAACAAAAGACTGACTGAACCAACAGATGGGCCTTTTGGATGTAGATTCTACTTAATTTCCTTAAGACCAGCAGTTGAACGAAATTAGATTTTAGTTTTTGAGTTTTGCACACATTTTAAATTCAAAGGATCTTGACACTGAGAATCCATAGATATCTCTTTTTAATACAGTTGTTGGTGGCGGAGAAGAAAGGCACTATACGGTTCTATGACCTCGTTTCACAACACGCCATTCTGTCTCTGGACAGTGGCCAGGTGCCACTCATGTCAGCTGACTGGTGCCTCACTAACACTATTAAGGTTGGGGCTGTTGTGGCCAATGATTGGATGATCTGGGACATTACCCGCTCCAGGTAAACACAACTTCATCTCTACAGTCAACTAAACCGATCGTGTTGCAGAATGTTTGTGTAATGAGCTTTCAAAGCAGAATTGCTTTGTACGGTCAAGAAAACCCAAGCACATTGTCTACTAAATCCCCTGTTCCACTAAATTTAGTTAATCGTTCCGAGAGTTTCTCAAGAATTTGTCCATAATGTGCAACTCCCATCAGCTTAGCTCTGGAGTTTCATAGCTAAATACCTGCATTAAAAGGCAAAAGTAGTTCTGAATGAGCTGAAATAAGCTTTTAAACTGATAGTCTCACATCATTTCCAAACTTATCACCATTACAACATTAAAATTAGCAACTTTGTTGACTGATGTAATGTGGGAGTGATTTCAACTCTAGATGATCCTGATGTGTTTTGCCTGTAGTTATCCGCTTGAGAAGAGGCCAGCTCATGTGGACAGGGCAAGACATTTCAGGTAAATTCACCAATTTTACTAAAGATCAGATCATTTTACATTTGTTGGACTGCATTCATGACCGCAATTGTGGTGGTCTCTCTTCTACAGATGGTCAAGGGCAAATGAGAATCTCTTTGCTACCACAGGCTATCCGGGGAAGATTGACAGTCAATTATTGGTGCATCATCTGGGCCATCCACAGGTTGGTGAAATGTACTTGTTTGAAATTGTTTTGAATTTTGCAGCTACCTCAAGTCTCATGGTATTGAATTGTCATTGCAGCCTGTTATGATTGGTTCAGCTTCTGTGGGGGCGGGGCTAAGCTGGCACAGAACCCTACCATTGTGTGTGACTGGTGGAGACCAAAAGCTGTTCTTCTGGATGACTGAGATGTAAACTGGATTCCAGTGTTTCAGATTCTTATCATCTGGAGAATGTTTCTATTTTTCTTTTTCTTTTTTCAATAAAGTCATATTTTTCTTGCACTGTCACTGTACTTATTTTATAGGCCACTTGGGTCAAATCTCAGACAAACAGTTGTGAGAAAGAGACTCGCTCTCTCCCCTCTATTTTTCCCTTTTCTGCTAAGCATTGTATCAGTGTTTTCAGTGTGGTGTTCTGCCAAGCTGGCTATGTGAGTTGAGCCAAAGGTCACCAAACAGCAGGAGCTGGCAATTTCCATTTCAGAACGCTTGAGTATGAGAAAAAACTCTGTACAGGTGCTCATATAGACCATCACATTGACTCAATCAGGATAATAATCTTTATTCCCATTCCTAACACAACGGGCAAGCTTCCTCTGTTCGACTGTGACGCATGTGTGTGGTGGGGAGACAGAAGCAATGCTATTTGTGCTTCTACAGTTGAACCCTGAATATGAAGACAAGCATGGGAAACAAGTGCAGAGAGAATGCAAGACTACGAGAACAGATATTTTTCCAAGAAAAGCACAGGAGACGTACTGAGGGGGGAACGAAGGTCCTCTCAGGTCAAATGGCTCTGCCTACCACAAGGTAGAGTGGATATTTTGTTATGCACATCTAGTTTTTAAGGGTAGGGTACAAGTGGGTAAATCACATTATCTCTACATAGTGTAAAGTGTCATATATACAGGATATATATCTTGCATATTTATTTTGTATTTATTTTACTGAGGTCTGGGAACACTGAGTGGGCTGCCAAGGGGTTCTAGGGGATCTGCGTAAAAAGAAAAAAAATTATATTAATATTTTTTCATATAAATTATTAAATGGTTTGGTTAATGTTACAATTTGGTTAATATTTACCAAATTGGACAAACTATTTTATACAGCTTTCCTAAGACTAGTTAATTAGAATTAATAAATGTTAAACAATTTTTCAAATGTTAACATCTTTTGGCTTTAGCAAAATTATTAAAGCCAATTATTCAATTTTGCAAAAAACAACTTTGTAATGTCAAGCTTACTATTTTTCTCACAGTAAAAATGGGTCTTTAAACATAAAAATAGGCCTATATAGTTACCCATGAATTTTAGGAAAGTGGTTCCTCAAGGGGGATCATCGTATTTGGGGGTCACTGGCATCAATAAATTTAAAATCCCTTATATAGTGAAGGTTTCAAACAGTTCTGGATATTTCTGCCTGTGCTCCCTGTGTAACAGTGGGGCACATTGTACTTGGGTGTTACTGTGTGACTGAAATAAGTCTAGAAAGAAAGGGGGAAACTATCCTAAACTCTTTCAAGCCCGTAAGGCCTGATTCGGAGTCCAGAAGCATACCACCGTCCACAGTTATAACATGCTACTGCTCTCCTTGTCTGCCGGCTTTGTTTGAATAAGTTCACTGTGGTCTGAAATTAGGGTTTTGTATTGCAGAATGTGGCTGGTGCTGGACCACTGCATACTGCTTGGACAAATCAATGTCGGCCTCTTCCACATCTCTCTACATGCTCTCACACAAGGGACACTCTTCCAAAGGATACAATAACTTTCTTAGAAAGAATTGAGAAAATCTTGAACTAAAAGGATTTAAGGACTATGATACAGTAAACCATCGCTTCCCAAAATCTACATTCAATCATCAATAATTTGGTTGGGCAAAGATTTTAACCCAAGATTGCCATCTGGTGGCTGGTCTCCCTACATTTACTGTAGCAATACGAACCTTGCCAAAGTCCTGTGAATAACCCTTTTTTCTTTAAATCCAGTGCAGGATTATAGTGTGCATCATTTGGAAAAAGTACTGGTTTTTATTTGGAACAATTTTGTCATCTAGTGTCAGTTTGGGGGGAAAGACGCAACAGACACACTGTAGTGATAGAGAATTCTTACGTAATTCTTCCATCCAGCAGATGTGCTCTGACATGATGGAGAATGCCTACACAAGCCTTCCTTCACAGGCTTAAGCCTTAGAACTTGGCAAGTAGTTTTAATGACAAAAAATAAATAAAAAATACCATGATCAAAGCAACTCCAGCTAGGTTGAGGGCTGAGGCCTAATCCTCTTCACTACTTAAGACAAAGCAAAAAGAACAAAGGGAGGAGTAGTTTTGAAGCAGGAATAGTAATCTTTTGATTCTTAGAGATAAAATGTATTTTCAAACGCTCTTGAATAATTAAAAGTCTTTTGAGGACCAAGTCTTGTAAGCACATGGTGGATTGAGGTATCTCACGACAGTTAGGGCTGCACAATTAATAAAATAAATAATAGAGATTACAATTACAGCAGCCACAATGGCACCCTGTCTACAACGGACAAGCGTGGAGTCGATGGTGGATGGTGCCCTGTTCAATGTACAGTTTTCTTGATCAACCACTGCTACATGATTATTCTGATTGTTGCTGTACTGTTTTCTGTTCCAGTCTCCATTAGAAACCATGTGAAAACAACAGAATGAGTGATCTCAGAATGAGCATTGCCAGATTTGATGACACACTTCTGCGTTCCGGATCGGATCGCTCTGGCCGACCACATTGCCGTTCTGAGTATACACTTCTGAAAGCAACCGAATACGAATGCGTTCGACGCATACCCACTACAGTGGCTTTGTGATTCTCTTTTAGTACAGTCAATGACCGGCACATCCGTGTCGAGAAAATCGAGGAAAAACAGTGCTGATGATGAAATCTGCCTCACGCAAACTCTTTGCGGAGAGATCAGATTTGATTTTACATTAAATGCATCTGAAATGCACGTTAATGGGTAAATTGATTAAAACAGCTGGTAATTCTATCACTTGAGTTGTTACCCTCCTTTGAATAACTTTTTGAAAAGGCTCCCATGCCTTCTCTCACTGACCACCACGGTCACAATTACAATATCAAGGGAAATGAAATAGGTAAAGTTTATTAAGACAAACTTTGATGTTGGCTTGACAAAGCCTTGTCTCAAACTTTAGGCTAAGAAAAAAAGGAGCAACTTAAAGCAGTTTAAAGACATTTTGTGGGTTTGTTTACATTTGAATTTTTTATTGTTGGAGTTTGAATTAACAAGCATTCCACTGACCTGTTTGAATATTCCGTCGATAAAAATCGAAGGGATTTTTCAGATTATTTTATTGTCTGCTTTGTGAAAACCGTATGTTAGATCAGTTAGAAAAGACATAGCAAACTTTTCCAGAACAGTCTGAAGATATGTACCAGATTTGGTGGCTGTAGCTTGAAAGCTCTAGCAGGTGGTAATGGTCTCGGTTTAGGGATAAAAAACTAAAAAAAACTAAAATTTGTTGAATTGTTGAAAGTCTTTTTGGCAGTCCACTCAGCGGCCATCTTTGAAATGCTCTCATCAGGCTGGGCAGCTATTTTTCTATGTAAATAACCGGCATACAAGTGCAGCTCCTATCTACTTGTATAGGGGAAAGACCAAAATCTCCAAAACGGTTGGTCAAGATTAAGATCAAAGAACATATTTCAAATCAGCAGTAAAATCTGACAACACTGGTATCATAAATTGTGCTGATTCACCTCAGATTAAGCTAAAAAACTCAATCTCCCGGCTTGTCCACCTAATATGCATGCACATTGATTGACAGGCTATTGGCTTTTTCACCTGTAAGGTGGGATACTTCCTTTTCTACATCCGTTGACCGTTGGGCATTCCAATTTCTCCCATTCATTTTAACAGAAGTGGCCCATCTCTGCTAAATAGTCTCTGATAACTGTTTACTGGCTTAGACAAGTCAACATAATAATCAACAATTATGATTTGTGCCATAATCATGCGTCCCTTCAACTTGTAGCTAAAAAGTAGTTGAACAGTGATGCAATCCAGTAGTTCTCAACCAGGGGGCCGTGGTGTTACCCATCAAACTTCCAATGGGGTCTCAATATTATTAAAAAAATTATTTAAAGCTGCGCAACATAACTTTGTGCTCTCTAGCGACATATGTGGTCGAAATTTAAAATTGCAAGCAATTTGCGGAAGAACACTAAATGTGATTCGTGTTTTGGCACTGCTATTCTGGCGGATGAATCTCATGATTTGAGCTTACCTGGACACCGCCAGTGTGTGGTCATGACTGGAGATATTCAGAACTGGAGACATAATGTGCTATTTTCATGTTGATATAATGTTATACGATTAAACATTTAAAACTGAAATATTACTTGCTTTGATGAAGGTAAACAACACTCGTATTCACATATTTTGAATGAATGAATTTTACACTTATAGCGCTTTTCTGACACTACATTCAAAGCTTTTACATAAAGAACAGGGGACTCAATCATTACCAGTATATTTTAATATAATTTTTCAAGTGTTTTATCAACTATTAATGTTTTTAACTATTTTTTTATTTTTTATTATTGTACTACACTTATCAGTTTTAGAGGTGATACTCGTGATATGGCTGATACGAGTTCAATGGAAGACTTTATTATTTTTTATATTATGTACAGCCTCAGTTAATAATGCAAGTGAACCGTAATACTAAAATAGTATGTCTATGAATGCACACAATAACACAGTAAACTAAAAACATAAAACAAGAATTTAGTAATTATGGGGATAAAATATACTTTATTAAACATGAAAATAATATGCTTAAAAATGCAATTAACAGTCAATTTCAGAACTCATAAATATAAGTAAACATGTCACAGTAACGCTCCCTGACAACATATATTTTACATTTATGCATGTATTTACAACTTACAGTGCACTTATTACAGGGACAATCCACCTGGAGCAATCTGGAGTTAAGTGCTTTGCTCAAGGACACAATGGTGGTAGCAGTGGGGATTGAACCAACAACCTTTTGGTTTACCAGTTCAGTGCTTTAATCCACTACACCACCACCATTCCACATAGATACGTCGCGACCGCTTAACACATGACTTATGTTCGATTCATACAAGCAATATTAGCTTCAACAACCCTCCAGACAACATATCCAAGCATTAAAGCAGGTAAACAACTTCGCCAAACGGTACTGTTCGGTTCGAGTCCACCTTAGCGGAGTCGGACTCAAGGCTGAGTCTGAGTCGAGTCTGAATTCAAATTGTAACCATAAACTCAACATCAATATTTTAATCTTATTTTAACCTTCACAACTAAGAAAAACAATTTGTCAATATAAATGCAAAAAACAAATGATTAGGCGGGAACCGGCTGAGCAGTCAACGAAACTTTTAATTACATAAATCAACTTAAACACACACACACACACACACACACACACACACACACACACACACACACACACACACACACACACACAGCGGCCACGGTTGTCTCTGGCTTTGTCTCGTTTCATAAAAGCGAGTAGGACACTTCGAATGGGACCTTCTTTCACGGGAATTCGGAGGGTGCATGAGGTGTATCCTTCGTGGGCACTCACAAACCGCAATTCTTTGCTTCAACGGAAATGTCTAAAAAAAATAACGCCAATTTGCCCGTAAATATGATGTTCAAACGCAAGGAATGTTAATTTCCAAGTTGAAGTACCCCAGTAGATGGGTGCAGAGTATATCATATTTATAATTATATTAACATATAATTAAAATAAAGTATTAGACTAAAAGTACACCTGTAAAATCTATTTTCTTTTCTCATTACATCATTATAACTCTCCTAAAATGTACCTCATGCATTCCCTTCCAGAGGGACTTTGTTCCCTTCACACTCAAAGCCCTGCCGCTAGTTAAAGAGTGGCGTGCTGTCATAGCAACCATGTTACGTTCCAATTCCATTCGTCCTACGAAGGCCGTCTCGTTTAAACGAGACTTGTTTAAAGGAGGACACTTGGTATACTGCAGCCTTCAAAGGACGCGACCTCCGGAGGACACTCTCTCTCTCTCTCTCTCTCTCTCTCTCTCTCTCTCTCTCTCGCTCTCTCTCTCTCTCTCTCTCTCTCTCTCTCTCTCTCTCTCTCTCTCTCTCTCTCTCGAACTCTCTCGAACTGTCGCCTCCAGCTGGTCTTTCTCCCCTTCCTGGCTGATGCGTCCTCACGGCCTGGCCACGATCTCCTCCTCATCACAGTATCCTGCTGAACAAATTTCAAAGTGGTTTCAGAATGAAAGCATATGCTTTAGGTGTATGAAGACAAAACTGTCCTTCAACACACTTCTTATTGCGTTCTTTTGACATTTCAATTATTTGTTGCTTTTCCCCTCCACTCAAACATACACCAAAGAAAGTGAAAGCTGTGTTAGTCATTAGTTAGTTTTTATTTCTACTTCATTTTCAATTTGTCCACTCAATTTAGTTTAGTTTTATCTAAAATTATGGGTGAAATACATTTAATGTAATTAATTAAATACATTTAATGTGTTTAATACCTTTAATAAACGGTAATATTAAAACATTTAATAATGCCCATAAATTAAATACAACAACATCAAATAAAAACAGAAAAGATCAGATACCATGAAAAAAATATTTAGATACTACAGATTTACACTTCACACTTTTCAGTCCACCTGATGTGTTCAGGTGTAGCCTACTTCCCTAAAGTCAAGATCAAACTCACCTTGGGCTGACGTTACTTTTCACATTATATTTATTATATATCTGCCCCGTTCTTCCTGGAAGTTCATATCGAACTGACAAAATCCTGGTGCATGCCCTATTCAGCTTGCTCTCCCAGCAATTCCACTCTCCTCACTAAAGTGGACCAGCGAGTAGCAGGGCGTGGAAATCACGGTCCATTCATCCTTCCAAGCCGTGTTGACTGACGTCCGCACTGACTAGAAAAGCATACTCAGTGGCGGCTAAGCTGGTCAGCACTCCACGTGATGGCGACACTCCAAGTCTCCTCAAGCAAATGGTCAAGCAAAAAACTGGTGGTTTTTTGATCGTCACATCTGGCTGACCCTCACGGAAATGCATGATGCGGAAAAAGCCACGAAAGTCACTGCACAGGCCATTAGCAAGTCAATGAGCAACCTGGTGGTTTTTTGATCGTCACATCTGGCTGACCCTCACCATTTGATGTTCCGGTGTCTCCAACCGGCCTTTTCGGCGGCTCTGTGGATAGATTTGCTGAGCGTTACGTCACAACACAGCAACACTCACAGGCTATGAGACATTTTATGTCAAAATGGAGCAGTACTTATCACATCCAGCTCGCTCCTGCTCTGTCTCGGTCCAGCGTCCAGCTAAAAACACCACGCCCGCTGCCTCAGCGCGGCCAAATATCGCTGTCGAGCCACCGGTAAAGCCACGCAAGCCGTGGCCTAAACTAAGGCAGCCGCCTCAGCGCAAACTTCCTGCACAGCAAAAGCGCTCCTGACACACAATGCTGTTCCCCGCTTCCCCACTGATGTTTGTCGGGAAAGGAATATTGTTGTTCAATATGTTGTTTCTATGTCTCACATTCAATCACATGCAATAAAGAATGCAAAAAAGAGTACAGTGCTAGTTGCACATGCACGAGATGCTCACACTTTTTCAATGAAGTGCTTTCCCACTTCAAAGGCCACACATTATGCATAACCACTTCCCAATGGTGAGCGGCGTATTATATCATGCAGTGAACAAACCATATTGCCCTCTGTCCCGTTACACGGACACATGACGAGCCCTTACTGGCATTTCCGAATGGATGCTAAAAACGATCGGACATGGTTATGAGATCCAATTTGCACATTGGACGCGCCGGTTTTACGAGCCGAAATACACAATCTTCTCGCAAAGAACGTGATAGAGGTTGTTTTAGATTAAATAATAAGCCTGCTGTCCTGTTGTGCGAATGCGTGGCAAGCCCTCACGGGCGTGTCAGACTGGGTGTTTCGAACACGGTCATACGATTCAGTTTGTATATATTTGTATATCTCCTTGCAAAAAATGTGATAGAGACTGCCCCAGACTGCGACACACACAGCGGGATTTACAGCTGTTATTTCCTCTTTCTGGAGAAGGACGGTGGGCTTCGGTCCATTCTAGTTCTGAAGTTTGTCTTGACTCCGTGAGCATGCATGCACACCACACGAACGAGCACGTACAGACCATTCTTTGGTGGCTGTCTCATTTCAAAATGGAAAGACATTACCACTGAAGTCATTTCAGAGAATGTTGGGTTTTATGGCGGCAGCATCCGCCATCATACCGTTAGGTCTGTTACACATGAGACCTCTCCGGTACTGGCTCAAACGATGTTCTACATTGCGCCTGGAATCTCAGTGCATGGCATCGCGGTGACTCGCCGCTGTCTGGCTGCTCTAGCACCGTGGACAGCGCCGGCGTTCTACCAACAGGGTGTTATGCTGGGTCAAATATTCAGAAGGAAAGTGCTGACCACAGATGCATCCTATACAGGTTGGGGCGCGGTGTGTGATGGACGCCCGACTTTCGACACCTGGACAGGTGCGAAACGGCCATGGCATGTCAACTGTCTAGAGCTACTGGCTGTCTTTCTAGCTTTGAGAGCTTTTCATTCTGACATCGTGAATCACCACATTCTGATTTGTTTGGACAACACAACAGTAGTGGTGTATATAAGTAAGTATGCATTTCCCCTGGTGCGCCTCCTTCATTCTGTCATCAGCAGAGTCCGAGTGGACATGGAAACAGTTCTGTTAGTTGTGCCGAAATGGCCCAATCAGTCCTGGTTTCTGGAGATGGTAGAAATACTGGACGGGCCTCCATGGGAAATACCGCTGAGGAGAGACCTTCTCTCTCAAACACAAGTCACAATTTGGCATCCACAGCCAGAGCTGTGAAGCCTACACGTGTGGCCTATGATCGGAGTACAGCGGATGAGCCAGAATTGGCTCAGTTGGTAATGAACACAATTTTACAGGCTGGAGCACTGTCCACGAGATGCCTTTAAGCACTGAAATGGAATGTGTTCACTAATTGGTGCTTTTCACATGTCAAACACCCAGTGAACTTCCCCATTCCTGAAATTCTTACATTTCTTTCAAAGAGATTGGATGCAGGGCTGACTCCATCAACGCTCAAAGTTTATGTGGTGACTATATCTGCGTATCACGCACCTGAAGCTGGCACCTCTATAGGCAAACATGATTTAACCATAAAATTCCTTAAGGGGTGGGGGGCGGCTAAATCCCCCTCACCCGGCTACAATCCGACTTGGGACCTAACTGCGGGGCCTCCCTTCGAGCATCTGGGCTATGTTGAATTGTGTGTGCTTTCTCTTAAGACCGCATTACTGCTGGCTTTGGCCTTAGTAAAATGGGTCGGTGATTTGCAAGCACTGTCAGTTGACAATTCCTGTCTGGAGTTTGGTCTGGGTCTTACAAAAACCACTGTCAAACCCAGGAAAGGCTATGTGTCTAAGGTTCTAACCATGCCTTTCAGAGCGCAGATGGTTCACCTTCAAGTCTTTATCCCTCCTCTATTTAATTCGGATGAGGAACAGTCCTTGCATTTGTTATGCCCTTTGCGAGCACTACACACATATGTTGAGCGCACCCGCCAATTCTGACCAGCTCTTTTTGTGCTATGGAGGATGCATGAAAGGAATGTCCGTCTTCAAACAAAGACTTTCTCACTGGATCATTGATGCGATTGCCCTGGCTTATGAGTTGCAGGGTGCGAATTGCCCAATTGGTGTTAAAGTACACTCAACTAGGGGCATGGTCTCTTCATAGGCATAAACAAATGGTGTGTCCTTACAAGACATATGTTTTGCAGCAGGATGGTCCTCTCAAAACACATTCGCACGGTTTTACGCAAGATTTTACAACCTAGACGTAACATCTCTCTCATAGCAAGTCATCTCTGTCTAGATTGCTATTTCATTGGTTAAACATATACTTATGCCTCTCTTTATAAGTATGGGCTCCCTGTCTTTTTACACAACTGCCTGCATTCAGACCGTTGTATTTCCCAGAAGTCACAGGCACCTTCACTACAAATAAACTTCCTTCCCTACTGAGATCGTGAAGGGGTTAATTCATACTATATGGACATAGTTCACACACACACACACACACACACACACACACATATACATATATATATATATATATTCTCAGTGTTCCCCTTCTGGCTCACCATGAGGGTCATTCACTTGTGGCATACTCATGTTGGTTGCCGTCCTATGGGACTGCTGCATCATGTTTCCTCTCTGGGAAGGTTATGTCTTGTAGTGCGGCATGATGGGAATCTGGGGGTCTTGGTGTCCAAAAAGTTAAGAACCTCTTACACAGAAAATGATAAGCTCTCCATCCTGGCAGCCGTTAAGACGACGCACCCACTGACCTTCCACAGAAGCCTTTTTGCAATGTCTACAATATAAGCAGATGGAAATGCCTACGTTCTGATGTACAATGATAAGCCTTTGGGATTAGCTGGTAGAATTTCATTGGAACCTGTCGTGGTTGTCTTATTGCTATGGCAACGTGCATTTGTTTTGAACTCGCTGGATTTGAATCCAAGATGTGGTTTTCAGAGGGATTTGTGGATTGGTTTGAGCGCCGTGTAAAATGAGATAAGAGACGATTAAGTGTTTGAATTTGGTTTTTAAAAGCAGATGTATACGTCTCTCCACTCTCCCCCATTCATTACATTACATTTATTACAATATCCTGACTAGCTCTCCCTTATTCTGATTTTCTGATTGATAGAACCTCATTTGCCTTCTGAACTCAATAGAATCTGGCGAACAATGACCTGAGTGCTCACTCATTGAGGTTGGTTTGGCCTGTGCTTGGGAAGAATAAGCTGCGGCTTGGTAGCTTAATCTTTAGTATGAATTGAACAGTTGCATAGTTGTTCCTACTCCTTCTGTATTGCAACCACAAGCAGTCAATCAATTGCTGTGACACTGGGCTTGACCTTCTCACTCTCTGATAGAGCTTTTAGCACTGACAGAACCTAAAGCCAAAGCTGGAAATGTGATTCCTAAAACATTCATAATTAACTCTTTCTAAAGATTAAAGAGTAAATAAAAGTTGTGATTAATACAGTATATAAACATTTTCCTCCCCCCAGGATCCTAGTCTTTGAAGAGACTGGCTTCTGGTTATTTCAAAGCAGATAAAAATATATTAAAGGGTTAGTTCACCCAAAAATGATAATTCTCTCATCATTTAATCATCCTTATGCCATCCCAGATGTGTATGACTTTCTGTCTTCAGCAGAACACAAACGAAGATTTTTAGAAGAATATTCTATCTCTGTTGGTCCATACAATGCAAGTGGATGGTGAACAGCACTTTAAAGCTCCTAAAAGCACAGACAATCATAGTAAAAGTAATCCATATGACTCCAGTGGTAAAATTAAGGTCTTCTAAAGTGATATGGTTGCTTTGGGTGAGAAACAGATCAATATTTACGTCCTTTTCACTATAATTGTTTACTTCTGGTCACTCTCCAATGCGCGTCCATGAGGAGATGTGATGTAAGCACCTTGGCATGCATGTTCACACGAAAACTGACACAATACAAACGGAAGTGCAGCTCTCTTTGTTTACAACAGAAAGCTGTTCTCAAGCTTCATTGATTTTGCTTTCATTTGATCATGCCAGCGCATTAGCATCACTTGAGAGGCAGCAATGACTGGTTCCCCTCATGGTGAAAAGGATTTACATTTTTATCTGTTTCTCACCCAAAATTATTACAGTATATTGCTTTAGACAGCATTAATTTAACCACTGGAGTCAAATGGATTACTTTTACTATGATTGTCTGTGCTTTTTGGAGCTTTTAAGTGCTGATCACCATCCACTTGCATTGTATGGACCTACAGAGATGAGATATTCTTCTAAAATCTTCGTTTGTGTTCTGCTGAAGAAAGTAATACACATCTGGGATAGCATGAGGGTGAGTAAATGATGAGAGAATTTTAGGTAAACTATCACTTTAAGAGCACATTACACTAGAAACAAGGTTATAAGACAAAAATTCAGCACAGAAGTCAAAATAAGTATATTTAATCTATGTAAGTATAACTGTTCATTACATATAATGGTTACGCCGACACATGCACAAATACAAGTTCCTGTTGTATCTTATTTCAACTCCAGAAGAATGTACCCAAATTCATCAGTTCATTGGCTGCAAATGTGAAATATTTGTATTGGCAGCTGTTATTGATGATCAATCAGCCACTCTGGCTCATTTCTGTCCCAGTCTCTCCAGTGCTTTATGCAAGATCTTCAGGTCATCCCTCATCTGCCCTAATGCATTCTGAATCTTAGAGGGCTCATCCAGAATCTCCATGCTGCAAGTGTAGGGGTCATATCTAATGGAGAAGGGCTTCTGTATAGTGGATGAGTATTGCCTGTGGAACAACATAAATAATGGACACTATTGGAGTTAGTAAGGAAATGTATACAGCAGTGTGTCTTTGAATACTCCAAAAGATGTTTTATCCCATCTTGTACAACCTCTGTGAAATGATCTATAAAAGAGAAAGCAACACATTAACAGCCACCTCAGCTTGGTCTTGGCATCCTCAAAGCTCTCAGACACAAAGTACACAGGCTGATACGACTGGTCCTGGTATGGTTGAACTGCGGTCTCAGCTGGGTTGAATGGTTTGTATTGGGGCTCATTTGAAAGGGCGTACTGGAAAAAGACACACTTCATTAACCAGAGTTCCAGTGTTAAAAATATGTATAAAAAATAACTTTCTGAATGTAGAGTATGTATTCAAAATAAAGATGCCATAAGAACTGAACTTTTTTTTCTTTTTCTTCTGGGAAACATCTTGAAGTTGGACAGATGTCTTGAGGTCTGATTGGTTTCTTTGAACAGGGTACAATGGGGTTAAAGGCTCCACAAGGTAAAAGGCTCCTTTGATTTTATTTTCTCTCAAAACACTAAATATTATCAAAAACTACTACATCACTTTCCAAAACACCTGTTTGTCACAATGCACTGAAAAATATTCCTGATCCATGAAATCGTTGCATGTGGTGTCTAAATGTTGATTTTGAGGTCATTTGATCTAATATTTAATAATTTTCAAAATGTTATAAATTTATGTAGCGAATATCCTGGAAATTATCACATATTTGTCATTTTCAATTTTGTTTAAGGTTATTATATCAAAAAAATTTCAATAACTGTCCAATAAGTGAAAGGACAGTATTTGGGGTAAAAAGGCCCCTATTAAAAAAAAAATTATTTAGTGGAGGGAATAGAATTGTTAGGAAGAATGTTCAAAGTAGGCTCACATTGACTGATCCAATCACAATGGAGATTAATTTGTTAATAGAATACATGAGATGTTATTAAATTGCCAATATGATTGAAATTAACAAGAAATTATGCACCTTTTTCTGATATGGTTATTTTGAATAAACATTATTTTAATTTGCTACTCAAAAAAGCATCTTGCAGTCTCAAAAGTATTAGAATTAGTTGAGAAATTGTGCCCTATAACTATTGCCCCGGTATCTACACAATATCACTTTAAACCCTCTAGGGGCCTTTTACCCCAAGTGAGGGAGCCTTTTGCCCCAAGTGTGGGGTAAAAGGCTCCATCACCACCTTTTGTTATTGTTATTTCTTTTCACACAAATTGTGTTACTTCCAAATCCAAAATGGATTTTCTTGAATCTTGATATATGTTGTGGCCAGAAAAAGCAAATTTTCCTTAGGGTGTGCCTTTAGCCCCATTGTACCCTAACCATCAGAATCAGATTCTAAAGTGAGCTATGGAATCTGACTATTTTTACTTTTTATTACTGTACTTGAGCCCTAGGAGTCAAATAGATTGCACTAGACTTTATTACAAATAGATGCAATAATAGTAGCCTACTAAATGTCCTCATAGAAAAGTTTCATAATAACACATATTTTAATATAAAAGTCTGTCTTACCAAAAGCTCTCCATAGGAGGACAGGAGGCCTGCCCCATAGGCCTTCACTCCTCCATTCTGCTTGCAGAGGCCAAACTCCACTGTAAACCAGTACAGCTGTGTGTGACATTTATGGATGTTTCATTAGGATATACATACTCATACACAATGCATGCTGTTTAAATATAAATGGTTTGTTTTTAGATTACATTTAGGACAACAGAATTTTATAGACTAATGGCCTCTAGACTGCTTTTTACACCGTTTAATTTAAAATGAGCACCACAAGAGGGCACCACAAGTATTGTTTTAATCACTATAACCTGTCCCTTTTTCTGACACTTGCACTATTCTTAGAACAAGTCTATTGAATTTATCCTAGAGGATTACTCACTGTCGAAAGTTTCTCAATGTCCTCATCTGATGCTCCAAGTGAGGCAAGTCCAATCTCCTGCAGAATAAAATAATGAGTGTCAATCACACTATTGTTCAGCATTTCATTAAATAAATAATGATTGATTAACAAGTAGCTACCTGTTTTTATTAACTTGCATTACGAATGGTAAGTTTTGCCAGTGAGTCCAAGTGAAATTGTTTCCAGGTTCATGCATTTTACTCTTCATTTGATTTAAGCAGATTGCGTGGCATGGAAATATAAATGGTATTTCTGGATAAAAATCATACCTGTGAAAACTGAGCAAATTCTTTGTCTGCAAGCATGGGGATGTGTCCAAGTAGTTCATGGCAGCAGTCACTGTTCACAGTACAATTCATCCAGTCAAAATGTGAATTTTGTGCATAAGGTTTGCAAAATGAAATTGCAAATGTCTTTTGTCACTGTACTTACGGTTCAGGGGAATGCATTGGAGCTGAGGGGTGACGAATATATTGGGTACACTGGAACACCCTGAAGGCTAGACTGGCTAGGAAGTCTCTGGCAGAGAGTAGCCCCGCCACTGGCCGCAACTGAAATCCTGTCCTCTCTAAAAAAGGGTACACATAGACACACATGGGAGCTGGTTATATCATTTCACAATCCACAGTAATGTTCATCCTTCAATTTTGTGACTTCTACCTTAGTGACTGGTGTTTGATTAGCAAAATCCTATACAAAGATTTTTTTTTGCAAGAATATTTACCTCTAAGAAATGATGACACTTCTCTCAGCTGAGGTATTCTGTCTTCTCCATACAAATGTTCACTCTCTAGCTGGCCCAGGGCTTCTAGAAACTGTCTGCATGCATGAGTCGGGTAGAGACTGGCCAGAGTTCTGTAGACCTCCCTCCTGTCTCATCACAAAAAAGAGCTCATGCATTATGCATATATACTGTTGCTTTTCTGAGCACTTGAAAAAATTAAAAGATTCTTTGGGCACCATGTGGGGTTTCTCGGCTGCCACACCGGTAAAACCCTCGAGAGATCCTCCAGACACCCTTTCAGTTCTCTGAAAAATTCCTCTTATTTTCTTCAGTAACTCTAAAGAACTCTAAGGACTGTCAACAGTTCCTTCAGGAACCCCATCATAAGGAAATGCTTTGAGGCCCTTGAATTCCTTGAGTGAATAGAATATTTGAGGCTCCTTTATAGGTTGCCTGGCCAATCTCCAAAAAGCATCTGAGGAACTCCAAATGATGCCTTGAGTATCTTTTAATGTTTACAGTATACCAAATAATGTTATGTTTTTGGCTCCAAACCAGGCAAATTGTAAGTTATTAGGAAAACCTACCAAGTGGCAACCTCTTCTGGAGTATATTCCACAACAGGTAAAGGATCACCACTGCAACGACAAAAGAAAGATGGAGTGGCAACGTTTTTTCCCTAAAATATATTCTTATTTGATGATTTATGTTAATGTATCAAGGGAATATTCCGGGTTCAATACAAGTTATGCTTAATCGACAACATTTGTTGTGTTTAAAAAAAGCATAATGTTGATTCCTAAAAAAAAAAGAAATTTCGACTTGTCCCTCCTTTTCTTTTTTTTTTTTTTTAAAAAAAAAGAGAAGCAAAAATTGAGGTTACAGTGAGGCACTTACAATGGAAGTGAATGGGGCCAATTTTAGGAGCGTTGAAAAGCAGAAATGTGAAGCTTGAAATTTTATAAAAACACATACATGGATTCTTGTTAAATCTTGTGCATTATTTGAGCTGTAAAGCTGTTTAAATAGTCGTTTTTACATTTGTTTAAAGGAATATAGTTGCTATGATGATGTAAGGACATAAACCCTTGAACAATTGTAAAATTAAGTATAACTATACAAAAAAATGATTTCATCAGATTAAAACCTTGTTAACACTATGTTAATTGTTTACGTCTTGTGGCTATACTTTTAAAACAGTGAATATTTTAACGTTTATGGATTGGCCCTATTGACTCCCATTGTAAGTTCCTCACTGTAACTCAAACTTTTCTTTAGCTTTTTTTAAAGAAAAGGATTGACAAGTCGAAATTATTATTATTATTTATTTATTTATTTTGTGGTAATGATCAGTATGCCACAAATGTTGACAATTATTGAATCCAGAATGTTCATTGATTATTAAATTATATTTACTTTAAAAAATACATTGTAATAAAATAATACATTATTTTAATAAATGAATAAAAATAATTAATAGTAAATAATAAAACGCATTAAAGGGATAGTTCACCCAAAAATGTAAATTCTCTCATCATTCACTCACCCTCATGCCATCCCAGATGTGACTTTCTTTCTTCAGCAGAACACAAACGAAGATCACCATTCACTTGCATTGTCTGGACTTACAGAGCTGAGATATTCTTCTAAAAATCTTTGTTTGTGTTCAGCAGAAGGAAAAAAAAAAAAAAAAAAAAAAAAAATCATACACTTCTGGGAAAGCATGAGGGCGAGAAAAAGATAATAATTTTTTGTTTGGGTGAACTATCCATTCAATAATTAAGATAATTTTTGTTGTTAGGATTAGGCTACTTACTGCTTGTAGTTGAACGCCAATTCAGTGATGAGCCCTCTCCGTTTTCTGTATTCTGGATCACTGAAACCCTGAATAATAAAATCAATCACAATCACCGCTAGGCTACTCCAATTGGTTTGAATGATGCATAAGTAGAACCAGAATTTACATTAAAAAAAATTAACAGTCCCGTGTTTTCACAACAGCATCAGTCTTGTAGTTCACTTACAGGGTGATCCTGGTCCAGATCAGGGTCATATTTAGTTATCAGATGATTGCATTTGTCCAAGTCAGCAATCTTCTTTGGAAACCAAGGAACTAAATCAAGATAATAATAATAATAATAATAATAATAATAATAATAATAATAATAACGTCTTCTAATTCTATCTGATATCAATTAAATATCATTCGAGACATAACCTACTCTTTTCCTCTTGCACTATTCGCACGTCGTCTGCAACTCTTTTTAATGAGTTGATGAAGATGTCGGTGTCGGAGCAGTGCACTTCACACCTCATGAAGAACTCCAGGTCTTCTCCAGTGCTGCTGTTCTTAGACTTTCTGCTCGGTCGACTCTCAAGATGAAGGAGCTTGGCTTCGAAAGTCTAAGTCGCAAAACCCGGTACACAATTTGCATTTTTTTTTAATCATGGAGAAAAAAAAGTCGAATCATTCACAAGCATCAAAACCTTGCAACATTAATGTCAGTAACCTTTAATTAAACTCCTTTCAAATAAACTATATTCATATGTGATTGTATGCTAATCTATTGATAAGCACTGTACAATGTTTGTTAATGAAATAGGCAATTATATTGGCAAAATAATCTATAGGCTAGTTATTTATTTTTATTTATTTTTTTAAATCCCGGCTAACGTGTCGACAGGAAGAAAACATAAATAAAAGTGGCATGCCTCAAAGACTTTGCCAGCCTTGAATAATCCCGCGTTTTTCTCATTTCTGAGCGCAAAGAGGATGTTGAGGGTAATTTTGCCGCTCTTCTGCTCCTCATACACGAAGCTGTCCCCGCACCACGAGGGGCCCGGAGAGGACGAACTGCTCTCTCGCTCCCGCTGGGCATCCTCAATCAGACTCCGCTTTCTGCCGGTGAACGGAATATTTTGCACTATGCTGTCCGTCTTCATCGATTCGATTCGTGCTGAAACAATAGGCCCCTATATCTAAAATAAATATATCTAATTAAGTCTTTGCGTCGATGCCAAATTCGATTTCCTGCTCTGCCCAAATTTGGAGAAAACTGTGCACTCGCTCTAAGCCATAGTGCTGACAATTTATATAAGGAGGTGCCAGGACATTATGTAAATGTGTTGCGCAAATGCACGTCTGATTTTTAAGGTGAGATGCGTCACGAATATTTTTTCTTTTGCTGGCCTCAAATAAGAGCGGTGACACGTCACATTTCACAGGTGCTATACAATAAGAATGGATAATTTACATAAACCAAACCATATTTTTGTTATAGGTCATCACTAAAGCTATTTATTGGAAACATGTAATTAAATCAATAGCTTTATTTTTAGAGATAGCCTAATAGAACAAATGCAGGGAGTAGGAATAACATGTGGTGCTCTCCAAGGTACTGAAGCAAACTGTGCGCATACTGTTTACTAAATTACAAATACGATAAACTGCAATAAATTAAATTGACACAAAAACACCAACAATAATAATAACAATAATACACTTTATTGATAACTTGAAATATATCATAACAATGCATGCGTAACATTTCAATTCAATTTCTTATGTCTTTAAAACAGCCACCGACGAATTATATTTTCAGGCTGCAGAATTGCGTTCACAGTGAAGCGTTACTATGTTTTGCAAGTAGCCTGTTCAGTTAAACTACTCCATTATTAAACTTCAGTTTTAATTTGGAGCATCTGAACAATGTTTTAAATCAAATACATTTTACTCGAGAAAGGATTAATCCCCCAAATGAAATTCCTAATTTCCTGGTGGCCTATCATCAAGCCCTTGTTCTTGTGATTTCATTAATTGCGCGTGCTTGGAAAAATTATCCCGTGAATTATAAAGCAACACTGTACAATAAGAAGCAGCAACAGCTGAAACAAAAGTTCGACGGTAAGCAATCTTTATTTTTTTACTCTTAATCTATCCAGAGACAGAGAAAAAAAAGCTAATAATATATAAAATAACAAATACTGCAACCAACCTGCCTTATAATGCTTAAAGCACATTTTTGGTATTTAAAAGCAATTTTTTTTGCATAGCTATTTTGTTCGTAATATTTCGTTATATTTCAGATAAATACGCGGTCAATATTTGGACTTGCTAAATTAGGCTATACAAATGTTCTACATTTGACTAATTTAATACTATGACAAACGTGGTTAGTTCTCTCTCTAGCACAATCTAATTAGTACAACTAAAAGTGATGATATAGGCCTAAAAAGCAAAACTGTATAGCTACTTAAGATTTTGTAAAGCACATTTGACATTCCAGAATTTCCTCTAAAATAGTAAAATTCTCCATCTTCACTCCATCTTCCTTAGGGCATTGCAAAGGACTGAGATCTCACCTGAAAAAAAAAAAAAAAAAATTCAGTTCTTTTTCTTAGTCAAAAAAGAAAAAGAAAAAAGAAAAGAAACAAAAGGCCTAAGTCAACATCATGATTTGTGTGCAAGTTTTGATCTATGTTCTTTAATAAACAAACAGCAGAGAAAGAACTACTAAACTGAAGAACTCTCTATGTGGCTTGTTATTATGAACAATGTGCAATTTTTAGAGGAATATTCCGGATTCAGTACAAGTTAAGCTCAATCAATGGCATCTGTGACAACTCGTACCTCCTTTTCTCTAAAAAAAGGAATAAAAAATAAAAATGGTTACAGTGAGGCACTTACAATGGAAGTAAATGGGGGCCAGTTTTTTGGTGGGCTTAAAGGCAGAAATGTGAAGCTAATCATTTTATTAAAGCACTTATTTTAATTCTTCTGTTAAAACTTGTGATTATTTGAGATGTGAAGTTGTTTAAATCATCCTTTTTATGGTCGTTTTGGGGTTTTAGTGATTACGGTCTAACGTTGTCATGGCAAAAGAGTTGTAAAATTGGATATAACTTCACACAGAAAAGGTTAGTAAGAGTTTTTATCATTTATGTCTTGTAGCGATACTTTTGAAACAGCGAGAATTTTAAAGTTTACGGATTGGCCCCATTCACTTCCATTGTTAGTGCCTCACTGGAACCCAATATATTTGCTTCTTCTTTTTTGTTGTTGTTGTTGTTGTGGTTGTAATCAACATTATGCTACAAATGCTATTGATTGTGCTTAATTTGTATCAAACCCGGAATATTCCTTTAATTTGAAAATAATTACAAAATAATTAATCTTCAATTTTGGTGCAGAACTTTCCTATATATATATATAAAATAGTATATATAATACTTGATCCTATTATTATGGGGGAACCTCAGTTTAACTATATTATATATGTTTATTATATTATATAGAATAATATAACAATAATATAATATAACAGAAGACACACCACTGATGCTGTCAGCCAGGTTTTTCAGCTGCTGTGTGTTGTCCAACACCTCAATGCTCTGTGTGTATGCATTGTAGTGCACTGAAAAAGGTTTGGGAATGGTGGCTGCAAATCTCCTATAACAAAAAGAAAGCATGCAATTACATCATTGGAAAATACTGAGGGTTGGTTGGGGTAGGGCGGATTTGGGTGATGCTTAAATTACAATCACTTTACCTGACTTTTTCTTTGGCATCCTCAAAACTCTCAGCCACAAAGTAAACTGGCTGGAACTCTGTGATGGGATACTTCTGCAGGCACGTGCTCTCTGGCTCAAAGGGCTGGAGTTTTGGTTTGTCTGTCAAAGAGTACTTCAAGCCAGAAATATAACATTTTAAATACAATAATTTGAGCATATTAAATATAATAAACATATTTTCGATCTGCTTTCCCACCATGGACATTTTTATGTGCATAAGTGTCTGATGTAATTGGGTAACATGCTTGTGTCTCCCTGCTCCTCCTTCCCCACTGAACTACTTCCCCACTGCTTATATTTACCCAGTCAGGCTACAAACCCACAGTCTGAATGCTCATAGTGAACACTGTGTTGTGTAAGCCTCTATATTAGAGCCCGGGGCAGGGAACCGGAAGGAGTATATTAAGCAGAAGGCACCTTGTTGTGTCTCTATTACACATATGCACCTGGAGTTCTCCAAAAGATGAGAGCAGACCAGCTCCATAAGCTTTTACTTCATTTCCTTGCTTGCACAGACCGAATTCCACGGTGAACCAGTAGACCTGAAAAAACAAAAAAACATATTACCTTACAATAATCAAGCAGTTCAGTAAAATTCAACTCAGAATTGCCACTTCATCTAATTCTTCCAACATTTGTGAAGATGTCTAATTTTAACCTAAAGCCATACTCACTGTAGCCAGCTTCTCAATGAATTCATCAGGTGCGCCCAAGGAAGCAAGTCCAATTTCCTGATCAGACAGAAAATGTCATCACATTTGGACATTACATCACTGATAAATGTGCATTGGAAATGAACCACTGCTGCATCCTATTCCTCAGATATATTTGCAACTTGCACTAATGTGGCAAACATATAAGGGCATCAAACCTGTGAGAATTGGGCAAAACTTGGGTCAGCAAACAATGGGACATGTCCCAGCAGCTCATGGCAGATGTCCCTGATGGAAAAAAAAATACATGCTTTAGCCACTGTATTATTACCTGTAATAATTGTTATTATATTATTGCCAATGTGACAGAGAGGAATTTCCTCGTATCACATTGAAACTACATAGCCTATGACATGCCTATATGTGTACTCACGGCTCAGGTGTGTACATGGGCTTGGAGCTATGGCGTATGTACTGGGTAGAGTGAAACACTCGGAAGGCGAGACCAGCCAAGAAGTCCCGAGAGGAGAGGAGACCTGCCACAGGGCGCAGCCGGAAACCTGTGCATGCTGAGAAAAGCAGAAAAGGATGAGTTAGTTTGTAAGTGTATTAAAATACAAAAGGCTATAGGCTATAAGGCACTTAGTAATATTTCTATGACTTAGGCAGCATGAGAAAAAATGTGCAATGTTTTCCCACATCCACCAACAGAATCCACTTAAATCAGGATTTAAGCACATACACTACATATTTTAGTAGTTTTTTTTTTCAATATAATTTTGTGGAATGTCTTGAATATAAACTGCAATGATTTTCATAATGATTTCTTTGACTGCGCTGCAATTTTGCGTACATTTAATTGCCCTGTTGAAGTATAAAAAACAACGGAATTTGGCTTTAACTGCATGTTGATTACACTGAAGCAGCTCTACTGAATGATCTTACACTGCAGGTAGCGTGAGATGTCCTCTAGCTGTGGGATGTTGTCTTCACGGTACCCACAGTATTTCTCCAGCAGTGGGAAAACACGGTTGTGTTCACGGCAGGCGTGTGTGGGGTACAAAGTCTTCAACTCTTTGAAAACCGTTCCCCATGTGGCCTTCTCTTCAGCAGTGTATTCCACATGAGGAATAGGCTGTCCACTATGAGAGGAGAGGATGGAGATGATTAAGCTAAGTGATCATTTTCAAGAAACTATTTATACTCATATATGGATGATTTTTCAATTTTGATTACTTCTTGAAAAATGAAAGTTGGTCAAAATAAGTATCATCTATGTTAAAACATATATCACATGTCCAAGAAAAAAGATCTGATCATGGCCTTGACTAATGCTAATAATTTGATTTTGTGTGTGATGGTAATGACGTACGATGGTGATGACAATTTTTTACTTTTTGAAGAGCTTGGATAATCTTTGGACTTAATAATACAACAAATTAGCTAGCAGTTAATGTACTCAGAACTTAAAAAAAAAAAAAAAAAAAATTCTTCAAGCTGAAATGTCACTTTTTCAGTATTAAAATACTTTCTCCTATCCCAGCTTAATATGCAGAGACAACTATAAGTAAGCCATTTATAAGTTAATTTTCTCCAAAACTGTAAACACTGTCTCTGTGGCACTATAAAAATTCCTGTGTTGGTTTAGAGCAACCCGCTTAGACCCACCCCATCAACCATACTCAACCAATGGCGTTAGTTGGGGGCAGGGCTATTGGCAGATGAGAGGTGTATTCAGAAAGCTGTTTTGAAAACATTGTTTATTTTTGCAATTCCATTCGGTGCCGGTAGTGGTGCAGAAATTACATACTTCAGCTTTAAATTCGAAACAGTTTGGTAATGACATCTAATAAAGTTTATTGCCAGATCATGCAGTAAAAACATTAAATATGATTTCATATCTGATCTTGTCTGAAACCGTCACTCTGCTACCCTGACATAGGTGTGCTTTCCTGTCATGCTTAATTTTTACATTATAAATGACAAATTGTACACAAATGAATTGGCAAATAAAAAAAAAATTAATTCTTGAAGTACGTGCAAAGTTTTTCATTTTAATATATTTTATAAATTTACTTAAGAGAGGAAGTCAAAAGGAATATTCCAGGTTCAATACAAGTTAAGCTCAACTGACAGCATTTGATAGCAAATTTCGACTTGTCCCAAAAATCTGGGTTACAGTGAAGCACTTAGTGGAAGTGAATGGAGCCAGTCTGTAAACATTAAAATACTCACTGTTTCTAAAGTATAGCCACAAGACGTAAACAATATGTTTGTTAACATGATTTTAGTGTGATAAAATCACTTACTAACCTTTTCTGAATAAAGTTTCTTGGCACGATAGCGTAACACTGTTAACTCTAAAACGACCTTAAAATGATGATTTAAACAACTTTACAGCTCAAATAATGCACAAGTTTTAACAGAAGAATAATTGTATGTGCTTTAATAAAATTATAAGCTTCACATTTCTGCCTTTAAACTCTCCAAAAAGTGTCTAACTGTAATCTCGATTTTTGTTTTTAAGAAAAAGAGGGTTGAGTCGAAATTTATTTAGTGGTAATCAACATTATGCCACAAATGCTGTCGATTGAGCTTAACTTGTATTACACCCAGAACATTCCTTTAATGTTTCATTCATCAGTACTGAAAATGGCTTGACAAAGATTACTAAAATATTTGTACTTCAAATTAGCACAGAAACCAGGGCTGTTTAAGTGCACAGAGCATGCACTGTAGCTCATAAAGTATGTCATATCTGTGTGAGTGTAAGTTACAGAGAGATGAGGGGTGTTCTTATTGATTGAGCGTGTATGTAAATGTGAGCTTCCTCAGGGGGCGTAGCATTCAATGCTCATGCCCTTTGTAGTGGCTATGTGAATAATGCATCTCCATTATGATGACAAAGCTACCGGCACTTTGGACTGCGCTGGGACCCTGTAATTTACTCCTTTTGTTAGGCAGGGTAATTTTCCATAGAAAGCACACAAAAAAAACAAAAATAAAAAAAACAGGGAAAGAGCTAGAGGTGGAATGATCTCTGTAACCCATGGGAAAGTGAGGGGGTTGAAAGAGGGGTGATATAAAGAGGGAAGCACATGGGCAAAATAGTTACTGTCTGTAGTTGTAGGCAATGTCAGCAAATTCCTTTCTCCTGGCTCGGTACACCAGGTCTGTAAAGCCCTGTGAATGAAAGCCACAAGAGAGTGATGTTACAGTGTGTGATCTGTGATCATAAAGTAGATCTACTAGGTCTGATCTCTCAGTAGCCTTTGACAGTGTTACTCAGTCCCATGGCGCACAGACTCATTCAAATGAAGCCTTTGTAGAGTGTTTGCTGCTCATGATGAATGCATTTCAATTTAATGACGGCTGGAAAGGGGCAATTATTTATAATTACAGAGGCTCAATTAAAGCGATGACATCAATTTGAGGGCCCCTGCCCGTTTCCATTAGAATACAGAGTGATGCAGACCCATCCTGACTGTGGGTTTTTAGCATCACATGGACAAACTTTGCATCTTTCAAAACACTCTTGTACACCCACACACGCATGTTTTTAAATAAAAATGAAGAAGTTCTCTCTCACTCTCTTTCACTCACTCTTTTCTCACCCCTAACCCCCTCTTACATGTACTCTTACAAAAGATGCATGGAAACACACACACACAAACGTAGTGCCTTACAGGATGGTCTGCATCCAGCTCTGACCCATAACTGAGAATCTGGTTGGCAAAACGATCCAAGTCCTGGATGTCATTGGGGAACCATGGAACTTTTGACACCAAAAGAGAGAGAGAAGGACAACAGAATATTTTTGGTTAATGACTGAACCATTCATTTATTTTGTATTCACATATAGCAACTGTCTAAAGCATTTGGATCTACAATCTGAAAATGTATCTGACTATTAGCCGAGACCAGGGCTAATTGTCAGACTTTTACTCCAGTGAATATTTCTCAGAGTTGGTTTATTTTTGAAAGTCAATTTCTGTAAAGGCACACACCTGTCACCAGTGTAGGTTGTAATCAGTATCTAATCTAATCTAATCTAATAACTTTTTAAGTAAAAAAAAGTAGTGTAACAGTGTAACATTACTTTTTATTAATTCTTGTAATCAGATTACAGTTATTAACTTTCAATTAGTGTAATTACTTTTAAGTACATTACTTGGATTACAGATTTCTGAAATAATACAAATATAAAAATAATATGGACAATTATATATATATATATATATATGTATTATGATTCATATATACATAAAATGATTCATGTATCAGCAAAAATTGTTTTGTTCAACAGAAATTGCAATCAATGAATATGCCCCATAGAAATGTGACACCCTGCCCTGACATTTATGAAAATACCCTTTTCCTGAGAACTTAGTTTAACCTTTCTGTTAAAATCTAACTTCATATAGTTGATGTTTATCTTAATATATTACAGCATGATTGTATTGTGCTCACAAAACTTATTACATAATATTATGATAATCAAATTGTATTTGGAGCATAGAATTCACAAAAATATTTACCATTAAGGCTAATTTAAGGCCACATCTACATTAATCATCTAAGTTTGAAACCTCCCTTTTTTAGTAGACAAACATCATTGCTTTCCAAAATATGTGATTGTGGAGAAAGTATTTTAAAGTCTCCGTTTTCAGTGTAGGATATGCTGTTCCAGTGAGAATGAGAGGTGTAAACGTAACAAAATCGATTAGTGTTGACGTGGCTTAAAAACTAGAAGTTGGAAACCAACAACAACAAAAAAGCTAGAGACAAGTAACTTACAGTTACTGTAATTAAGACCTTCTGACAATGTCCCATGTGACAACTAACACTTGTCTCCCCTATACGTGTTTCTTGATTTACATATAACATTTATAAAGTTCTACAGACCATTCAGTCTTAAATTTCTATTGTCTTTCCACTGTGTGCTGGAAACCAGTTTTATAAAAATTTGATTAATAAATGAAGTTCCGGATATGTGAGGAACTTGCTAATAACGATGTGGTGGCCGCTAGCACTTGTGTGCTAACAGAGATAAATGTGATGACAGTAAACAGAAAGTGTTGTGTGGAGAATGAGCCAGGGGGTGACAACACAATCCAGGCTATGAGGCTATATCTCGCTCTACATCAACCAGGGCAGTGTATCTTCTAGATTTATGACAGTTAAACTCTTTGGGGGTTCAGCCATCACGACAGAGAGTTTAGCAGCGATGTCCTGCCTGAGGCCATCAGAACAAAAGGCCTAGAATTGAGGCCTGCTGAAGACCCAGACTGGTTTTTCTCATAGGCCATAAATATCTATAAATGTCTCCTGCTGTGTGTTTTCTTATTGTATAGAGGGTGGAATTGTGATGGGGGCAGTTGGTCTGTCAGTCTGTTGAACTTTGCCTCCCACCCTGCTAAACTGACTCACTGAATTTGTTAAATGCACTTCGGAGAGACACAAGACATTTCAGCAAACTAATGTGATTCTGGAAACAACCAATAAGAGGGGCTGAAATCAAGGGTCTGCCCCATCCATCTCCATAGTGACATTTATTGGCGTTTACGACATCAGTTCTATTTCTGTACACAAGGTTTCTGTTCTACACATTCTATACCATATCATATTCTTGACCTCATTTGCACTCTCTTCTGTTGATCTCTGACACCGAAATATCTTGAAAGTCTGAAGAAGACCAGCTTTACCAGTCTGGGAGTCTACTTACTGTAGATCATCTTAAGCCATCTAAGACCAGCAAACCTGCTGGTTTAAGATGTGTGTGTGTTTATTTTTTTACTTTCTTTTTGTCTTTCTTTTTTCTCTCTTTCTTTCTTTCTTTAGACTGCCACCCCACTTTTTGTTTCACCTGTGTCTTTCTGTTTGTTGCGAGACAGCTCATGCACTTGGCCACTGATCTGTTTGCGCAGACTATCCACAACTTCGTCAAGAACATTTGAGGAAGCCGAATCCACACTGATGAAGAACTCATATTCCAATTTATTCTTGCGTGATGGACGGGACTCAATGTGGGTCAGGTTAATGCCTTTCTCCTGTAAAATACACACAATAAAAGAAGAAAACTTAGGACAGAAGGGCCCAAATCTAAACTGGGAAATCAACTAAAAGAAAACATCATAAACATAAACTCTTATGTAGTAATATTTATCTTTAATCTTTATCATGGCATTCTGAATTATTTCTAAATATTTATATTAATATTAGTATCCTGCTGATGAATATGTTACTTCATATTTACATAATTAATGTTATATTTATGTACTCTTAACTTGGCTTTTTTAAATTAATTAATTGCTGTTTAAGTACACTTAGTAGAACATTTTGACAGTCACAGGTTTAAGTGGCTTAATACTCCCAACAGAAGCCAGGTGTGGAAATTTGACTTAAAAGTGAACTATCACAATCATATTCAAATATGAGTTAGTCTAAATGACCACAAGGTGGCTCTCAAGTCTAGCCAAGGAACAATAATTTCAGACATAAACTAACCAACCAACTAACTAACTAACTAACTAACTAACTCTCTCTCTCTCTCTCTCTCTCTCCCTCTCTCTCTCTCTCTCTCTCTCTGTCTATCTGTTCATATATGAGGGCTTATACCCCAAACACTTATTTTTAAATCTTAAAAAACTAAACAAGTATTTTATCCACACTAAAAGCAAAATGTTTAAGATGCAATATTTACATGACATGATGCAGAGCATTTTGTGTGGCCTTCACCTTTCCTAATAACTTGCCAGTAAAACAAATTACTATACTGCATCAATAGTTGCACTGTTACACATACGCGCACCTACACGCACACGCACACGCACACGCACACACACACACACACACACACACACACACACACACACACATATGTTGGTACAGCTATCCTTATGAGGACTCTCCATAGACATAATGATTTTTATACTGTATGAACTATAGATTCTATCCCCTAACCCTACCCCTAAACCTAACCCTCACAAAAAACTTTCAGCATTTTTACATTTTCAAAAAAACATTGTTTAGTATGTTTTTTAAGTGATTTGAATTATGGGGACACTAGAAATGTCCTCATAAACCACATTTATAGCATAATACCCTTGTAATTACCAGTTTGTAACCTAAAAAATTTCCTCATAAACCACTTAAACCTGCCCACACACACACAAACTTTGCAACTGAAATTGACATGTGCAGCTTTTTCTTGTCCAATAGGAGAGAGGGAGGTTTTGTGAGATGTAGATGCCCGTTTAAGCCAAAATGTGTTTGTATTTATGTAGTTTTACAAAAGCAGAGGGAGGACACCCATTGCTGCCTGCCATAGGCCCGTAGAGGAGGTGGGTTTAGAGTTTACAACCTCTCCATTCCTTTTTCAATATATTTTCTTTCATCCCATTCCAGCTGTTACTGACTGAATCCATATGGATCTGCATGTTTTACCACTCACAAAACAACAGACAGAATTGCTGCATTATTTTTCTACATGTTTGTGATTTTTCTTTTTTTTTTTTTTTTTCCAGTGCTGGGTCAGTGTCAATGGGTTCATTCTGAGTGTTTGTTTTTACCCTCTCCTTCTCTGTTCTTCAGGTGTCTGTCTGTGTTTTTATAGTGCTGCAAAGCCACCATTACTCTTTGGTCCACATTACCAGGTTAATAATACATGCTAGTCTATTCTGTCAATCATTGCTGAACTCTAGTATGAGTTTTTGAATACTATCTGCAACAAATGGTGATGCTTAATGAGAGGTTTGTGCTTTGAATCTATTTTATGAAGTTATTAATTAATTTCATATACCTGGTAAGCTTTGTTGTCTGCACTGGATGGTAAATGAAAAGTTGACATGAAATACTTTTAGGCATTTGTGTAAATGTCCTATGGGTTGACATGGTAAACCTATAAATATAAATACTATATAAAACCATTTTAAACAGCATTTCGATAATTATTTTTTTATTATTTGCATGCAGATTTTATGAGCTCATATTAATTGAGAGAGTACATGGAATATTTGTATTCAGTATGTAATATTTAAAGAAATTAATTTGCCACACCACAGCACAATTTGAACTGAATTAGTAAAGGCATCAAAAAATGTTACACATATAAAGAAAAACTTACATGTTACCAAAAATATACACTTTCTTTTTTACATTCATATGAAATAAAACTAAATATTTATATTGATTAAAAAAAAACTTGTGTTTTGTGTCAACTACACAAATTCAGAATAAAGAGTTATCCAGCCATTATAAGTTTAATGTTTTACAGAAGCATCTTCTCTAGTAAACTGATCTGGACTGGTGTATAATTAGGAAAGATGGAAGTCTCTGGAAGGATTTGTGTGTATGAGGTATCCAGAGTGAGGGAGGAGAGTATGGAGGGGAGGAGTATGGGGTGTTTTAAGGGGTGGAGTAGGGTGGTACAGAGTGACCAATCAGAATCCAGCGACCAAGCTTTTATCTTTATATGGCACCAGGGGGTACTTGTTTGGAACATACACATTATTGATTTGCACAAGAGCACCAGAGAAAAACGGCATAACGTCCAGGCTCATTAATTTGTTTTTTGAGTTGTATAAAGGTTACATTTCATTGCACGTTGTTCACAGAAAAGTCAACATGGTCCCAAATCAAGAACACAGAAAGTCAACATTGTCCCAAAACAAGAACTACTGAACTTTTATATAACTAGGGAAGAATTTTCAAGAAATCTTGGCAGTATTGCAAGAATGCGTATGTGTGTGTGTGTGTGTGTGTGTGTGTGTGTGTGTGTGTCTATTTGTGTTTGTATGTTGTGATCATTTAACAGGAGGTTTTATGGTTGTTCTATCCATCTGAGAGTTTATCCTAAAAACAGAACAATATGGACCAAAGAGCACCTTAAACAGAGTGTTAACTTTAACCTTTAAAGAATCGGCCAATCTGGAATTGACCAATCCTTCCCCTCTACCATCTCTGCATGGTCACACAAACACACATGCAGCTTAACTCTAACGAGTCTTACATACACGTTAACCCTTTAACAATGTGGGTAATCTCATTTCTTCTCATTAAAACTGAATGATCTAATTTTGAGAGCACACAATTCTGCTTTTTCATTGTAGGTTTAAATTTATATTGCGCATGCCAGCTTCAGCAACATATTTTTAATACAGTGTGAACCGATCACCGACAGTTCAGAATAATATTTAAAAAAAAATTGGTTTTCTATGCTGAAGGTCTCATAAAAAGTGTGGATGATTCTGCAGAAGCGCTTGGTCTCAAAGGTTTGATCAGATTTACTTTGACATGACCTGTATGCCATCAATCATTAGCACCTCTACAGGAATCTTCCATTAGGAGCACATGTCATTGTAAATTTTACTCTCTAGTCTATATTTTACAGCATTCATAACCCAAATTAAATCAATGCATCATATTTACATAGGTGACATACAGTTTAACATATTACTGGGTTGTGTGGTCAAAATGTTCTTTAGCTGATGGCAGGTTACAAACTTATCTAACCTTAGACTAACCTAACCTGCAAACAAAACCTTACATCACCTTCACAGTATTGCCTAATCACTCACAAATAAGGCGTTTGACCTTTACGTTTTGCTTTACGCTAAACCAGACATGTGGACGTCTGACGCCTGTAAGGAAAAGATTATATATATTACAGATTTCATAATACAAAATGTATTTCCCCACTCTATACACTTACCTCAAACAGTCTGAGAGCCTTTGCGAGTGCGCCAACCTCTTCCTTCAGGGAGAAGATGCAAGACAACACTCCTGATTGGTTTATTGGTTCTTCCAGGTAGGAGGAGGTCAAAGAGCCCTGTCAAACAAACAGAGAGAATGACTTAAATGCACAAACACACAATCATCAACAATGTGAAATTGGAGAACCACTGTATCCTAACGTTTTAAATACATTTTTATTTGATATTTGTCCACCTTTCTTTCTATGATCCCTAAAATGTTCAACATTAGTTTATCTTTTCCCATTTTTCCAAAGGACCTTAAATGGCCCACCTCTTCATGTGAACCCAAACAGCACATATGATTTTTAAGATCCAACAACAAAGCAAAACAACCGAGGCGTAACTGTCACTACTCACATTTCTTTCAGTTGCTTTGAAAAGGGGATGTCCACCAAGGAAATTCATGTAAATCTAAAAGTTTTTGTGTGTATGTGTGTATGTTCTGGCATATATGGTTTACAAGGACACTTTTTTAGATTACACACTGGTAATTACGAATGTATCAAGCTATAAACGTGGTTTATGAGGACACCCCAAATATCCCCATAAATCAAATGACTTAAAGGGATGAAAATTCTCTCATCATTTTATCACTCTCATGCCATCCCAGATCAATATTAAAGTCCTTTTTTTTACTGTAAATTCTCCTCCCTGCCCCATAGCTGGCGATATTCATGAAAATGCATATCTCCAAAAACAAGAGACGAAAGTGGAAGTGAAACAGGACATTTATATTGATCTGTTTTTCACCTATACCTAACATATTACTTCTGAAGACATGGATTAAACCACTGGAGTCTTATAGATTACTTTTAAGCTGCCTTTATATGCTTTTTGGAGCTTCAAAGTTCTGGTCAACATTCACTTGCATTGTATGTACCTACGGAGCTGAAATATTCTTCTAAAAATCGTAATTTGTGTTCAGTAGAATAAAGAAAGTCTTACACATCTGGGATGGCATGAGGGTGAGTAAATGATGAGAGAATTTTCATTTTTGGATAAATTATTCTTTTAAAAAACATACTAAACAATGTTTTTTTTATTTTTTTTTTTTTATGTAAAAACACCAAAAGGTTTCTTTGAGGGTTAGGTTTAGGGGTAGGATAGAAAATATAGCTCAGTATGAAAACCATTATGTCTATGGGAAATCCTCGTAAACCATATATTCAAGCATGTGTGTGTGTGTGTGTGTGTTTGGGTGGTTTACAAAGACATTTTTTTAGGTTACAAACTGGTAATTATAAGGGTATTATGCTATAAATGTGGTTTATGAGGACATTTCTAGTGTCCCCATAATTCAAATCGCTTAAAAACATACTAAACGATGTTTTATTGAAAATGTAAAAATGCAGAAAGTTTTTTGTGAGGGTTAGGTTTAGGGGTAGGGGTTAGGGGATAGAATCTATAGTTCGTACAGTATAGAAATCATTATGTCTATGTAGAGTCCTCATATGGATAGCCGCACCAAGGTGTGTGTGTGTGTGTGTGTGTGTGTGTGTGTGTGTGTGTGCACGCAGAGGGACTTTAAAACTCTTGACCAAAGTCACACTCACATTCCTGTGATTTAAAGTGTCAATATCATAACTCTCACCCTTCCCTGGACATAATCAGCTCTAATACACTTTATAGGTAAAAAAATAAAATAATATACAATACCCCCCACGAGCATCCAAAATATATATTGAAACAAATCAAAAAGTTAAAAGAAAGTAAACCAATCAGCAATCTTTGTCAATGACTTAATAACTTGACAGCATCAGATACATATTTCTGACTAATTTAATCTATAAAGCAACTAGTATAAAAACGTATTTATTGCAGTCTTTATATTGATGGTACAAAGCTTGCCTTCATTGTGTGGTCTATAGAGAATTTTCCAGTCAGGTGTGACAATAATAGGCAGAAAGGAACTGCATTGTCATATGCACAGAATGCCCCTAATTTACTCTTTTGAGTTTTCTGCAGCACTTAGCTAAAACTCAATTCTAAATTAAAACCAGTCAACCTGTTAGTACACAAATCTTTATTCTTGTTGTCTGAGATGTTGTGGAAGAATTATGTATAACAATATAATGATAATTATAATATATATTTCTAAAAATTGAGAATGATTCACCTTTTTCCCGTGTTCCCCGTTGCTCTGTCTGAGACCTGCGTCCATTCTTGCTAAAGTCCTCAGGTGAGGTCGTTGTGCTGGAAGCTTCAGTCCACTTTGTGCAACCCATCCAAAACTCCAGCACTTTAAAAGCACCACGTGACACCACACCCCCTGAGCGTCCCGTGTGCCTGTCACGCGACGAGTTGCTTGTAACCCCTGGGATGTTGAGAGACATCTGGTTTGTATTGTCCAGGAGGATAGATTTTAGCGGGGTTATGAGAAAGGATGGAGTTCAAAGTCAGGATTTCATAACGATTACTTTGCTCTTTTGTGTGTCTTCTTATTTGAATGACTATTTAATAAGCTTGTGAATTTATTTAGATAATTAATAATAAAAAAATTAAATAAAAAAAGATAAAATCTAGTTTTAAGAATGATGAGTGATAAAATTGGAGTGAAAAAAATAAATAAATAAATAAAAAAAAAGGACAAGGGAATTAATCCTTTATCACTTCGTCTGCATCCACATGTTGATGTTCGATTTATGACCAAACGATGGCGCCAGGTGAGCAAATGTACAAAGTCAGCCGTTGAAAATATTACAGTTTTACAAACAAAGGCATTTTTGTGTGCATTCAGTTCAATAAATAATAAAGAACTTGGAAGCAAAAACTACAACTTTAAGCAGATACATCTTTTATCTTGTCTTATGTTAAATTTATTGACACCTGTTTGGCACACGTGCTCATACTAACGATGACCACTAGATGGCAGTACAACTATACAACTTCCTTACTCCGATAGAACCATCATCATCGGTTTAGGATTCAAACATCAACTTTTGATGACGTCTCGTCGATAGCATTAAAGGGATAGTTCAACCAGAAATGAAAATTCTCTCATCATTTACTCACCCTCATGCCATCCCAGATGTGTATGACTTTCTTCTGCAGAACACAAACAGAAATGTTTTGAAGAATATCTCAGCTCTGTAGGTCCATACAATTCAAGTGAATGGTGACTAAAAACTTTGAAGCTCCAAAAAGCACATAAAGGTAGTATAAAAGTAATCCAGAAGACTCCAGTGGTTTAGTCTGTCTTCTAAAGCAATCCAGTCGATTTTGAGTTAGAATAGACCAAAATGTTACTCCTTTTCCTCTTTAAATGTTGAAATCAGCAGTTCACTTGGAGATCATGATTTAAAGCTGATTACACTACACTTGAAATATATGTTTGCATGAAGATGTGCATCGGGAGAGCCGAAAATCATGTTTTTGCACAGGAAAATAGAGAAGTACACAACAGCCAAAACATTATTTATTTATTTATTTTTTAATGAATTGTAGCACATCTGGACACCACTACTTTTTAACACCTGTGCATGTGCTAAGGTAGAGTATGTTTAGGATACAGTAGACTCCCTCTGTATAGAAATCTTATCACAAATCTGCATCAAGGCACAGTGTAAGCACACGTATTCAAACTACAATAAATAAAACAGAATGAATGCCTTAAAAAAAAAAAAAAAAAAAAAAAAACATTTTATAGCCAAGTTTGTTTGGGCTTTCAGGTTTCTTATAACACAATGAAGTGTGAGTTCATGCATTCAAGGAAAAATATGTCACACTTTACATTAGTGTTCCTAAATTTTATACATTAAAAACAAAACTGTATAAATGTAGTTCATGTGAAATTATGTTGTATCGCTGCTTGTAATATTTATTAATATCAGCTAATATGAAGTGTTTGGTATCAAAAAAGTAATCCAATACAAATTAATAATTAATTTTCTAAAATTGTATCAGATTATTTTACATTACTAATTACTTTTAAGTTACAATCTAAAACACTTTTCTGCTCAACAAATTCAGCACAATTAAGACAGCAAAATTAAGATTTTTTTTCTTTTCTTTTTATTTTAGAACTTTTAAGACTTACGCATTTCAGTTTCATAAAAAATTCCATCAAATTAAACTGTGCAATGTTTAACATAATTAAATTAACAAAATGTAAAATATTTAGTTTTTTTATTTTATTACTCTATTCAATTTGATGGAATTTTGTAATAAAATTGAAATGCATCAGTCTTTAAATTATTTTTTGAGTGTAACTTCCTTCTTATTCATTGTTACACATTCAGTCATAAATAAAATCATTTTAGAAATGTGTAACCCTAGTAATGTACTTAGAATTAAATCAATTGAGTCAGTAATCAGTAATCGGTAATCTGATTACAAGAAATTAAAATGCAATGTTTTATATACTATTTTGACTAAAAAGTAACAAGATTACAGCAACCAATTAATTTGTAATGGGATTACACCCAACACTGCCTATTAATTAAAGTAAAATGTAGCACGTGAAAAGTAGCAATGTAGGCCTATTCATTGTGGGGTCGTGAAGAAAGTGCACAAGTGCATCAGTGTTTGGCTTGTTCACAAATATATGTAGCCTAATATGAAGATAAAAGTAGGCTACCACCCTCTTGTCTGGGTCAACACGCTCTCATCCACAAAAGTTCAAAATCAGGCTTTCTAAAATAGCATAAACTCTACACACCTGTTCCAAAATTACACCAATTAAAAGTAATTGAATCATCAGCCTTGATCACACACACACCAATTTTACAATGTAGTTTTAACAGCTAACAAATTAAAATATAATCCAGTACATCAAAGTCGTTCTTATAAAAGAAAACGAACGGCTTTGACTAAGTTTATTTGCCTTATTATTTTGCACTCCAGTTGTAAGACAGACAGAGGTGTTTCAATAAAAGTTCGGACGCCCAGATGTCATTATTACACTCGAGAATGACTGGAACCTTCCCCGAGACTAGAGTATCATGAAAGAAAGAAGGGCTTACAAAACACTAATTGGACGCTGCAAATGCACCGACAGAGCACGGTGGATATGTTTCAGAGAGTCCCAGCCCGAGTGAATAGAACCCACGCTTCTTTTCGAAACGCCCTTGTTGCGCTAGAAAAAAAAAAAAAAAAAAAAAAAGGGAGAAGGGAAAAAGAGAGAGGGAGAGAAAAGAAAGTTGGAGGGGGCTGGGAGCTTGAATGCTGGCCTGATCTTGAATGCCTCAGCCAACTAAGAGAAATTACACAATTTATTGCCCCCTCCCCACTCCACATGCATCGCACACACACAAAACTGCATGGTGCAGGCAAAGTCTTTCAAACAAACTTGGTTGGTGTTTGCCCGTCGCGAATGCACTGTTCCATTATCATCCTCTATGAAAGACACTAAATTAATCGAGAGAGATACTGTGTCACGTCTACTGTAAGAACACAGAGTGAATACAGTGTAACGAATCACGCGCAAAAGCGCGCGGCGCGCCCACAATATAACCCATCCCATCCGTTCCGCCTCTCCAACTGTGATGATTTCCAATAATGAGAGCCCGAATTCGTCTTGGCAGGACAAAGATTCCTTAGATGGAGCAATATTATATGGCTGTAACGTGTTAACAATATAACTGACGCCAGACAGCAGTTATTACACTCAAAAACAGCCGTCTTTGTGCCACCAGAGTGACAAGTGTTTCACTGCTATACCGAGTGAATTCAGGACTCAACTATGCACCTGTGTAGAGTACAATCAAAGCAAAGGGCTGCATGTAATGGGTTTATTCCCCTCTGTTGTTCAACAGTTTTGCAGAACAAGCAGGTTGTTAAGTAGGCTGTATGTAGGCTATATATAAGTTATGTTAAGAACAGAAGGCTATATATAATAGGCCATCTATCTATCTATCTATCTATCTATCTATCTATCTATCTATCTATCTATAATGTGTATATATAGGCTACAGTACTATAGGCTATATATAGTTATAGATAGCCTATATACGTCGAAGATTATCTATATCGAAGAGACTTAATATAAAAATTGCACGATTTAAATTGTGATAATTGATATTCATTGCAATGTTGAAATGTACATTATCATAAAGTCTGATCAATGTGATCATATCATGTTGGCTTTTTAGATTCAAATAGGGTTCAATGTCGCCGTTAACATCCTTTCTATGTTATTTCTTATGTATTTTCCGTGTTTTTAAATAACTAATCTGCTCAAATTGAATGACTTGTTTGAAAGACTTGTTTTGAAAGTGCCCGCGAGACTTATTGAAATGTGCCATGGTTACATTTTACGGGAGGCCTGCATTGTGGCCTAGAGTGTGTGTGTTTTGTTCTCGAAAAAAACACTTGTCATAACCGAAAAACACCTCTAGTCATTCTTTACGAGAGGTGGTTTACTCGGCGGCAGGAGCGGCACGCGCCCGGCGTACGCAACGCAACCGCATCTCAGCGCGAGGTGAATGCAGCAGGCGAGAGGGGGCGTGGTCGGAGGAGCCGCTGTATTGAAAAGGCCGCGCTGTTTCCATCTCCCAACTCAGAGGCTGGAGTCCAGAGCACCACTCCCCATTCAAAACGGCAGGAGCGAGCGCTTAAAGCCACACGTGAACGCCACGAGCAAGAAGCACGGCCACTGAACAGTCCAAAGAAAACTTTTTGTGTGTGGAATCGTGCACTTTTCCGAGTTCCTTTCTCGGGAAATGGACATCACTGCCAAGATGGAGATAAGCGTTAACCAGCAGCAGTTCATGCCACCTGCCTGCTTTTTCGCTGCTGCTTCCCAGAGCATCCAGCTGAGTCCAACCGACAGCCAGTGCAGCAACAAGTCCGCGTCCAAGCAGGCGAAGAGGCAGCGCTCGTCCTCTCCGGAGCTGCTCCGGTGCAAGAGGAGGCTTAACTTCGCGGGCTTCGGGTACAGCTTGCCCCAGCAGCAGCCGCACGCAGTGGCCCGGCGCAACGAGCGAGAACGCAACCGGGTGAAACTGGTGAACAACGGCTTTGCCACTCTGCGCGAACACGTTCCCAACGGCGCCGCGAACAAGAAGATGAGCAAAGTGGAAACGCTGCGCTCGGCCGTGGAGTACATCCGTGCGCTCCAGCAGCTCCTGGATGAGCATGACGCGGTGAGCGCGGCGTTCCAGTCGGGCGTCCTGTCACCCACCATCTCCCAGAACTACTCTAATGACATGAACTCTATGGCTGGTTCGCCAGTGTCCTCTTACTCCTCGGACGAGGGTTCCTACGACCCACTGAGTCCAGAAGAACAAGAGCTCTTGGACTTCACCAACTGGTTTTGAACATCAGTTAAAGGTGCGTCTTCATTGCCGTGCGCATATCGTCATTATTGTTATGATTATTATTCATGCATGTGCAATAATCTGATCTTTATTGCTTATTCTCTTTACAGGAAACTTAAAAATCGCAGCACTCGATTGGGAGGCACTCGGATGACCCCGTCCTCCAAGAACACAAAGCACTGCGTTTGCGCTGCAATCCTGTTCGGACAGTCTCGAATCCACACCCAGAGATGGCCCATATAAACCGGCAAACCGACAGCCACCGGCCCCGAGTGCAGACAAAGAGCCAAAGGACTTAAAGGGAAGACGGCATCCCTGGCATCGTGGGACGTCCAGTCTTTCCAGCGCGTTCGCCCAAGAAATCTATTTTTAAAAAGACGGTCCACGACACTGTGGCATATATACAACAACAATAAGTGCTGTTCTTTACCTATGGCTAATCAAAGAAGGTTTGCCCTGTTCGAATAGACCCCTCACACATGTAACTCTAATATGCTTCCAACGTGGCGAATTTTATTATATGAAGTTCTATTTGTATAAAAACATGTTGTTGTTTTTTAAACATATTAAGCTATTTTTGTATGTAAGATATTTATAGATGTTTTGTACACAAGCATTTTAATAATGTATATATTTCTGACCTATAGCCTGCCGTAAATGCTCATTACCTCTCGCTTGTTCAGACTTATAGTCTCAGATGCATGGCAGCAATTCCCTTTACGGTTGTGGAGGTTTTAGACAAGTGTGTAATACTCAAGAGTTTAAACTGCAACACCAACGTGTCTTATTTAATAGGAATAATAATTGCATTTGTAATATGACTCAGAGTTCATCGTGATCAAAGTTATGCAGCTATTGTCCAAACGGAGCACAACGGCGGTGTTTTGTGTCTCCATACTGCCTTTTCAATTTTGCCTTTACAATGCTGGGGTTTGCATATCTCAGAAAATAGGAAAAAATGCCTTATCTCCATATTTTCTATACTTCAGTCTCATAATAAAAGTTTCTAAAATATTTCTGTTGTCTCGAGTTTGGTTTGTGTCGGATATATTATTACCTTGCTGATTATAGGCTACTGAAAGCAAATCTATAACAGCCAAGCTTTTAGTTTTGTATGACAATTTCTTTTTTATGAACAAAACTGATAAGCCTGCTCACCCTCGGCAGTCTGCCTGTTGTCAGGCAGGAGGAGACGTGACCAGCATACTGGACAGATTCATAGTCTGCGCTTATAATGAATCGCAGTTTAGTGAACACATCACATTTGGAAAAGAAGCATATTCTTGTTTAGAAAAACGCTTCCCCACTCTATCAGAGAGAGAGAGAGAGAGAGAGAGAGAGAGAGAGAGAGAGAGAGGACAAAATCATTCACAAAAAGAGTGTGAAATCGTAATATTTATTTTCTTTCTAGATTTAGCTCAATCAGAACTTTGTTACTGAACGACCATTCATATTGTCAAAACCAGGGAAAAGGGCGAAAATATAAATTTATTAAAGTGACAATTATATGCATAAGCCACCTTGTGAAACTCAAAGTGGTTACATTGGTTCCGTTCTACACATTTATAATAATAATAATAATATTTATTAATATTATTAATAATAATTAATTAATTTAAAAATTAATAATAATAATAATAATAATTATTATTATTATTATGCATGAATAATTGTTAGCTCCAACTTCTCCAAATTAGATGGAACTGGATTTTTCCCTTTTCATCATTTATCCTAATGCCTCTAAATGCAAACCTGTTTGGTAAAAACTACTTTGTAATGTGGTTTGACAGGTAGACAGGAGTTTGTGTGTGCGCGCGCGCGGGGCGGGCGCGTGCCTGCTGTAATGAATTGAATGACTCTGTGCGTGTGCGGCGCTCGAGTTGAGTCGGCTGAAGGCGCGTGTGCCTTTCTGACAGCGGCGCGCGACACGCACTCAACAACTGCCCCTTTAAAAACACAGCGTCCGTCTGGAAGCGAGTGCTGCTCTACACAAGAGGCAGGTGTTTACGAAGAACAAAAAAGTCTCAGAAAGTAGCACGCGGGCATTGTTCAGAGCAAGACGAAAGTGTAGCTCAGCGTATCAATTGACAAAAGTGTTTCTTTTACTTGGTTGGCGAGAATACTGTCATTGTGAGCTAAAACGTTTAGGTGGTTATGATGTTAAACAAGAACGACCAGGTAACCAACTTCTATGACGTGTTAAACTACCATCCAAATTGGAAGGGTTTGGACTGTCGACTAGCTTGAGAAATACATTTTTGGCGCTTATCCATCAGACGTTGGCGCGCACTTGACCAAGCAGCGTCTTATTGCAATGACTTGTACTCATTTGTCAGTTACATTTCAATAGCTAGAGCTTCAGATTTATCTGGTGTGAAATTAATTTTGGAAAGAGAGGCGATGCTTGGTTTTGCCTTGGATATAAAGCCTAGAAGAATCACTGATTCAGAGCCTCTGGCTTCATTCAAGCCTGAGGTGGATAAAGCTAATTTTCCACTTGATTATGAAAGATTACCTCACAAAATCTTAAATCACATGTTCACAGATGGGTTTCCCATGCATGTGGGTTCCCTTTAATAAGTTTGGTCAAGGATCTTGCTGGGCCAATTTGTTGTTGTTTAATCAAGTGACATTGTAGAAGTCGTTTTTTTTTTAAGGTTGTTGGCTTAACAAAGATACTGAAAACTTCTACGTTTATATGGGGTTTTCACTAATGAACATGGGCAACAATGGATATTTTAACACATGATCCATTTGAACTTTGCACATTTATTTGTTGTGTGCTTTGGGTTGTCAAACCTGAAAATACAAAATTCAAATTCTCTTAAACTATGCTCCTTTCATGCACAATCTGAACAATGTCCAAGGGAACGGCAGCGAGCAATGCAGTTGGCTTTACAGTGCAAGTCTTCCTGTGCGTAGTTGTGTGTGCAACCCATGTTGCCATGTTGCCTGTCCGCGTGTCCATCCCTTTGTGGCAGAATGTTGCCTGCTCATTATTCCATGCCTAAATAAAGTAGGAGCAGGAGCCTGTAACCCACACTGATTAGTGATCTGGGCCCCTCTGATGTGCACTCTGTTGAAATTCATGGGGACTTCTTGTTATCACTCCTCTTCAGCCTCCTTTTCATTCTTTTTGAAAGTGCTGCCATCCCTGCCTCTCAACTTCTTCAACAGACTTTGTAAATGCCAAAGATGCAGCTTGTTAGACTGCACTCACTTCCTCATAAGTGCCCAGAGAGCTTTTCATGACAGTCCAATCTCTTAGCTAAGGGCTGTAGCCATTTCTTTAGGCTAAATGAAACCGGTTGGTCTCTGTTTTTCTCTCTACCTCGATCCTTTTAAATTTTTTCCCCCCTCGCTCCTCTTTCTTATTTTGTAATGTCTGAATGTGACAGTGCTTTCTATGCTTGTCAAAGCTTTCCGTCCCCTTTCCCCTACTGAGTCCTGCCGAGTTTTGTGGGATTCAGAGGGTAATTATCTTCAGTTATGGTAGGATGTTTGTTTACCATACAGCTTGCAATTAAATATCTCACAAGGTCCTGGTTTGATGTTAGACTACCATAAAATTTGATTGGATATGCAACCTTTGACGTCAACAACAAAAGTGAAGCATTTTGTTCTCTCTTTAAAAATTGGTAAACCCATTTATTTTGCCATCCTAACCATGCACAATTATATGGTTACTTGTATTTAATTATTTGCATTTAGCATTGTTTCCCCCTGCTTTCCACAACCACTCTTGCAAAGCTGCAACCCACCAATTGGGAACCACTGCTCTAGCCTGCTTGAAAAAATGAGCAGCTTAAGTGAAGTCCTGGAGAGTGCAGAACAAACAGTATTTCAGTACCACAGACAGCACTCCTCTCCACTCTACTGATGTTTGGCTGTGACTGCTCAGGCAACTGCTGCAACATTGTGCTGTGAATGAAATCTCACCACTATTTTTTATAAAGTAGGGTGAGCTTGTAGTAATCTGCTCTCATGTTTTGTCATTTTGACAGACATTATTTTTGGCCGAAATGAAGACATCCTGAACAGGACACCTGTTGTCCCATATTTTATTGGTGAGATGCTTGAGGTGGACGCCTGTACTGTATTGAATGCTTAGGCGTCCTGCCATAGTTGTGTGGTATTGGACAAGGATACTAAAAGAACACTTTAAAAAAAGTATCATTTTAAGACAGTGATTTAAAATTAGATTTTTATTAAGCTTGGTCATTCCGTTTAGCCCTTGATGTTGCTGCACAGGAGTTAATATCACCTGATCACCTGTGGAAATAATTCTTGATGATGCCGTCACAGGTTGCTTGAGTCGTCAAAGGGGTTGGCGATAACTGAGTTGTGGATGAGAATGAAGAGAGGCAAGTGAGCGAGGAAGTCAAGAAGGTCTAGAGAGCGAAGGTTGCGGAGCTCCCGTCTCACCGACTCCTCGTGCTCCGGCCTGATGCCCCCCGCTTTGAGCTCCACTAGGAGCTGCTCTGCCTCTATATAGCCCTGATGCGCCACAGCGCCTCCTGCCTGGGCCTCCAGCAAGAACAGGAACAACTGCTGCAGAACAAACATTCAGACTCATGTTGGTCCCAAACATGAAATGTGTAATGTTTATTTAATGCCCAATCTTTGTGACAATTATGTTTGAAATGCATAATGATGTAAACCAAACTACCAGCGATTTGTCTCAAGATTTCAAGATTAATATTTTGGATGACATGATGCTTAAAATGTGCCTAACCACCATAGACACTGAATGCGGTTACATGCACAATCTTACACCGATTGTGCTTAATAAGCCTACAACACTTGTAAGGTCATGTAAATGCCTTAAACAGTGTTCCTTTATAGTGTTCATAAATGATTTAAGCAAAAAGCGGTAGATTTTTGCTCTCTAAGCCAATTTTGTGTTGCATGTAAACACCTTTACCAATGTTCTTAATGGCTTATTCAATGTGCGCAAGTGTTGTGCATAAGACCAGAGACTATTTAGCAGAGAAGGACCACATCTATTAAAATGAATGGGAGAAATTGGTACGGCCAACGGATATATAAAAAAGGAAGTCCTGCCTTACAGGTAAAAGAGCCAATCACCTTTAAGATACAGAAATTGCATGTCAACTATCTTGAGAATGCACATGTGCATTAGCTAGACAAGATGGGAAAATAGCAGGTTTTTATTCATAATCTGAGGCAAAGAAGCACAATTTATGAAACAATTGTTGTCAGATTTTACTGCTGATATGAAATATGTTCTTTGATCTTTATCTTGACCAATCGTTTTGGAGATTTCAGACCTTCCCCATTCAAGTAGATAGGAGCTGCACTTGAATGCCGGTTATTTACATAGAAAAAAAAAAGCTGCCATCCTGCTCGAGAACATTCCAAAGATGGCCGCCGAGTGGACTGACTTGCCTTGAAAGGGTCTATGGCAAGACTAACCCAGAGAATAACCCGATTATTTCATATATAATGTAAATGCGTGTTTCTTGCATTGTAGGATTTTTTGAATAAGCTGATTTTTGGTAGTTCTCAGAGTGTTGGTGTGCCTATATTCAGATTATTGATAAATCATTAAGTGTTTTTCAATGGCAGATTCTTAAAACTAATGTGTATATATTTTTTTTATGCTAAAATTCTCTCTCGTATTCCAGCTTAATATGCAGAGTCAACTAACTATAAGTCAGTCATTTGTAGGCCGATTTCACATATAAGTGTAACACTTTGGCTCTGTGGTGTCATCAAAACATTCCTCTGTTTGTATGAGCGGACGTCCAGCCCAACACACCTATATTGGCTTGACAAATAGTGCGAGTTTGGGGCGGTACTATTTTTTTGTTTGACCAATGGAAGATGAGGGGTGGTTTTGGGATCTATTTGAAAATACTGATTATTTTCGCAATTCTGTTTGATTACACACTGCCGCAGAAATGACACAGTTAAGTTTGCAACCAGCACTACAGTACATTTACATTACTACATACTTGTTAGCAGAGACACCAAAGCATCCTTCATTAAAGTACACAGCAGCAGAGCCCACTGCAATTGACCACCAGAGCAATTGATGTTGGTTTAACCTGTGTGTTTATGTGTGTGCGCCTGAATGCGTGTGCTCCGTTCACACGTGTGCCTAACGAGGCTCGAGTTACAGCAGCCTTTTCCTACTCTTCTGTGAGCGCACCTGTTTGCACAGTTAAAAGCATCTGAGGTATATGTGTGTGTGTGTGTCCTGTAATCCCCTGGCAAATAGCCTACTCCTCTCTCCTCTCCCTCAATAACAATTCAACTCCAGCTCACTCTGTAATTAGCCTCCCCTCTTCACCTAACCCCAAGACCAGGCAGGGGCTTAGTTTCCCCAGCCTCTGCCATCAACTTTTTAAGTCTCCACACTTTTAATGGGCCAGCCCCCCTGTTCAATGGGTCTGGTCGGTTCTCGCTACTGAATGGCCACCTTATACCTCTGCTTTATCCGAGATGAGCAGTATGTCTTTGCCTGATTACAGAGCATGCTGCACTGGATGTATACTGCAGGCCACTTTAATGAGATTACTGCCTTGTAATCCATGAATACGAGAGAGGGGGAAGGCTGAAGGGGAAATGAGAGAAAACCCCGTTTCTCTTTTTTACTTTACTCTCCATCTCAATGAACATTCAAGGTGCTTGTCGGAAACAGATAGTTTTACTAAGCCAGCATTTGAGTTGGCCTTTAAAGTGTTTTATGGTCTCTATTTCACTGTAATTAGTTCCCATTGAGAGAGAGAGAGAGAGAGAGAGAGAGAGAGAGAGAGAGAGAGAGAGAGAGAAGGAAAAGCGATTTTGAGGGAGAGAGTGGGACAAAATATAAAAATGATCAGGAACAGTATGCTAGTGAGTTTGACAGATGCTCTTTTTTGTTGTTGCTGTTTACTTAACCTAATGTTGTTCCAAATCCATATGACATTCTTTCTTCTGTGGAACAGGAGAGGAGAAATTCTGAAGAACTGACACTGCTATTTTTTTCCATACAACAAAAGTGAACGGTGAGTGAGGCAAACACTCTGCCTAACATCTCCTCTTGTGTTCCACATAAGAAAGTCATATGTGTTTGGAACGACAAGAGGGTGAGTAACTACCCCTTTAATTTGGTTTATGAAATGACACTTAATATTATTAATTTTGATTAAAAACAAACCTTGGCTTTGCAAAGCTTCATTTCCAGCGATCTGAAATCCATCTTGCTGATGAGGGAGCGCATGAACTCACTGTAAATCCAAAGAAAAGTCTCAGAGATTTCTGAACATGTGATATGTGATAACATAAAATCAACCTTTTCAATTTTACTCTCCCTGTTAAAGGAATAGTTCACCCAAAAATGAAAATTCTCTCATCATTTATTTACCTTCATGCTATCACAGATGTATATCTGACTTACTTTCTTTGCAGTACACAAATTATTATTTTTAGAAGAATATCTCAGCTCTGTTTGTCCATTCAATGCAATGGTGACCAGAACCTTGAATATCCAAAAATCGTATAAAGGGTCTGTTCCAAAACTTAATGAGCTGCCTCGCTGTCTCTTCTATGGCAGCATCCTTACTGAAATGATGCCTCATAAGAGACCGATTTGGAACACTCTACAGAGGCAGCAGCTCTGCACAGCTTTCAAATAGCGCTCCTCACGCACAACGCAAAGGACACTCGACTTGCAACTGATTTCAAAACAGGTGACGCGAAAGAAACAATGAGGTCCTATAACAAGCCTAAATTTGCACTGTACACACACATTTTGGGTAAAATGGTTGGTTTTGTGTCATATTTAACTGTTATTCATCAATACTTTTCATTCATTTAAATTTCTCTCTCTTCGTCCGCCATTTTGGATTTATTTTTCCACCTAGCTCATCATGGTGAATTCTGGGAACTCCTACACGGTGAATTATACTGTGGCATGGGGGGGGCGTGGTCATGTGTCAGTCTGCGGGAGAGGGAGAGCGGTAAGGTATAATTATTTCTAACACCTGTTTCTCATTATAGTGATAGCGGAGGAAGGCTTAAAAGGCACGCCGAAGCATCAGAGAGAAAGAGAGAGTGACCTACAAGCACGAACATCCACGAGTGCTTTCCGTTGTTAATAACTTATTGTGTTCCGACGGTTACCGTCGATTGTGTGAAGCTGAAAATCAAAAGTCTGACCTTCAACCTGCTTCGTTGTCTCCTGACACGAACTAAGAACTTGTTACAGATACATACGATGCTACCTTAGAGTTTGGCCAAAACAAAATATCTTAGGAGACAGCATAATTAAGATACCTACCTTTTGGAACAGTCTTTGCGTCGGGAACGCGCCTATGATGCCTTAAAATGCTGCCTCCGGAGGACGCTCACTAGGTTTTGGAACAGACCCAAAATCAGCATAGAAGTAATCTATACGATTCCAGAGGTTAAATTCAGATGAATGGACACAGATTTATTTTTTACTATAAATCTCTACTTTCACTTTCACTTCCACATTCTTCTTTTTTTTGGCAATTTGCATTCTTCGTGCATAGCACCACCTACTGGTCGGGGCTGGTCAAAAGTGGAGATTTATAGTAAAAATGACTTAAATATTGATCTGTTTCTCGCACACCTAGCATATCGCTTCAGAAGATATGGATTTAACCACTGAAATCATATGGATTACTTTTATGCTGCCTTTTATGTTATTTTTGGAGATTCAAAGTTCTAGCCACCATTCACTTGCATTGTGATGACCAACAGAGCTGAGATATTCTTCTAAAAATCTTTGTTTGTGTTCTGGGATGGCATGAGAGTGAGTATATGACGAGAGAATTTTCATTTTTGGAAGAACTGTCCCTGCATTGCTGGTCACCAGACCCCCTTAGTCAACCAGCTTCTTTAGAACGACCATTCTGGTTGACCAGCATTTTTTTTTGCTGGTGAACAACATGGCTATGCTGGTCCACCAGCTAGACCAGCACTAAATCAGTGTAAACCAGCTTGGACCAGTATGAAAATTCATGCAAGCCTTTTCAGTAGGGCTTTGGCCCTCTTTTTTTAAATCAATTTCAAAATACAGTATTCTCAAATCATCAAAACTCACATCAAAAGCAGTGGCTAGAAAAAGAGAAATATAACAACAACAGTAATAATGCTAAAAATAAGGTGCCAGTAATAAAAAAATAAAAAAATAAATAAAAAAGCAAGAAAACCATTACATACTTTGATCTCTGAGAATACTGCTTTTTATTTTTCAATCTTTACCTAATTGTCTCAGTCTCTTAGAAGAATGACAGAGGACACGCATGTTGGGGTGGGTTACACTCAGAGGTTATGGAAGGATAGATGGTCAATGTTGGCATATTTTGGCGGGTACTTTTCTAGCGGGGTCAGATAGTGTAGTGCACCGTTTTTGTGGGTGGGGGTGAGGCAATGATGCTAAAGTGTTCTGAGCCCATTGTGGTTGCTCATTATGGCTTGTCCTGTAAAACAATGATCTCGGACACAGGGCCAACCCGCGACTATAACGGATAAAAAAACTGCCCCAGTGTGATGAGCCAGAGAGGGTAGGGGTGGGGAGAGAAGTTTAAGGGACACGCTCTGGAGCAATGCGGGCGCTACACATTTATGGATGTTTCTTCAACTTCAGGCACTTTTAGCACGTGGATTTCTAGAAAGTAAAGTCTTGTTAAACAGTTTTTCTATTTGTTTACGAACAATGTCCAACTGAAAGTCATGAAAATTCCCACTAAAGTGTCATTTCCAGCACATCTCAAATTCAGTACTGAGAATTCTGTGGTGGAACAGACATTTTTTGTGTAATTTGGAAAAATGAAAGCTTGATTGGAAATGACGCCCATTAAAAATGATCTGTTCACAAGTGATATAATTTTCTTTGTTTTCTAAAAACATCATTGTCTCATATTGTCACTGTTATCATCTCAAGCATGCTCTTCACCGACATTTTTGTCAACTTGTTTAACAAGCACACTAACTTTAAAAAAATATTTGGGACAAAATTTTGTAGTACAAATGACGCCACAAGTTAAAAATGGAAAGAATTTTTTTTTTACATAAATATTGAAATAGTTTACTTTATGTATATATTATAGCATGTAATAATTTGTACATTTATAATGGATATTCATAGTTTAATATTGAAAGTCTGGGTCTGGACAAGGCTCAAACATTAAAATCTATGCATAAAAGGCATTTGAAAAGTAGCAAAAATAAATGAAGGCCTGGTAAAAAGTTTCCAATTCAGTTTTCAGACCTTCATATAAAAAAAGAAAAGAAAAAAGTTGAAATCTGTTTGTTTTAATAAAAACCAATCCCTGGGACATAAAAATTGGCAGAAGTTGAAGAAAAAGCTATATACAGTTGCACGCGCACACTCTGGGATAATAACTCTATGGCATTATTTTTATAACATCAGAACTCGAATTTGAAAAAGCCTCCGAATTTAATATATATATATATATATATATATATATATATATATATATATATATATATATATATATATATATATATATATATATTATATACATACATACACAGTATATAGCCTATATATAGCCTACATTTTTAATAATGTGCAAAATGTCTTTTCTTTGCTCAATTCACATTGAACGAATATGCTGAAAAGGCAAGTAAAATTATTCATGTGCACGCATACATGACCAGATAACACGATCTTCAGATCCCCAGCATGGTCATACAGTGATGTCACATGAACAGGTCAATATGCTCATACATTACCGTGAATTATTTGTATTTTTTTGGTATATGTATGAATTGAGTGTCTTATAAAGGAAATTAATATAATAATACCTGATTAATAGCTACAGGAAATGACAAAAAATACTTTATAGGCCTCTGTACTATTATTTTTGTGTGTGTGTGTGATTATTAATACTTAAAATGTGAGGAACAAAAAAACTGACACTTAAGATTAAATGACTCGCGTTTTCTATTTTGATCTTTCACGCATGCATTACATGCAAGACAAAAGAAACTATAACGGAATACTGCTGTCTGATTTTAGTAAGGGGTACAATGCAAATGCACATATTACAGAACACTTCTGTAAAGTATATAGATGAAGCTTAGATTTGTATTATCATGAAGTTAATGTGGTCTGCTTGAAAATAAACATAATAAATAAGACACTGACAAACCATCAGTAGTCTACAAATGTAATACATATGAGGTTAGACTATCCAGAATTTTGATAAAAATATTAAAAAGCGAGATAGCATGCTAACTCAAGCAATCCAGACTGGTAATGTAAACAATTAGGTACAGAATGTGTGTTGTACATTCGAAGTTCACTATATGTTTATTCAGCACTAGTACAAATGTGCAAGAGAAAGTGAAATATAATTTTATCAAACAGCCAAGACATGCAAAACACACTTACAAAATGGGTAAAGATGGCTGTTGTTTGAGTCAGCCATAGGTCTGTATAATTTCACTTATTTACAGTAACAACAAGAGGTAGTTATCTACCTGATTCATATTACCTTGGATGTAATGATAAAACACACTCTGCTGTTCTCTGAAGGCGGAGAAATCTATCTATCTATCTATAGTATATCTATCTATATATATCTATATCTATATATATACACACATTGTTATATAAATGTTCAACTATTTTTGATCTCACAACCGTTTAACAGACGTATAGAAACATATCTTTTAGATTTATTATTTAATATTTATCGACTACTAAAATTGTATTTATTTTTTTATTTTCTTGCAGACTTGCAGTTAAAAAGAGGTAGTTTGATTATTAGTTTCCACTGGTAAATGTCCTTTGCCCATATCATTATTAAATTATGTTCTTGATGAAACTTGCTGTTAGGTGAAGGATCCAATTTGCTGATTAAGTTGATCTTTTCTGCAAAACACATTAATGAAACATTATAATAAGTATCCCTAAAGTAAACCTTTTTGTGTTTTCAAAATGTTTTTGTCTTTTTTGAGCTGTTACCATCACTTTGCGATTGTCCGAGAGAGATGGATTACATCAACATTCGTTTGCTCTTCCTTGCATTCCCGGATATCATCCTCGAATTTTGCCACCTGAATTTCTCAACCCGTATTCAACAACCTGAATACTGAGACCTGAATTTCACGACCTGAAATCCACTACTTGAATAATAAAAACTTGAATTTCACAACCTGAATTTTTTTGAGGTGAATTCACACAAAATATTTTCAAATATTTATAATTAACCGCAAAAGTTTTCGATAACATCAAATTACACATTCTTTTATCAAGATCATGAATTTGGAGGCTTTTTAAAATTCAAGTTGTGGTGATATATAAATTATAAGCTATTCAATTGGGACAGAGCTCCGCTGTCCAGCGTGTGGCACAGTGCTGGTCATCCCCCATACTAACGAGTCCCTCCGTTCAGAGGGCAAGCTGGGAGGAGAATAGTCGCTGTGCTGTGCCACCACACCAAATGCATGCTCAACTGCTCCCTGCAGTTACACCACCTCCCAACAAATTGCTATTGGCCCGTTTGCTGGGCTTGTGGTGTGGTAGGGGGTTTGATGGGAATGAGGGGAGACAGACCAGCTAATGATCATTAATTGCACTTGGTTTGCAGAAAAAGAGCCCAAACTGCAGCATGGATAATAGCCAGGGCACTGGAGAGTGCGCCAGGGATGGAGAGGAGGATAATAGCGGTTCTAACCCATTTCTATTGTTGGAGTCTCCCCCGGCACCCCATCACTACCAGCCCAGGCACACCACACGCTTACGTAATTGCCAAAGTTTTGGCGGTTCTGGCTGGGGGACGCAAGATATAGTAGGAGTTTTGCAGGGGGTCGGGTGACCCACTTAAATTTTGTGTGGAAGGGTTGGTTGGAGTTGTTTTGACAAGCTGGTTTTGGCAGTAAGTGTGTTTATGTTTTGAACCAGGTCACAGAGAGCGAAAGAGAAAGAGGGGCAGGAGACAGGCGGGATGTTAAACGAGGTTGTTTCAGGTTTCCCTCCTTTTTTTCATTTGTATTGATGAAGTGAGTCATGCCGTGAGTCAAAGAGTTGAATCAGTCCAATTAAGGCCTAGATTTACTGTTCTTGTCCCCGGAACTTAACCCGTGGACACTCAGGCCACACACAGTTTACCCAGTAAGCTTCTACTTTCAAACATTCAAAACAGGTGGATCCTACATTCCTGCCTCCCCTAGCACTAACAGTGGCGTGTGGGGTTTTGAGGGACTGCTGCTCTCTGACATATCAGCCACTGTATGGAAATGTTGTGGTTAGCCACATGACCAGCTTTGGGAGAAAGTGGCAAAAACAGACAGATGGCGAGACACAGTGGGTCTCATTAACTAACTGTATAGAAGTGTTACTTATGTGCACAGAAAAAGTTCTGCCAGATTCACAACGCACATGAATTTATTCTTACCTTCATTCTAATGTTGATGAATCCAGATGATTCTAAATTAGGAAATGCATGCCATATAAGGGCTTTTGACTGGACTGCAATAGTTCCAAAAGATGTACTCTGTTTGTATTTCACTTTTCACAGACCTTTGCTCAAACTTTTCTAGTAACAGCTAAATACCTCAAACTAAAACTCGTCCTTCCATAATACTCATTTCTAACTATTTTTGTCTATTCTACTTTTTTGCCAATGTCAAATGTGGCCTTTTCTACAGCCTGCCTAAAAGGCCAGCATCAGAGTCTTCACCTCACTGTTATAGATTAAACTGATTTTTGGCATGCACTGTTCATTGAAACACGTTTAAGACCTGTGAGGAGTCTATTTCTCAGACTAGAAACTCAGAGAGTACTTGTCTTCTTGTTGTTGTTCAGTTGCGTCGCCTGCTTCTTTCTTTGTCCTGGTTCATCCAGTTTGTTTTATTCTCTCAAATCAATAGAGTATGGAATAGCCTTCATTTCTATAAAAACTAGCTTCTCCTATTATTTACTCACCCTCATACCATCCCATATGTATATGACTTTCTTTGTTCTGCTGAACGCAGACGAAGATTTTTTGAATAATATGTCAGATCTGTTGGTCCATTCAATGCAAGTGAATGGTGGCCAGAACTCTGAAGCTCAAAAAAGCACATAAAGGCAGCAGAAAAGTAGTCCATCAACTCCAGTGGTTAAATCTACGTTTTCAGAAGCGATATGATAGGTGTGGGTGAGAGACAGATCAATATTCAAGTCCTTTTTTACTACAAATTCTCCTCCTTCCAGTAGGTGGTGATATGCACAAAGAATGCAAATCGCCAAAAACAAAAGAAGAATGTGGAAGTGAAAGTAACATTTATTGTAAAAGGACTTAAATATTGATTTGTTTCTCACCCACACCTATTAAATCACTTCTGTAAACATGGATTAAACCACTTTTTGGAGCTTTAAAGTTCTGGCCACCATTGCATTGTATGGACCTACATAGCTGAGATATTCTTATAAAATCTCAGTTTGTGTTCAGCAGAAGAAGAAAGTCATACACATCTGGAAAGGCACGAGGGCGAGTAAATGATGAGAGAATTATCATTTTGGGTGAACTATACCTTTAACATATGATGTGAATAACTTCAAATGTGGTTGGAGTCAGCTTTAAATTTGATCTAAATTTGGTAATTGTGCTAACTTACTGAAGAATCATAATTTCTGCATGAAAATGTTTGTGCAAAGATTTTATGCGTACCCACTGTTAATCAATGAGACCCAGTGTGAGCAAAAGTTGAAAAGAGATATTTGGTAGAGGCAGGCAAGAAAACAAGTTATTGCTTTGGATGGTTTCCCTCTACAAGTGTTATACCCACCAAAATCTCACTGTATCGAGTGAACATGTAGGCCGGGTCTATATCAACTGATGAATGGGGTCAAATCCATATCCAGGGTTCAGAAGAGGTTGATGGAAAAGGTTAAAGCACATAAATGTCCCTATTGTTTGCATCCTAAAGAAACACCCTTGTTCCTTTTCATTTGTTTCATTTGTCCACTAGCTCAGGGAAAAAGCATTGCTCGCACACTCAAAGAGCAATGCCGTAAATCAGTGGAGAGGCGTGACCCCAAATCCCCTCACACACATAACCCAGGAAACCCAGAATGGGCCCCTGCGTTGAGTGGAAACTGTTAGGATCCTCAAAAAAGTGACTTGGAATGAAAGAGCCTGTGTGTGGGAATCTCTGGCATATGGGCTGTAATGTAGCATCACAGCCAAATGCCCCCAAACCCTCATCACAGTAATGGACTTCAAGACGACACACGACCGCCCAGGCTGTCTCGGGTCACCCAAGAATCACATGCAGAGATTCATGTGGACATTCAGATGAATGCTGGTGTCCATCGTCATGCTGCTTTTTGCCTCTAGTGAAAATTAGTGGTTATATACTTATATTTTCTTCTTCTTATTTTTTATTTTTTTGGCTTTTTCTCACTTTTATTAATAGGATCATATAAATAAAGAGTGGCAGATCGGCAGTTAGCATGAAAAAAGGGGTCTGCAGCATCAGTCGGAAAGAGCATATTATATTATTTAGTTTTATTATATTATTAAATGTATGCAATATTAAACAAGCCACTGTCATCCAGTTTCAACAGCTCAACATATTAGAGCATGTGCACTACAACACTACAATATACATTATGATAAAGTCAAAAGTATATATGTGTTCAGCTAATTTTTTATAGTAACTGAACACTGAGCTACAGATGCACACAATTTGTCGTGTTGTTTTTAAATTTGTAATAGACGTTTGTAGGGCTGCCCCCTAATAGTCGGCTAAATGCTAGTCGATGAGAAGAGTCTTGGTCAACCAAGTTTTGATTGGTCGGTTGGGCGCAGAAAAAAAAAAAAAAAAAACTCCACAGGAAGTGGCGAAGTCATGCAGTCAGTGACGGACAGACTTGATCATTTACAAGGCTGGTCCATGTGATAATTAACTATGTCGGGCAGGAAATCCAAAGTGTGGGATCTTTTCGAGAGGGTAAAGGATGACCCCAAGAAGGTGACATGCAAAATCTGCAGGCAAACGGTCACCTATCATTCATCGACCTCAAAAATGGCTTATCATTTGAAACATGTAAGTAGCCTAACGTTAGCCACTTAGCATGGCCGCTCGCTCTGATGTTAGATAACCTAGATAAATATGTGCTATGAGGCTTATCCAAGTGTTCGTGGGGAGTGAGGAAGCTAAATTAGTACCTCGTTTACTGCATGTTTAACGTAATGTGCATTTCTCTCTATAAATTAACAAAATGTTCAGACAGTCTCCTTGCTGGTTTTTCCGACACATTCAGAATCATTACCGCTTTTGCTGGTGTCGCTGCGGCACGCTTCGTGCGTGCGCGCGCCTGTAAAATGTATATTTTAAAGGCTCGTTATTACGGTTTAGTATTTCTCTGTAATGTAGAACAGTGTTAGCAATGTTACTTATAACATTCTTTCTCAGCCCTGGATTTCAAACCATTTTCTGATGCCCCCCAAAATAAATCTATTTAAGTAATTAAATATCATAAACGTGCGACAACTAGTCGACTAATGGCTTAAACTAACGACTACTAGTCGACTAATGGCTTAAACTAATGACTACTAGTCGACTAATGGCTTAAACTAAGGCCTACTTGTCGACTAATGGCTTAAACTAATGACTACTAGTCGACTAGGAAAATCTTTGGTCAGGGGTAGCCCTAGATTTTTGTAAGAAACTTGCATTGTATTTGTTGTCTTCCACGTGCTGCACAAAACACTCATAGGCTGTCTGTCCTTATTTATGGAAGGTCAGTGACTCCTCTTTCAATGCTATTGTGTGTAGTAAGTGTGTGTGTTGAAAACTTGGCCTGTCAACTCACTCTAGTATGGCTATTTTTTCGGCCAGACTGGCTACTACTGCAAACAGACGCAGGTCTGTCAGGCCTTCAGTAACTTTGAAATCAACCAGCTCCAGAATCTGAAAAGACAGTGAAAAAGAGCAGAGAGATAAACTGAGATAAATAGACAGACAGAAAGAGAGAGAGAGAGAGAGAGAGAGAGAGAGAGAGAGAGAGAGAGAGAGAGAGAGAGAGAGAGAGAGAAACCTTGTCTCTCACCTTGTACACATATATTTCTTCCTCCTCAGTCAGAAGTTCTGAAGGAATGATTTCTTTCAGGGCTAGCAGCACTTGGAGACAAGTCAGATAACCATCTCCATCACTATCAGCCTGCGGATAGACAGTAGTGACTATTATTATTACCAAAATAATATCCAGAATGAGCAAAACAATTAGTGAAATCATTGTTTTTTTTTTAATGTTGCCATTATGTAAAACAAAATTAGTTTAAGTGTAAATCTTGATTTTACTTACAGCCTCAAAAGCCTTTTTGTACACTGTCAGCTTCTCCTGACTGAGGATGCAGTACTTTGCCAAGAAATCAACTGCAGGAAATAGAAAAAACCCCCAAAACAAAACAATAAAAGAAGTCATTTTTCACATTTGAACTGAGTGAAGAATGAACAAGCAAGCTGTAGCGGAGTACAAAAGTTACATTTAGTAGCAAAAATGGATTAACCATGGCACTAATTGTGTTTTCTGAAAGAAAAATGGTCTTTCCCCTTCAAAATCCTAGCTTTCAAGACAATTTTTCCAAAGAAATATTTCTTCCTCATCATACCAGGGGCCATGTGAACTCTGGCTAATGTCATCATTTTCTAAAGTATCCGGTCATAGAGAGTGTTTTGGAAAGTTTTGGTTTTCTGTGGAGAAAATGCTGTTTCAGTGTGGATGAGAGGTGTAAATGTAGCAAAATCAATGTATTTTCAAATGAAAATGTATTAGTGTGGAAGTGGCCTAGAATTCTTCATCAGTTCTAGAGTTTGTTTCAGAATAATAAAATTAATATGTTTTGCTCTGTATCAAGTAATGCAATAAATTGCCTCAGAGTAGCTTGATTAGTCTGTTTATGTGACTGTTTATGTGTTTAATTGCATGTTTTTGATTCAACAGATTCAAATATGTGAATTAGAAAAAAAATAAAATAAAATTATTAACTCACACAATAGATGCACGAGGCCAAGAATAACATCATTTAGATGCAAGGCCCATGAATTACAATGAGATCAACCTCACAAACTGAGGCATTACGCACAGGGAGAGGCAGAAAATTTGGCCTCTTAAGGGCTCACCTTTAAGAACTGAGCTTTTAAAGAAAACAGACAGATGGGGATGAAGTCTGTTAGAATGAAAACCGAGTGTAGTGTCTTGATGAGTTAGGAAAAGAGGATAAACACAGGAAAGTTAAAGAGAAAGAAGGAAAAATGGGGGAAAGGAAGCAGTGGAGACCTAGTTTAAGCTGCTGCCACTCCAATACATGAAACGAAAGAGAATGATAGACAGAATCCTCTGAATAATAGATCTATTCAGCAGTGTGACAGAAGAATAGGGAGGAAAGAGTTGATATCACTGTGGATTTAAAGCACTGGGCCCAATGAGCTGCGCCCTGTTCACAGGGGGCCGATTCAATCTGCCATTTATCAGCTTAGCCCTAATCAAACGCGGGCCTTGCATGGCCTCTCCCATTCTCATGCAAAGCGTTACATTCGCATGTAGTCAACTTGACTTGTTAAGGCCTGATTGATCAAAACCTCTTGGTCCAGGGACACACATCTGTTTGCAAATAACTGCGACAAGCTGGAGCTACTCTGAGCCGTGGTCTCACCCCAGTCCCTCAGCAGTGCTGGGATTTGGCTTAAAATCTGCAACAGTGATGTGTTCGGATCATTGAGCTGAACTGTATTGTAAGAATGGAGATGACTCTCTCTTTATCTACACTTGTCATCTGTCTTTGATGCTCCCAAGACACTGAATCTGCTGTTGTGGTCCCGCTGCCACTGTCTGGATCTGATCTGGTGGGGTCGCACATGTGTATTGGTCTGGTTTCTCTCTTTAACATATGTTCAGGCAGGAGAATCATAATTTGAGAGGTGTGTTCTACATGGACTGTGGCTCAAATGTGTCTAGCCTATTTTAAAAAATACAGCCGGAGCGTAAAGTTGTGCATTGGGGAAGCAGGTTTGAATATGGCCTGTATCATGTCCTGACCCTGTCCCCCCCTCACATAATTTCATGTTTCTGTTAACTTTTAAATGTACTGACTGTACATTTATCAGTATTTTTCTATTTATGATGGACATCCTTAAAACAGGAAACAAAAATAAATGTACTTGAAAAAGAAAATTGTACAAGACTTGGTTTCAGACTATATAGACAGATAGATAGATAGATAGATATATAGATAGACAGATGTGTGTGTGTGTGTAATTTTTTTTAGATATGATTTATTATATATAAAATACTGTTTATATATATATATATATATATATATATATATATATATATATATATATACACATACACACACACACACACACACACACAATAATGTACAGATTTTGCTGTTTTGGAAGGAAATTGGTACTTGAATTCACCAAAGTGGCATTCAGCTGATCACAATGTATAGTCAGGACATTACTGATGTAAAAAACAGCACCATCATTATTTGAAAAAAGTCATTTTTGATCAAATCTAGACAGGCCCCATTTCCAGCAGTCATCACTCCAACACCTTATCCTTGAGTAATCATGCTAAATTGCTAATTTGGTACTAGAAAATCACTTGCCATTATATCAAACACAGCTGAAAGCTATTTGGTCCATTAAATGAAGCTTAACATTGTTTTTGTGTTTGTTTTTGAGTTGCCACAGTATGCAATAGACTGACATGTCTTAAGGTCAATATAAGGTCAAAAATGGCAAAAAAAGAAACTCGTAAGTCAATTATTGTTTTGAGGAATAAAGACTGTACAGTGTTTGAAATTGCCAAAAAAACTGAAGATTTCATACAAAGGTGTACACTACATTCTCCAAAGACAAAGGACAACTGACTCTAACAAGGACAGAAAGAGATGTGGAAGGCCAGATGTACAACTAAACAAGAGGATAAGTACATCAGAGTCTCTAGTTTGAGAAATAGACGCCTCACATGTCCTCAGCTGACAGCTTCATTGAATTCTACCCGCTCAACACCAGTTTCATGTACAACAGTAAAGAGAAGACTCAGGGGTGCAGGCCTTATGGGAAGAACTGCAAAGAAAAAGCAACTTTTGAAACAGAAAAACAAAAAGGAAAAGGTTAGAGTGGGGAAAGAAACACAGACATTGGACAACAGATAATTGGAAAAGAGTGTTATGGATCTTAACCCCATTGAGCTTTTGTGGGATCAGCTAGACTGCAATGTGTGCGAGAAGTGCCCAACACGACAGACACATCTATGGCAAGTGCTACAGGAAGCGTGGGGTGAAATGTCACCTGAGTATCTTTACAGACTGACAGCTAGAATGCCAAGGATCTGCAAAGCTGTCATTGCTGCATGTGGAAGATTTTTTGATGAGAACTCTTTGAAGTAGTTTAAGAAGTTCTGAAAAATCTTTTTTTCAAATTGTAATAGTTATTTTTCCGTTATTAATGTCCTGACTATACATTGTGATCAGCTGAATGCCACTTTGGTGAATAAAAGTACCAATTTCTTTCCATAAGAGCAAAATCTGTACATTATTCCAAACTTTTGTCTGCCAGTGTATATAATTATTTATATATATATATATATAATATATATATATACTGTATATATTTATTTTGAAGCATCTATAGCATAAACCTCACAAAATTTTGTTATAAGAATGCTGAAGTACTATCCTGGAAAACAATATAAAATTACTGATTAAAAAACTGTTTTTCTGTTTTTGCAGTGTTAAAAAGGCGAAAACCTGTAAAAAAGAATAAAAGAATAAGTCCTGCTGCAATCATGTTTAAAGGAAATTTGTGTTTTAACGAAGGCTCTCGTAAACTTAGTCACTATTGTGGTATCTGTGTGAGTGTTTCAGTTATCTTCTTCTTCACGGTGTAAAATAATAAGCCAGTATTCGGGTCTATTTATGCCTGCACTACTTTTTGTCTGTCTGTAGCTATACCAAATCCCTTATTTTACCTCCTCCCGAGGCCTTTGAACTCCACTATAGTCCTCCATTAAACTCCACCATAGATGTCTCTTAGACCCCATTGGAGCAGTGCGTCCCACCTCAGTCCTGCCTGCTGCAGGCCACCGGTCCACACAGGGATTGTGGCACATGGTGTGTGTGTGTTTGGGGCTCTCCGCCATGGAATTAAGGGAACAAAAGGTGCAGTGGAGTGAGAGATTGAGGGAGAAAGCACAGGCAAACGTGCGGGACGGGGGATGGAGGGGGCAACAAAGCTCCTGGGCTAACGCCTCCCACTTGATAGCCTTATCTGATTCTGCTTCATCGGCTGATGGCTTTTTTTCCACCCTGGGCTTTGCAGCGCACAGGTTGGGCCCTTTGGTGTGAAGCCTAGCATAAAATGTTAATCAAGAGAAGAAGTCTTAAAAAAAAAAAAAGAGGTGGAGAGAGAGGCCGAGAGATTGCAAGAACAGAACTTCGTTCGTAAACTGTAAGGGGAGTGACAGCAATTCAGTAGCAAATGGAAGCCGAAGAATAAGGGAAGTGTGACAGGGGTGACAAGAGCTGAGCGGCGTGCACCCAGTCACCCACATTTGAGTGTCCATGCTTTGTTGCTCCCTTTTTGACAGAGTCACTCCTATATGAGGGCTGACAGCCTAAAGCTTGTATCATTCTATCCAAAAGACTGAAGACGCCATAGAAAGCTGCAGTCACAACCCATTTAACAGTCAGTCATTAGGGCAGAGCTCCACAGCTGTCCCACTGCAATACATTGATTGCTGGTTGTTCTTTTATGTCTGCAGCCATTGAATAATGTATGTTCATTTCTGCCCTTCTACATATGAGGGATTCTTTGCTGTCTTAGAAAGTGTTAGGGTCTAAGTCCATACTAAAGTTTTTTGTAATTTAGTCTCACATAGGGAAGAAAATCACAAAAGGGATCTCTTCAATATTACAATTGTTTCTCCTAGACAGCAATGATATTAAATGGAGGACAAATGGAGATTTTTTAATGAAGTCTCCTGAGAAAAAGACCCCAGTAATCTCATGAGTCTCCTCTAGATTTGCAGAAGAGAATTCTCACAGAAGTCAGTGCTCAGATTTGCCAAGATACCAAAGTCTGCAATCAAAAGTCAGAGATTACAATATGAACTCAAACATTTTAAACTATTCAAAGACTAAATTAAATGAGCTATGCTACCCACAATAATTTTATAGTTCTACATTCTTACTATATGTCAACACTTATCTCATTTATATCTATTTTTATTTCTCCTAAGGGATTTTTGGTGAAACATCTGAGACAAAGTTGATACTTTAACACAACTGAAAAGTCTTTTGAGCTATGAGCAAAACAAGTATTCTTTTTGTTCACATTTCAATTTAAACATGTTTTTTACGAATGTTGATGATGCTGTGACATTCTGACACACACATGCATTCCCGCTCAAAAATATACAATATTGCCACAAACAGAGACTCATTGTGTTTTTGGGGGGCCCGTTGTGTACCCGTGTTTGTTTGAGTTCCATTTTTAATCCCATAGCTTTGTTTATGCTCATCATCATACAGAAAAACTCCCTTAAATAGTTTACTAACAAGGTCATATTGAGTCTGGAGACTATGACCCCTTTTCTCTGATTGGGGTTGCTCTACATACTGTATAGGTCAATGATGGACAGTAGCTATTAAAAGTGTATGTATTGAATGCAGTAACGTTCAAACCAAGGTTCTAGATTGTTTTGCTGCATTTTTGACTTGTAAAAGTTTTCAAACCTAAAAAAAAGCTAAATGAATCATTATTATTTCATTAAAATGAAAAGCAAAAATATCAATATTTTCATAAGAATTCTTCATTTATATTGATAGCCTTTAAGATGTAATAAAAAAAAATATTACCACTGGCATACACAGTATGTTGAGCAGTCATTATATTGCTTTGGTATATGAAGTGTTTCCTATTTTTTATAAATACATTGGTTAACTTCATTTTATTGCTAATATCTAAAATATATCCCCCCCCCCCCCCGCCCTTGATGAATCTTGGATTGGAAAGTGAAGGATCGATTCCATGATTTTTTAAACATCATATACCGTTTATGTACAGTGGCCCAAAAAAGTATTTCGACACTTGAGTCAAACTTAAACGGATAGTTCACCCAAAAATTTAAATTCTCTCCATTTATTCACCCTCATGCCATCCCAGATGTGTATGGATTTCTTTCTTTGGCAGAACAGAAATGAAGATTTTTAGAAGAATATCTCAGCTCTGTAGGTCCATACAATGCAAGTGAATGGTAGCCAAAATTTTTACATTTGCCAAAATCCACATCCACATAAGGACAACATAAAAGTACTCCAGACGACTCCAGTGGCTAAATCCATGTCTTCTGAAGTGTGTGAGAAATATATACATATTTAAGCCCTTTTTCCTTCACTTTCTCCTTCTGTTTTTGGTGATTCACATTCGTCATGCATATCGCCCCCTACTGGGCAGGGAGGAGAATTTATGACAAAAAATGACTTAAATATTGATCTGTTTCTCACCCACACCTATCATATCGTATCTGAACACATGGATTTAACCGCTGGAGTCATATGGAATACTTTTATGCTGCCTTTATTTGGATTTTGGAGCTTTAAAATTTTGGCACCCATTCACTTGCATTGTATGGACCTACAGAGCTGAGATATTCTTCAAAAAATCTTCAATTGTGTTCTGCAGAAGAAAGAAAGTCATACACATCTGGGATACCAGATGGGTGAGTAAATCATGAGAGAATTTTTATTTTTGGGTGAACTATCCCTTTAAAGTAATATTCCGGGTTCAATACAATTTCAGCTCAGCAGCATTTTCTTGCATAATGTTGATTCTCACAAACATTTATTTCAACATGCCCCTCCATTTCTTAAAAAAAAAAAGCAAAAATCTTGTAATGTTCAATATAAGTTATGCTCAATCAACAATATTTTGGTGTAATGTTGATTACCACAAAAAAATTTTTCGACTCGTCCCTCATTCATTAATAAAACGAGGTTACAGTAAGACAATTAAAATGGAAGTGAATGGGGCCAGTCCATAAACATAAAATACACACAGTTTCAGAAGTATAGCCACGACATATTACAGGGGGTTTTCGTTGTCATGACAAAGATGTTGTAATATTGGGTATAACTTTACACTGATAAGGTTAGTAAGGGATTTTATCACATTAAAATCTTGTTAACATGTGTACTGTTTATGTCTTGTGGCTATACTTTTGAAACAATGTGTATTTTATGTTTATGGAGTGACCCCATTCACTTTCATTGTAAGTGTCTTACTGTAACCATGATTTTTGCTTCTTCTTATTTTTTTGTTTTTCTTTTTTTAAATAAAGAAGGGACAAGTCTAAATTATTATAAGTTCTGAGAAAAAAATGTCAAATACATCTTGTGGCCGCTATAGCTGCCGTCCTATGGCTAAAAACATTTGTCCTACACCACACACTTTCTATACACTGTATGCCACGTGCTGGATGCCGTGAAACAAACCCAACTGACAAATAACTTATGCAGGTTGTCCAGCTCTCCGCAGTGCTTCTTGATTACTCAAAAGTTGGCACTGTACTTTGGTTCCTTTGAACAAGTGCAGGGGGCAAAATTTGGCAGACCTCTTGAGCAAACTTTGTTGTTGGCCGCCAGACACGTGGCTCCGCCCCTTCACTTCCCATGAAAAGTAAGGGGAAAACAAACAAAGACACACGCAGGCACCACACTCCTCCTGCTGGCTGCATGCCATGTACTCTCACAAACACACAAACATGCACACCACAATCCTTTACAAACCACTACACCCTGATCTCCAGTGATAACTCCATAAAGGGCAAATCAACTGTTATAACTTATCTGCAGCGATAACCCCCACAATGGCCAAATCATCTGCCATTATTGCCACGGCTCTCCTTGACATTGTCCCTTTATTAAGGGCATTGTGGAAAAGCCCACTCTGTTTGGACACAGCATAATAGAGTCTTTGACAGATTCACTTCGCTCTCTCTCGCTGCGAGCTTTGAAAACAGCGAGCATATTCCATGCTCCGTGCTTATCAATAGTGCGACTGTTTGTTTGCCTAGTCACTCTGAGCTAATGGTAAATACACACAGCTATTCCATCGCTTAGGATTGTGCAAATAGAGCTTACATAAAGGCACTGTACCCTACACACACACATATACGCACACGCGTACATTCAAACGCACACTCACTCTCAGGTCTTTCAGGATGCTGAGCTTTTGAAGACATTCACTGGTGAGAAAACAACAGCGCAAACCACAAATTCAGCCTCCTACACAGTCTGAACGCTAACCACCAGCAAACTTCAATTGCAGACACGGTGTGTGTGTGAGGGTGGGGCAATCTCAGGTCCACCAGGTGTTTCCTGTCAACACTGACATTTATCAGAGATCTATATTTTCTCCAAGTGACCAGAGGAACTGTAGATAAGGGCTTTGTTCAGAACATCATACTACCATACATTTCATACTACTTCTGCAGAATGCAATATGTATATTGTGCACATATGCAAATGACCTGATGATGTAGGCCTACTACATTTGCCAAAATGTGCAGTATACAACAGAATATGATGCACAGAGTATAGTAGAGCACCTTCCATTTCCAGTGTGATGAATGAGCCGGAAGTAAGTTTAAATGCAATTTTTGACCTCTTGTTCTTGACGCATTATTTGATTGTACTGCCAAATGATTTTGGAGAAGACATTTTTACACAAGATCTGATTAAAATGCAATTTTTATTTACTGAGCGCCACACAACAAATTCAATTTATAATGTGATGAGATCATGTGACATATATTTAGCATACTATCGTTATAAATCTTTATCACTGCATATTGCATCTGTTTCACATATTTAAAAAAAGGTGTATACAGTATACTGTGCTATGATAGGATTATTTTTGAAAGTCAGTTTCTGCATAGCCACACATACCTTAAAGTCTTCGTTACAAAAAATCTACTGAACATTTTCATGGATATTGCCACCGATATTCCACTGTATAAAAAGATACAGTTAATTAAACACACAATGACATTTTGTGACAACTTGCCCCAGTTATGAAATCACAAAAATGGAAAAGGTAACGTAAAAAAATATCAAAACACTGTTTTGACCAATAAAAATTGTAATTGATTCATTTTCTAAATTTAAGACTTTTAAAACACAAGTGACAACCTGTCCTGATAAAAGTGTGACAACATGCCCCAACTTGACTTTGATGAAAAACACCTGTCATAAGGACTGTAACAAATATCTGACGATTGGGGAAAATTTACTTTGTGGGGCATAATTCAGTAAAATGTTACTTATTTAAGAGGGTTTTGCACTAGATGTATGAAACCAACATGGAAAACCTCTGCTAGAGAAAACACACTTTTGAACAATTGGACTTTTGACTCCATATCTCATTGTGACTGAGATAGAACCCCAGTGACAACTAGGCAGAGTCTCCCCTAGTATTCCATTTTTAACATACCCAGATATACATACGTACTCTATACACATCCAACCAATAACTAAACAACTACTGCAGGTAGGGGCCTTCGAAAGGAAAATCACAAAGAACAGGGGACAGGTAAAGAAGAAGAGAAATAAAGAGAGAGGGGAAAACAGAAAAGAAAGAACGGGGAAGGCCAGACCTATTTTGGGACACTTGTTATTTGTGCATTGATTTTCTGGTCAGTATTGAGAGAGTGGGTACAAATTACGTCCAATTAAGGCTTTTCAGTCCCTAATGAGAAGCCACACTCACAAGTGTCTGAGTGGCCTCACACATATTCGTACACACAATTTATGATGCACGTCTGAGTGAATGTGGTCATGATTCAGGATCCTACAGGAATAATGAGTACAGAGAGAGGGAACTACAGTACAAAGCTGAAGAGTGTAATTTCTGCACCACCATGCAGAATTGCAAATATAATTATTGTTTTCAGGTTTCCCAAACACTCCTTCTTGTCTTCTATTGGTCACCAAACAGAAAGTCCTACCTCAAACTCTTGCTACGTCGGGCTGATCGGGATACTCAACCAATCAGAGCAATGTCTGAATAGCGACAGTGTTTACACTTTTCGGTGAAAATTCAACCTACTTGCTTATAGACGTCTCTGCATATAAGATGGGATAGGAAAATTTTTTGTGACTTTACACACGACACTTTTAAACTGACAAATGTTGGTCAGATTGGTAATAGATGAAACTGAATTAACACATTTTGCTGTGGACATTAAACAATGCAACATCATTTTATCTTTTTCTTTACTCTCCTTTTCAAACTCTCACTTTCATGCATACACACACACACACACACACACACACACACACACACACACACACACACACACACAAAGAGCAACACTCATCTCTGATGTGAACGACAGCTGCGTGCTTCCTCCTCTTGTGCTTGATTAGGAGCTGAACGGACCAGTCCAATCAGGCCTATTCACACAATGCCCCTGCATTCACACAAGAGCATCACAGCCCCATGACCTCCCATGACCCTGCTGGGGCTCCACCCCCTTCACCTTGACCTTCAGTACACACCCTCTCTCCTCGGCACTCCAACTGCACATCCAATCATGAAAAGGAACGCAGCCGGCAAATTGGGACTATCGGCCCAAACCAGCAGAACGGCACTCCAAAGCACAGCTAATTAAAAAATCAAGTGCAAAGCTCCTAGCTCAAAACTAAACACGAGATGGTGGGCAGAGTGGAGAGTGTACACAGTGTCAAATTACAGCGCCGGGGCTCAGTGTTTAAATGGCGTGAGCAGTTTTGTTGTCCTTGTAATGAAAATGGTGGCCTACTGAAAGGACCGTCAATCAACAGAAATTATGCAGTGATGTTTATGACTGCAGTGATATCTGTAATTCACACAGGCAGACTGGAAATTGTTGTAAATAATCACCTTGGGAATGATGCTACAGAGTGGTAGATCTTTCAAATCATTAAAGCTTTCAGAGGGTCCAATATTTAGAAGAGAGTAGGATGAAACATATAAAAACAGCATGTAAAAACAATGACTTTTACTCATTCAAAAGTCATATTTGCAATCTGATGTTCTTCTGCTAGTTTACAGTACTTATAGAATTAGTCTGTTCCTAGTCCACCCTATGTTCAATAAAAACACAGTGAAAATACTTCTCTTTAAGATACACTATGTATGATTTTTTGGTTAGAAATGAACAAAATTTCCTTAATGAGCGAATACACCAACAACCCGTCTTCCAAACCATGTTTTTGCCTTACCCCGATTCACTACGGTATGTCTACAATAGAGATTTTTATTTAGAACTGTCGGAACAGATTTGGCACGAAATCGCAGGCATACGTCATTCGTCCTTGCGTGATTACAGCATGTCCTTAAGCTCAGAAAGAAGGTCCAACTTTGGCGCCACTCGCTTGAGTGTCGGAGAAGTGGGAAGCTAGTGCAACAGCTGTTCAGCAGCGGTGTGAAATCATTCTCCTCATGTATTTTTAACAGTTTTTAACTGTTTGGTAAAGTTATTTACCTGCTGTAATGCGTGGGTATGTTTACTGCTAGGGTTGTTATGCTTTAATGAATCGATTTCATAGCACAGTAATGTACTGTATATTATTTTGTTTAGCGAGTAACCAACTCTGTGTTGTAACTTTACTTCCAAATAAATGATTAAACCATTTTTTCTTTAATTATATTTGTGATACTGCATATTTCTTTGAATTATTTTAATGTTCAATAAAGTATTTCATCATTAAATCCTCATTTTGTGTTTTTATAATACAGTGTTATTGTATGCAGTGCATAGACCTACTATTGTAGTATTATGGTTCACTCACCTTCTCCACTGAGGCAGTAGATTGTAATATAAAAATATAATGTCTTCAACTGAACTCATATTAGCCATTTCACAAGTTTCACCTTTTTTTTTTTTTTTTTTTTTTTTTTTTTTTCCTTTTTCACCCAATTTGGAATGCCCAATTCCCAGTGCACTTTTAAGTCCTCATGGTCGCATAGTGATTCGCCTCAATCCAGGTGGTGGAGGACGAATCTCAGTTGCCTCCGCGTCTGAGACCATCAACCCACGCATCTTATCACGTGGCTTGTTGAGCGTGTTGCCACGGAGACATAGCGCGTGTGGAGGCTTCACGCCATCCACCGCGGCATCTGTGCTCAACTCACCACGCGCCCCACCGAGAACGGACCACATTATAGCGACCACGAAGAGGTTACCCCATGTGACTCTACCCTCCCTAGCAACCGGGCCAATTTGGTTGCTTAGGAGACCTGGCTGGAGTCATTCAGCACACCCTGGGATTCGAACTAGCGAGCTAGCGAACTCCAGGGGTGATAGACATGTTTCACCTCTTAAATTGATATGTGTAGTACAATGCAAACATTAATGTGTGCTGTATTTTTAAGTGGATAAAACACTTTAATAATCATATTAAAATACAATTAAGCATGTTGTTTATCTTCCTCAAAGTAAGCAATATCGGTTATAAATGTTTAAGAAAATAACACAATATCAACATGAAAATAGCTCGTCATAAACCCTGATCAGCAGGTAATCTCAGGGTTCTCGCTCAAACCATGAGATTCATCCGCCAAAAGAGCAGTGCCGAATCACAACTGACATAAAGTGTTCCTCTGCAAGAAACTTGCGGTTTTATGCTTCAACCGCTAGAGGGCCAAAAGTTACATAGTGTAGTTTTAAAGCTGAAGTAATTTCTGTACCACTAGAGCCACCAAAGGTAATTGCAAAAAGAAAATGTTTTCAAAACAGTTTTCTGAACACACCCCCCATCTGCCGTTGGTCAAACAAAGACATAGCCCCGACCCCAACTCACGCCATTGGTTGAGTAACGCTGTTAGGGCGGGTCTATGCGGGTTGCTCAAATTAAACAGCAATTTTCTGTTGTGCCACTGAAAGACAGTGCTTACAGTTTCTGAGAAAAATTTACCTACGAACGGCTTACTTATAGTTGTCTCTGCACATTAAGCTGGGATAGAAGAAAGTATTTTAACACAAAAAAGTTACATACTTCAGCTTTAATGAAAGTAGAATAAATACACCAGAATGCTGCACTCCGAGTAATTGCACATCAAGTTTTGCTAGGTCTCTATTTGTTACAGATATTTTAACTATAGTTATTATTATCGATTTCTTATAAATAATTAATCTTAATTATTAATAATTAATAATTATGTAATAACAAATTTAAAGGAATAGTTCATCCTGTTTTAGAACTGAACAACGCAAGTTCTCAGGCGAGCTTCTCTCCTAGCGCTTTTGCATGCACAATATTTTCACAGTAATATGACTTAAATTTCGTGTTGTTTCTCACCCAAACCTATTGTATGCCTTCAGAAGACTTGGAATGTGATGCACATGTTGCATGCACTACTTTTATGACACTTTTGGGTCCTTTTTTAAGCTTTAAATTGAGGTACTATCAAGTGCTATTGTATTGAAACCAGCAAACGGGACATCTTTTAAAAGTCATACAGGTTTGGAACAACATGAGGATGAGGAAATTATGACAGAATTTTCATTTTTGGGTGAACTTTTAGAGAAAACTAGGAATTTTTCTATTTGGTTTAGTATACTTACAGTCCTCAAACTTGGAGCATGGGCTCTGTTGAGTGGCCTGAGTTGGGTCTTTTCCATCCTGAAGTTTGGAGTAAATCTGCAGTGCTTTACACTTCCTTTCCTCAGTCTTCTTGTTCTCCTTCTTCCTCTTCCTCTTCTCTCTGAGTTTGATGGACCTGTTTCTGCACTGTTCTTCCCCAGTATGGTCCCTCATCTCTGGGCATGCCTGCTCCAGTATGGTTGCCTCCTTCGCTGGGCCTTCTTTACAGACATCCAAACATACAAAATGCATGTTAGATTACTAAACTAATCAACACACATCAGGCAGGTTTTATCACAATTTTTTTGTGATCAGTCATTTATGAATATAAGATATTCCTAAATTAGGGCCGTCGGGAATGTCGTTCCAGACTCTGTGATGAGTGGGGGCCTAATAAGGTCCTCTATGATATAGACCATTTCAAGGAAGTAAACAATAACAAAGGAACTAGAATGCTACTAGCCCTGAAGCATTTCCGTTATCATTAACGGATCCTTTAAATAAGGCTCTGAGATAACATATTTTCATATATGTAGAACATACAGAACATCATGAGTTCATCATGAGAAGTGACTTATCCAGACATGTTGTTGATACTGAGCGTCTACACGAGACATAGTGTATCGCAGTTTAGAAGCTCACAATTATTTCCTCAGCAGAAAGATCTGGAATATTGGATCACTCCTATTATAATCAATAAAGCTGTCTGCGTGACCAGTGAACAAGATAAGGATTTATTTTTTAATTTTATAAATACTTTTCTTATCTTTTTCCTCTGCGCTAATGTAATGGTGGCCAGCTGATAGATAGCTGTGCACTGTGTATAAACCTCACTCTCCTAACTTCAAGAGGTGCACTAGCGACTGACGCTAGAGGCTATAACCTTTAGCCTCCTTGTTAGAGCTCCCGCCTCCCATGCCGGAGACACCGGTTCGAGAACAGGAGCGTCACACTAACTTCTATACTACTCTAGCTACTCTGAGAACTTAGCAGTTCGATACTGCAGATATTGTTGACTTTTGTGTGACAAATTGCTTGTTATGTTCCTCATTTGTAAGTTGCTTTGGATAAAAGCGTCTGCTAAATGACTAAATGTAAATGACTTGCGTGGCTTCATTCATTATAATGGGAGCGATCTATAGTCACTTATAGAGCTCAAACTCTCAAACGTACAATTCGTTGGCAGAAATTTTGTTCACCAGAGATCAGATGTGTGCTACAATTTTCAGTACTGCACGTATGCAGCTGTCTCGCTTCAATGCTACGGTTCATGCGTCCATTTGTGGTTACTTTTTCTGAGATCTAAACACTGTAAATTCCGTTATTTTCAGACAAGGCATCCAGAGATCATCCAGCCACTGAACAACATGGTTCACATTTTAATAATGGCATTTTATGACAATCATGCTAACGTTATTAACGTTAATCGTGCCTCATGCTGTTGTTTTGAATTTGTTTGACAACTGGCAGGAAATGTTTAAGGGACAAAGACAACACTTCCTTAAACCAACATGTAGTCCTTGAAATGGTCTATAGCCAGGGCTGGCCCTAGCATGTCGGGGGTGCGAAGAGGTGGAGGGTGTGGCCAGGCCGTGAGGGTACATGCCTGCTGCTGAGTTGCCCCAATCAGCGGGAGAGAAAGATAAGAAGAAGCCTGGGAAGCCAGAGAGAGAGAGACACACACGGAGCTGTGTTTGTGTGTGTCTGCGTGTCAGTGTTCTGCTGAAAAGCAAAGTTTTGTGTTGTGTTTAAGTTGAATATTAAAGTCTACGTGTATTGTTCAAGCCGGTCCCAGTGTCCTCCTTTCCACCCAACAATGAACCCTGTTACAGGGGGCCCTAAGCAGATTTTCAAAATGGGGCCCCCCTACCTTCAAAGTACACCTATAAATTGTGCAAATAAACAAGTCTATTTATTTAAAGGTGTAACGCTTAAAAATGCAAAACTATCAACCGAAGGTTAATCAGAACAGGTATAACTACTTCAGAAGTACAAAAAAGGAAGAACACCATTTTTTAAACTAACCAAACACACATCACATGCACAAATGAATAAATATATTTAATGAAATTCTCTGCAAATGAATAATAAATAATTAAATTACCAAATTAAGGTATGGTACAGAACACTTGCTGCAAATAGTGGCATATGGTATTTGCATCCTGGTGTATAATAAAACAGTATTATAATCTAATAAATAGGCTATTGTGACGGAACTTCACTACATCGCTAGCAGCAGGAAGAAACGCACCTGATGTGTCACATAATGGTACCTCGTCACTGTTGTCTTCAAATGAGAAGAGTGGCTTTAGAGAGAGCAGTTTCTTCAGGTCCAGGAAACGTGTTCCCGTGACCCTCATTCTGCTGGCCCATGAGCTGCTGAGCTGCTAGAACAAGCCACCATTTCATACCATGAAAGGCATACGTGCACCCGTCCACCCCCTTCTCTGCACTGCCTAACCTTTAGTGATCACGATGAAAATGCTTCGTTTATTTTCAGTGATATCACAGTCCTCTTAGACACTTTATTTAGATCTTTTGTCTAAATAATTTTTATTTAAAATAAGTGACTTTCCTATGGCGTGTACTGTATGTCTTCGCTTATATAGATCGATAAGGGGAAAATACTGAAATAGGACTCAAACTCGGATTGCCCACACAACTAACCAGTTATCTTACTAATGTCATCACATCAGATCTTAGACTGAGTGAGGTCAAATTCACATACTTATCTCTCCATGTCTTTTATTTAAAGCGTATGCAATATTTTTAACAGATTTGACAGGTTTAATCGAGCTATTGGCATGCATATAGCTGGTCTGTGTGCCCAGTGCTATTTTCACTTATTGCAAGTAATTATATGGCTATACTGAACCAGTGGTAGGGGGGCCCCTGGTGCCCTATGCAGCTGCATATGTCTCTTATTAGGCAGGACCGGCTCTGTCTATTGCCTACTTGTTGGGCCGGGGAAAAGTGGGCCCACACATAAAGGCCCTGCGAATTTTAGTGACAATCCTGTCCTTTTATATATTTTAATATAATTTTGAAATTAAAACTTACTGTTAAAAAAAAATTACAGAATAAGATGTACTCCCTTTAATTTATCATTACGCGAGACCACAGACAATGTCTTCTGTCTTTTTTTTCTTTTACCTATACTTGGCTTTTTCTGTGAATCAGATACCAATGGGGCCTCTGTGCCAGAATTCTCAAATGTTCCCCTTAACACTTCCTTTCAAAATGCACTTATTCCGTTTCCTTCTTTCTTTACTGTTCATAATCACATTTTCTGTCCTTCCTGAAAGACACCATTTAAAAGCAAAATGCTCTCTTGAGAAACCTGGAGGTCTGTTAATTTGACAGTGGTCCCAAATTAGCAGCTTTCATTAGAACTCATTGAGAAGTCCTCACAAAGCTCTTCCTGCGTTTAGAGACACAAAGAGTGAGATCGATTAGCACTGAACCTGTGGGGGTGTGTGGATTGTGTGTTCTTCACCATTTAAATTTAAAACACTGCACTGTGTTGTAGCTTTGTACTACAGTGTGTGAGAGATGAGGTCTTTCATTCTGATTAACACAACTGCACATGAATTCCAGAGGTCAGTTAATTATCACTCACTTGACAGATCTTGTTGCTTTCTGAAATTACAGAATGGACTTCTTAATACAATGCTAAATGTAATTTTTTAGAGATATGTGTGGTTCTTAAAAAATGCTAAATGCAAATAATAAAATGCAACTAACCAAATAATAGTGCATTGTTAATATAGCAAAATAAATTGGCCTATCAACTTTTAAAAGAGAGTTGAATATTGTTTTGTACTTGATGTCAAATCAAACTCTTTGGTATTTTTGTGCAAATTCACCTGTCACTTGGTAAAAGCTAGCCAAATTAGACAAATACCAACATGGATTGGTTGGGTATCATGATCTCATCCTTGAAAACCATGAACGAAAGTACGCAAAGTTAAAAAAGTATGACCCAGGCTACATTAATTAATACATTTATACAGTAGAATAATTCACTTGCAATGAACATGGTTTGTACCGACCACAATTTGTTTTGTGGAGTGAATTATTGGCAGCCGAGATTTTTTACTTAAAGTAAAAATGTTATTTAATATTATACTAATATTATTAATATTTATAAAGTTTGATTTTAAGAACACTTTTGTACGATAAACAGTTTTTGCATTTTGTTGGGTCACCACTTGATGCCCAGTGTAAAATTCGGGCCGACACAAAACCTGTAACAGAAAGATAATCAAGGATATTTCTGCTTTTGATCATTGTTGATCATTGATCTGATTATGTGCCTTTTCCCATAACAAAAAGTTGACATATGCATAGCTCTAAATATGAATTGTTCATGCCATAATTAATATTAAGAATGCTTGGAGGAAGCCTGATGTCCTGACAAATATTGTATGGAAGAGAATTTCCTTTTTATGATGGGTATGTGCCCATCAAAAGACAGCACGATCTGATTTTTATCAAGATTATTTACATAGTTACACACTTTAGATATCATCAGATATTGCATATATTAGGAGGTGCCTATGCTGCTCTTCTGTTTCTGATCATGTAATCATGTACAGGCCCTGTCCACTATAAGGTTGTTTTTCAACTAGCTTTGTATTTGGATACAAACAGTTCTGGGTCATTCACCTTAACAGATGCCAATACATCATGTTTTGTTTCGCACTTAACGGTGTGAAAACACTGGCCATATTTTATGGTTTTGCAAAACGGTAAATGAGACGTGAAAATGGACAGTTAATTACCTGCTCAGCTTTGAAAAGTATCCATAATAGATCTGTGATCGGTTATGAGCAATGTAAGAACACAGAAAGCAAGGCACCTTTGCATAAATCCGACAAGGGCAAACTGGTTATTTTATGGTTCATAGTTTACGATCCAAAGACTGTGTGGTCTTGTAATCCAGATATCTGTGCAAGCACACTGTTGCTGGCCAGATCTGATGTTGGAAAGTTTTCTGTTCATGCAAATTTTTTTTATCAGGTAATCACTGTAGCCGTTTGTTATTTTTATTGCAAAGAAAATTGCTGTCAAGTCTTTACATGTGAGATAAAATTCAGGTATGTTTAACCCACTAAGCAAACTTAAAATCAGATTTTATTGATTATTGCTCTAAAGTAACACTGACAGCACATTTTAATTGGTTTATTAATTGTATTGATGACATTTCACTCTGTAAACCATAATGCTGTTGCACTGAAATCAAAACCCAAATATGTGCATTATATATACTTCTTTTGGCTAAAAAATTATGTATGCTTGGCCAAAGCATGGGGATTTATGGGGACTTGTAATAGTTATCATAAAAAAAATAAAAAAATAAAAAAAAGTATTTATTTAAATAAATACTTAAAAGTAATATGAATTAAAACTAAAATATTAATATAAAATACATATTTAAAAAGATTTTAAAATAAATTTGAGATAGTTAAATTGAAATTATTAAGTGAATGCAGTGCAGTGAATGAAATTATTAAGTGAATGCAGTGATATTTTAATTTGATATTTTAGTTTAATTGACTTGCAACTAGTTAACTTTTCTTAAAGAGTTAAGTTCACATTCAGAAGATCACATTAGGTTAACTTGAAGTCACAAGTTTCCTTGAATATTTTGAGTAAATTCAACTTATTAGGGTTTTCAGCATCAAATACATTGATTCAAATGCACTGCATTGATTGACTCACTTCATCAACTGATTTGGAGTCAACATCAGATTCAATCAATATGTTTCTTAATGGTAGGTGTATTTTGAAGAGAATTAACAAACCCTATTCCAAACCCGTCAGCTGTATGAAATCAAGTTTCACAGGGCAATTTGCGAACCCAACTAATTCCATTCAGTGTGGCCTATCTCTCCCTGTAAAACCTCCTATTCTTACACTCCCTAATCCTCCAATGCAGAACAGTGATTACTGAATGGTCAAAGCTGGAAACCAGGCACTGACCTGCTTAGAAACCATCTTAAACCCACACACGCCAGGTTACCATACCAACTGGCCAGCCTGAAAGAGACAGATAGCTGGATTTGGCTGAGAGTGGCAAAGTCAAATCCTTCATCTAGCCCTCCCCTAGTGCTCACAAGGCCACGGAGGACAAAAATGCACAAACACAAACCTCCCTTGGTTAACACACACACACGCATGGCTACCCTCCCATGTGGAAATCCAAGCATCCAGCGCACCAGTAAGAAGCAAGAAGGTCGACCGTGTATCTCTTTCTTTGTGTGTTTGAGAAAGGGATGAGCGTCAACAACACAATCAGGCAGGCAAGAGGCTTTCAGCTGTGCCACCCAAAGCCATTCTCCCTTTATCTCTCTGCAGAATAGAGGGAGGGGTGGAGGAAAAGAGGAAAATCCCTCCTTGATTATTATTCATGGTTCTGATTGTCCTTTCTAGACTTCAGTTTCCCAACACGTCATTCCATTCTACCGGCACTGACAAGTGCCAATCAAAGAGTTGGTATCCGGGTCTCAGCGCTGTCCAAATGATTGAGGATTTGGTAAACAATGGCTTCCGAGCCCTCAGTGACAGTTTAAGGGAGACAATGGTGGTGAAGTGACTGTGTCAGTGTGTGGTCCTGTTTTAGGGGGAAATGATCCTGCACGGAACACGGCTAATCTCTCCTTCTCCATCTCTTTCATTCACACCCTTAATCTGTTCGCCAGTGCCTGGTGTCTTCCAGAACAATCTGCCTGGTCAGTTCAGCTTAGTCCCTTTTATTTGTCCAGGATGATGGTGCATTCATGTCCCTCTGTGACATCTTCAGTTTCAGCTGAATGCTAAAGACTATAATAAACACTTGCAGAGGTCGCCGGAGTGACCAGGAGAAAGGCAACAGTAGCCATCCCGTCACATAAAGAGATTAGGTCACCTATGAATTCATTATGAGTCCGGAGGACAAAGGAGTGGTCAAGGTGCTGCCATGGTTGGGAATCTGGACTGTGGCCCTTGTCACTCCAAACAGTGACCGAAACACCTTCATTAGTGGGTGTGAATCAATTCTCTATAGTCAGGTCTGAATGGTTAATTCAAGCTAATGAATAATTTATAATATCATACAGAACCAAGTCACCCAATATTCTATTTTAAAAGCAAAAGTTTTAAATCAGACATACAGCCCACACAAATGAAACAAATACACAGAATATGCAGAATTTGTCATTATTGGTGGTGTTTTAAACAGGCTAAAATACTATTTTAATGGTTTTAAGGATAAACAGTGTGCTTGATTTTCTCATTTTAATATTCATAATACTTACTCTAACATTCCTCTATCAGATTAAGATGTCCTTTCAGAGTTTTTGCATATTTTTTTATTCTCAAAAGTTCCAATCGGTGATAATCCACACACTCTTCTAAGCGGGCTGCAGTAATCTCATGTCCACTGTTTTGGCCACATTGAGGCCTTCTCAATACCTAGTGGCCCTAGAGTGACCTCACACTGACCCCACACTGACCCTTTTCCCAGAAGTGACCATGTCTTTGGACTTTGGGGAGGGTCAATGACACTCCCACCATCTCCAAGGTTACAGGAATGACATCTCTTTTGATTTTTTTTCTGTTTCCAAAGATTTTTGGTGTTGGGACTTGTAAAAACAGGGTATCTAAGAGACAGTCATTTCAGGTCAATACCCCAGTGGTATTATCTCTCTTAAACAAAAGCCACTCACCTGTCAGCAAATCACTGGAAGAGTGAGGGGACCAGTAGATCGGGTCATTTTCATCTGTCAGTTCCCAACCTTGGGTGCAAAATAGGACAAAAAGTGTAGTTACTTGATCATAAAAGCAATCTCAATAAATTAAGCACTACAAATGTCTTAAAAGACACACAAGCAGAATATGACTGCCAAATATATGTATGTAAGTGAATGCATGTTTTTGGAGCCATGGCTAATGCAAAATATAGGGTAAAATAGGGCAAAAATGTAGTTGTTCTCTGACTTCAGAGAACGTTTTTTAGCAAAGACTTCTTTTGTCTAATTTATGTCCTTGAGCCTCAGAGCTAGTTGTTTGGGGCAGATATGTGCCCTGCAGATATGCCAATCTGAACCACTAATGGAGGTGGGCGTCTGATTGAGTTATATGGAACATTACTTCCTCAACACTATGACGGATGCTGGTCATTAACACTGTTCTTCACAGCTATGACAGATGTGATACTGCTCAGCTCCAATGGGGTGCCATGGTGTAGAACTGGCTTCAAATGCAACAATCCATTTAACAACCTTTATCAAGTTAAGGACATATCAGATTTAATATAATCTTTTTTTTTTTTTTTTTAAATAGGGAAAATCTTTCTTTCTTTCTTTCTTTCCTTATTTCTTCGTTAATGTACATAAGATGGCCAGGCCTGACATGAGGCAGCTGCCTCTCAGAAGGATTAAATGGCTTAACTGTACCGGAGGCACAATGATACCAAACACTGGCCTGGCAGTGATGAGACCACAGTTAAGTGGCACCTCTGTACACTGTGAGTACATGCAAGTATTCAACCTTCAGGTAGAGAGACAGAGCATTCAGCTTGGCACTGGGAAGATGTGCTAAAATGCTGACATGCTGGAAATTACGCTTTTTAACAATGTGTGGGTGGTGATTTTGAAAAGTTAAATATGATTACATCAAGGACAAATTTGGATGATTTTTTATTTTTTATTTGTTAGAATATCCAGTAACCAAACACAATATTTTTGCCAGTGGGGACTGGGAAATGGAAAACATGGAGTGGACTTGGAAAGAACTCTAATTTGTTTTCAACACATACACTTTTCTACATTTACTTCTCTCATCTACAGTGGAACGACATTTTCCTCCATCTTTCGAGAAAATGCTGTAGTACTGCATACTTTAGAAAACGGTTATGTTAGGAAATGGAAAATAGAGTTTTCAACACAAAATATATAATTGTGGATGTGGCCTCAGTCTCTGCATTGCTTATCGACAAGCAAAGTATTTTTGTTGGGTTTTTTTTGTTTTGTTTTTTTACTGAACTATATTGGTCAGTGGAGGATAAATATATGAACTGGGGTGGAGTAACTTTATCCTTCCTCCTTCCTTCATAAATCACTGGGCCTGCAGCTAAATCACAGCCATACTGATATTCAGTACATCAGCACTGTTGCTTGTGTAATGTTGCTTAATTTTAAGATGTCACCATAAACATTGCTGATTTCCAGCTGTGTTAGCTGGATGTCATCATGGATCACACGGAGATCAGTCCTCCATTGTAATCATATCATAGATTACACTTAAAGATGAGACTGTATGGTGGTGTGTTTGGTGGCAAACCTTGGTTCTCACAGGTGGGCTTCTCTCCATTCCTGGAGCTGCTCTCAGAGATCCTTGAGTTAATAGAACAAGACGATGATATCCTTGATCCTCTCTCTACACTGATGAGCTAAACTCACAAAAAACGATAGCAAAGTCAACACACAGCAACACAAGATGCATAACTGAAGTTGTTTGAATCTGAATGCATGTTTTTGTGGCTATGGTTATGTCAAGTTTGGACCCTGTTGTGCTGCAGAAACAGCCTTCTATGTGCCAACAGTAATCAGTCCTGGGGAAAATCTGTTGTACTAGAACTTAATTGTCGGCAGGTTACAACACATTCATCTTTTGGCCACTACACCTCCCTCCCCTCTTCTTCCTCCTTCCTTCATGAAAGAAAGATTAATGCCTCTATCCATTTGCACCTGCATCCATTGCTTTGAGTCCTCATACCCCTCGCTGACACCGTTTACCCCCCAAAACTTGCCCTTTGGCACTGCTGTGGTACACCAGTGTGAAATCCATGCAATAATGTTCATCCCCCTTATCAGAGGGGCAAATGGATACAGGAATTCCAAAGCCTAGTGAGCTGCCTACTGCTTACATAGGCAGCTGCCTACTAAGGCTGCATCCTAACGGTCATGGAACCTCAAAAGTGTCAGATTTGATAGTGAACTCCACATAGGCAGCAGCTCAGTCTGACACACAAATAGTGCTCCAAATGCAAAATGCACAAGAGACCCGACTCACAATTTATTTTAAATATGCATAAACAAACATGACATCAGTTTATTATTATTTTAAACTATTTTATGAAAACCTTTCAGTATTTATTGATTTAAAAGTATATTTAAAAATGTTCTTGCTTCGTCCTTTTTTTTTTTTTACTGAGTGTGTTACAATGCATTCAGGGATAGACTTCACCATTAAGGAAACATGCGATGCTGCTTTAGATATATGGCCACAAAGAGTTATCTTAAGAGGCAGCATAGTCAAGTTGCCTAACTTTTGGAACAGACTTCACATGAGGAACACGCCTATGATAAATTAAAAGAATAGTTAACAGAAAACAATGTATGTTATCATTCACTCACCCTCATATAGTTCCAAACCTGTATGACTGACTTTGTTCCATAGAGCACAAAACAAAATGTAATGGGCCGTTCACAACGAGCGCATACTTGTGCTAAAAAAAGAAAGGTGCAGGGTCATGAGTAGAGCAGAACTCAGGTGTCTCGAGAGGTGTTTTTAACATTTCACACTCTCTTTAACTTAACATGGTGTCAAAAAAATGAAGAGATATGGCACAACGGTCAAAGATATCCCTCTAGCACTTTGCATATGAAAACAGCTGAAAACAGCATGGACAGACACAACAACACCTTCAGTTTGAACGGCCCTTTAGGTAGTATATTAGCCTCACCATTCACTTTCATTGCATCTTTTTCCATTCAATAAAAGTAAATGGTGACCGAGGCTGTCATTCTGCTTACCATCTCCTTTTGTGTTCCACTGAAGAAAGTCAGATGGGTTTGGAACAACATGAGTAAATGATGACAGGATTTAGATTTTTGGGTGAACTATCCCTAAAAAATGCTGCTTCTGAAGGCAGTTCACAAGGTTTTGGAACAGAGCAAGGGTGACTACACCTTTTTCTCTCCCTCTGTTCGTTCTGCCCAGCAGTAAGCTAAAAAAAACCCAGTCGCTGCCATTCAGTTAGCCAGAGAGAGATGACAGCCATAAAGTCATGTGCACTGACAGATTCCTCAATGTGCTTGTGGGCTAGGTGTGGTGATGCTTAAATTGTTTTATTAGTGAGGTACTCACCCCAGGGTGCTTTCTGTGTCCCTTCAAAGCTGCCAAAGAATCTTTGCCCTCACACAATTTGCTGTTCCTACCATTTAATGGTTTGCTGTCCTCCAAGACTGCAAACAGAGTGACACACATGACTTGAAAACACGGCAGACCAAATATACAGTACTGTGCACAAGTTTTAGGCACTTGTGAAAAATGTTGCATAGCGTGGATGTCTTAATAATGACATAAATAGTTTTCATTTATCACTTAATGTCATGCAAAGTCCAGTAAACATAAAAAAGCTAAATCAATATTCGGTGTGACCACTTTTGCCTTTAAAACAGCCCCAATTCTCCAAGGTACACCTGGACACCTGGTTTTTCTTGGTTGTTGGCAGATAGGATGTTCTTCATCACAGTTCCACCACAGTTCTTCTATCTATTTAGGCTGTCTCAATTGCTTCTGTCTCTATATATAATCTCAGACAGACACAGTGTTCAGTGGGGGGGCTTTGTGGGGACCATGACATCTGTTGCAGGGCTCCCTGTTCTTCTATTATAATATTTTCTATTTGCAAAAGTAATGTTTGGGAGTCTAACATATATATTTCCTATTGACACACTAAAGCTGAAGATATAAATAACCATTTTAAGACAAATGCTTTTGTGAAACACCTTATGTCCCTAAGACTTTTGCACAGTATAGTATAAGTGCTTTTTTGAAATGGATGAAGAGAAAAGAGCGAGGGATGATAGTGGATGAATAATGTCTTGCATTTGACATGACTGAAGTTCTATAATCCCTCTGTAAATACTGATAGAAATGCTGCCTCAAAAACGCGCAGCAGCACCTGTCTACTTGGAGCGTGCCAGGTGCAGACACACCTAGTGAGGAGCCTGGCCTCCACGTGCTATCCACGACTGCGGCCGTGTGTATTTGTGCCAGACTTTAGAAACACATTAACACTATTTCAAAACACATCCATTCAAGATTGCAACTAGATTTGATCTGTTGCGTGTGGACTCCATTTGTTGTGCTTTATTTAAGGATTGCACCTAAACAATGCACAAAAGTTGCATCGTAGAGCCACATCCTGATTGGGGGGCTGTTGTGACCAGACTTGTGGATGCCCTTTTGGGTTAATGATAAACTCGACCCGTTTTTTTATCTTGATTAATATGACTTTTTCATAACTCCATAAAGGTTTTTTTTTTTTTGGAGCAACAAACTGTTGCATCTTTATGACTTCAGTTGGGGACTTGTAGCCACGCGCCCTGGAACAGATGAGAGGCATGCCAGCTCTGGTTCAAAGGTAACAACAACGGGGTCTCTCTCTCTCTCTCTCTCTCTCTCTCTCTCTCTCTCTCTCTCTCACACACACACACACACACACACACACACACACACACACACACACACACACACACACACACACACACACACACACACACACACACACACACACACACACACACACACACACACACACACACACACACCTTTTTGCACACACACATACACAAATACTAAAAACATTACTCTCAAGGACGGCCAACAACTGGCACACCTGTAACGTTATTCCCCGATCCGACGCCCTCTCCTTTACACATCAAATTTCCCCAACCGTTCCTTTTGGGATTTTTTTCCTTTCCTTACAGTTATTTTTGAGTGCTATTTAAAGGCAATCAAGGCGCTGTTGCACGTGAATGTAAACATCACAATCTGAAGTGATGTGGCAGGGAGAGATAGCAGGGCCAATGTGTCTGCCTTGGTCTTTACGCGCATATACCCACACATACAGGCAAGCTTATACGTGCATACACCGACACACAAACGGACACACACACTCGATATCAATGGATCACATCCAGCGTCACACTGGACAGGTGTTTAGCAGCTTGCTATATGATATGTATTATACCTGTAGACTGATAATATTGGGGAATGCCCGAGCTCCAGACTCTGAGGCCAGGCTCATACTCCTCTCTGTCTGGAGTGTAGCACCATTCAGGGCTTCTTGGGACGGAACCAGGGCTCTCGGTCCCTCTTCTCGCCAGCAGCAAGAGTTGCACACGGGACAATGATCCCAGATCACCTGAATCACACCCAACTGTAAGTGCTGCAAGTCCAGGGCTCAGATCTGTGAATGAAAAACAGACTAGAGTGATGCCAAAAAGACTGGAAGAACTGATTAAAAAGATAGATAAACTGAGAGAAATTGATAAATTGGACTCTGATTAAACAGAAGTATCCAAAGTATTCATGCAGCTTATAAAGATCATAAAGAACAGATTTTTAGAAGACATTCTCTCTTTCTGGGATATTGCATGTAAGTCTTTGAGTTTTTTTATTAATTTATTGTGAACACTCCAAAACTGCATTTAATTAATACAAGACAGCTATACAGTGTGTGAAACCTTCACAATCTTCTGTCATTTTCACCAGTTTACAAGTTACCACAGTTATTACTGTAGTAACTTGAAGTTTAGTAAATGTGGAAATCATTATTACAATGTTAAATTGTTGTAAACACTTAACAAGCCAATCTACCACTTAGCTTAGCTTAGCTTGATTGTGCTCAGAAGTAACAATTAAATATTAAATGATATGTCTTCAATCCAGCGCTTAGTCAGTCAGACTGATAGGTGTTGCATGAAATGGGTCCATTCATAAAAATGTTTGAACCAGACTTGCCTTTTTGTTTTTTAACATGGTAAAAAAAAAAAAAAATCACACCTTCAACATGTCTCATAAGGGTGCTGTGTTTGCTGTCACACCCTGTGGAATTGGGATCACTATGGGCCAAGTATGAAAATTTCCTACCCACAGTAATGAGGTGTTGCTTTTAGGGGAATTTCACAGAGCAGGCCATGCTCTCCGAACACAGAACTCAGAATCTCAGCACCTCACACGAGGATTTTTTTACAGATGATGGGAAGACGATTAACTTAAGTTAAATTTTTACCGTTAGCCTCTGTCTTTCACACTTTTTAACATTGTAAACAGGCCTGCACAGCTGTTTTGGGTGTGTTTCCATTTGTAAACAATGTCAAACTGGAGGAAACAGAGATTGAAAGAAAAAAAGAAGGATAAAGAAAGAGTTTAAGAGATAAGGAGGAATAGACAGCACTTCTTCTAACTGATTGTACTAACTTTACTAGGGGAATCAGCATAATTGTGACATGTAAAGTCTATACACACTTCCAATTTGGTAGGCCTTAAGCCCTCCTTATCCTTATTGTTAAAAAGAATCACTAACTTTTCACACCGCAAAGCCTGGTTTAGTTACAGGGTCTAACACTGCCACCCAAATAGAAGATCTCCCCATTTCAGCTTGATTAAAATCCCAGAGCTGTCCAATTTGCTGTATCTGTAAGGCACAAATCAGCTTTCATTGTAGTCTACAGAGTTTTGAGTAAGGAGGATTTAAAGGTGCAAAATGGTATTTTTATTCATGTTTATCTGGCTGATACAATAGTGGTCTTGGACTTTATACTGACCTATCAACAGGGATGGAGCATAACAAAAATTAAATGATTTCAGTTACAGATGCTATTTCAGAAACACCCCATTTGGAGGTGAATAAAAGTGTCTGATGATAGGGGGTGATTCGAGATAAAATTAGTAGTATTTGGCAAGTCATGAGATTTCAACATGGCAGCCAACATGAGGGGCGATCACTCATATGTTGAAAAAATAAATAGGCCACTAATGTACCGCCAAGTTAAAATAAAATAAAAAATTCAGATTTCCAGAATAAAGTTGTAATATTTTGAGAATAAAGTCAAAATTAGAAGAATAAAGTCAAAGCATTATTACATTAAAGTAGTATATTGTGTGAATAAATAATTTATAGAGAGAAAAAGAAATCCCAATATTAGGCTAAACAGCACATCATTATCAAAACGATAGAACAGACGTCGAGCCAGCTGCTTCAATAATGCAAGAGATGGATGTGGAGGATTTAGTTAAATCACACTTTAGGATAGGATTTAGCAATAAAGAAGTCCTTGGTCCTTTGGCACATTATTAGTTATTATTAGTAGTATCTAGACACTGGAGTGGTTTTGTAGGAAATTGAATTTATTCAGAAGAAAAAAAACAGACAGACATTTGCGCAGTCCCGCTCAGCGTGGGTGAGGCTTGGTCTGCTTTGTTTTTGGTTTTTGCACTCAAAACAATAGTATAACTGAGGGGATGTTACCACATACAATGTCTTGAAATGAACCTATATAATTCACAGCAGTTCCAAATTATGTTTTGCTTCACTTGAGTGTACAGTGGCAAGAAAAATTATATGAAGTTTATTTATAAATTTGTTTTAAAAACTGGTTTGATCTTCATCTAAGTTACAGTAATGAACAAACACATGCAAACCCCTAGGCTAATGATGTCAACAAAAGCTAATTAGAGTCAGGAATTGGCAAATCTGGCATCCAATTAATGAAACGAGATAGGAGGTGTGGGTTAGAGCTACTTTGACTTTCACTCAAACTTTTTGAGTTTGCTATTCACAAGAAGCATTTGTCAATGCAGATGTGCTGTACATTACACATTACAAACACATGCTATTCATGCAGTCTGACAGAGGCAGAAAGAAAGGTGATCAAGTCTGGTCAGGAGGTCAGGTCATGCAGACACCAGGAAACGCTTAACACTTTGTCAAGAGCCAAGAGGAAATCCTGAGGGCAAAATTCACTTAGGTAATGTTTCTGTCCAGCTCTCTCTCTCACCACAGAAATTGCAAACACACACACTCACACACAGCAATAGTCCTCAGGGCAGTGTTAGAACAGGAACTGCGTCTAATTGGAGAGTTAGTTTGACAAAAACAAACTGATTTGAAATAGTGTCTGCAGGGCAAATGTTTCATGAGACAATGAGAAGGCCGAATGGTACACTGGTAAACAAAGTTTGTACAGCAGCCAATGATTTTAATCTCATGGATCTTAAAGTATTTCTTGTTTTTACCTAAGCCTGATCCACCAGTGGACATTTCCAATGAAACACACAGGCAAGTTATCTGCATTGTAGCGTGCCAAGCTACCATGAAGGTTTTAAAACAAAGAGGCTTATCTGTATCATCATTGTAATTCTGAATAACAAGGTTACCAAGTAAAAGACAATTATTACTTGGAACATTTTATAAATATAGAATAATTTCCTTTTGCACTCTTTGAAAGTAAATGGGTGTCAAAGAACACAAACAGAACATGGTATACATCAAATTGTCATTAATATTTCATTGTCATTTATAACTGCTGAAAAAATATTTGCTTAAACCAGTCAAAGGTGGTTTGCCTGTTTAATCTGTTAGCTGGTCTCCCAGCTCGGCCAAGCTGGTCTTCAGCTGACTAGCTGACAAGACCCTGTAGTTGTTAAGGTATCTGGGAGTCTGCAAGTGTAACCTGTGGTTGGTAATATTGCATTGAGCGTTTTGACCGTATTACCTGCGGTAGGTGAGGATCGGTCTGTCTCACTTCCTGCTGGGTGGTCTGGGGACACACAGGAGCCTGTGCGAGGGGCCAGAGTATCCAACTCTGCAAAGATATCCGACTGAGACCCGCTAGACTGGGAGAAAGGCGTCCCTTCCATAACACTCTCACCTGAAACAGCCCAGACACATCATATGTAAATGCATTCAGTGTGTAATATCCTACACTGTGCAAACGCCTCCTTAATTGTTTTGTTTTCTTTAAAAATTTGCATTTTAGCCGAACGCAGAGCGTTAAGACCTATTTCCACAGCTGTCATACAAGCTTACGGTTTGATTATTGCTCCTGGCTGAACGCCACTTAATCATTTTGCCAGCAAGGACCTTCAAAAGTGAAACAACAATGAGCATCACACCCTCCCCTGTAGCGGTGTCCCAGTTTTTGAGAATGACTACTGCCCTGAAGCTCGAGTATACATTTAGATTAAAAGATACACACTCTCACACACACTGCAATAACAGTCTCTTTAAGCCCTGAAATGACAGTATACATCTTTTCAATAGAAATATATTGTGTCTCCCAAAACTCTTAATAACTTGTTGTTTTTAAACACCCATGTCGCTTATATGTTTTATGTGTAGGATATTTATATTCTGTTTAGTGTTTCAGCCTACCACTAGTGAAAATTTGAGGTCGACAGAGAGTGGATTTTGCCGATACAATAACTAAGGTGATGGAAAGGCAGATAATCAATTTCTTAAAACAATTTGTTAAATTTCATTACTGTGATGGGCACAAGCATAGAGGCAACAAGAGTCTAAACTGTAAACAATAAAATCCCATATGTACATATTGTGCAACCAATATCCCAATAATAACCAGAAAAAATGAAGATTTGGTACATAATGCTTCGAACTCCAAACAAGCCCGAAACACAATGGGGACTCTTATTTAGAAAGTCTGTGCTTCCGGTTCACAAAAACACATAAGGGAAACAGAACATGCACTCTTACAATCATCTACAGTGCATTGGCGGAGCCAGGAATTTTATACAGGGGTGGCATGGCCCAGCCATCACTCTGGGGTGGTGCAGAAAAAAAATCATTGTACAAACAAAAAATACTGGACAATTTTAAGTGCCCACAACACAATAATATATAATGCATTGTATATATTTGTAATTAACAGAATAGTTTACCCAGATATTAAAATGTTGCTCTGACCCTCATTCCAAACCCGTATGACTTCCGTGAAACTCAAAATTAGATGTTAGGCAGAATGTTATAGCCTCTGTCACATTTACAGTTAGTATACTTACTGAGATATATAATGAAGTTGTGTGATAGGTGGTTTACCCTCTCTAATCACCCTGCTTGTCATTCTCCTGTGCCTCTGAGTCTTCTTGCTACTCTTACTGAAAAAAATACTACTGTATATTTATCTGCTGTCTTTCTCTTCATTTTGATGTCATACATACACATACACTTCTACAACAACAAAACAGAATATTAATCAAAACAGTAAATCATTATTTGACATTATCTGCACATAACCTAATTAATATTCATGAATTTTGCCACTTCGTGACGACACTCATCCCCCACCCCCAAAATCTCCCCACCACTTTTTAAAACAAAGTGATGCCTGTGGCTTTACTGCAGCAACCAGTTTTAATGCAAACTAATGTACTGTTCAGCAGAGGTTAGAGTGTGTTTGCTATGTCCAGGTTAATCTCAAATTAGCCAAAAAGAGGAAATAAATCATATTGATGAATTTTACTTTGGCATTGTATGTGTAAAAACCCTTTATTAAATTTTCATGATTAGAATTATGAAAAACATCATTTGACTTAATTTCGCAACCTTGAAGTAAACGTGTTAACAAATTTTTTAGCTGCTGTTTTTGTTCAGTATAGTTATACATCTAACGGCAATGATTCATCGGTGAACCTCTGGTCAGTGAATGCTTCTATTCTGCATTCTTCTCTCATTTATTTAAAAATGTTTCATTACAAATTGTATTATCAACATAACAATTTGAGTGAAAAGTTTAATTGTATTTACATAACTTCAGAATTTAACTTTTGCTTTAAAGACAGCAAGCTCTCAAGCTGGCATGGACTCCACAAGTTTGTTCAAAATTTGATGATCCATGATTTGAGAATGTTCCAAAGAGCATCTTGTCTGCCTCAATGGATGCAAAGAAATCTGACCTTAGTTTAAAGGAGTTAACATGGTCAATTTTACAATTTAAAAAAAAAAATGTATTATTTACCTAGTAACAGTGGAGAATCTTAAACATTTCTTCTTCATTGTGTGTCCCAACTTTTCTTTGTTGTATGTTTTTCAAAATCCCAAAACTTTGTTTATTTCCTGGTTTAAAGAAAAAAAATTACCTGATCTTGAATGTGGTCTCAGACCTTTGGACCCCGCTGTATACATATTTGCAAGAGCTGGCAAAAAAGGCCAAAAGCACTCAAACAAGGCCTTCACATCCGCCTATACTTAGACACACACACTGCTATTGTATGGACGCAGGCCTCGGCTTACCACTCACAGACACAATAGAAGGACTTGACTTGACACTTCAAAGCTTATGGGTGCTGTCAAGCTTGCCGTCATCTTCAGCCAAGTGTTTCTTGAGACTGACTATGTGTCTGAGGGAGTGCGTGTGGTTTTTTTTTGTGCACCAGCCTATAGGTTGGTGGAAGGTATTGATACACAGAAATGTTATATTTGCACAAGCTTAAAGGAATAGCTCATCAAAAATGAAAATGCTCTTACTGTTTATTCACCCTCATGTCATCCTAAATGTGTATGAAACAGAAAAAAAAAAAAGATTCAGCTCTGTAGGTCCACACAATGCAAATGAATGGTGACAAAAATTTTGAAGCTCCAAAAAGCACATAAAGGCAGCATAAAAGTAATCCATATGACCAGTGGTTTAATTCATGTCTTCAGAAGTGATCCAATCGATTTTGAGTGAGAACAGACCAAAATGTAACTCCTTTTTCACTCAAAGTCTTGACAGTAATCTCCTTGGCAATCATGATTTTAAGCTCAAGTACACTTGCATGCGCCAAGCACTAGGAAGTGTAATTGAGCTTGAAATCATGATCGTGTCTAGAGACTGCAATGGCAAGATGTACACTGTAAAAGGAGTTATATTTTTAAAAGGACTGAACTATCCCTTTAAAGGTAAAGTATATGATTTCAGCGCCATTAGCACCAAATAGAATTGCAAAAATAATGACTGTTTCATACAGGTTTCCTCTGTCCGTCATTGTACACCCCAAACTCACAACATTGGTTGAGCCAATGTTGTTGTATTGGGCCACTAAAACAAACAACACAGAGCAACAATGTTTTTTGTTTTTTTTCCTCCCAATTTGGAATGTCCAATTTCCAATTTGCTCTAAGTCCTCGTGGTGGCGTAGTGACTCACCTCAATCCGGTTGGCGGAGGACAAATCTCAGTTGCCTCCGCACCTGAGACCGTCAACCCGTGCATCTTATCACGTGGCTCATTGAGCGCGTTACCACGGATACATAGCGCGTGTGGAGGCCCACGCCATCCACAGCAGCATCTACGCACAACTTGCCACGTGCCCCACTGAGAGCGAACCACATTATAGCGATCACGAGGAGGTTACCCCGTGTGACTCTACCCTCCCTAGCAACCGGGCCAATTTGGTTGCTTAGGAGACCTGGCTGGAGTCACTCAGCACGCCCTGGGATTCGAACTCGCGAACTCCAGGGGTGGTGGTCAGCGTCTGTTACCACTGAGCTTCTTTTTCTCTCACTGGCCATACGGTGTGGAGACTGAGAAGTCCAGTCAATCTGTGCAACTGTGTGTGTGTGGTAGGGGGTCTCATTGAGGCCTGGGGGTCCCACTCATTGTCAATGACAGTTAAACTCTAGAGATGGTGCTGAAAGAGGTTGCTGTAGGGTCGTGCACTGACTGCTGGACCATTGCAGGGGGAGGTGACAGAGATCGGAACAGCAATACAAAAAGACCCCCAGATTGCTCTACAGTGCTGTATACACACATCCACACAGAGATGAAAAGGTCAGTGGCGTCCCCCTCACAGATATGCACACTTTTCAGTACGTCTGTCATTTTCTTTTTCTCTGCCACTCTCCCCTCTGAAAAATTGCTTAAACCAGCCTAAGATGGTTTGCTGATTATAGCTAGTTATAGCTGGTTTAGGCTGGCTTAAGCTGGTCTCTGAGCCAGGCCAAGCTGGTGCTTAGCTGGTTAAACTGCCTCCCAGTTTGACCAGCTGAACAGTGTTCAGAACCCCTCTAAAACCAGCCAACTGACCAGCCAGGTTTTATTTGTAAATAATCATCAAAGCAAAGCTCAACAATTTTATGAGTGATATATTTACCCATCTAGCCCCAGAAGTGAGCAAAAAGACACTGATAGTTGCTTTATCACTTTTCTGACAAAATAGAAAGGCCAAAGAAATCTCTCCACAATTCCTGAACTGTTTGCTCTCTTTCATAAACTCTCGGTAGGAGTCAAAATGGCAGTTGTCCGGGTCTTTATCCTGATAGGGGACGGTAAATTAGCACACCGAGGGCATCTAAGAGCTCTCTTACTGTTCACCCGTCAGACAGGCGGCGGTCAGCGCGGATTTATGACCGCCGCTCCACACGTCTGCCTTTCAAGGAGCAGAGAGTATAAAGAGAGAAAAGAGGAAGAAAGAAGGGGACGCGGGAGGCAGAGGCTCAGAGGGGAGAACACGACACAGCCGGCATCACCACCACCCCCCTCATCCCTCACAACATTTTCCATTGTAAAGGTCTTTGGCCGCTTTGAACTGGGGAATCAAACGGTACCAGCCTGATTCGTCATCAAAAGAACCCCCTCGCTTTCCCTGTGCTTTCGATAAAGAGAAAAAGAGAAAAGCTCCTCGCCATATTTATGACTTAGTCGCTGTGTGGAAAAAGCTGAAACTTACGGACGTGATGTCAGACTTTGGTTTTCTTTTGTTCTCTTTCATGTCTGTGGTACGGTGAATATTCGGTTCTGTTTGGCCTAACCGACCCCTGTCTGTATGGATGAATGCACAAGACTCTGTCTAATAATACTGTGTGTGTAGGTGTGTGCGTGTTTGGGCAGGTTTCGCAATCCTGTTGGGGATGAAATGTTTAAAAATGCCCCTAGAAAAATAGTAAATATTGAGCTTTCTATTGAGGTTCATAAAGGGACAAAATAATGGATTAATTAATATCTACACTACACACATCTTAAACCAGCCTAAGATGGTTTAGTGGTCTTAGCTGGTTTAATATGGTGTGCAAGCCTGGGCCAAGCTGGTCTTCAATTTGTCTATCTGGTTCCCAGCTGAAAAGTGCCCCAAACCCCTCTTAAACTAGCCAATAGAATGTCTGACCAGGCTCGGAGACCACCTAAGTCTAGCAAACCAGCTTAGGATGGTTTAAGCTGTTTTGTTTTTTTTTAAGCAGAGAAAGTGCCAAAAAGAGTTAGGGTTTGAATATAGCATTTATAATTAGCTTATATTTAGAACATTAGATGTGAATGGAAAGCCCCTTTTAAACTCACCTTGCAATTCACTTTGCTGAGGCATGATGGGAGGCAGCACTGGCCAAAGGTTCCATTCTGATCGACTCTCCGCTGCTGAGGAATCCGTCTGTCTAGACTTAACACTAAGACTAGACCGGCTGGATCTGTGGTGTCCATGTAGGGTATCATCTGTGGACCTCTGGGTGTCTAAGGCTTGCCTTGATTGAGGGTTCTGCGGCAGGGTTTTTGGGGTGTAAATTGGGGTGTCTGGCAGACAGGTGGAAGGTGTTTCTTGTTTGCAGGAGGTGAGAGATTTGAAAAGACAAGCTTGAGGGGAGTTTATCTGTGAGCTGGCCTGGCCGCAACTTCCTGGAGAGCTGAAGTGAAGCTCAGGGAGAGAAGTAGAGCAGCCCTCTGGAAAATCATGGATCTTCTGGTTGTGGTCATTAGCATGGCTATCTTTGTCATGCGTACCACTGTCAGCAACAACATCATCACTGAAGTTTACTGGTAACATAAAGAAAATGCAGAAATAAAGACATATCTTATATCCTATCCAACAAAAGCAAAAGGCAGTAACTACGCCAATACTGAAACTGAGAAAAAGTAATCTTGTGTGAATTCTACTCATAGAATGAGGCATGAAAAAAACACCCACTAGTAGCACATACTTTGAAAACTGTAAATAGAGTGTTCAAACTATAATGGATTAGTGCGGATGATTTCAGTCATCAACTCAATTTCGATGAAATATGTAGTTACTGCATTTTGCCTTTGCAGGGCATTATGCACAGTTATAAAGTGTATTACAATTAAAACACAAAGCATTTAGATACAAGTTTAACAGGGACATTACATATAGGACAAGGTTAGGGTCACTCTGCAGACTGAGATTTAAGGAATTTGATGTCATTAATAACATATTTTAATGTCACATTAGTTAAGGTTTTACATGTCTTGTGTCACATTTAAATGCTCCCCTTAACGCCTCCCACTACTGTGTGGCCGGTGTTTGCACTGAATGTTCGCAAACAGTATAATGTTGCTCAGCTGTTTCAAACTTCTTTTTGGCTCCAAGCAAAGAATGACCAAGAACTTCTCAGTGAATATGCCAGGGCCTTTACTCTGTTTTCTCTGAATCTGAGAATAGTTGTGCCAAACTTGTCTGTCACAGGACAAATTACAGTCTAAGGCCACATCAAAATGCACTGATTTTTCTTCATTTATACCTCTCATCCACATTGGAACAGCATTTTCCTCCGCCGAAAAAGAGTACTTTAAAAAACACCCACTAGTAGCACATACTTTGAAAACTGTAAATAGAGTGTTCAAACTATAATGGATTAGTGCGGATGATTTCAGTCATCAACTCAATTTCGATGAAATATGTAGTTACTGCATTTTGCCTTTGCAGGGCATTATGCACAGTTATAAAGTGTATTACAATTAAGCTGCAACCAAAAGGTTGACCACTAAAAGCAAACATCAACTCCAGTGTACCATTCATCTTTCGAGTCAATGAATGAGACCTTATCCATTATCTACATTTTTATTTTGGAAATCTGAACATAATCATCTACAGTATGTATACAGTACAATTTTCCTACCTGAAAGGGCATCAGAGAAGCTGCTGTTCATGTCAGTGCTACGGCTGAACTGGCTGGATGCAGGGCGGCTGAAATCTGACAAAGAATTTGGGGTCACAAAAGAGTTTGGGGTGGTTGGGGTGCCTGGACTGTTTGGGGTGCCTGGAATGCTTGGGGTTGTTGGGGTGGCAAGGGTGCTTGGCGTCAACAGCTCTTCTTCAGCCATTACATGTGGCCCCTGATTTAAATCTGCTTGAGCAGAGCGTGTATCCTCTTCACGGATGGGTGTTTTAGGTGACTGGAATCTCTGATGGTAATCAACAGACTGGACAGTTGGGGATGCACTAGTTGGGGGTTCTGGAGAGACTCTAATTGGGTTAGGGGATGCAGGAACATGGGGCGTAACCACAGCAAACTGGCTTCTACTGGAATTACGCATGTATTGCTGCCTCCCGTTTTCTGGGGAAAGATGACATTGTTATCTTTTCAAAAGAATGCTGTTATAAGAACAAATCATCTCTGAGGGGCACAAAGCATTTAGATGCAAGTTTAACAGGGACATTACATATAGGACAAGGTTAGGGTCACTCTGCAGACTGAGATTTAAGGAATTTTAACTCAAGAACATGAAAATGAGAAAGCGCATCGCCTTCCCTAATCAAACCATACTAATAAATGCACAACAAACCCCAGTCTGCAGCTGTCTCATATAGAAATGAACCACTCAGCAGTCCCACAGACAGCAGGACATACTAACACACTCCAACACACACTCACGTACATCCACGCACACACACACACACACACACACACACAGCCTTAATGACAGGCATTGTTCAGGACATACAAAAAGAGGTCCTGAATAATTAGCATGGGGGTCTTGCATGAGGGTCAGGCGCAAAGCGTATTCATCATCATTTAAAGCTAAAAGGAGAGGAGCAAGGCAAAGGCCATCCAGCCCAATAGCTGATGCTGCCCTACTCTGCTGAGCCTCAGAGTAAACAGTATTTTGCCTGTTGCAGGCCCCTGGTTCCTAACAAGGACCCCGGACTCCCCCCCTTCCCATCTAAAACTCTGCCCCTCTGCAGGAGCAGCTGTCCAGTTCCCAGCTCAGTATGCAGGGCAGCACTAAGATATGATAATTACCACTTGTGACCACTATATGAAGGAACTCACTCTCAGAATTGGGGTTAGACACCCCATACAGCTAATTATGGATGCAATTACAGCAAAGCAAACAAATGAGCCAAGCCTCACTCTTTCTCTCGATTGCCCTTGATGATGACACCTGCTGTGAGATATTTTCAGAGGCTTTCCTGTTGCGTGATGTGCATTATTCTTTGGAGGTGGTGTTTTTCGCAATTAAGGCACTAAATAAATGCGATTTTGTCTTGTTTTGATTGCTTCATGCTGTGGAACATTTTAAGTCAACATGAAATCAAAACTGACCCTATTTATTTTCTTAGCACACACTCCTGGTCTTATTGTGGACAATTCACTGGCGCACATCTTGTCTTCATAATTTTTCATCAAATTGCCTTCGAAATCTTTCATCTGATTACATTGTATCGGAATTACTGTAATTATGTGATGACAAAACAGAGATTCCACTCGGACCTGTTCACGTCCTCTGACACAGGTCACATCCACACAAACGTCCATATATTTTAGTTTGAAAACACATTGATTTTTGCTACATTTACACTTCTCATCCACACTGAAACTACTACATTAATTCACCTCTTTATGTTCTTGCAAAACGTTCAAGAACAAAAAGCGAACCAGGTAACACCTGATCTATAATAAAATTGTATTTTGGTTGGTCAAAAACCTGTAATTGCGGTACATGATGTGAACACACCAACAGTCATTTTATATTTAATCCCTCCCCTCCAACCACTTTTTACCAATTCCTGATGTATAAAGTCCCCACTCTTAATTTTTTCCTCATTAAATATCCTGTTTCACTCTGAAATGTCACATTACAGAAGTAAAATGTGTTGTTTTCATTTTTCGTTTCATGACTTAAAACTAATTATTTACACACACACAATTGTCATTACTCACTCACCTTGATTTTGTCCCAAACCTATATGATCTTTTTCTCTTCTGCTGACATCTAATAAAATGGCAGTACATAGAGACTAATTTGAGAACCAAAGTGTCATAAAAGTAGTCCATGCAATGTGTCAAATTCCAAGTCGTCTGAAGGCATACAATCACTTTGTTTGATGAACAGACCAAGATTTAAGCTGCTATTCACTCTGAAATCAAATAAAATCTGTAATAAAGTCCATAAACACCACTGAATTCCAATATGGCGGCTACATTGATACCATCAATGTCACAAGAATCAATGAGGGCCACTTAAATAAATTTTTTGTTTTTGTGTTCTGCAAAAGAAAGAAAGTTACTGGAAGTGGCATGAGGGTGAATAAATAATGATGCAATTTTCATTTTTGGGTAAATTTTCTTTAAACACCACAATGTACACTGTTAGACCAAGGTTCTCGTTTGTTCTACCTACAGTTGTAATTACTCAGGCCTGTCTCTCACCAGGTCAGTGTTGCGTGGAGTCCCCCAGCAGGGGTCTGTGTTCAAGCAAACCAGAGGCCCCCACACAATACACTCTTGTTCCTCACAGTCTGTGTCACTGAGGAGTCAGAGGACAGAACAGCGAGAGAAAAGGATGGAGTGAGGGGAAAGAGAAAAAGAGACTAGCAGAGAGAGGCTGGAAAGCACATAGCTGTACTGCTGCTCTTACAATACCATTGCCTAGTCCATCTGTCACAGTCACACACACACACACACACACACACAGTGAGGAATGTATGTGTGCGAACGACATGTGTCATATCGCACTGTTGCTGCCTCAACCCCCTCTCTCTCTCTCTCCTTGGGGAGCTAAAGGCAGTTCTGGGTTGATTGTTCGAGTCTCCGAGCGCCATATGGCTGTATAATTAGTTTTGGCCTATGATGTGGAGCAATGCTCGCATCTCTGACTCCCAAGCTTGCACTGAAAGAAACGGTCCTGATGTGTGTTAATGACCAATCCGGACCAAATACCTTCACACCACAGTACTAGGGCTTAAAGGCAGAAATTAAAATTATGGTTTTATTATGACTTCAGTTCAGTTTATTTGTATGTATAGTCTATTATACATAATTTATTTTATAGTTTATTTGTATATTGCTTTTTACAATACTTATTGTTCCAAAACAACTTTACAGAAAGTAGAAAAAGGATTAAAAAAAAAAAAAAAAAAAAAAAAAAGGGGGTTTTAAGGGTATTGCTACATTATGCGGTTGCTTGGGTCTTCTTGATGGTTGCTAGGGCACTATGAGGAAGTTGCTAAGGTGTTGCTATGTGGTTGCTAGGACATTCTGGGTGGTTGCTCAAAAAGCTCACTGGCCAAGTCAGAAGTCTAAGGGAATTTTTTTAAGCCATTTTCTGTGATATTAATTTAGATACTCACTTCAAGATACTTGTGTTCTTCAACTACTTATAGGCATTGGGGGTTATTTCAAATCATTGTAGAAACAGAGCAAACAGAGCTGTCAGGTTTACGTGAGAGTCTTTGGATAAGGAAGAAAATTTAAATACTTCATGGCAACATCAATATTCTCTCTGAATACGAACCTCCCTGACCAAAAAAAAAAAAAAAAAAAAAGAAAAGAAAAGACAGAACCAGGCTGAGAAAATGTCTGTCAGTAAGAAAAATGTCCAAGATTTGATGAATGACTGTGGTACCAACCTGGGCAAGTTTGAGTTTGTGGAGCACTCAGGGTCTGCCGTCTTTGCTTTTGCCCCAGATGATTAGGACCTGCTCTGGGGTGCATGCTTAAGATATGTGGGGGTTTATAACGTACAGGACAGGCTTCCATATGAGCATGAAAGCGGGAACACAAGGGTGGAGGGCCGTTCTCTCGCAAGACAACCTGAAAAGAGAAATTAAATAAAAATGGCAAACTTTTCCCATGGCAAAAATCCAAAAAACTTAATTAAAAAAAGGCAAATCAATCATTCAATCAACCAGTAAGTCAGTCAGTCAGTCTCTATATCTATCTAATTTACATATTTATTATTACTAATTAACAGAATTATAACTTGTAAATACCTCAGAATGTAACTGCACAAAGTTGAAGATATGGCAGTTGGTTTAGAATAAGAACATGTTGTTTTTTTTTTTTTTTTTTTTTACTCAACTCAAAAGCACAACTATGAACTAAACCTCTCCATAGTGCCCCCTTGTGTTGACTTCTTGAAATGACTGATTGAATTTAGCATTTTGAACTACGGTAGGTAAAGCCATTCGATATTGCCTTTCATTGTGACACACATCCATTCAGCATTGTGGCTGCAGGACCAGCACTTTCCTCCTTCAGTTAAGATATTGAACTTAGGTACCTTCAGAGAAGAAGCAAGCAAAGAGCATCAGTTGGTCAATATTAATATTTAGAACATATTTAGATGACAAAGCCTTGAAGACCAGCCAGCAAACAAAGCCACGTCCTCGGGCTAATTCACTTCGCCTCTTTTTTTACATATCAAACTTCTAAAATTCAATTCTACCAGGTCTTTTAAAAGACACACACACACAAACACACACTTTTATGTAGCTATCTCATCCCAGCAGATGTTTTATTTTCTCAATAACCTGTCATTCAGCCAAGTCTGTTGGACCTCAGTAATTTTGGCAACTCTGTTTGCACTTTCTTTTTGCTTTGTGAAGCCAGACGAGTGCCACACTGCCTACAACCTGTCAGACTGCAAGCCCTAACCTGTCCAGTGCTACAGAGCAATGTTAAAAAGAACACATAAACACACACGTCTTGCTGTCTTTATCCCTTTTGAATTGACTGACAGTAAATTGCTGAGTAAACATGGTTAGGTCTGAGCTGACAATGTTATCAAAAGGGACATGAGCTCCCTGTGTATAGGAGCTCAGAGCAGTGACCCGAAACCATTTTACACTCTTGTAATGGCTCTCCCTGACACTAATGATGCTCCTCTCTCTGATGCAAATAGATCCGTCTCACCTTTTATCTCCCTTCAATCATTCTTTCATTCACTTCATCCATTCTGGGTCCCAATACGTCTGTCTTAAACACCTGAAAAGGGATCCCTATGGCCCATTTTCTATGTTGTTAAGGTTAGTGAAACATCTACTCTTCTGTGTTTCGGATCACTTAAAGCCCATAATTGCAGTAATGCCTTACATATTTGAGGTGTTTTCATAAGGCAAGCAATAATACTACAATTTCTCATACAGTAACTGGTGAGTTGTTTAAGTTTTAAACTTTGGCAAGTAACTTGTTCAACACGGCTTGTGCTACAGACGTGAATGATACTTTAAATTGTGAGGCTTGTTGAGGAGAGGTGTGCTATTAATCTTATAAGCAGTAAACTTACAGTACATTTAAAGAGGGATCAGAATATCACAGTGACTTGGGGTTGGGCTCTTCTGACTTGGGCTAGTAAATAACCATCTAGAAACCATAGATATCTAGATTTAGATTCATCAACAGCGAGGAGACCTCTTTGAATGCAAGTCAATGGAGGAGAAGCCTCAGTCGCTGCATAAACTACTTTTGTGTGGAAATAGGCCATCATATAATAAATTGACTCCCTGGGTGCTAATATTCAACATTTTTGTCTTGATATATTAATTTGTGGAGAACTTTCTTTCAAGTTTGCTATGAGAAAATTGCTATAAGTAGGATTTATTTATAGAACTGTAGAGGCGTTTTCATATCTATGGTTGTCTGTATCTCCGTTTAATACAAGATAATTTTATGGTAAGAATATGGATGTACTGCACATGTAAATTATACATATACTTTTATTCACCAAGTGGCATTCAGCTGATCACAATGTATAGTCAGGACATTAATATTGTGAAAAATTATTATTACAATTTGAAAATAATTTTCAGAACTTCTTAAACTACTTCAAAGTGTTCTCATCAAAAAATCTTCCACGTGCAGCAATGACAGGTTTGCAGATCCTTGGCATTCTAGCTGTCAGTTTGTCCAGATACTCAGGTGACACTTCACCCCATGCTTCCTGTAGCACTCTTTTCCAATTATCTGTTGTCCAATGTCTGTGTTTCTTTGCCCTCTCTAACATTTTGTTTTTGTTTTTCTGTTTCAAAAGTGGATTTTTCTTTACAATTCTTCCCATAAGGCCTGCACCCGAGTCTTCTCTTTACTGTTGTACATGAAACTGGTGTTGAGCGGGTAGAATTCAATGAAGCTGTCAGCTGAGGACATGTGAGGCGTCTATTTCTCAAACTAGAGACTCTCATGTACTTATCCTCTTGTTTAGTTGTACATCTCTTTCTGTCCTTGTTAGAGCCAGTTGTCCTTTGTCTTTGAAGACTATAGTTTACACCTTTGTATGAAATCTTCAATTTTTTTGTCAATTTCAAGCATTGTATATTCTTCATTCCTAAAAACAATGATTGACTGACGAGTTTCTAAAGAAAGCTGATTCTTTTTTGCCATTTTTGACCTAATATTGACCTTAAGACATGCCAGTCTATTGCATACAGTGGCAACTCAAAAACAAACACAAAAACAATGTTAAGCTTCATTTAATGAACCAAATAGCTTTCAACTGTGTTTGATATAATGGCAAGTGATTTTCTAGTACCAAATTAGCAATTTAGCATGATTATTCAAGGATAAGTAGTTGGAGTGATGGCTGCTGGAAATGGGGCCTGTATAGATTTTATAAAAATTACTTTTTTCAAATAGTGATGGTGCTGTTTTTTTACATAAGTATTGTCCTGACTATACTTTGTGATCATTTGAATGCCACTTTGGTGAATTAAAGTACCAATTTCCTTCCAAAACAGCAAAATCTGTACATTATTCCAAACTTTTGGCCGCCAGTGTCCATCATGGCAATTATTTATTAAATCAGTTTAATACAAGATCATGTTATGGTTTTTAACATATATGGATAGAAAAGACTATGTGAATGATTCTGCTATTTACAAAATAAATTAATATAAAATATAAAGTATTATTTGAATAAACAAATGTATTGTGGATGTTTATGGGGCTAGATTAATTTTCTGTTATGACCTGTCCATCCTGTTGCATTTGTAACTGGTCCTGCTTGACCGGCTCAGAGCGGGATTCAAACCGGTATTAGCCGGCACGGGAAGCGGGCGTGCTAACGAGGAGGCTAAAGGCCACAGCCTCTAGGGTCAGTTGCTAGTGCACCTCTTGAGGCCAGGGGAGTGAGGTTTACACATACCGCCCAGCTATCACGTACCAGCTGGCTCCCATTACACATTCACCGCTTTTATTGCAAGCTTCAAGCAATCAGGCTGTGTGGTGTGCTGATAACCAACATTAATATTATATAATAAATAATTATTCATGAGTTTTACCAATGCCATTTAATTTAGACTTTTATGTTATCTATAATGTGCAGAAATGTTTGACGTTTATATCAAACCTAATCTTTCATGTTTATTAGCGTATCTTAACCTTTTCAATATGGTGGATGTACGTATTGTGGTCCATTGGTACAGCAGCTAATTCGTAACCTACATATGTATATCTATGCCAGAAACCACCAAGAACAACAGACTAACAACCACTCATAACATCCGGGTATCGTGGTTGCAAGTTTTTTACAAGGAAGCGCCCAGACTGGTCTCATGAAATTTACGTGAACATTGCAACATTTTTAACTGAAATTACGTGCTTCATTACACGTTTGGCTGCAGTTTTAAAGTGAAATGTCCAGTGGGGGCGCCAAAAACTAGCAAAATGAGGTTGTAATCAGACGAGGTTTAGGGTCAACCCAAACCCTAACCTAACCCACAAAACAAACACCCTTAACCAACACCTAACCCTAACCAATAGTGTTTTAAAATGCAAATTCGAAAAAAAGAGAAAACATTAACTGATGCAACCACGTTATTTTTGTGTTGCTTCTAAGCCACTTTCACTTTCGTGGCTGGACTTGAATTGTGGCCGTTAAGCCCAAAGTCTAATTCTCTATCAGATGAGCTACCAAGCAAAGTAATAACACTGAAATAAGTGTGTATATGTAGGTGGGTCTGTAATACAAGTGTTAAAATGTTTCTCTTTTTCAAATCATACGTTAAAGTAATAGTGTTTTGAAAACATAGTGGGGGTGAGCAATAGAGTGAAAAATACATTTTTATAAAATCTAAATCAGCAATTGTACTTCGTGATTTGTGTGACAATGATTAAACCACATAGTTGTTGTAGTGCCTCTAGTGTTCATTTCACCTGGAAACTGCAGCGAAACGCAGAAAGTGGCACGTGCATGTCAGTTTGCAAAACTTTATGTAGCGTAATGTCCATTCTATTAGACCAGGTTGGAAGCGTCACAATTATCTTCAGAAAATGTAACAATCTAGTTAAGACTATAGTTTTTCCTTCTCGGGCCCTATCAGTGTTGCAATCGCAACTGACTTGCACATGTCCCTCAACTTCCCCAAAACTAATTATCAGGCTAACATGCATCAGCTCTGAACCTAACCTTCATGAAAGGGAAGCATTTACTTGCAGAAGCTGTTTAGAGTCCTCTGAGAGTAGCATTGTGTCTTAAACTCTGAGTGTCTTTGACCTTGTGATGGTGTTTGTAGCCTTATGTCAGGCCTGAGGGCCCGAGGCCCCAGTGTGTGGGCTCTTCAGGGGCCTGCAGGAAATGACATGACCCCCTGGCGTCAGGCAGCCCACACTCCTGTTACACACTGCAGCACACACACAAGCACACACTGCCTGTACTAATGTCATTAACCTCCTGTGTTCGTGCCGGTCAGCCTTGTGACGGAGATCGGCCAGCTTACGCTCATGAATGTTGGGAGTCTGTAAACCAGAGTCCCAGATGGCCTTCACCAAGGAGCTGCCTGCATACACTCCTCAGCCCCTTCACTAACACACGTACGTCCATACATGCACTCTTAATATCACTGCCTCTGCGTGAACCCTCTGCCGGGGGGAGGCAAGGCGATCAGAGGCCAAACAGAAGTGTGTCTCTGTGCCTCTGTCTGCAGGGAACAGAGGATTCCTCTCAAAAAGGCCTGACTTCTAAGAAAGCCAGGCTTAGCGCTAACAAGGTTAAACCCCGCTGAAAAAGAGTGACTTTTTCAATCAGCCAGATTTGTGTTTCTGCCCGCGCTGTAATTAGCTTTGCCGTGGGACGGGGGGATGAGGAAGAGAGGAGCGGAGCGGAGGAGAGGAGGGGAAGACATGACAGTGGGGAGCATTGTGGAGTCTCTAGGATTGGAAGGACCAAATCTGATTAGACGCTCGTGTCAGAAGCCAGGCTCAGATGCAGCTTAGCATTCTGAACAACTTTCTACTTTCTGGCCTGGCAGACAATGAGGCTACTTTTTCTGACTCCTCTCCCTTGCTCTTTTTTCACCTTCTTTCTTAAACTTCCAGTCCTGTCCAAAACAGCACATCCCATCCCGTAGAATACTGAGCAGGCATCCTTGATCAGAGTTCATATACCTAGTGCAGTATAGTCTTTTTACCAACTTCTATTAAACGAGAGCTCCAAATAAACTGGTATTTTGACTTGTCTCACTTTTCAGCCGATATTTGGATTATCGTATCAGTCGTTAACTATGCCCACTTGGTCAAGTGGTATTTTTCTTGTGTAACAGTTCTACAGAAAACGTATATTTGTGTATGTCTTGTTTGCAAAATGCTATCACTAAATTGTCTTATGCATACCAGTGTTAGAAATGAAATTTTATATTAAGGAGCAATTTTGCCCCCTGGGTTTGATTTTCAGGGGCCTTTTTACCTTTATGGAGGGCAATTTTTTCTAACCATTTAAAAAATAAACTGTGTCTCATCTGTTTATGTAAAATTATGTCTCAAGATTGAGAATTTAGTACCTCTTACCCTTAGAATTAAATTGTTGGGCCTCATGTATTCAGATAGAAGACAAAAGCAGGCCTAACACAGTCGTAAAACCTAACTCAGCACCCACATACCAAGTCGTAAATCTTACTGATAAAAATCACACCAAAATCAAACAAAGGGAGTCCAAAACAGACTACAAATCCCATGAAGCCTTGCTCACTAAAGGATCAAACTCTGAACTCCTATTGGATGAGGCACACAACAGAACGTCCCTCAAACCATGACATCATCAGGAGTAGATGCTGAAATGCTTCCGGGATTTGCTTCCAGCAACTTTGTTTGCAGTGTGTAGACACAGCTCATCGCTGCTCTCAGGTGCAACCTCGTGGCATAAGGAAGTAAAATCCGACTTGAAACTGTGGCCATACAATCTCCATCTCGCTGGACGAGTTGAGATTACTGTGTTCAACCGAACACTCTTAACGGATCCGAAGGAGACCGCCGAGCAATCCGCATCTTCATCCGTTTGCCTGCAGAAGTGAAGAGATTAAAGATTTCTCTTCCATCTTCAATCAAGTCAACATTTCTGATTTCTCCGCCAGCCCGCCGAGAATCAGCAGCTGTGCCCACCGACAGAGCGAGGAAATGGCCTCCCGTCATCACCCGAGCCGCGAGGAACCGAGTCTGAGTTAAAGGACGGATGAACACACATTCTGCATCCTCACGCGATTCAAGTAAAAGGTTTATGTCTGGGCAGAGATAGAATATTATAGTGTGTTATTCTTGCGTTTCAAGGTTTTTGCTTGTACAGTTTACGGACCGCCATGTCCGCTCATTATTAATACTCAGGGTATTAATTATCATGAATTTGTTTTGCTGTATTGTGGTCCAACCAAATTGGACTGTTGTGCATTTTCGCCATCGCGGGTGAGACCGGCAAACTGAGTTTATCCATTAAAGAGTCAAAGAATGCGGGACTTTTACAAGCAGTCCACCGCGTCTCTGAGCGATAAACTAACAGCTGCTTTCTCTCCCACGATTGCGAAATCAGCTTTAGGGCCATCACTTTATTCTCTCTCTCTCGTACTAACCACACACACACTCACACACACACACACACACACGACCCCTCACAAACATTCTGGCACACATTTTTGTCTCGTAGATAGCTTCGTGCTAAAGCTCAGCTTTGTCCCTAGGCTATCGTACAAGCGGATACACGCGGTAACTGGTAGACGCCATTGACTGGTTTCTCTCTACCCACATTCGCGGCCATATTCCCTGGCCGGAAGTCTCACGTGACACTCTTCACGAGAGTCATGTCCGCCATTTTGTGCGCGTCCCTCCTTATACACACACACTCGCTCTCACACACACACACCCTCATGTGTTATAGGATTATTTTGATTTCCATATCTAATCATATCACTGTTTTGTTTGTAGTTGTAAGTCAGAAGTTTATTGACTGCATTGTATTAATTATTAATTGATATTACTGCATAAATAAACTTTGTTTATATTACAAAGAGAAGTGTTTTGGTTTGTTTTGCATACGCCTGTGTCATGCTGACGGGACGTCAGTGCTCGGATTCAAGCCTTCATTCATTGTTTTTTTCCCAAAAATCGATATTCTTCGGATGTCGATTTTCCTAAGAAAACAATCTAATATTAAGACTTTATTCTATCTCATTATTAGTCCCTGATTCCAGGGTGGTGCCCCGTCAATGTTAATCCTTATTAATAGTCTGTTGATTTTTGATAATTGATAATTATCTTTGATTGTTGAATTTGATCAATAAGCAAGTGTTAATTTTAATTAATGTTTCATCGATGTTAACCATTAAGGATTATCTTTGATAATTGTTGATTTAAAGGATTAAAAAAAAGCTAACATTGATTCTCATCAATGTTCTATTGATTTTAATAATTAATTGAATTAATAATTGTCTTTGATAATTAATTATTGCTAATAACCAAACCCGCTCCTAAACGTAGTGCACTACATTTACTGGAGCCCCATATGAGGTTTTAATGAGTTAGATTCAATTAATTAATTTAAATATTAATTAATAACTAAAGAAATAATTATGAATGATTTCTGATAGTAACACTGATCTAAACAACCAGTAAAGCCCTACAAAATCAACATAATTTCATATTTTATGCCATAGTATGACTAGGACTATAATAGAACATTTACTACTATATCAAATATTAGAAATAAAAAAAGAAAATAATTCATTACGAGGGCATTTATGATCCCACACTTAGAATTTCAGGGGCATTTTTGTTATTTTATGTGGCATTTGTGCCCCAAACATCCATAAATTTGTGTCCCTGGTAGACAGTGTCCACAAAAAGCATTTGGACACTTTTGGACATTGAGTCTCACTTAATGTATGGATTTCGGGGAGTCATGTGGCGCCATGCGGGGGTCAGACATTTAAACTGTGAGCTCTGCGCACTTTGCTAGTTTTTAATTATTTTTATGTCATAAATCAGTGAGATTCGATACACCTGAAAATCCTCGGGCTCTGGAGACATTAAAAGACACTTATGTGCTCAAGCTGATACCTCAGATAGGCCCGCAGGCCAGGGACTCGATTTGGACGGTGCGGCGGGAGAAATCCAGCGGCAACTGGCAAGCATGTCTGTGATGCTGATGAAGGTTGTTGCTGAACTGGATGATCTTGCTGTAATACGTCAAACGATTACGGTGATTTAGGCTAAATTCTCTGAGTTGGTTACAAGGTTGTCGGATGTCGAGAGGCGGATCGATTATCTCGAGTCATCGGAGAGGGAATTAGCTGCTAATCTGCTAGCGACCAAGATAGTCTTGGAATGCGTTTTGGAAAAATTGGAAGACCTTGAGAATCGTAGCCAGCAAAACAACGTCCGAATTGTTGGAATTCCTGAGCATGAAAAAGGCTGAGATATGGTGAAATTCCTGGACGAGCTCTTCCTGAGTCTGCTAGACCTAACAGGCCATAAGCTGGAAAACGAACAAGCTCACAGGATCCCGACTCGGAGATCAGCTGAGGGAGACAGTCCCCGATCAATTCTGGCCAAATTTCTGAGATCATCCGATAAAGATCTTGTGTTACACAAGGCGAGGTGCAAAGGAAGGCTTTCTTGGAAGATTCACAAAATGTTCTTGTTCCCGGACTTTGCGAATTCGACGAGAGAGAAACGTGATCAATTCAAGAAATGCAAGAAACTCTAACATCAACAGAAGGTGTTGATGTTTCTGGCCAAGCTGAGAACAGATACTAAGGATGGCCACAAAGTATTTACATGTCCACAGCAAGCATTGTCTTTCATAGAGACGATGGGGTGAGTAAGTCATTTGGTGTTTCTCATGTGGCCCCCAAGTGAGCTCGTCTCGCTGTACATACACTTGAGTGTCAGAGGAAGCTGAGCGCCTTTTTTGTTTCTTTTGTGTTGGTTCAGCCTAGTGGCTGGAGATTGTTTTGTGGAATAACACTCCTTCAAGAAACTTTTGCATTGACAGAGGATCGCTTTTACACTGCGGTTCCCGGCCAAATTGAGAATGGATACTAAGGATGGCCGCAGGGTATTTGCATGCCCACAGCAAGCGATGTCTCTCGTAAAGTTGTTGAGCTGAGGAAATCATGGTGTTTTTCTCACGTTGCCTCCAAGTGAGCTTGTCTCGCTGAACATCCACTTGACCGTCCGTGGAAGCTGGATGCCTGTTTTGTTTCTTTTCGTGCTGGTTCCACCTAGCGTCTGGAGTTTGTTTTGTGGAATAACACTCCTTCGGGACAGTTTGTGGATGAATCTGCACATGCCTTTGGAAGAATTAGGTAATCTGCTGCACTCATGAGCAGCCGGCTAACTGAACATTTGTTGGTCTGTCTGAGGAAACTGAACAGCTTTTTTTTGTTGTGCTGGTTCCGCTAGAGGCTGGAGCTTGTTTTGTGGAGGAACACACCTTTGAGACAGTTCTGTGAATGATTCTACACATTCTTTGTGTTTATTCTGCATATTGGCTGGAGTTTGTTTTACAGAGTATTTTTCTGTTATGCAATTATGCCTATATAAACAAAATTTATATAGAAGCACTGGACTTGAGCAATCAGATGGCAAAGTTGTCGCGGGGACTCTCATAGGCGTACATGGACTGTTTGAGTTTAGAAGGATGGACGCCGGTTGTCGCTGTCGTGTGTGGGGTTAATGCTCACATTTTTCTTTTTTCTGTTTGTTTGGTTCTGGGGGAATTTTGGGGTTAGATTGTTGCACTTATGGGGAATGTGGTCTTTATAATCTTGTTTTTGACACACAATCTATTTTTTTCTAATATGTCAAAATGTCAGTTGTTAATATGAGTGGACTGTCTTTCTCCACATGAAATGTGAATGGGTTGGGGCACCCCATAAAAAGAAGGAAGGTTATTTCATTTCTTAAATGTAAGAAATATGATATAGTGTTTCTTCAAGAAACGCATCTTTCCTCGCAGGTAGCTGAAAAATTTGGGAAGACATGGGGTGGGCATGTTTTCTTTAGTGCTGGCTCAAGTAAGAGCAGGGCAGTCATTACACTGATAAGTAAACATCTACAATTCAAGTGTCTCAAGCAGATTAAAGATAAATTAGGAAGAGTCATTATTGTTTTAGCTGAAATTCAGGGGCAAAGGTGGATTTTGGCTAATATTTATGCTCAACGCTGGTGATCAGGGCTTTTTTATAGATCTTAAGGGATGTTGCAAGCTGCTGGCACCCCTCATGATATTATATTGTGAGGAGACTTTAATCTATTGATGTATTCAGTCCTTAATCATAGTGAAGCAAAAGTGTGTAAGCCCCCTAGAGCAACATTGACGCTACACAGGATGTGTAAAAATCTTGGTCTTGCAGATATTTGGCGACTTTTCAACCCATCTGGAAGGGACTATTCATTTTTTCATCAGTCCATAAGATTTATTCTAGAATTGATTTTTTAAATTTTTTATATCTAAGTCCCTCATTTCATCTGTTGTTGACTGTTCAATTGGAAACATCTTAGTCTCAGATCATGCCCTGGTGCGTTTAGAGGTGTTGCCACATATGGAGAAAAATAAATCATATAGTTGGCACTTTAATGTATCCCTTTTGCAAAATCCTGATTTCCAACAAATGTTAAAGGCTTAAATCAATGTTTATATGGAGACCAACTTGTCCTCAGTATCCTCTGTGGGCGTGGCTTGGGAGGCACATAAGGCAGTTCTTAGGGATCGGATCATTCAGTATGCCTCTTTCATCAAAAAATCCAATGCACGAGAACTCGTGGAGTTGGAAGGGAATATTAAAAGTGCCGAGGCAGAGCTGAAGCATTGAATGTCATCTGATGGCCACTGAGAATTGACCTGATTGAAATACATATATAATACTATTCTGTCACAGAAAGTGGAGTTTTGGTTATTCAGGGCAAGACAGTCATAATTTGAGATGGGGGACAAAGCAGGAAAACTTTTGGCTAGATATATAAAGCAGAGAGAGTCTTTTTCTACCATTCCCTCAGTGAAATCTGCTGGTGGTGAAATATTTACCTCAGCCATTGATATTAATAATGCTTTTAAAGAGTTCTATCTTGATCTTTATAGTTCCATGTCTTCGACTACTGATGAAGGTATTAGAAACTTTGTGGAACCTCTAGAACTCCCTAAATTGACAACTGAGCAAAAAAATTATCTTCATTCTGAGATAACCTTGGAGGAGCTTGACGATCTTGACTAATTAAGGCCCTGCCTACAGGCAAGGCTCCGGGGCCAGATGGCTTTGCTGCTGAATTGCTTAGATCTTGTGCTGCAGAACTGGCTCCACTTTTGTTAAAAGTTTATACAGAATCATTAAAGAATGGAAAGCTTCCGCCAACCATGACACAAGCCCGGATCAGTCTGATTCTTAAAAAGGACAAAGATCCGAGCGAGTGTAAGAGTTACCATCCAATTTCCCTGATCCAGCTAGACGTTAAAATATTGTCAAAAATGTTGGCTAATCGATTAAGTAAAGTTATGACACATATAGATCTTATACATATAGATCAGGTGGGGTTTGTTCAGGGCCGCAGCTCTTCTGATAACCTTAGGTGTTTCATCAATGTCATGTGGTCAGTGGCGAATGTTCAGACTCTGGTCACTGCCATCTCACTTGATGACGAAAAGGCGTTTGATATGGTAGAATGGGATTATCTTTTTAAGATTTTGGAAATGTTTGGGTTTGGGAGTATGTTTATTGGATGGATTAAGTTACTTTATAGACACCCTGTAGCGGTGGTACAAACAAATGGATTAATTTCAGATTATTTTACTCTGGATAGGGGCACCCAGCAGGGTTGCCCTCATTCCCCATTATTGTTCTGTCTTGCCCTGGAACCATTAGCAGCCACGATAAGAAAGGAGGATGATTTTCCAGGGGTGATGGCGGGAGGTATGGTGGATAAGCTTCTGCTTTTTATTATTCATCTCTGACCCTACTAGACCTATGCCTTGCCTCCACAGAATTATTAATCCTTTTTCTAAATTCTCAGGATACAAAGTCAATTGGTCTAAATCCGAAGCTTTGGCAATGACAGTGTACTGCCCAGTAATGGCTTTCCAGCCAGGTGCCTTCCAGTGGCCCAAACAGGGCATTAGGTATTTGGGTATTTTATTCCCAGCAAATTTGTCTGATTAAGTTAGAGTTAATTTTGACCCTTTAATAAAAAGATTTTCGAGCGATGTGGGCAGGTGGCCTTCATTAAATTTATTGATGATTGGGAAGGTTAATGTTATTAAAATGAACTGTATTCCAAAATTCAACTACCTGATTCAGTCACTCCCTATAGATTTCCCCCTCTCTTATTTCAAGCAATTTGAGAGCCTAGCGAAGTCCTTCATTTGGAATGGTAAGAGTCCCAGATTACATTTTAGTAACTGCATAGGCCGATTGACAAAGGTGGGCAAGGCCTACCCAAGATTTAGTTTTATTATTATGCATTCGATCTCAGACATTTGGCTCATTGGTTGCTTCCACCTGAAAGAGCCCCTCTCTGGTTTTGTATTGAACAGGAAGTTCTTGCCCATATTTTGCCATTGCAAAGCCTTTCTATCAATCTAACTGGAGAAGTTACACCCCGTTATCTCTCATTTGAACTCGGTATGGATAAAAGTGTCCAGAGTGTTTAATTCAGATATTTATTTAAATGTTGCCTCAAGCTTATGGCTGAACCCTAAACTACGTATTATAAGTCCCCTTTTTGCTGGTCAGAGTGGATTGTGAGGGGGGTTACTATACTCGGTGACCTATATGAGAGTAGTGTGTTGAGATCCTTTGAAAATTTGGTACAACATTTTGGGATTCCCAGATCTCAGTTTTTTAGTTATCTACAGCTGCGCCACTTGCTCTGTACTAATTTGGGGAATAGCACTCACCCCCTAAAATGGCAGATACTATGAGAGAGGTGATTACTGCTTTTGGAAAAGGTCATGAGGCACCAGTGTATTACTCCCTGTTAATTCAGAGTCTGGGGGATGGAACCTCGACCACTCTCAAGAGGTTATGTGAGAAAGATTTAAACTTGGAATTGGAGGAGGGAGAGTGGGCTACAATTCAAAAAAATGTCAAGACTGCATCTAGAGATGCAAGGGTGTGCCTTATGCAATTCAAGATTTTACATCAGTTCTACTGGACCCCCTCTAGATTGTATAGGCTTGGCCTTAAAGACAAACCCACCTGCTGGTAATGCCAATCAGAGGATGGAGACATAACCCATGTCTTTTGAGGGTGTGTTGAGATCCAGGAGTTTTGGTTGAAGGTTCAGAGGCTTGTGTGCGATGTATTAGGCACTTGGGTATCATTTTGCCCCAGACTCTGTATTTCAGGTGATGGGGCGGTCATCGACACTTAAAGAGTTGGGTCTTAACCAGTGTCATGATCGCCAGGCAGATAATTTTAAGGGGCTGGAGGTCGGCTGGAGCACCCTCCTCTCAGGAGTGGTGCTCGGAGATGGGAAGGGTGGCAGCCTTTGAGAAGGGGTCGTTTAGAAGAATGGGGAAGTACAACGGGTTTGTGGAGAAATGGGGAGGGTATATGTCATTTATGGATGGGTGATTATTATTATTATATTGTTTATTTGTTTATTTATTTATTTTTTGTGTGTGTGTCTATATAATTTGCGACCACTGGGATGTTGTTGGGGCCAGGGTGGGGTTGGGATTGGGACAGGGAGGGGTAATAGTGGGGGTTAAGATTAATTCTGTGTATATATTTTTTGTTGTTCTGTGTTAATATACGAGAATCAAGAAAAAATTGTTAATCTGAAAAAAAATTATGGATTTCATTGCATTACATACAAAATATGAAACCAAGATGAATCTGGAATCAAATTAAGCTTTTTTTAGAACAAGCTTCACATTTTTGAGCCATTTTTGCAATTACTTTTAATCAAATGGTGCTAAGTAGATTTTTAGTTGTAATGCATAAAAAGTAAGTTCCCCTCAAGTTCAAACAGGTGTCCTAGCACAGTACCCACAGTGTTCCACTAACACTTGCCAAACAGAATGTGTCCCAATACTTTTTGTCTTCATTTAAAACAGTATTCTACTGTTTTAGATTTGTTTTATCATTTCAAACTTTTTTTTTTATTTTTATTTTTTATACATAGCTTGAAAAAAAAAATGTCTTTTAAAATAACGGCAATTGTTTTGATATTTTGTTACCTAATACAATGACATTTGTGCATTTAAGTGTGGCTTATGTGTCCAAATACTTTTTGGGACCACTCTATATCTGCATTATAATGACCACACTGCTTTCTACATATCGGCCACTGAAACACACATATCTGTCTACCACTACTTCAAACAATATATTTCACTGATCCAAAGTCAGAATTCAGGCATACATTGTCTCCCGGTCAGATGCCACTGTTGTTTGAATGCAGCTTGCCTTCCTGTGGCCACCGGCTTTTATACATATCAAATTGTCTGGGACTATAGCTGAGCTCGTCATCAAGAAAGGACTTCATACCAAACAGAATGCAACCAAACCCCAACCCAAACCAAACCATAAATCACAGTGTAAACACGAGTGTTTGTCTGTGGAGCGAGGCAGGCCCAGGAGTGTGTTTGCCCACCTGTGCGTGTGTCATCGTTTTGGTGTACAGTATTCAGGGCCCTGATGGCACTCTGATCCTCAGTGATGTTGTCCTGTCTCTGTGGTGACAATGTCCATGGAAACCGTAAGGTATGAGGCCAATGGGTGGGTTAATAGTCTCTTGTTCTCAATAGAATGTCTGGACTGAAATGGCCCTGTAAAGTTCAGGGATATTGAATGCGGTGATGCAGCTTTATTGTTGACAGTGTACAGAGTTGATTCAGGAGACAAGGAAGTGTGTGCCACTGGGTGTGCGCGGGGGTATTTGAAGTTGTATTAATTTAATTTTGTTAAAGATTACACAATTCAATCCTAGGTTGGAAATATGTTATAAAATTGAGATGTGTCAATCTTAAATTAAGTGTAAATTATGAGTAAGACTTTTTTGGAGTATGTCAGGGTCATATATCAACACAAAATCAGAAGAATATGTAATTATACTTTGTTCCAAAAAAACAAAAAATAAAGCCTTTTTTTAGGATTATTAAGGTTTTTTTTCATTGTGACATTTTCACCACAATTAAGCACATACCCCCCCCCCCAATACCATAATGCAAACATCTTGTTCTCATTACTGTCATACTTATTACTTGTACTTTAATATGCTTGATTGTATTGTTGCCTTTGATTTATACTGATTTAAATAAAAAATAATTGTATTACAGGTTTTTTTTTTATAATAGAGTAAACAATTACTGTATTATAGTGATGAGAATCACCATTGAGAATAACAGGAATTACAAAAAAACAAACAAAGAAACAATAACAACAACAAAAGAAAATATCCAGATGCATTACAGTAATACAAATTTGGGGTGAAACTTTATTGTAAAGAAAATGTCACTTAATGTCTTAATGGCCTTTAAACAGATTCATTATCTTAATGCAAAATGTAATTTCTAATTTTTTTCTTTTGATTTTGGGGTGAAATGTGACCAGTGCATGTTTTCATGAGATTTAATAAATTTAATCCGCACTAATATAGTGAAACATGAAAAAAACAACTAGTGAGGACATCATAGGTGGTCCTTTTGCAATGTGTGTGTGTGTGTGTGTGTGTGTGTGTGTGTGTGTGTGTTTATTCATACTTATGTGTATGGCTGATTGTGTATACTGGTACATTTGTGTACGGGGGCCAGTCAAAGATGTAAATTAGTCAGTAAGAGGCTGGTGGATCTTTGTCCCCTTTTTTCTGTTTGTTTAAGCAGAGGCCAAGACAGGAAGCCAACCCACACAACTCGCTGTCCCCATGGTAACCTCTCTGTTGCCTGTGGCACATTCACAGTATCTGGCCTTTAAGAGGGAGACAGTGAGGTGGATATGCACAAGTCGTCAGTGCATATATGTGTGTGTTTCCAAGAGGTGGTGTTTGTTTGTAGGACTCACATTTGTTCATTAGACATATTAGATTATGTGAATGTACTGCATGCAAAATCAATTGAAATTGTGCTTTGATGTTGAAGCTTTATTAGTTTGACAGACATCCGCAGGACTTGTGTCAACACAATGAAAGTTAAAGGTACCGTTCAGACAGAATGCATTCTTGCATTTAAAACGGTAGATGCAGTGCAACGCATGGAACAGAATAGAATGCAGGTGTCTCGAGACGTGTTGTAAGTTCTTTAAAATTGGCACGGCACCTAAAACACAGTGCTCTTGTGCGAGATGCTAAAAAAAAGCGAGACGCAGTGCAACAGTCAAGGACATCCATCAACGCAGGTTTACATAGAACAACACTTAAAAAACAGCGCAGATGGCGGCAAAAACATGTTTGTGTGATGTTCTTACAGAAGTACATACATGGAATTGAAGGCTCACCGTATGATGCTGTCCTCTGTTCCACAGTACTGCTTGACGCACAAAGCAAAAGTAATACGGTGGTGCCTGAGGAACACAAAACAGGTTTAGAAATGACTCAAATTGTCAGCAATGAGTGAAGTTTGCTAGTAGTGTCAGTCTTAGTGTTAGTTTGTTCTTCAATTTGGTATGTAAATCGTCCTGCACCAATTCTGCTACAGACATAATGATGACACATTTGTTGAAATTATCTTTAAAGGTTAATTTCTCCACAAATAGTGGCACCAAAAGTTATCACAAAAATATTGACTGCTTTAAAACAGGTTTCCTGAACATTATTCTTATCTGCCATTGGTCAACAATCAGATAGTCTTGTCCCAAACTCAGTATTGGTTGAGCCAAAGTTGCTTTGACGAACTGGTTGGGATGCTTGAATGCATGGCTCACCCAAAAATCTAAATTCTCTCATAATTTACTCACCCTCATGCCGTTCCAGATGTGTATGCGAATCCTTCTTCTGCAGAACACAAATGAAGATTTTTAGAAGAATATTTCAGCTCCGTAGGTCCATACAATACAAGTGAATGGGTGCCAAAATTTTTCCGCTCCAAAAAGCACAAAGGCAGCGTAAAAGTAACCAGGGGCAGACTGGGAAGAGAAATCGGCCTGGGATTTTAAATAGAAACTGGCCCAAAAGTTGTTTTGGGGGGGAGGGGATGTCGCTTTCCTTTTCTGCATATCGCTGCCCCCTTCGGTATATCGTGGCGCCGTTTTGTGGCCCCTTCTGCATAACACGGCGGCCCATTTCAGCTTATCGCGGCCCATTCGGCCCCGTTTCGCGGCCGGCCGACTGGGAAAAGTTCCGGTTCTCCCGATGGCCAGTCTGCCCCTGAAAGTAACCCATATGACTCCAGTGTTTTAATCCATATCTTCAGAAGTGTTATGATAGGTGGCAATATGCATGAAGAATGTGATTCACCAAAAACACACACAAAAATTTTTTACAAACAAATTTGAAAGTTAAAGTGGAGATTGACTGAGCAGGGAGGAGAATTTATAGTAAAAAAGGACTTAAATATTTATCTGTTTCTCACCAACACGTATCATATAGCTTCTGAAGATATGGATTTAACCACTGGGGTCGTATGTGATTTTTGGAGCTACAAATGTTTGGCACCTATTCACTTGCATTGAATGAACTATTCTTCTATAAATCTTCATGTTCTGCAGAAGAAAGAAAGTCATACACATCTGGGATTGCATGAGGGTGAGTAAAAGATGAGAGCTTTTTCATTTTTGGGTGAACTATTCCTTTAAAGAGTAACATTTTGATATTGCCACAGTGTTTGCACTTTGGGTGGAATCAGCCTACAAATGGCTTACTTAGAATTGTCTCTACATATTAAGCTGGGATAGGAGAAAATATTTTAACTGAAAAATTGCACACCTCATAATGTTTCTTGCTTGATATCCTAAGATTTTAAGCACAAACTAGCAAGAACACAAACACACTGTGATTCATAGACCTCCTTCTAAGAGCGTCAATTGACCCTCTGTCTCTGTTTTTGCCTGAGAGCTGTGTTGCATCTCAATAGTGAATACCAAACACTGCACTAGCCATTCTGTGGAGTACATCATGCCCTCATCAGCTATCTTTGACTTTAGTTGCGATACAGCCAGCCTGTGGGGGTCTCTGTCTCAGCTCTCTCTTTTCACTTAGTCTTGGCCACTCTCATCTGTGTGACCTGTGGCCCAGGACTCCAGCAGAGACTCATCCATCACTAAAGACATCTCTCCATCTCTCCATCTATCCGCCTCCCTATCCTATCCCTCTTCACGGAGGTCATGTATCTCTCTCCTCTAAGGTCATCAGTCTCGCTGTGGCAGATGCCAGAGCTTCTGAGTCAGCTCATGCCTGGTAGCCAGGTGGATTTTCTCTCTTTCAGAGTAGTCGCACACTGAGGCAGGGAATTGTAGGATCAGAAGCCACCAGCCCACCTGTGGGTGATGTGTGGGACCTGCAGAGTGGGACCAAAGGAAGAATATTGAATGCCTGCTTGAACCTGTCCATTGAGGGAGCATTAGGAAAATCCACTATTGACAGCTTGTGGTGGTGTTTTTAAAAAGCATTAGCTTGGAACCATTTTAAATTCTTTTATAAAAAGGATAGTTCCGACTCTAAATTCTGATTTGATGAGCCACATTCACAGGGGATGCAAAATGCAGACAAACGCATGCCTGTTGCTACGTTGCTTGGCAACTGCAAACAGCAATATGCTAATAACTATCAAAATCAGCTTATTTAAAAACAATTACAACATAAGGAACCCAGATTATTCTATGCTTTTGACTTCAAAACGAACACAGTCATGCACACAACACTTGTGCACAATAGATAAGCTGGTAAGAAAGCCGGTCAAGGTGTTTACATGCCACGCGAAATTGGGGTAATGGGCAAAAATCTATTTGTGTCAATCGGTTTTTGCTTAAAAGGTTTTCCTATATTGGGGTAACGTCATAAACAGTTTAAGGCATTTACATAATCACACATGTTGTCTACTTATTAAGCATAATCGATGTAAGATTTGATGTAAATGTGCTTATTGTTAAATGTAACCATTGAACATTGGTGTTGTGTATCATAAAGCATTATATAAAAGAAATAAGCCACTCATGGTTGTATGTTACAGTGATTTTACCATGGTTAACGGGGTTTTGCCTTGTGTGGTAATATTTTAGGCAAGCCAAACAGATTGCTACTACACATTTTGTCACTTTTTTTGTTTTTTGTCCCAAAACACACACTTCTTCACTATTTTATGTAATTTTGTAGTGTAAGTATGTTAACACTGAAAATGCAACAAAAAGAAGTGTACTATAAGTACCCGGATGATACACTTCTTCAGAGTGTGGAATGTTGGACACTTCATGCACTCAGCACTTGAGTTTTGTCATACATAGCTGAAGGGGCAGAGTTATCCGGCTGCGATGATGGTCTGACAAAGCAATTGTAAATAACGGAGAATGTAGCAACTAGCAAAACTTCAGTGAAGACAGCACCTTACAAATGTGAGTTGAATGCTTTACCATCACCCCACTCTGTGTGAATATGTATGTTGAAGTGTTGAACTGAGGTTGGCTAATGCGCTAAAGCTAGCGGCTACAAATAACATACACGTCACTTTTGTCAGCTGTTAAATGGCGAATGCTTCCGTGTAGTAAGAAAATGTTAAGTGTTCCATTTGAGATGATACTGCACTTTAAAAATTAATACACTACATGGCTGAATGTATAGTATACAGTATAGTGTGTCATTTGGGACACAGCTATTGATACAAATAGACAGGAAATGTGACAGGAAATGTAGTGATATGAGTTCAAACTCATGTTGCCCACATGAGCACTGACTCAACATGTCAAAGTATGTCTGCTAATCGCTAGGACATGGATCCAATTAAATAAGCAGCCAAAAAAGTATCATAATCCATAATAGGTAAGTTGATCGTGAATTAATTGTGCATGCACACAAATTCCTTTGATTTTTATTTTGTAATGCCTAAGCTGAATCTGGTTCTAAAGAAGCTGTAGGACATACACTACCAGTCAAAAGTTTTTAAACACTTGACCGAAATGTTTCACATGATCTTAAAAATCTTTTGATCTGAAGGCGTTTGCTTAAATGTTTGAAATTAGTTTTGTAGTCAAAAATATAATTGTGCCACCATATAAATTTATTTAATTATAAAACAAAAATTGTATTTAAAAAAAAAAAAAAAGTTTTTGAAATGGATGACTTGGACCAAATAATAAAGAATAGCAGCCAATAAGTGCCCAACATAGATGGGAACTCCTTCAATACTGTTTAAAAAGCATCCCAGGGTGATACCTCAAGAAGATGGTTGAGAAAATGTCAAGAGTACATGTCTGCAAATTCTAGGCAAAGGGTGACTACTTTGAAGATGCTAAAATATAACAGTTTTGATTTATTTTGGATTTTGTTTAGTCCCAACATAATTCCCATAGTTCCATTTATGTTATTCCATAGTTTTGATGACTTTACTATTATTCTAAAATGTGAAGAAAAAAATAATAATAATAAAAAAAAATATATATATATATATATATATATATATATATATATATATATATATATATATATATATATGTAAAATAAAGAATGAGTAAGTGTTTCAAAACTTTTGACTGGTAGTGTACATAATCAGTTGTGGTTGTACCATAGCATCTAAACAGCTCATTAGACTTAATGTGACCTTATAGTTTATTAGGACCAGAGCTGTCTATCACAGGTGTTTTAGAATTGAAATTGACCTTCTTACCACCTCTGAACATCACTGCAGGCAATATTCCTGACTAAGCCTCTTACTGATAAAACACCCCCTAATTTCTGTTCTTCACTTAAATGATTGCTGGACAATGCACAATGACTAAATCCTGTAGCTGAATTGTGGCCACTTAGTGCACGAAAACCTGCCCTTTCCCTATTATCAGAATAGAATGAGCTTTATTGCCAAGTATGCTTACACATACATGGAATTTGTCTTGGTGACAGAAGCTTCCAGTGCACAAACAATACAGCAACAAAACAGAAATAATAATAATAAATAAAAAAAAGAATAAAATAAAAAGTGAATAGAAAATATAAGTAAATATAGAAATACACAATAAGACAAAATATATATACAGTACCCAGCATAAATGAGTACACCCCAACAGATTTCTCAGATGTCTCTTTTTAGAATGAATACTTTCGATGGGATCCTATACAATAAAATATTCCAGCAACTCTGGTTTATTGGTTGCAAATGAGATTTGTCAGTACAAAAAAGAAAATTAGAATTTTTTTAACCAAAATAATTTAAAACCATGGTGTAAAATAAGTACACCCCAGGTTTTAGGAATAAAACTTGATAAAATGCTAATTAACGGGAATTCAACAACAGATTGGTCTAATCAATCATCACACAGGTGGCTGCCAGATAATTGACAATTAAGGGTTGTATTTAACCTGTTAAATCCCCTCCCATTCAATACTGACAATAATGGTGTCACATGGAAGAGAAATGTGACAAGACTTGAGAACGTAAGTAATTTCTTTACACAAAAAAGGTCAGGGCTACAAGAATATTAGTAAAGCATTGCTAATCGGTCAGAATACAGTAGCGAAAGCGATTCAAAAATTCAAAAAGGATGGACTTGTGGCAAGCTCTCTGAGATGTCCAGGTCATCCAAGGAAGCTAACATCTCAAGATGAGCATTTTGTGTTAAGAAGAGTTGAAGAAAATCGCCATGCAAGTTCATCACAGTTAGCTAATGCTGTAGAAAGTCAAACTAGGGTGACTGTTTCACGTGACACAATACGACATACGCTGCAGAGGTGTGGCATGCAAGGATGTTGCTCACGAAGGAAGCCACTGCTAAAGCCCATGCACAAAAAAGCCCGTTTAGCATTTGCCAGGGCCCATGTTGACAAAGGTGTAGAATATTGGGACTCCATACTTTGGTCTGATGAGACAAAGGTAAATCTTTCTGGAACTGATAGCATCCAAACTGTATGGCGTCACAAGGGCGAAGAGTACAATGAAAAATGCATGCTACTCACAGTAAAACATGGAGGTGGCAGTGTTCTTCTGTGGGGTTGTATGAGTGCTGCAGGTGTCGGGGCATTGCACTTTATTGTTGGCATCGTGAATTCAGAGATGTACTGCAAAATACTGAAAGAGAAGATTCTACCATCTCTCTGCGCCCTGGGTTGCCGAGCACTCTTTCAACATGATAAAGACCCAAAGCATACATCCAAGGCCACTGCGGCATTTCTGAGGAAGAATAGGGTAAAAGTGATTCAGTGGCCAAGCATGTCACCCGACCTCAACCCAACAGAACACCTGTGCGGAATTCTGAAAAGACAGGTCAAGCATCATTCTCCATCCAGCATCCAGGCTCTGAAAGAGCTAATTCTCCAAGGATGGAGAAAAATAGTTGTGGCAGTATGTCGCCAACTTGTTCACTCTAAGCCTAGAAGAGTTGGTGCTGTTCTGAAAAATCATGGAGGCCATACAAAATATTAGATTTGGTGGAATTTGTTGTAGGGTGTATTCATTTTTGCAACACCTCATTTTAATAAAATTTATAATTTTCTTTTCCTAAAGGTGTTGGTGACCAACCTTTTATGTTCATAATATTCAAAATTGTCAAAATTCTGCTAATTGTTCTGGTGTTCACAGAATTAGTTAAAAACCTTAATTTTCAAAGGGACTGTACTCATTAATGCTGAGTACTGTATATATTTACGTATGTACAAATACAAGTCCGTTATATATAGATGTGAGGGAATGTATGGCAGAAGAGGTAGGGCATGTCGGATAAATATAAATTACCCCTATATTACCCTTTGAATGTGAAATCAAGTAGATTTGGATGCATATGGGCGACCCGTGGTTATGGAAAGCATAGGGATTAGGGAAAGAAGACTAGAGAACAGAAGGATAGAGTGGTTGTTTGTTTGGGTGTACGCTGTTGTGTATTTTTTGAGAAAGACAACAGTAATATTCAGTCTTCACAGATTGGCAAAGGAACAGAAAAGGACCTCATGAGACCTAGAGACTCATTAAAAATCACAATCTGCTCCTGCTCAACACCACAGGCTGCTTTTAAACAACAGGAGGGCAGCTTAGGTGAACAACGTTCTTGATTAGATGTCATATTCATGCTGTAATTTGACACCTTGCCTTAGAGGGCACTGGGTGAAGGCCTTATTCAAATCTGAGCTCTCAAGCAAACATAAGTCCCAGAGAGCAGGGCCATACCGGGTATAGTTAGCCCACACTATCCTGCCCTGCTCTCTGAACCCCTCATGATTGAGTTCAAGCGTGATTGGTGTTTTCTGTATTTCATCATCCAATTCACCAGATGAGATTAGGCCAATTCCAGGCAGATGGGCTTTCCATTGCCTCTGTGTCTCATGGGCACACCAGTGCCCCTGTTCTGTGGGCTCTTCCTGTCAGGGAGGCTGTTTACCATTGCATCACACAGACTGAAGCCAGACAGGAAATGGTATGCTCCTGGTCCAGAGACACAGGAAATGTGAAGCTTGTCAATAACAAGAAGGTGAAAAAAGGAAGATCAAATTACATGAAATAGCCTACTAATAGTCAAAAAGCCTTCTTCTCTTCCCTCTCTTTCTCTTGGTATGTGGGCCATCTGTCCATATTTTAAAGGGATAGTTCACCCAAAAATGAAAATTCTGTAATCATTTACTCACCCTCATTTCATTTTAAACCTGATGATGTGATGTTTTCATGAATTTCCATGTCCGTCTTTTCAATACGTTGATCCGTTGATAATGGCTCACTTTAAAGCTTAAAAAAGGACCCAAATGTATCATAAAAGTATTGTTTTAATGCTAAACAACACAAGACTTCACAAGGACACCAAGCAACTGTGAACGAGCTTCATGCAATTTTAAACACGCAACACATATCAAGTTTTTTCTTTGAAAAATGGCATAAATTTCAGGTTGTTTCTACCCAAAATGCGTTCAGAAGACTTGGATATGATGTAGGAGTCGCATGGACTACTTTTATGGTTATTTTGGGTCTGTTTTCAGCTTAAAAGTGAGGCACTATTAACTGCCATTGTATTGAAAAGATGGACCGGACAACCCAGTTTCATGTAAAGTCATAATAATTAGTACGAGATAGCTAAATAGTAAGAAATTGAGTTGGCAAAACATACGACTTTTGCTCCAATAGACAACTATGAATGAACCAACGAAAAATGTAATTACGATTTTTTCTAAGTTTATCTTAGGAAATCCCAAATTTTAACCTAATCATTATTTTAATAGAGTTCACTGTTGGGTACCATGGAAGAAAGAGAAAAATTAGGATTTTGAACAAGAAAGTATATTGCAGGTTATTAAAATACAACAGTCATTTGTATTGCATAAATAAACATTTAATGAATAACTTAATTTGTCAAATTATGTTTCCTATCTTAACATAAAATTTTGTATAGACGGCATGCTAAAATGTAATGCCTGTTTTGAATTGATTTGAAATTCTGTTTGTTGATTGGTTGGTCTCTATGTGAGAATAAAAGTCATAGCTTTTCGTCTGAGCCAAGTCGTATGATGTCATACAATTTCGGCATATCCTGCGACGTATTACTAATTGTCATGAGATAATTATGTTGGACCGCAATGTTCTCTTCTTTAGTATTCAGCATCAGTCATATGTGTTTGGAATGACATGAGGGTGAGCAAATTATGACCAAATTTAAATTTTTAGGTGAACTGATACTCTAAACCAAATATTCCAGACTAATTACTGATTTTCAATAGAAAGGACTTTTCAATCTCACTTGGAGATAATATAATCAAATCACTGACCAAGCATACATAGCATTCTCTGACAAACCACGTTACACAGACATCCATGGCTGAGTCAACAACAAGAGAATTACCAAGCTAATACACAACAAACGCACACCCTAACAACAACCACACACAACCTTACAACACAGAACATCAATCAAACCACAAAGAGATGGAGAACACATGAGGAAATCCTTTTTCCCCAAAACAATGAGGTTTCCAAACTGCAACCCTATTAATAGCCTACAAAAGGGGCAGGCCTTGATCCCCAGCATGGAGGAAACCAGTGTAAAACACACGCACAAAACCAAAGACCCAGTGCCGCTCACTGGGTCAGCTATGATGAGCTATGAATGTAACCGTCCAACCAATCTAGTTTAATAGTGCCCATCCTCGCCAGCTTTGTAGAGCCAATGGTGTGTGTGTGTTGACTCGGAGGGTCAGGAGAGCTCCACAGATTCTGTGACCCCGAAAGTAGAGGAGAGAATCAGAGGCGGACCCCCACAGCCAGGACAGAGCCCTCTTTATGACCTAATCTGCTAGCATCAGAGATCAATATGGTTAGTGGTGCTGTTACAATAGCGAGAGCAGGAGTTAGCACCTTGCCCAATTTCAGAGGCTCTCTGGGGGGGCATAAAGCCAAGGTTTGCCCTGCTTGCCCAGAGTGGTCCCACTGACCTCTGGCTCAGCAGCTAACCTGCTTAACATTCATTACAGAAACCTGGGCAGATGCTCCGATTTTAGGCATGCTGTCTTGTCCCTGTTCTCTCATCCTCTCAACATGAGGTTGATTTGAATTGCTTTTTCATTTCTAAAGCAGAGATCAGAGATACACTGACTGGCCAAGCTTAATTTTATCCATGCTAATGGGCTTTGGTTGGACCCTGGTGGGGTGGAGACTCACCATTTTTCTCCAGTGCTGGGGTCTGGAACCGAGTTGCCAGGGCTTGGTGTTGACATATCGCCCTGGATGATGAGGGCCACCAAGCCGTACTCGGACAGATTGGGGTATCCACGAGTAAAAGTGCCGTCTACCTCCTTCTTCAGTCGTCAACATAGTGTTATTTCTTTAACAAAACTTATTTTACCTCAAGCTCCAAGATATTGGTGTTTATTGGGACAGAACAAGCTCTTGTCCCTAAAAAAAGTGTCCCCGTTCCTGTGTCTCTCCGTCTGTGACTCTCTCTGTTTCTGACTTTTCTTAGTGCAGCTAATTCTGTCTTGCTCACTGGAATGAAAAGTTTGAGTGTGAGCTCATTGCTTTAGTTAATGATTATACTAAATCAGTCAGGCGAATTTTTAATTTTTAATCGGAAATTAAGAAAAGCACACACACACAAGCCCAAACCAGTGGACATGAGTAGCAAACAAAGGGGTTTTCAGAGTGTGGAGAGAATGGGTGAGGATCAGGTTCTGTCCTGCTTCATGCATAAATCTGGCGTCATGCTTAATTACATTACTGAGAATTTACAGAGTCGTTTTAAGGAAACCACACACACAAAGCTCATTGGGGGAATGTGTGCTAGTGTGTGTATGACAGTAGGACCGCTGATTATCTGTCGTATTTATCATATCTCATTAGCTTGAAAAGATTAAAGAGATTTGAAGTTGTGTTGCGCTCATTCTGTCTTCAGATGGAACTAAATTTTCAGGGAAAATTTTAACCAAACTACTCAACCTAATGTGAGTTTGTTGCCATGGTGACACAATAGAAAACAAAGTAGAGCGATAGTTCACCCTACAGTGAAAATTCTGAATGATATACTAAACCCCTCATGTTGTTCCAAACTCATATGATGTGGATCACAAAATTAAATGTTTGGCAGAATTCTAGCTTCAGTCCCTAACAGTCTCCTTTTGTATTTTACGAAAGAAAGTCATACCGGTTTGGACAGAAAACCATAAGGTATTATCAATTAGAGTTTTTTCATTTCTTTGAGTGATCCTGTTTTGAGAATAACAATACATTCTTCTATATGGATGGATGTGGCTCAACTATACTCATATTTTTTTTAAATGGAGTGAGACTATTTTAAAATCCACATTTAACTGACAATGAACAATAAAAAAAAAGACATTCAAATATGCATCCAACAATCATAAGAAAGCCAAAGTAAATGTCTTAAGTGAATCTAGCCATTCTACCAGGTATTGTTAACTTAAAAGCTGGAGGACAAAAGCTGGTGGTTTTGGGCTGAGCCCATCCCAGCAGGAGAACCAAACCCCCTGAGGGACAAAACTAACTCTAGTCCTAAACTTCATCCTGGGCTGAGAGCCCACACTGGGCCGTTATACACCCGTTGCATCAATCTGTCAAAGCAGAGCAGACACATGCAGTACAATAAGGCCTCCTCACATCTCTGCTTTAATGTTCTTTCTTCACAATATGGTTTGTGCAACACTTTATCACTGGATCTACTTCCACCCCACTGAGTCATGTTGCTTCTGAAACTGTGGCGTATATCACGACCTCTCCTCTATGAGCCTGTGAAGAGATTTGTGTTTGTGTTTTGAGGCATTAACAAACTAGAACCAGAATTACAAAAGGTTTGGCCTTTTTCAGCATTCTCCATTTTTGTAAATTTAAATAATGAAAGATTGCTCTCAGTGCACCTGCTACATTAATATAAAAAAAAATTTCAGTTCACTAGGAATTACAAAATCTGACAAAAAAATATGCTGCGTTCACATTGTATTGGAATTCCAGAATTACACGATTCTGCTCAGAGCTGTTCATGTCTTTGTATTTTTTTGTATCTATGGCAACGCTCTAAAAACAAAAATGGATCTATGTGTGGCTTTGTTGTCAATGACAACAAAAATATATTAATCATTGCATTAATTCGTTAATTTATCCCTGTATGCTCTTACACAATGTTTAAGGACGAAGAAAGTGCACCAGGTAACATGGGTTATAATAAAATGGCATATAAAAAAAATTATATGCAGAAATACCTAACTACCTTTAATTGTTGAGGCCAAGACATTTTAGTTCTTTTTACATGACGTCATGATGGTACAGTCTGATCTTTCATAAAAACATTTCCAACTTGTAACTCGTAAACAAGTTTGTCAAAGACGTAAACCGTTTTACAAGTTGTAAACTTTTAATTACGGTAATTCATAATTCATCACGGCATTACATAAACACTCCAGTGTAAACCATATAAGAAAAAAGAATTTGAGTTTACTTGCTGATCTTTACACCGATTATGCTTAGTAAGACGACATTTGGTCATGTAAACACCTTAGCTACACTCGTTTATTGGGGTAAGGTCATAAACAGTTTAAGCATAAACCGATTGACACAGGTAGCTTTTTGCCCATTACCCTGAATTCACATTGCATGAAAACACCTTTCCGGCATTCTTACTGGCTTATCCAGTGTACGCAAGTGTTGTGCGCATGCCTGTTAACATTTGACGTCAAAAGCAGAGAATAACCCGATGACTTCCAATCTCATGTAAGCACGTTTTTCTTGTGTTATTGGATTTTTGAAAATAAGCAGATTTTTGGTTATTATCAGCTTTTTGGTGTGCATGTAAACACACTCAATATAAACAGTGTTACTTTGTGTTTAAGAGTGCATTTGCATGTGTGACGAAACCGAGAGGCGCAGCTAACTGAGGGAGCACGCAGAGGTGAGAAACTGTGAACAACCAAACAATATCTGGACTCGGGCCTGTACTCACTCCCGGACAGGCTATTCACCCCCATCTACAAGTATAGAAGAAAAGAGGACTCCAAACTCTCTATAAAGCCCTTTCAGTCATGATTTGTTATTCTCCTTTTTTTTTCTTTTTCCTCTCCTAGTCAAAAGAAGAGGAAAAAAATGTGGGATTGGGCTTTTGAGGGAGGAGGCCTGAATACATTTTACATACTCAAGGCAGCATACATAGTTATTGCCGCTTCGCCTAAAACTTCCTTTTCTCTCCTTCTCTCCCCTTTTTTTCAGAAAACACTTTCCTTGCTGAATGGCCACCTATTAGTGACTCTATTATGGAAGCAGAGCACTTCAATGGCTCCTGACTGAGAGGCTGTATGGCAGAGCCTGAGGCTCAGCATAGCCCACCCTGGACAGCCTCCCGCAGTCCACAGTCACTGTATTGATAGTTAGATTCAGTGTAGAGTTAGTTGATGTGCGTGTGTGTGTGTGTGTGTGTGCGTGCGTGTGTGTGTGTGTTGGGGAGGGGGGCTCTCATCCTTCATTTTTGTGATCTCCAGGTTTTTGGGGCGAGAGTGTGGCTTTAAAAGAGGGAGAAAGTTAATAATAAAAAAAAAATTGTGCTGTGCTTTCCACACTAGTCACTTAAAACCAGAACACAATGTTCAACATGCATTAGCTGATCTCCATAATAATACCTCCCTAGCCCCGTTCACACTCATATACACGTATACAACAATCTCCCAGCCCCCCACCAAATACATTTGGGACTTGTGCAAACACACACTATGCACCGCACTGAAAGAAAGTATTTCCAATGGAGATTTCATAAAGTTCATATTGTTCCCAAAACCCCAGTAATCGCACCTGTTTCTCAACAATGTCAGAAAATGTACTCAAAATAAAGATTTCAGTATGAACAAAATGAAAACAAATTATCTGAACTTTGCTACTCACATTAATTTTATAGATCTGTACTCTTATGGTACGTCAAGAATTGTCTCATTTGTGCCCAATTTTATTTAGCCGAAGGCATCTGAGTTAATAATTAAATGATGCACAACTAAGAACTTTACTGAGTCTCCTGAGCAATGAAAGGGCAACCTCTGAGCAAGAAATTGTTCCTCTGGGACTGCAAATGCTGTTAAATAATAATTCCTTCATCATTCAGCCTATCAAATATTGAATGCCATTAGAATGTTGCATTTCCCATCTGTGTTTTAATACGTACCCATGTTGTGTGCACGTGCCATAAAAGCAGGCTGACATTTCTTTAGTGAACGTAATGAAAGGGGAGTGCAGTAGTGCTGTGTTTGAATATGATCATGCTATTGTGATTAGGGCAGTGTGTGTGTGTGTAGGTGGGTTTGGGTGGTTTGAGCAAATTTTTTAGGTTACAAACTGGTAATTACAAGGGTATTATGCTATAAATGTAGTTTATGAGGACATTTCTAGTGTCCCCATAATTCAAATCGCTTAAAAAATAAATAAATAAATAAATAAAAAACATACTAAATGATGTTTTTTTGAAAATGTAAAAATGCAGAAAGTTTTTTGTGAGGGTTAGGTTTAGGGGTAGAGACAGGGTTAAGGTATAGAATCTATAGTTCGTACAGTATAAAAGTCATTATGTCTATGGAGAGTCCTCATAAGGATAGCCGCACCAACATAAACTTTCACGTGTGTGTGTGTGTGTGTGTGTGTGTGTGTGAGTTTGCTATAAAGGAATGGAGAGTGCTTCAGCTGGGTAAAAAATGGAGGGGGGTGTCTCTGTGTGAGAGTTCAAATGGGCTTGTGTGTGTTTATGTGTATGTGTGTGCCTGTGTGGTTAAAGAGAGAGAGTAGAGTTTAGAAAGAAGGGCTCTATGTTGAATATGGAGTTATTGTTTAGCCATGCTTACCTCCACGGGGAACCATCTGCTCCCTGTCAATGCGTCACCTGCTCGTCTGAGCCGTCGCCACGGAAACAGGGGGAGGAGGATTAGGAGAGGTTAGGCCTCTGAGGGGAGGGCCCATCCAGGAATATGGAGGAGGTTGCCCTGGGAAACAGCTAAAAAGGAGGTCTGACTGACTGGAAAAATGCCCCCCTCTGCTGGTTAAAATGTCTAGTGAAGTAAACACTTGGGTTATCACCAGGCCTATAGATGTTAGACAGGTTAGATGCCATGTAAATTAGGCTTTTAGGGATAGACAAACTGTATGGGTTCATTGGGTTGTACTGTTTAAATGCTCTAGATCATGTCTAATTAGCAAACCCATGTGTTCCAGAGTTTTTTGTACATTGGAATTTTTGTTGTGACGTGCTTATAATGTTTCCTCGCAGCTTTGTTTTCATATGGCATCTACCCTGACAAAGGTGTATACTGCTGATAGGCCTTTACACTGCAGGGGTTTAGTTGTTGAAATGTTGTACTACTGTACATCTGTGGACATTAAAGTTACAAATCGCATAGGCCTAATTGCCAGGTGTTGATTAACAAATGCATCTGTCTGTGATCAGAGTTTCCTTACTGTAATATTTACTGTAAGTGAGGACAAGCTTGGATAGACTAACAGACAATACAAACAAATGTCTTTGTGTTTGTATGTGCTTATGCATTACATGATATGTGTCACTGCAAGTAGCCTATCATATCACAGTGCTGTAATAAAAAGTCTTTAGTGCAGACAGGGTCCCTGTGCATTCAGGCCAGGATTGAAAAGCAAACACACTGAAGCTGCACTGAAAGAGCCTGTGGCAGTGGAGGCGTGGTCGAGCGTCTGTCGGGAGAGAGAGAGTGGTAAGGGTGCATACACCTGAGCCAAATTATGACTAACACCTGTTTCTAATTGTAGTGAGATTGGGGAGAGTGGCATAAAAGGACCATGCCAGCACCAGATCGAGAGAGAGAGACTGGGACGAGAGCCTTGCTGTGAAGCTGATGTGTTGTTGTGAAGCTGTAAACCAGAGAAGTGGTCAATTAAAAGTTCCCTACCTGTGTTTGAAGAATCCAGTTCCCGGTGTCCTTCCTTGTTACACTGGTGCCGAAACCCAGGATCTGATTTGAAGACTGCACACCCCATATGTCCTTCCCGCTGTCCGACATCATCAGTTCCTCTCCAACCTACATCACACCCACCAACAGGCTCTGCTTGAACTCCGCCAGGATCAAGAACAGCACTTCCATGAGGTCCTTAGAGTTCAGGCAGAGGACCGGCAGGTCATTCGGGGCCTCCTCACCCAGGAGAAAGCCCCGGCAGCGACCCCGGACAACAGCAGTTCCCTGCCCCCTGCCCATGCTGTTGAAGATGGGGGTGGAAGATGACCCTGAAGCCTTCCTGACCATGTTTGAGCACACCACTGAAACCTGGAGCTGGCTGCATGCTCAGTGGGCGGCCCGGCTCATCCTTCTGCTGTCCGGGGAAGCCCAGCTTGCAGCACAACAACTGCCGGCGGCTAATCTCCTGGCCTACGGCAACCTAAAGAAGACCATCCTGCAGCGGGTCGGCCGGAGCCCAGAGCAATACCGTCAACTGTTCCGCTTGATGGAGATGGAAGGGGCCAGTCACCTGTTTGCCTTTTCTCAGCAGCTTCGTGATGCCTGCCAGAAATGGCTGTGGGCCGGGGACCGCGACGTCCAGGGAGTGGTCGACCAAGTGCTAGAGCAGCTGATCCACCGGCTTCCAGAAATGACGGCGGAGTGGGTCCAGTACCATCGCCCGGCGTCACTGGAGGAAGTGGTCCAGCTGGCGGAGGACCATATGGCAGTGTGCCCATGCGTGGAGGAGCGCTCTCTCTCCCTCCCCCTGTGTTTTCTCCCATCTCTTTCCACTCCCCTCTCCCCTCTCACTCTGTCCTCTCTCCAGGCCCTGTTCCTGCACCCCGGAGGCGTGGAAACGGCATGGTAAGAATAAAGGGGTGTACACACTAAGCCTTGGTGGACACAGGTTGTAACCAGACCACTATCCACCAATGCTTGGTTCAACACGAGGCTTTGGGCACAACTAAAAGGGTGAGCATGAAATGTGTACATGGGGATATTCACAACTACCCTGTGGTTGCCGTTGTTATTAAATTTAGGGGAACAAAACATAGAGTGGAGGCCGCAGTTAGTTCCCGCCTCACCCATCCGCTGATTATGGGGACTAATTGGCCTGAATTCAGAAATGTATTAAAGGGAATATGCGCGGATGGGTCCTGGATAAAAGCGACGGAATGTGAAATGTGTGACCCTCTGGCAGGGGAGGCGGAGCCAGGGCCATCTTCGTCAGCTCCACGTCAGGATGACGTGAGGGGGGAGAGGCTGCAGCCCCTCCCATCCTCAGGGGATTTCCCTTTGGAGCAGTCATGAGACAAAACCCTCAAGCATGCCTTTGACCAAGTGAGAGTGATCGATGGTCAACAACTCCAGCCGAATATCACACTTTCATATCCCTATTTAGCAATTATAAATGAGCGGTTGTATCGAGTGAAGCAGGATGCTCAAACTAAGGAAGATACAACCCAGCTCTTAATACTACGGAGCCGTCGGGAAATGGTGTTCCAGGCGGTTCATTATAATCCCATGGTGGGTCATCTAGGGGAAAGAAAAACACTGAACCGTCTAATAGCCCGTTTTTATTGGCCGGGCATTGGCGGTGATGTCTGCAGGTGGTGTGCGGCATGCCGCGAATGCCAGTTGGTGAATCCACCAGCCACCCCAAAAGTGCCATTGTGGCCTCTTCCGCTGATCCAGGTCCCCTTCGAGAGAATTGGAATGGACCTCGTCGGGCCATTAGAGCATTCAGCACACAGACATTGCTTTGTATTGGTCCTAGTGGACTATGCAACGCGATATCCGGAAGCAGTGCCTCTGCGCAACATCTCAGCACGCAGTGTTGCAGAGACACTCTTCAAAATAATCTCCCGGGTGGGGATTCTGAAAGAAATCCTCACTGATCAGGGCACAATATTTATGTTACGAATACTATGCAAGCTTTACGAATTATTGGGCATTAAATCGATCCGCACCAGCATTTACCATCCACAAACAGATGGCCTGGTGGAACGATTTAATAAAACCCTTAAAACATGATTCGTAAGTTCGTGCACGAGGATGCTAGAAATTGGGACAAATGGCTCGATCCCCTGTTATTCGCAGTATGAGAGGTCCCACAAGCCTCCACTGGGTTTTCCCCATTCCACGACAGAGCCAACTGTATAACAGGGGAACTCGGCTAAGGGAATTTGCACTGGGAGATAAGGTACTCGTATTCCACTTGGGCCACGAGACCCAAGACCAAAAAGGGGGTGAGACAGTTTCTGGGGCTGGCTGGCTATTATAGGAGATTTGTGCCTAACTATTCGGACGTCACCAGCCTGCTGACTGAACTCACTAAAAAGGGAGCTCCAGACCCGGTCCAGTGGGCGGAGCAGTGCCAACAGGCATTTACGCAGGTTAAAGCCGCACTATGCAGGGGGGCGCTTTTATATGCATCTAATTTCTCTCTCCCTTTTGTATTACAGATGGACGCTTCAGACAGGGGGCTGGGGGCCGTACTCTCGCAGGTAGTGGAGGGGGAGGAGCGCCCGGTGCTGTACATCAGCCGCAAGCTCTCCTTGAGGGAAACAAAGTACAGCACCGTGGAAAAGGAGTGTCTGGCCATCAAGTGGGCGGTCCTCACTCTCCGTTACTACCTGCTGGGGCGGGCCTTCATTCTCTGCTCAGATAATACCCCACTCCAGTGGCTCCTCCGCATGAAGGATACCAACACGCGGATCACTCGGTGGTATCTGGCACTCCAGCCCTTTAAATTCAAGGTGGTCCACAGACCGGGAGCGCAGATGGCTGTCGCCAACTTCCTGTCCAGAAATGGGGGGGGAGTGGTAGGCTGTCCGGATGTCTCCCCGTCCTGAGTCGGGTGGTGGGGATATGTTGCACCGGGGGTGTGGTCGTGCGTCCATCGGGAGAGAAAGAACGGTAAGGTTGCATACACCTGAGCCAAATTATGACTAACACCTATCTCTAATTGTAGTGAGATTGGGTAGAGCGGCATAAAAGGACCATGCCAGCGCCAGATCGAGAGAGAGAGACTGGGACGAGAGCCTTACTGTGAAGCTGATGTGTTGTTGTGAAGCTGATGTGTTGGTATAAAGCTGATGAGTTAGTGTGAAGCTGATGTGTTATTGTGAAGCTATGAAACCATAGAAGTGGTCAATTAAAAGTTCCCTACCTGTGTTTGAAGAATCCAGTTCCCGGTGTCCTTCCTTGTTACAGAGCCTTACATAGGAGAGGTCACAATACAACTGCTGAATCAGTCTGCTTACAAACATACACATGTCCCCATCCACCCACCCACCCATCCATTCACCCACCCATTCATCCATCCACCCACCCATCCACCCATCCATTCATCCATCCACCCATCCATCCAACCTCCCACCCACCCATTCATCCATCCATCCATCCATCCAACCTCCCACCCACCCATTCATCCATCCATCCATCCATCCAACCTCCCACCCACCCATTCATCCATCCTCCATCCATCCACCCACCCACCCATCCATCCATCCATCCATCCACCCACCCATTAATCCACCCATCCATTCACCCATCCACCCATTCATCCATCGGTACATCCACCCACCCACCTATTAATCCACCCATCCATCCATCCAACCTCCCACCCACCCATTCATTCATCCATCCATCCATCCAACCATCCACCCACCCACCCATCCATCCATCCATCATCCACCCATCCATCCACCCTCCCACCCACCCATCCATCCATCCATCCACCCACCCATTAATCCACCCATCCATTCACCCATCCACCCATCCATCCATCGGTACATCCACCCACCCACCTATTAATCCACCCATCCATCCATCCAACCTCCCACCCACCCATTCATCCATCCATCCATCCACCCACCCACCCACCCATCCATCCATCCATCCATCCACCCACCCATTAATCCACCCATCCATTCACCCATCCACCCATTCATCCATCGGTACATCCACCCACCCACCTATTAATCCACCCATCCATCCATCCAACCTCCCACCCACCCATTCATCCATCCATCCATCCATCCAACCATCCACCCACCCACCCATCCATCCATCCATCATCCACCCATCCATCCACCCTCCCACCCACCCATCCATCCATCCATCCACCCACCCATTAATCCACCCATCCATTCACCCATCCACCCATCCATCCATCGGTACATCCACCCACCCACCTATTAATCCACCCATCCATCCATCCAACCTCCCACCCACCCACCCACCCATCCATCCATCCACCCACCCATTAATCCACCCATCCATTCACCCACCCACCCATCCATCCATCGGTACATCCACCCACCCACCTTTTCTTTCTATCTATCTAAATTAATTACACGTAATTAATAACTTAAGCATATACTACATGAGGAATAAAGCTGTCCATGATCTTTTGAGATAAAACAGTTAATTATACTATGAATGCATACTGTACCAAACAACAAAAACTCAAAACATCCTCCCTGCTATAGTTCACCCAAAAATGAAAATGATTTCATCATTTACTCACCCTAATGCCATCCCAGATATGTATGACTTTCTTTCTTCTGCTGAACACAAATTAAATTTTTAGAAGAATATCTCAGCTCCGTTGGTCCTCACAATGCAAGTGAATGGTGACCAGAACTTTGAAGCTCAAAAAAGCATATAAAGGCAGCATAAAAGTTATCCATAAGACACCATTGGTTAAATCCATATCTTCTGAAGTGATATGATAGGTCTTAAATATTGATCTGTTTCTCACCCGTTCCTATCATAACTTCTGAAGACATGGATTTAACCACTTGAGTTGTATGGATTACTTTTATGCTGCCTTTATGTCCTTTTTGGAACTTCAAAGTTCTGGTCACCCTTTACTTTCATTGTATGGACCTACAGAGGTGAGATACAGTATACTTCTAAAAATCTTTGTGTTCAGCAGAAGAAAGAAAGTCATGCACATCTGGGATGGCATGAGGGTGAGTTATTGATGAGAGAATTTCCATTTTTGGGTGAACTATCCCTTTAAGATCTCTGATCATTTCAGTCAGATCTTAGTTTGTGTTGCTCATTTTGTGGATTGTTTAGTGACCCTGTCACAATGTAATACAGACTTTGCAAAGAGACTACTATTGCAGGACAGAGAAGTTTAAAACTATTGTAGTTAGTAAGAGCAGCAAGGGCCCTGATACTTCTTTCATATGTTAGAAGGCCCTTTACATAAATTCTTAAAGGCACAGCAGCAAAAAACAACCTGCTTAATTCTAAGGGTTAGAGAGAAGGTGGAAAACGGTTGTGAAAAACTAAATTATGACTAACACTTTACTAACATTTTAAGTGGACCTTAGGGGAAAAACAACAAAATGTAACATTTGGGTCCTTTCAGAGTGTGAAACCACCACTAAACTGTCACACTTAAACACATACCTAGAGACTCCAACAGGAGACTGGAGGCAACTGTTTGAGTGACAGGTGAAAGTGACTGCAGTGTGATGAGAAAACATTATTTTGTGTTTGCTCAAAAGAGGATGGAGGGCTGTCACTGGCCACAAAGCCATGTTCAGCAGCCCACGTCCCATTGCTGATGGGCTCGTCAGGTAGCCGTCGTGCTGAGTGCTCCGTAATACACAGAGGAGTATTTTATCACTCATTCTGAGGGCTGCTCCGACTGACCACAAACATGCTGCCGTTTCTTGTTAACATTCATTCCCTGAGGCTAGAACTCTTCTTATCTCTCCTTCTGTTTCATTCCTGCACCAGTGAGCTATCAGCATATACAGGACTGCGTTTTTAGCATTTGCAGGAATAGAGAGGAAAATGTTTATTATAGTGCAAAGGAAATATTTAATTTCGCCTTTCGCTGCTCTCAACCATTGATTATAAAATCTAAAGTTATGGTTGCGGATGTTGATTGGCAATAAAGCATTCCAGTCAGAAACATCATGCCCAAACAGATTTGTGGATTTTAAAGGCCAAAAATAATTTGTATCTTTGAAGGGGGGGGGGGGGGTGGGGTTGGCTTTCTAAATGTGAATGCGCTTTGGCAGCAAATCACATTCACATTTTTTGATGAGTCTAACTGAGTCACATCTTCCGCAGATAATTTACTTGAAACTGAAAACTGTGTATATGCACTGCGTTCACAATTATTAGATAAATTGTATTCCTCAGGATTAATTTTATTGTTGAACAAACACAATGCTCTCAGTCAATCCAAAATGTTACTGAACCTCAAACCTGAAAGTTTAACAAAGGAAAAGTGAGTTTTGTCTTTCTCAGGGGAATATATAAGTGTGCACAATTATTAGGCAACTATTAGTGTGCACAATTGCAACTAAATTACGAAAATAATTTCTCCCAACTCAATTATTTATTCTCAATTTTTAGAGTAAATGCAACAAATAAGTAACACAAAATGACAATTAAATAACATTCTTGGCCTTTCAAAAATATTCAGTAACCAATATAGCCACCCTTCTTTTCAATAACTGCCATGAGCCTTCCATCCATGGAGCCTATCAGTTTCTTGATCTGTTCACGATCAACTTTCGCTGAAGCAGCAACCACAGCCTCCCAAATGCTGTTCAAAGAGGCGTATTGTCTTCCCTCACTGTAAATCTCACAGTCTCACATATGTATTTCTTTGCCCAATCTTGATGCTTCAACTTGTGAATATATTCAGTGGTGTTCATGTTTCAGCCTTCTTGACCTTGGCCATGTCTCTGAGCACTTGGCACCTTGTACTTCTGGACACTCCAGGTAGGTTGCAGTTCTGGAATATGGTAGCATTGGAGGATAATGGGTTCCTGGTAGCTTCACATTTAATTCTTCTCAAGTCTTTTGCAGTTAATTTGCGCCTTTTCTTCTCCATACGTTTTTTTGCACCTCAGTTGACTATTCGCAACAAAACGTTTGATTGTTCAGTGGTCACGCCTCAATAGTTTGGCTATTTCAAGAGAGTTGCATCTGTCTGAAAGGCATTTTACAATTTTTGACTTTTCAGTGTCAGTTAAATCTCATTTTTGTCCCATTTTACCTGAGGTAATGAAGCTGCCTAATAATTATGCACACCTTGATATAAGATGTTAGTCACTTTCGCCACACCCTCCCTCATTACACAAATACATATCACCTGAAAATGATTGAATCCGATAAGCTTTCAAGTTTATATGGTTTGGAGTTGGAAAATGTGCATGGAAATAATAAGATCATAATACTCACTTGCCTAATAATTGTGAACGCAGTGTGTGTGTGTGTATGTGTATATATATATATATATACTGTACGGTCAGTGTAATGTTAGGTCAGGATTTGAAAACTCTTTTTTCCCCTTTTCGAGGTAAAATAAAAATGTACCACTGCGTTATCTTATTTTGCAGATATAAAGTGTGCCAGAACTGCCCTCATTGAGGCACTCATAGAGACCCACTGTTAAAGGGATAGTTCACCAAAAAGTGAAAATTGTCATCATTTACTCATCCTCATGATGTTTCAAACCTATATGACTTCCATTCAATCCATCAAACACAAAAGGAGGCATTCAGCAGAATGTTAGACTAAGTCACCATCCATTTTTAGTGTATCTTTTTTTACATACAAAAAAAGATAAGGTGACTAAGGCTGTCTTTCTGTCTCCTGACATACCATTTTTAACAACATAAGATGAGTAATGATGACAGAGTTTTCATTTTTGGGTCGAGCTATCACTTTTACCTTAGTTTTCATGTCAAGAACTATACATTATCTTCTAGTGGATGGCTGGCTTAATGACTATATTTACAATATCACACTGCCTTTCTAAAATGGTTATTACTTAATAAAATAAAGTTTTAATGCAAGTTTATGTCCTTTTTTTATTATCTAATAACCATTTTAGAAAGGCAGAGTGATATTGTAAATATAGTCACGACTGGAAGGGCTCCACTGCGTGTCATGTTATTGCTTAAATTAAGTCCTGCAGAAAACCACTTGTGTCCGCAGGATTTTTTCCTATAGATTTTTGTTCATCTTCATTAACATTCTCTCTCTCTCTTGCGCTTGGCATCTGGGTGAGCATGATCCTGGGAGAGAGGCTGTCAGGGCCACGTGTAGTGGAGGGGCACTGCGCTGGGTGTAAAATTTGATTAAACGGTGTGCGAGCGTGTCCGAGCGTGGCTGTTGTGTGGACTAGCTTGCGCGGCTGTGGATTCCCAGCGTGCCGTTTGGAGGTTAAGTGCCAGAGAAAAGACTCTCATTATTCTGAGTGAGAACTGCCCATGTGGCTGCCCGCTCAACCCCCTGCTCTCTGTCTCTCTCCTTCCTTCTCTCGCTGTCACTCCCTCACTCATTCATCCCTTCTTCTAGAGCTGCACCACAGAAAGCCCCCAAAACGTTTCATTCACTATCCCTTGACCCCTCTCCTCCACTGCCTCTCTCTGTGTCTCTCTAGTCTTTATGTGTAATAAAGGGCCTGTACAATAGCAGAGGAAGGGCCAGAGTGGATTCTTCAGCACCCCTGTGGACTCTGAGCCTAGGGCTGTGAGACAATCCACATGTGGAGCATGTGCAGAGAAGTTGGTCCACGTCCATCAGTCAACATTGAGTCACTTTCACGTCTTTTGCTTCATCCTCTTGAAGTGTTTCTCTCTCACAGTGACCCCAACATTTTTGGGGGGGCACTTAAGCCACACTTAAAAATGTATGAATGTAATTGCATTATAACAAAATATTGGCAAAAAAGTGGCATTTATTTTAAAGACGGATAGCATAAGCACATTTCTTAAGCAAAACACTTCACAAGTTTTGTTTTGTTTAACTATACTTAAAATTCAAGACAAAAGTGAAACTTCACGTGGAACATACTCACTCAGGGTTGGATTTTCATCTCATATATGTATGAAAAGCCTGTAAAACTGGTTTTATTTTCTAATGTACCTCTGACGGTGTTCAGGCTTCAATTCAGAACATACTGAGCATCAATTCATTTCACTTTTCATTTAACGTTTCATTTCAAACGATCAGAAGGGGGAATTTTTCTAAAGCAACGCCTAAATGTCACAGAGCACATCTGCTCAGGCTTGTGAGAACAGATCCTCTGTGTTGGACCTCCACTGCCGTTCTCAATACTGTTGTGCATTCAGATGTCTGTACCATAGACACACGATTGTCTGTGCATTAATGACATTTAATTTCACTGTGCTTGTTAGTAATATGAGAGGCAGACAAAAGTGTACAAAGCATTTGAAAAATAAGTGTCACATTGTTGTATGCAACAGCTGGGCCTTAATCACTGAAAAGGCTGATCATTTTTAGTTTTATTCAAATAACTGCTCTTTAAAGGTGCATGCAGTAACTTTTTTATTTGTGTCATCTTGGACTTACAATGACACCTAGAGGCACGGATGCATCATCATTCAAAATTAATAGTTTCCAGATAAAGATGCCATTGCGGAAATTCACTATTCACAGTCAGCCATGAATCATTTAATCCATGAGTGAAAGTGTCTAATATCATGGGGGTTACTGATATTAAATGAGTATTATTTGGCTGGTCCTGTGATTCTAACATGGCAGCCCCCATGAGGGGACCCTCTCCATGTACAATAAAACAGCTTTTATAAGGTTACTGAAATGACTAAAGACTTCATCTCATGCGAGAGCTCATGATTGTATACATATGTTTCAAAATTACAATCAATTTCTTTAAGAGTAAAACTTTTTTTAATTTGAAAATACAGAGTGCACCTCAAAGCAAAGTTCTATTTGAAGTTAAACAGTGTTCTGTTTATTTATTTATTTATTTTGCCCATGAAAATAAAGGCGTTTGTGTAATGTATCTGGAGCATTTACCTGAGTCTTCAGTGCTCTGGAAGGCAGGCAATCATGTAAAGTACAGCAGTATTGCTTGCTGAAACATTGCAACATTAAATGCACAATAATGAACAGTTTGATATAAAACCCACACTATATAATATATATATATATATATATATATATATATATATATATATATATATATATATATAGCTGACCATTTTGTTAGCTATGGAATATCATAATGCTCTTAAATTAATGCATGAGAATACAAGGAGATGTTTACACTCTAGGCCTCAGACAACAGTACTGTACATAACCTACCTATCATTGTGTATCAGGACTCAGGACGATGCACTGGCTCTATGTGATTTTCATTACATCTCAAAGAAATGGAACAGGAGTAAAGGAGTGAAGTATATGTTGTTCTCGTGGAGAGAAAAGGCTGTAGCGAGAAACTTTTCTTTCAGGTGTTTAAAGGGACAGGACGCCATTTAATTCCTTTCTTGTTTTATAGCAGCCTCTTGTGGAGATTGTGGACACTAACGCTGAAAAATTTGTAGTCATAAGAGTAAGCTATAGGAACCAGTCTAAAAATATTTTGCAACTTGAAAACACCACATATAAATATTTATCATAAAACAGATAGTTCTGGTCACATTTTTACCTAGCTCTTGTTTGTATCAATGCGCAGTTATTTGCGTTACATCGCAACAGTCTGTTACTGTTTATTGTCAGGGACTATCTCTTATAAAAAAAAAAAATAATAATAAAAAAAAAATAAAAAAAGGATATGGCATTTAAATGATTTTCCTTAAAAAATATACAATATTTTCAACTTTTGTTTATAAACTTTTATAAAATATTTAATTATAATTTATACATATATAAAACAATATAAATGTAGAATATATAATTATATTATTAATTATAATTATACGAGATACTATATAACATTTTTAAACAGTTAACATACATAGATTCACTTCATATTCACATACACGCCCTGTAATTTGACTTTTATTTTGAAAAATAAAAATCTACTTATCAAATCTTACGGATCATTTATAATGCATTCAAAAGATAAAACGTACTAAACACAACCAATCTTCCACTAATTGCTCAAAAACTACATGTAATTATTTTTAAAGATAATTTATGATATAATGGTGATTTTATTTTCACAGACTCTTATCTTGCTTGGAGCCCAGGCCTGTGATTGGTCAGTTTCCTGATCAATGGTCGCGTGGGGCAACGAGGACTTCATCTGGTGCAAACAAGAGAGAAAGACTTATGAGCACTCAAAGGTGAGTTTATGCTAAAATATTTACTATGTAGTTGAAGTGTTATTTCTAAAGGTTGCACCCTACTTAGGACACGCTTTTGTACACTTTAGAACGTGCTTCAGTCGTTTAGTAGTATGGCATATGTATGTTTCTCTGCTCAAATCACCTGTCTCATTAAAGAATCTCAATAATCTTACAACTATAAGCATTATTTATTCAAAATATTGATGCTTCCTGAATGGAAATGATATGCACCTCAAACTCAATAAATGAATGAAAACATGGCATTCATTATCTAACATCATCCCATGTCTTACAATAATCTTCTAAGTGTCGTTTCAGCTTGGAAAAAAACTGCATAAAATGGCCAATGACATTGGTAAGTTTCTCTTGTTTATAAACTGTACAGTTAGCATTCATAGATCAGATATTATTTATTGCATACACATAAATGCATCGCTTTTATTTTCACTATATTCAAGAATATAAATAAAGACATTAATAAACACTGATGCTTTAAAGTAAAAATGTGTGGGTGTGAGTGGATGAATTAGACTGGCAGGATGTTTATTACTCCCCTGAGTTGTGAGGCAGGCAAACATACTGGTGTGACTTTCATCATTACATCCCTCTGTGAAGCTCAGCTCATTAGAGATGCAGAGGTGAGAGACACAGAGATCATTCTACAGCAGTGATACCTGTAATCTCAAGAGGATAGTGCCAAGGGCTTTTGTGTTGACTAGGAGGTTTGCAGGGAATGAGTGCATGTACTTGCACTCTCACTTAAGTCCTGTTATTTGCAGATGATGCTCAGGCAGAGCTGGACTCAGTGGAGGCAGAGTTAGAGGTGGTAGAACTGCAGATCTCTGAGCTGCTGGAAAAACAGGCAAAGCTGAACTCCAGGAAGAACAAACTTCTGAAGAACCTGGAGGGAGCCTGCAGCTCTGCCCAGCCCTCAGGATCCAGCAAAGCTCCTAAAACTTCCAGTCCCTCTTTCAGCAAACAGGACATACAGCATTATGAAGAGTCTGGTATCTCACATGTTGTACATTATGACTGGAAAATACATTTCCGTACTAATCAACATGAGAGGGTTTTTCATTTTATCCTTCATTGACAGATTTCTCCTGGTCAAAGGAAGTTCAGGAGAAACTGGTGAGCGTATTCAAGCTCTCCAAATTTCGTTCGCTGCAACGGGCAGCTATTAATCTCAGCATGTCAGGGAAAGACCTGTTCCTGGTCATGCCCACCGGTCGAGGTAAAAGTCTGTGTTACCAGCTACCAGCCCTCTGCTCCAACGGTACATACACCCTCTCTCTGTCATGCTCTATTTAGCTAGCTCTTGTTTAGAACTGATGTCACAGTGAGCAGAAGTTATTGATAGATCTTATTGTATCAATGCAACATACTTGTCATGCAGGTCATGATAGACCCTAGATCATCTCACCATCCATTGATGTAGATCAAGAATGTTTTTGAATGCTCTAACATGAATGTCTCTCGTTGATTCTATTAGGCTTTACGTTAGTTATCACTCCACTGTTGTCTCTGATGGAAGATCAACTCATGTATCTGCAGTCCATTAATGTCTCTGCAGTAACTCTTAATGCCTCCAGTACAAAGGTTTGATGTTCCGGAATCTCATGGATATATGGGACACATTAATGTTCTACACAAACTATTAGATAACCATACAAGATAATAATAACTGGTCGAGTTATATATAAAAAAAAATTCCAAAGCCCAATACCAATGCCATTATTTTTTTTCTCATTTAACATCAACCTGCCCAGGGACGACTAATGGAAATGATGTCACTCTCTCTCTCTCTCAATACACACTGATCAGCCACAACATTCAAACCACCTGCCTAATATTGTGTACGTCCCCCTCATGCCGCCAAAACAGCACCAACCGGCATCTTAGAATAGCATTCTGAGATGATATTCTTCTCACCTCAATTGTACAGAGTGGTTATCTGAGTTACCGTAGACTTTGTCAGTTCTAACCAGTCTGGCTATTATCTGTTGACCTCTCTCATCAACAAGGCGTTTCCATCCACAGAACTGCCGCTCACTGGATGTTTTTTGTTTTCGGCACCATTCTAAAGTAAATTCTATAGACTGTTGTGCATGAAAATCCCAGGAGATCAGCAGTTACAGAAATACTCAAACCAGCCCATTTGGCGCCAACAATCATGCCACGGTCCAAATCACTGAGATCACATTTTTCCCTATTCTGATGGTTGATGTGAACATTAACTGAAGCTCCTGACCTGTGTCTGCATGATTTTACGCACTGAACTGCTGCCACATGCTGATTAGATAATCACATGGATGATTGTTGGTGCCAGATGGGCTGGTTTGAGTATTTCTGTAACTGCTGATCTCCTGGGATTTTCCACACACAACAATCTCTAGAATTTACTCTGATTGGTGCCAAAAACAAAAAACATCCCGTGAGCGTCAGTTCTGTGGACGGAAATGCCTTGTTCATGAGAGAGGTCAACAGATAATGAGAAGAATAGCATCTCGGAATGCTATTCTAAGATGCGGTTTGGCCTGATTTGCCAGCACGAGGGGGACCTACACAATATTTGGCAGGTGGTTTTAATGTTGTGGCTGATTGGTGTATATATGATTGGTGGAAGTCAATGCACTGAAATGCACATTCACCTGCAGGAGGACTCCAAATGGATCCTGGCTGGCATGATGGATAAAAACAGCCCCTTCAAGTTGCTGTATGTAACCCCGGAGAAAATCGCCAAAAGCAAGATGATTATGTCGAAACTGGAGAAGGCCTACAACATGGGTCTACTGGCACGCATCGCTGTGGATGAAGTTCACTGTTGCAGTCAATGGGGGCATGACTTCAGGCCTGGTGAGATTGGATGTTTTTGTACATGTCTGTTTAATCCAGGCAGAATGAAGCTTGTAACCCAGTACTGAATTTGTGCTTTGGTCCTTTACTAGATTACAAGCTCCTGGGCATTCTGAAGCGGCAGTTCCCCAAGGTCCCATTGGTCGGACTGACTGCCACGGCAGCCAGCAATGTTCTTAAAGACTGCCAGAAGATTTTGTTTGTTCAGGAACCCATCACCCTGACAGCACCGTTCAACAGAGTAAACCTTTACTATGAGGCAAGGGAATTGTTGCATTCAGTTCACTTGCACTATCACAATTAAAAGAATGCTGAATAAGTTACTCAGATCTGAGTAATAAATAAATCAGTGAAATCAGAACAATTTCTCATTTCAATCTCTGCAGGTTCGTTTTAAAGATAATGAGGACTGCACAGACGAGATTGCAGCATTGATCAGGGGAAGATACAAAAACCAGTCAGGTGACAATACAACAATACAAATATGTATTGTTAGTTCAGGAAAGAAAACTACTAGTACATTAATAATTACGTTTTTTAACTGCCTCAACATCCTGGAATAAAAGATACAACTAGATATTCATTAATTACTTGGTAAATCACCAGCCATCATGAATTTATAATGATTTGAAACCAACTTAAAAGAGGAATAAAAAAAATAAAAAAATGTTTCACATTATACTTGCAGGAATCGTGTATGTATTCTCCCAGAAGGATGCAGAAGTTGTGGCTACAGACCTGCAGATGAGGGATATTATTGCTCAGCCGTACCACGCCAACATGCAGCCTGCAGACAAATCTCGGGTTCATCAACGGTGGTCCTCCAAAAAGATTCAGGTTTAAATCTACAGAGTTACTGTTGTTTTACTTGTTATTGTTTTGGTGTCCTCTCATGGCTTAAACTCTTTTGTTGTCATTTACTTTATTTGTGTGTCTGTGCAGGTGGTCGTTGCCACTGTGGCATTTGGGATGGGCATTGACAAGGCAGATGTGCGATTTGTCATCCATCACACAATTAGCAAATCCATTGAAAATTACTATCAGGAGAGTGGACGTGCAGGTAAGCAACAGCCTGGCACTCAATTACTGTACATTCTGTCCTAACCAGCCCAACAATATTCAACAATTTAGGAACTTCCATTGTCTCAATAGTAAACAATACCATAGTATCTTGATTGAACCAACAGCAATTTTTTGTTTTCCAGGGAGGGACGATGGCCCAGCAGACTGCATTGTGTTCTATGGGTTTTCGGACATCTTTCGAATAAGCACAATGGTTGTGATGGAGAACACTGGGCAGCAGAAGCTACACAACATGGTGGCTTATTGTCAAAATGTGGACCGGTACTGGTTCTGATATTTCAGATAGAGCTCATTAAAGGAATAGTTCACCCAAAAATGAACATTTTCTCATCATTTACTCACCCTTGTGCCATTTTTAGAAGAATTTTCTCAGCTCTGTAGGTCCATACAATGCACAAGAATGGTGACCAAAACTTTTAAGCTCCAAAAAGCACATAAAGGCAGCATAAAAGTAATCCGTACGACTCCAGTGGTTTAATCCATATCTTCGGAAGGGATCCAATCGATTTTGGGTGAGAACAGGACAAAATGTAACTCCTTTTTCACTGTACATCTTGCCATTGCAGTCTCAAGGCATTTCAAGTTTGATTATACTTTTGACACATGTGCAGAGCACTAGATGGCACTGGGAAACTTAAAAAGGAGTTACATTTTTGGTCTGTTATTACCCAAAATCGATTAGATTGCTTCAGAAGTCATGGATTAAACCCCTGGAGTTTTATGGATTAATTTTATGCTAAAAAATCTAAAAATCTTTGTGCTCTGCAGAAGAAAGTCATACACATCTGGGATGGCATAAGGTGAGTAAATGAGAGAATTTACGTTTTTGGTGAACTAGCCCTTTAAGACCCAAATGTATGTCAAAATACACAATATTTGTGGCATACCAGTGCTTTTGGTTTCATCGTGAACATCTTGTTCAGATTCAAAACCTTTTCTGAGTATGATCTGTGGAACGCTATGTTGTTTCTGCCTTTGCCTTAACATAACTCCACGTGGCCTTTTAGTTGTAGGAATGCTGTTTGTGCTTATACTGTAGATGTCGGCGTGCTTTGATGGCCATTCATTTTGATGAAGTTTGGAATGATGATGAGTGCAACCAAATGTGTGATGTGTGTCGGCATGGCAACGGTGAGCTGAGATTCTCTCACATGCCTTTCTTGCCACATGATAATGGAAAACTCTCTATAACTAGGCCTTATGATATGATAGGTTGTTATCTTCCTGTATCTTAGACTACATCACAATGGACATCACTAAGCATGCACGTGAGGTTGTTGAGATTGTAGAGCTGGCCAGATCTATGGATGAAAAGTTGACCCCTCTGAAAGTCTGCGAGGCTTGGATGGGGAAGGGTCCTGCCAAGCACCGCAAAATGACAAAGATCACATCCCTGTCCCGCTTAGAGGTGGAGTCCATTATCATTCACCTCTTGTTGCATGGATACTTGAGGTACATTCAGATGGCACTTGTGCAGAACTGGAACAGTTTTAATGTGCTTTTGCTTTAAAATGGACAAAAACATAATTTAAACCCTAAACTACTGTCTGCCCACTTATGATGATGACTTATGTAATCGTTAAATAATCATTTCATTTTATAAGCTACTACTTCTGCATTTTAATGAATTTGACTCTTTGATAACTCTTCCTTTTCCTTTAATTGACAAGTGAGGACTTTAGCTTCACTCCCTACACAACCCATTTCTACCTGAAGCTGGGGCGTAAAGCTGCTCTCCTGAAGAACGACAGTCACTCCATCACTATGAAGATGAAGAGGAGAGTGCCATCACACAGCACAGTGAGGCAGTCAACAATATCAGCAGCCGTACAAGTGATCTGCTCATATGTTTCCCTTGAGCTTTACCCATATAATACTTTTTCTTGGTGGTTTGATTGTCAGTACTTTCCTGAACCTCTTAATGGTGACAATTGGCCAGATTCTTTCCAAACTGCTGGAACCTTATCTAGGGGTTTCTCCTATTAGATTTGGCCATATGAAAATGTAAAGGCATTTTTTTGCTTAATTTAATTGTCATATTTCAGTTTGTATTAGTTGAATCTGGCCTTTGGTCTCTGTTCTTTGGATCTGTTGATCTGTTTTATTATGCCTCTCCCAGTCTTATTCTGTTACTGGTAGACGTCATCAGTGTTTTTAAGGGGTGCATTACAATTAACGAATATATAAAATATTTTTTTCCTAGTAACTAACACATTCATTAATTATTTTATTTATTTATTGTATATAAAAATCATTTCAATTTATTAACAGTGTTTAGATGTAGTGTTTCTCACAAGTAATTTTCACTCAACTTTAACCTTCACATCAAAATTGCTTGTTAAATCTTCCCTAAATATTTTGTATTCTTTTATATATTTACCACAAAAATCTTGTTTTTACTAATTTTCATCGCATCAGATTACAAAGGGAAGATTTATCCCTCAAAAGCAGACTGATTTCAGTGTAGACTAATAATAAAAGTTCACATTAGCTGTCAAAAATTATCTCCTTAAATGAAAAGCCTTTGCAAAGAAATGAGGGATTCCTCTAATTGTACTCTAAACAACCCTGTCCCAAGACTTCATATGTACCTGTCACAGTAGAGTTGGATCAGCTACAAATGCATAGTGTAATACAAGTCTTTCCCCATCATGTCTTTGTTGGATTGCCCTTGCAGTGAAACCTCTGATGTTGTTGGTGTCATTTCACCCCATCCATCTGAATTCAGATACATGATCCCTCTTCGATGCTGTAACACCTTATATCTTTTGTATTCCTACAGTTTATAGTATCCATCCACTCAGCCAAATGACTTTTAAGAACCCCACAGGTAAAGAGCTCTTGTGCCGCCCCACAGGTAAAGAGATTGTCAGAAAGTGCTGGGGAGAAAAGTAGTACCAAAGTACTTGGCAAAAGACGTGCTGACAGTGACGACAAAAAATATGTGGCCAAGAAAGATGCCCTTCCATAGTCCGTAAGGAAACGCGACCAAAAGTACAGTTAATTTACTCCATATTCACAAAACAACAGCATGAAGACATTATCTTAAGAAACATTTGAAGGTTTAAGGAGGGATTACATCTACCATTTATCTTTTTGTTTTTTGCTTGCTTGTGCTCATGTTCAACAAAAATCATGATATTTATTGCACCCTAGAATTTACATAATACCTCATGTATTACTCTTGTCTGTGAAATTTGCCTAATCTCATTCAACATTTTTGCCCACAAGTGATGTTTTGGTTATCGCAAAACATAGTTTTAGACATTATCATTGTGGAGCTAATCAACCTTAATGCTTTGCATGGGCCACTAACCCCACTTTACCCTCATTGCTCTATTTTCCTCTCAAAGATATTTTATAAAGGAAAAGATCTCTAATGTTCCCTTGTCTTTCCTCAGGATGTTCATTTAGAAGGTGAGTCTCTAGAGGAAGTAGAGACGGCCTTGACTGAGGTTGCCACCACTGCCATTGAGAGACATAAAACTAAAATCCACAAGAACCACCAAAACATGGAGGAGAGCCTTGTTCCGAGCCAGATAGACAATCTTGCTTCAGAAGTGAGTGAGTATGTAAAGCAAACCTCAGTATTTGATGTTGATGTTGTGGTCAATGTAATAGAACAGAACAGGGTGACTGAAGAAGAAGAAACTAGCAAAGGTCTTCAAAACACTCCTAAACAACAATCCACCTCAATGAAAAGTAGGCAAAAACCACTAACTCAGCAATCAAATTGCACGGCTAATGCTGAGCAGCCAAAACCAAATCTGGTGAGCACACCTTCAGAAATCTCCATTATATCTGCAGCTGCTGTGGAGGAGTTACACCATCTCCGAAGTTATTATAGCAAACAGTTAAGAAGGATCAACTACATTTCCCATGAGCACTTGCAAAGCTCCCAGCCTGGAATGTTGACGTGTATGACCGAGCCCTTCAAAAGCCTCCGTTTCCCATCAAGGACAACCATAGCCAGAGGTGCCAGAAATTTATGGACTCGTGTTAGTATGAGACGAAAGCTCATACAGTGATTATGTTCTGAACATTTGTTGTGTTTGTTTGTTGTTTTTGTTATGTTAATTATGTTTATACCAGGGTTCTGTTGAATGCTTGATTCTGATTGTTTGACAGACGTTCTAAGGTGTGCAATTATTTTTCAAGTTAACGCACGGCTATGAAGTAGTTCCAGGTCTTGACTGCATAACGGTTCCATATCACTTCACCAAATTATTTCAGTTATTTCAAAGAGCCCTAGAGGCTACCACAACAAAATAACCAATTAAAATAAAGACACTGGTTAAGTATATCGGATAAGAATGACAAACAATGTCTATAATATCCTACATTTATTTACATTTTGATTGAAAAGCTTCCTTGGGCTCCCCTCTCTTACTCCCTCCCTTTCTCTCTCGTCTCACAAACACACACACACACACACACACACACACACACACACCGTACATACCACAGCAAAATAACCATATAAGCTAAGACATTGGTTAAAGTAAATTGGTTAAGAACGTCAAACTACGTCTATAATATCCTACATTTATTTCAATTTCTGTTAAAAAGAGCCCTCGTGCTCCCTCATCTCCCCCGCACTTACACATGCTTACATACGCACGCGCATGCACACGCACATTGAGATTCGTGTCATGACCAACAAAAAGAGCCGCACCCCCCACAACTTTAACAATACAACAGTTCCTATTATCCGAAATAACTTTGTTAAACTTTTTTTGTTTCAATGTATTTTGCCCTAATCAGCCTCACATACAGTAGCTATAGTGAAAAGCACAGTTTCACTCCTACAAACTCTCACGGGAGCAAAGTCAGTGCACCCCTGGGACTCACTGGGATTGTAAATAATTGTTTAGCCAATGGAAAAGCTGTACAAAAATGATGACACTCGCTGCTGCTGACAAGTAAACTTAAACTTACATCTTGGCAATTTGAAGCGATGTTATTCCTGACAAGAGTCACTTTAAACACCGGTAATTCCACACGTGATCAAAAGCCATCATGTCAGCGCACACCTGCATCTCAGTGGGGTTGAAAACAGTTGTTAAGGTTTACATCGGAAATATGGCGACACTCGCTGCTGCTGAGAAGTGCTTAAACATGCATCTTGGAGATTTTGAAGCGATGTTACTTAACTGACCCCACATTAAGTGACACAAGGTATTCCTCTTGTTTTTGGAAAAATTGGAACAAAAGCCTGTGTGTTTTAATCACTGTGAACTGTAATGATTACATTTTTATGTTGTTATCTACGTGTTGTTTTTGTTTGTGTTTTTTTTATTGATATGGACATATGTGTCTGAAATAAATAAGGAATGAATGAAAATGACGAGAGCTGCAACAAAAAAGGTAATCCCAGAAGCGATCTCTCACAGTTTCTGAGCTTCTCTCTTTCGGTCCCTCAAATACAAACTCGCACACAAACTCTCTCACACACAAACGCACTAACTCGTTACTCCAGTAAGTGCTCCAGTAAAGCAGCGCAAACCTTGCTATCTTACGTTTCTAGTTGTAAAGTGACTGTATTTGAAGCAAGACACTGGCTGACTGTATTTAAGCAAGACACTGAATCACTGGCGAAAGAAAGTTCCTCTCATAAGAGTGTTTTAGGGACGAAAACCAGAAAAAGTATTGAGATAAAACCCTGAACGATGTCTTAAGGTGTGGTAACTGTGGGATAAGCGGAATAATTGACTTCAGCCCATTGAATTATTGAAAAATAATGCACACCCGACACTGCGCGTCGTGAGCGCATTACCACCTAGGGTGTGCATTATTTTTCAGTAATTCAACAGTCCGTCATCAGTTATTCTTTACTTAACTTAATTAGGTGATTTATGTTGCTAGGGACCATTTTAGCCCTCATTTTGTTAATTTAAAAAAAAATTTCAATTAAAAATGTCCATACATAAAATGTGTCCGGCTGAAAATGTGGTGGTTAAGAACTTGTAACGGCAATTGTAACTGCTGAAGACTAGTTACAGCTGTTGGCATTAACTTTATTTTAATTTCATCATAATACTGTAGGGTTTCTGTTTCCACAAAATTCCATAAAGTTTTAAATAATTCTGTTAGGGAGGTGGTTGTCTCATTCTGATATTTCAAAAATCTTTAACGTTTTTTTTTCTGTTTTTAGAATGTGCTTAAGTGAATGTATTTTTCCAGAACTGGTGTATTTTTGGTCAATTTATTTTTATTCACAAACACTTAAAAAACAGTCTCTCCTTACATTCTTTCAGTTTTATATAGTCAAACATGGGGCAAAACCAATCATTGTTATATGTCATAAATCAGTGTCACTTGTTGTAGCCCATTATTTTCCCACGTTTAATTAGATATTTATTTTTTGTAAAAGAAAAACATACTTTTTTTTACTGCTTTGATTGCAAAGTGCTTACAGAATCAACCTTTATGATTGCTTTAGGGATGTTTTGCTGCTTTACTGTTTACATCACGTTACATGCAGACATACAGATCATGTATGTTTTGTTTAATTTGGCTTTGGGGTTAGTTTGTTGCAGAGAAATTTAGAGAACATTTGGAACAAATCTGACTCATGCTTGTGTTGTTCAGTTCTATTATGCAATGTTTGTGTATGCAGTCTTTTGTATCAGGCTAAATAGGCAATGATGGCTTTTAATAGCATATGATGAGTCCCTCAAGTGTTTTACCTCACACTCAAAATCATCCATAGTCTTTGCATTAGAAGGATTCATGATGAAACTTGAAGGATCGCTTAATTAGCCAAGTCTGTTCACATAATGACTGAATTTGTTAAACATGCAATAGTTTTTAAACTAGTTCTAAACAAATATGTCCCTAAATTAATATCGGATCTAATTTAATAGTGTAAGAACATTTCAGAATCAGTACAATTAGATCTAATAAAATATAATTTTGCAAGAGGTGGTGTTTTGAAGATTTTGTGAAGCAAGTGAATGCCTAGTGATAATTAAAAAACAAAAACATAACTGGTCAGAATTATTAGTTAATAACAATTTATATTTGTATAATGTATAATACTGATTGCCTGTATTTTAAAGAAGCTAATTGGGGCTAGTATTAAAAAAAAAAAAAGAAAAAAAAAAAAGCTATTTCAGTAGATCATGTGCAATTGTTTGTACTGGACTGACCGTGTTGAAATATGAGATATTTTAACCAGTGTCCACTGCTTTGTGGGTGTAACTGAACAGACTTAATCAGTATAGTGTAGTGGTTATGTTTTAAAAGACATGCGTTCTGTAAGTTACTTCCAGAGAGTGAGTTTAGACTTTACAGGAACACTCTTCTCTCATGTCATCTGTCTTGGTGATGCAGATAATGACTCTGTAAGTTGTGCATTTGTGTATTAGACAAATGTGAGATCTAATAACTCGAATAATCATTATAAATACACCAGCTATGGGTAGACAGCTGTACATCAATAAAAATGATAACTGTAAGCTCTGGATCAGTTGAACAAGTGTGGGCATGGTGAGCAACATGACCTTGCAAATGTTAATGAATGAATGCACATTCTGACGTAATGTGCATATTCTTTTAATATTACAATGCAAAATAAAGTGATGACTGTTTTATTCCCAGTTCATGTGCATGGGAGTAGGGGATGTATGCAATAAAGGCAGGGTATGTCTCTCAGAAAGGGATTTCAAGGTTGCATGGCACAGTGATGGTTTCAGATGGTAATACCATGGTAATATGATATGTACAATGGTACTGAATGATTATCATACCAGTACCATGGGATTTACAATGGCATTCTAAGATAAATAAAAAAATACCATGGGACTATCTTGGTACATGTCCAAAAACCAATATGTTACCATTGTGTTTGGACATTTACCGCACTGTACCCTTACCTTTTTTAATTAAAGCATGGAAAGTCAAACATCATAGTTATATAAATCCCTCAAATTTCTCTTTTGTATGTTTGAATTTCAATCTGCACTTGCATGCTGGCAGAACTTTGTTGTGGCTGTGGGTGTGGAGGGTTGGTTTCACCTGTTCATCATCAGTGCTGCTGCAGCCAAGTTAGACTCCTCAAGCCAGCAGGACGGTTCTGTTGGTGACAAGCAGAAGCCCAGTTTCACCCATGGCACATCCCTGCCAACACCAGTCATGCTCATCAGTGATATCGGCGAGGATACTCAAAGATTGCAGACACTTGTGAGGTCGAATCATGTGGATATTGAAGTGTCTGTGTTTAAGATGGGGATGGACTTTGTGAGCTTGTTGTTGGCTACACAGACCGTGTGGTGCGGGCGTTCCTTTGGGAGGAACCCTCCGATGCTCCAGACATGAGCAGTGGTCAGCTGGTCTTACTGATGAAATGGCTTCTAGAAGGCCAGGTACTGAACAAGGCACATCTTTTGTTTCCTGTGGTATTTATCTGTAGACTCAGAAATGAAACACGTCTCCACTCATGCTCTAAAATGTGAGAGAGAAATCTTACTGTGGCCCACAGGTTGTTAGGAAGTGGATGACATCTCATAGGAAAGAAAAATCATAAATGAGATCTCTTTAATATGTCAGTTCTCCTAGAGAGCAATGGGATTAAACTGAGCGCAAATGAAGAATTTAACTCGCAGTATGTGTCCTGCTTCTCCGATTTTTATCCTGAGAAAAAGACCCTATTAAGATCTCAAAGATGTCACAAAGTGTGCTCAGATTTACCAAGATGCCATAGTCTGCGATCAAAAGTAAGAGATTTCAATATGAGTTTAAACATTCCTCATCAAGTTTTTCCAGCTAAATTATCTGAGCCGTGTGATCCACATTAATTTAATAGCTCTATACCCTTACTGTATGCTAACATTTGTTTCATTTGTTTCTATTTTTATATTTGTTAGGGAGAAACATCTGAAAACTCCATTAATTCCCCTGAGCTTTAACAGAACAACTATTGAGCAATAGAACATTTCTTTTAATATGGCAGAATGGAACAAAAAGCAGATACTTTTTCTTGTGATCATCTAAAATAGATAGTTTACCCCAAAATGAAACAAATATCTCATTTCCTCATGCCATCTCAGATGTGTATGCATTTCTTTCTTCTGCAGAACACAAATGAAGATTTTTTTGAAGAAGAGAGAAGAAAGAAAGTAATAACACATATGGGATGGCATGAGTAAATGATGAGACATTTTTTATTTTGGGGTGAACTATTCCTTTATTGCTATATAGCTGTAAGGTCATTATAATAAATGAACAATATACAGCCTTTCTCTGGTTTCCTCAGGTCTTTCGGTTAACCCAAGTCCTGAAGGTCTGCCTGAGCTCATGGTGTCCCAACCCGGCTGCGGTTGGACACAAGACGGCGCTGCGGGACCTGTCCTGGGGATGAAAGCACAGCCTCTCCTCACAGATGAGAGAATCACAATGAGAAATGGACTGCACCACTACTTAATAAATTGGGAATAACTCAGCTTGTGTATGGTCCGACATAATGTATCTCCATATAATATGTGTTTATGTTAAAAGGGAAGGTCACTCCAGAGATGCCATACCTCATTTTACAACCGCATCCATAACAAGAACGTGTCCACTCATTTGATTGGCAGCATTAGCAGAGGTATTGAGATACCATGTCACATGGATTGCATATAGTGCATGCAGTATGCAATGCTTACAAACGATGTAACTTGTGGGTAGAGTATAGAATGTGGCTTACGAAGCATTTATCCTCTGTTTCTCTTCTCTGTAGGTTCAAAGGAAAATGACTCTAAAGGTGGCCTGTTTGCTCTTTGCACTCTTGACGGTATGAGATGACCACTCGTAGAAAAACAAATATAAGAAATAGTAATGCTCAATAAGGCAGCTGTATAGATAGAAGTCCCGCCTTACAGTTAAAAGAGCCAATCGCCTTTCTGATAGTTTGTTTACTGTAGAATGCGCATGCGCTTTACCTGCACCAGCCTGCATTTTTTATTTTTTATTTATTTATTTATTTTTTTTTAAATGGTGCATAATTTAAATTAAAGAAGCTAAATTTATGACGCAGTTGTTGTCATATTTAATTTCTGATTTGAAATATGTTATTTAAGTGTAATCTTAACAAACAGTTTTGGGGATTTCGGTCTTTCTCCATTTAAGTAGATAGAAACTTTACTTCAGAGTCAATCACCTATATAGTAAAAAATCCTACAGAGAACTTGCCTTAAAGGGATTGTTCACCCAAATATGAAAATTCTGTCATTATTACTCACCCTCATTTTGTTCCAAACCCGTATTACTTTCTTTGTTCTGTGGAACCAAAAAGGAGATGTTTGGCAGAATGTGAGCCTCAGTCACCATTCACTTTCACCGCATCCTTTTTCCTAACAATGGAAGTGAATGGTGATTGAGACTGAACATTCTGCTTTTTCTCATTTTGTGTTCAACAGAAGAAAGTAATGCAGGTTTGGAATGACTTAAGGGCCAGTAAATGATGACAGGATTTTTATTTTTGTTTGAACTCTCTCTTTAAATGGATTTTGGTGGTAGTCCATCACTATGAAGACCGCCACATCTCAGAGATTATATGATGTTGAGGTTATTTGCCTAGTGTGACAAGCCAAATGCAATTATGTGTTCCCACAAGGTTCTTTGGTCACTCTGGGCTCAGTTGTGTATGAAGATTGCCTTTTTGCTCTTTACTTTAAAAGCACATGCTTTGTTTAATTGTGTCAGAGGTAGAGGTTTTTTTTTTATTTATTTATTTATTTATTTTTTTTGTGGGGTGAAAAACAAGCCATTGACAGTTGTTTAGACTTCAGCCATTCATAAATGTTATTGATTGGTTATCTGTTGTTGTTTTTCATTGAATGGCTTTCTTCAAGGAACCCTGAAACTTATGGACAGCTCTGAGAAGCTCTTGTGGTCTGTACAGGTGGATCACTAGCTCTTTGCTCTCCAGAAGGTGGATGTTACTGTAAGTCTGATGAATGTGATGTCTAATGGGAATCCTCAATCTTTTGACATGCTTTAACATCAGTCGTTTCTTTATTGACCCCACAATACTATCAGAATTAACAAGGTTTTTATTCCCAAAGTACAGTACCTGATGTGCATTGAAGTTACCATATTTGTATGTGTGTTCCAAACAGTGTCAGAAATTAAGTTTTACATTAAGGGGCAATACATACCCCCTGGATTAGATTTTTAGGGGTGTTTTTGTACCTTTATGAAGGCTTTTTTTTTTTTCTAATTTAAAATATAAACTGTCTTATCCATTTATGTCAAATACATCAATCAATTAATGTACTGTATACAAATTCAAGATTGAGAATTTGTTACCTCTTACCCTAAAAGTTAAATCAACATGAACTTATATTTTATGCTATAATATGTACAACTAGGACAATAATAGAATCCTAAGGTTATCAGATGTCACTAATAAAATACACAAGAATTCATTACAATGGTATTTTTTGCCCTTACATTTTGAATTTTGGGGGAATTTTTGGCGGTATTTTTGTCTGAAGCCCTGCTTAATTTCGGACCCCTAGTCCAAACTTCAATATGTATGTATGTGTGTATGCAAGGTAGACAGAAAAGGTGTGTGGGGGGGATTTGTGAAGAACCTGCAATATAAGAAATATCACTGCTTCAGCTCTCTCACTTCTACCTTCTCCTTTAATCTCCCCTTTTTCTTTTTTCTTCTCTCTCTCTCTCTCTCTCTCTCTCTCTCTCTCTCTCTCTGTCTCTCTCTCACACACACACACACACTCTCTATCTCTCTCTTTCTCTCTGTGCACCTTGTCAAAGGACTGAAAGGACTAAAATTGTTGCATTAAGAGGATTTCATTAATGAAAGAGCTGTTCCAAACAAAAACATGAGGACTTGCATTCATGTTGACATTGAAAAGCACTGACTCATGGGCTACAATGCCTCACATAGTACATATAATGTTTATCTGCTCACACACCTGTGCCTTCTTATTCATCTCGTGAAAACGCAAAGAGCGAATGTGAAGGCAGCGTGAGCTCATTATAATTCAGCCCCAGTCACTGTGAGATGGGAATGTCATGGAGAGGTGCCGCGCTTTCACGCATGTCTCTCTCTCTGGAGAAAAACATATTCTCGGACAAAAAACTTCAAACATCCTGTGAAATGTTACACAGACTCATCCCTGCAGCACCATTGAAATCCTGATCTACAAGTTCTAAACCTAAACAAAACAACAAAGGTGTATTTTGATTTAAAAAGCATTCATACATGCCAACTTGAGAAGTGTTGATCCATGTTTTTATTCTTATCAATTACAATAAACACAGCCTTTGCATAGATTTCCTTTTTTGATAATATATATATATATATATATATATATATATATATTTAATTAAGGTTTATTTTATTTAAAGTCTGTTTTATTTATTTTATGAAATGTTATTACATGTATTATTTTATTTTATGTTTTATTCCTTACGCTGGGAGATATACTGTAGTCCCTGACATGTAAACTATGACAATGTTATTCTGTGAGTGCTGTGTAGTGATATATACAGTTGCTATATGTTTTGCGCCATAGCTGTTACTATATTGTGTATTTTAGCACAGATGGAACGCTGTATTTGACTAATCAGCATCCAGGACCAGAACTATCCGTTTGACCAAATCTTTGACATTATTTGTTATTTTTGCTGTAACGTTTATTACATTAACATTTACAGTCTTTAAATGACTACGTTAACTTGGCAAGATTTCCAAAAGTCTGCAGTAGCATAAAAAAATGCCTAAATAGCAACTGGTTATTTAACATTTCTGTAACATTATTTTCCACCCACACAGCCTTGTTGTTTCAGAGGTAGAGCAAGTTGTTATATGTTGCTGAAAGATTATAAAGACCATGTATGGATGAATCATGCAAATTATACCAAGAGTGTCTATTAAGAAATTACATTTTATGTTTATATTTTTCTTTTTAATGCTTTTTTGATATAGCCTTTAATATTCTATGTTTATGTTAACTTTTTAATACTTTTTTGACATAACCTTTAATATAATATGTGCTCTACAGTGTGCTTTATTTCCCTCTAGCCCCTGCTTGGTCTATGTGAGCTTTAACCATAAGATGTGTATTGGAGGGTGGAGCTGGACAGAATGGAGCCCACCAACCTGCTGAGTGTGTTGGAAGAGAGGCCTGATTATACAGCCCTGCTTCACAGACTGGGAGTGGGTGAGTGGAGTGGAGTGGACGCCTGTGTGTTTGTGCTTATGATCGTTTGTAGAGCTCAGCAATGCTCTATGACCATCTGGAGGAACTAGACGAAAGCTATGATGTTTAAGAAAGATCTGGAGTCATTTGCTTTCATTCTACAATTCAAACTATTCAAACTAAACTGAAAATTAAAATATGTACTCATTTTGTTGTCATTCTAATTGCACTTGAAAATGTTTACTGTTATTGTAATGAACCTTTATAATTAATCATACATCTAGAAAATTGGCTCCGTTACAATGCTCTATATGTAAGTATTTACCAAATTACCAAAGTTAGGCTTTTTTATAGCCTAAATATTCATCAGATTTAGGATTTTGTATGTATATATTTTGGCAGATGAGTTCTTTTTTATTATTTTTCACAAGATAAGAAGTTGGAGCCACAATGTATGTGCTGACAGGGCATGTTTCCATATTGTTGCATTTTTCTTCTCATGCCCTTGCTTCAGTTTAGACCACTGTAGAATGACTGTTGAATCCTCCAGCACCGGCCATAGAGGAACACAGTAGGAAAGAAAACAATCGGCAACTATCGGCATAGATTTTGCCAATAACCAATAGTTCAAAAAAGCAATTATCAGCACCGATAAATCGGTAAAACCGATAAGATCGGTTGAACCGATCTAGTCCACACTAATCCATTTTCGTTTGAAGATGCATCAGTTTGCTAAGTTTATGCCACCGAAAACTGAGACTCTCCATAACCGCATACTATGGAAAACAATGATGTTAGGAAACTAAAACTGAGGTTTCAAACAGATTAATGTGAATGAGGCCTAAAGGTCCTCATCCTTCATGTGAAAATCAGGCATCAAATCATCTTATACACTTTAATGTGTAGTGCTTTTTAACACTTTGTAACTTGGCAGAGAAAAAAAAATAAAAACGGGCTAAAATTATTGCTAATATTGGCCATTACCGATATGGCCTCTATTATATTTTGCATCTCTTGTTGAAACACACAGGGGAAGAAAAGACATGAAATTTCAATTTTGTGGGACACAGCACATTGCCTTCAATTTCAAAAGCATGTGACTGGGCCAAAGGGGGGTCAGGTCATTCTGCTCACTCAGACTCCTGCCACATGCACTGCTGTTAATGAAAAGCCAGCGTGACTTCCTGGGGCCACTGTTAATAATTCATCCTATGAGTCTGATGTGCTCCCACAACGTGATTTTCAAAGCGTGATTAGCTAACCGTGCCACGGGACGCTGCGCCCTTAACACCTGCAGGTGAGAGTTCGCCAGAGATGTATTTATTATATTGAGGGTTTGTTACTATAAGATAAACTATAGGTGGAGATTCATGCCAGATGAGGCACATAAGGCCAGTCACCTGTTTTCATGGCTTGTGTGTTTTCCTTCTTTGTCTCACACTGTGTTTTGCCTTTCACATTGGGGTCCACCCACCCATTCATCATACATGACAAACAAACTGTCACTTGACCCAAGTCAGACGAGAGAAGCTTTTACGTAAAAGAGAAAAAACATCATTTTTTTTTTTTTTTTTTTTGAGTAAGAGAGAGAGAGCTTTTATTTCCAGGTTAATGGATGGTAACTGATTGATTCCCAGAGGAAAAATACATAAATATTCAGGTCTTTAAACATTCATTTCATGCTTGTTTTACTTCATATTTGGAGAGAACCAGGTGACCTAGTTATTAAATAAAAATTCTAATAATTTGTTTAAATCTAAGTTTATTACATTCTATTTTATTATGTTACTCTAATAATGAGCCAACCTTTAATTAGTGGATATTATCAGCATAACACTATACATGTCACATAATGCCACCAAGTTTACAGTGAGACCCTGCGAAGCAGGTTTCTCTGATGGCCAGTGTGCCCATCTACGGTCAGCCCCTAACCTCTCTTAAGTAATATATCATACCTCTCAGATTCCAAAATAATTTCGATGTACCTAAAATGGATTCTGTCAATGGCAAGGCTCCTGTCGTGCCTGATTTTGAATTTATAATTAATTTATGCAATGCCTTCGGCCCATTGCTATGCATAATACACATAGTACAATATATGCTTAAAACAGTCTTCATTTTCTGACAGAGAACCTTTGCAAACAAGCAAAAGAACTATGGGTGTGTGTGTGTTTGTACACCTTACAGATATCAGTGACACAGAAGCTGTTAGACGTGCTTTATGGGAACATAAAGAGGGATGGCACAGAATAACTCGACCCCTTTGAATACAGCTTCTCTTTTCTGTAAATAGTCTTTTAATAAAACAACATCCAACTGTCTCATTTGCTACTATTACTTTTTCTCATTTTTATGACCATTTGGAGCTGGCACTTTACACAAACAGGGTAAACTTTGGTGTCCCATTACTTTTTTTAAAAAAAGATTAGAGGTACAAATCCCATATATTTTGCAGTGAGAAACACTAGATATGTTCGACAAGTAAGACAAACTACTATCTAACAAAAAAATTAACCTACCGCAGAATGAAAAGTAGCTTTAAAAACATCAAATGTCTGTATCCACCCCTTAAAATGTGGATTTTGGCCTCTGCCAAGTTCTTAACCTTCCCGACTGTATCCATCAATTAAAATCATACAACAATGTCATAATTTTGAATAATATTGAATTGATAGAAAAAAAATAACATTTTAATTTTAATTATCAAAAACATATTTCTATTAATAATCAAACAAAATAATACTTAGCTGTCCCACAGTTTGCCTGTAGCTTTTACCACATTTTACACGTTTACACGTTTTGATATTACTGTATATCGATATCTGTGTTGTGATATAGTATTGAAATTTTTTATTGTGATTCAAAATTGTGATATATTGCGATCTTTATCCTCACTAGTTTCTTATTGATCTTCACTGGAACTTGTTCCCTTTTGCAACAAGTGCAGAAAAAATCAGGCTTTTAAAGTACATTTAGGCATGTCACAAATTTTGGTAACAGGGTTGCAACTTTGCAAATGTTATAAAATCAATACAAGATAAAATCGGTAGAAAAAGAAATGGCTCATATAATATTTAGTTTGACCTCCTGAGGTTGACAACCACCATTCTCTGAAGTTTAAAGGCGCAGTCACATTTACCTGTGCACTGCGAAATTCCGCGGGCAAAATACAGTCATCTCAATGGGAATGTGCACAATCAGGAATTTTCCTGATGGACAAAAATTTCCCTACACAAATTTCATGTGTGGTTCTTGTTTGTTAAACTTTAACACACAAATTTGCAGCATTGACTAATAAGAACTTGCTTGGTTTGGCAATGACCCCTGGGTGGGCAGTACTTCATACATAGCTACACTGAATAATCAAAATGGTCAGTTTAACACATTTAGGTTTTGTATCCTATCCATGCAAATTGCCTGCTATTTTATTTCTCTTATCAGCAGGTCTCAACAAAAACAGGAATGTATTGCTCCACTTTTAGAGTACTGATTATAACTTAAAGTGCTGTATCTTCAGGCGAATAGCCCCAGGAATAGAGCTCTAGCTTCCAGGGCAAGAGTGAAATCCCTGTGCCTGTAATGTAGGAGAAGCCCAGGGGGAGGATTCAGTGTCCCGCCACCTTCTCTGAGCCTGTGGAGCCCCATGCATTATAGATGGATTATGGAGATCCTTTGCTTTAGGAACTGGAGGAGGACACATTGATTTCAGCTTGTGTGTTTGTATATGTGCACTTCTGAGACCGAGTAATATTTGACTCAGGTGTCATCATGCATTATGGGCACTCTTGTTGCTGAAGAGGGAGGACAGATTGAAGTGTGTGTGCAAATGTAGTTGTACTGAAACGCTCGCAGTCCCCTGTGTGGCTACCCTTGAGGCGTATCTGAGCTAGGCACTGCAGTTTACTGCAGAGTACTGGGAATTTATGAGTTCTCCAGACACATGTACTACAGTGAACACAAACATCTCTTTACCCTTTTTCCAGTTCGCATATTAGTGTTCAGCAACTGTGAATCTTTTAAAGAGGAATGAAACTCATTAAAGTGAGTAATTTCTTTGCCACTTGCATCATCAAACGAAATCGCAAAAATAATTGTTTTCAAACAGGTTTCCCAGAACACTCTCCAATGTTACATTAGTCGAACAAACGGGTAGTCCTGCCCAAACTCACACCACTGGTTGAGCCAATGTTGATACTGTATGTTGAGCTGGTTGCGATGCTCAAACATACAGCAATGATCTGTTACAGATCCATTTTTGGGGGAAATCAACCAACAATTAAACTAAGTAGAGTGTCTATGAATGCTTTGCATGATGCTTGGTGTGAATACTATATTGCTGTTAGTTTTGAGCTATATTACAACAGTGACTTTTCTGTTGGAATTTGGAATGATCCCCCAGCCTCCCCCCAAATAAAATCATGGACCAAATTATTTGATCTTAAAAGTGCAGGGTAGAATGAAGACCCGTAGTGGCAAATTTCATGGGCAAAATACAGTAATCTCAATGGGAATGTGCACAATCAGAAATTTTGCCTGATGGACGAAAATTTTCCTACACAAATTTCATGTGTGGTTCTTGTTGGTTAAACTTTAACACACAAATTCGTTGACTATAAGAAGTTGCTTGGTTTGGCAGTGACCCTTGGGTTGCTTCATACATAACTACACTGAATAATCAAAATGGACGATTTAATACATTTAGTGGTGAGTTTATTTATTCTCAACTCTCCCAGTGTAAAAATTGCAGCATAAAAAACAAGGCTGCTTGGCACATAGTTTTTGCAGGTGTCACACACTTTAAACATCTACCAATACTTTTTTCGCCTGTGGAGTTTCGCAGTGCAAAGTTAAATGTGACTGAGCCTTAAGGACCTCCTTTCACTGACCATACATTGAAAATGTCATTTTTAGGTGTTTCAGGCCCAGTTTTGTACCCTATAATAGAATGAAGACCCGTAGTTGCTTCCTGTATGACCGTAGATGGGCACACTGGCCATCAGAGAAACCTGCTTCGCAGGGTTTCACTGTAAACTTGGTGGCATTATGTGATGTGTATAGTGTTATGCTGATAATATCATTTGTAAAAATGTGTATTACATTTGAAGGATTAGCATTTTCACAAGTGCTCTCAGACTTTCAGACCCCACTGTAAAGTATGTTCTGAAGAGATTAGATTTTTAACATAGAGGTCCTACTGCCACTTTGAATCTCTGACCCTTTTTTAAAAAAAAAATGTGAGTTGTGTTTGATGGATTCTGTGTGAACTGAACTCTTTGCCCAGCTGTGTTGAAAACATTGGGCAAAAAAGTAGCTGATGAGAAACAGGCAAATAATTGACCCTGGAAACAGACCACCCTTGGGAATCTCTCTGGCCAAAATCTGAAAGTTGGATCTACTCCACTACGTGTGTGATGCAGGATACAGCAGTGAATTTGTGCATGTCTGTGTACATTTGAATTTTAGGTGTTAGTAATTGTTAGAGCTGGGAATTTGAAGGGACCTGATGATACAATTTTATATCAATATCTGGGTTGCGATGTGATAATATTGACATTCTTAATGTTTAGTGTTTTACCGAAATTTCATCTCTTCCAGAACACTGTGACAGACTCTGTTTAAGCGAGAGGGAGTAATCCACGCTCGTCAGCAGAGCTGGAGACTATGGCAACTGACGCTCCAAAGGCAAGTTGGCCTATTAACACACAGTACAAGGACTTGTGTAGGTGTGAGTGTGTATGCCTGTGTGCATTTGTGTTCATGTTGATGTTGTCTGTAACAGATCAAGGTTAATTGCATCAAAGATCATTTTCCTACTATGGTGGTTGGATCTGACTAAGGCTATGAACAGTAAATGATTGCACATATTATGAATTATGACTCATCAGAATACATAAGCTGAATTATTACAGATGGAAACAGCTTTATTTAAATGTAATGGAAAATGCAAATGTGATATTTTGCAATCCATGAGCTTATATTATGAGATGTAGAATTGGCAGAGCATTGCAGATTTTTGAATAGTACATTTCAAATAGTTATTAAAAGGACAAAAAAAGGGAAGGACTGCCTTTCTCAAAAATAGGAACCCTGGATTTGACATTATGCTCCAGCATACCTTGAACCATATTACACCCTCCACTCATCATTGTGAGGTCACAGGGTTGCCATGGAACATGTCCTTCAGTGTCCTCCACTACAACATTTGAAAATTAGCCCTGTGATGGCACTTACATGATGTTTATGACAAATACTTTATTAAAGTGTCTGAGGCTGATTAATCTCCTTTTCCCTTCAGTAAAATACTCTGGCCTGAGAGTGGCTAAAAGGTTGCCAAAGGTCATAAAAAATTCTCGATTGGCTATTCATCATAACTCAGGGTTTTTTTTTACTCTACATTTACATTGGCCCCAAGAAGTATTTAGACACTTAAGTGGCACTTAAAAATGTACAAATGTCATGTAATTATATAATAAAATAGAAAAACCAGGTGGCATCTGCAAACAAATGATACAAACTCGATGAGTGCCAACTGATCCCAAAATAATGGTAATTCTTGTCCTCTAAAGTTAGTTCCCCTCAAGTTCACAGGTGTCCTAGCAGAGTAACTACAGCTATGGATGTGTTCGGGTAAGTTTGACAACCAGAAAGTTCCATAATAATTTTTATTAGAGCTGTAAATTTGTTGTTTTGCATTGTAGAATTTATATTTCTTAGAGAACAGCTACTTGGTTTATTATCTTGTTATCTAATGCTTTAGATGCAACTAAAACATTGATAATGTTTTAAATATGGCTTCAGTGTCCGAATACCAATTTTAGGGCTCCTGTATATTTAATAAAACCTATTGATAAGAATGTTTCCTCTTTATATGCACTAAAGAAGCCCTCACTGCTGGCCCAATCACTTGCGCTCTTGATCACAGTGGGAAGGAAGTGAATAATGAAAGATTATGCTTCTCCAAATCCCAGTAACTAATTCCTGCATCTCTCTTCCTCACGTGCATCTGCACACATTTGCATGTGGAGACAGAGAGGTGGTATCTTGAGGATTCTCTACATGCTACCAGCCTTCATTCTCTGATTCATGCCATGTGCTTAATGGAAACTTACCTCTTTTAGTGCTGGTCCTAATAGTCGCTCATTCTATCATCTCATCACCCACCACCTGTCGATGGAAACACAAAGGCAGTTTTAATCAACCCCATGCGTTTATCACGCTGCCAGCGGGGTTTCCATTTAATGCGTTTGGTAGTTCCTCTATCGACTGTGCTGATATAGGAGCAAAGCTCATTATATCGTAATATTAACAAGCGCTGTGGTTCTTCCGCTGTGTTCTGTGAAAACTCAGTTCCTCGTGTTCCTAACAGTGTTCATTATGGACCGGAAGATACTAATTCTGTGTCTCAAACACACACGGAACAAAATGATTCAGTGCATGAGTGAGATGTCCGAATCATTCAGACTAAATCGTAAACCGATTCAGATCATTTTGCTAACCTGTTTGACTGATACATTGAAAGGAACTGACACAAAAGAGTGATGCATTCCAAATTAAGCATCTAAATATGGGACACACAACATGATTGCTGAAATATTATCTCTTATATCATAACAAATGGCAAACTGAATGGGATCAATGCATTACAAACAAACTACACGATATCTACCCTGCAGTGGGTAAAAGGTGCATCTTTCACTTCAGTAATCGCTGGGACCACATCATTTATGCCAGTTGCTGATTAGGACACTCCAGGCTCACATAAAAGTTTTTAATATCAGGCGAAGATCCACCATTATGTGCCTCATGCCAGAGTCCACTCTCTGAAGCACATTTTATTGGATTGTTCTGGTTTTATTTCCTTTAGAAGATAGTTTAATTCAGCTAACACTTTTTTTTTTATATCAATTTTAGAGTTTTTATTGAAAATCTATTTAAAAAAACTTTATACTGGTTTCAAACAATATACCCTTTAATGTATTTTAACTTGTTTTTCATCATGGAAGCTGGCATGGTGTCAAGTCAAAATTGTAAAATTTTACTGGAACAGCAAGATTTGAAAAGTAACTAGATAGGTCGAAGAAAAACTTTGATGTTGGGTTGACAAAGCCTGAAAGTTAGTTTTTATATATATACATACGTTTAAAGGTTGTATATAGCAAAGTATTTTTTACCAAGTCAGTTCACTCGGGGGACATCTTTGGAACGCTCCCAGGCAGCTATATTTGTATTTGTATTTTCTATGTAAACAAGCAACATATAAGTGCAGCACCTACAGTAACTACTTGAATGGGGGAAAAGACCGAAATCTCCAAAATGGTTGGTCAAGATTACGATCAAAGAACATATTTCATATCAGCAGTAAAATCGGACAACACTAGTGTCTTTAATTGTAATTCTTTCCCTCAGATTGCGCCTAAAAACAAAATTTTATAGCCAATGCTCATGTGCGTTCTCGAGTTGATTGCCAGGCGATGTCTGTATCTAAAAGGTGACTGGCTCTTTTACTGTAAGGCAGGACTTCCTTTCTACATCCATTGAGCGTTCCAATTTCTCCCATTCATTTTAAATTTTATTCAGCCCCATCCATTTTTCACACTCCTGTAACGTTGGGTTCTTGGAGAGGAAGAGAGGAGACGCAGGAGCAAAAACTTTAAATCCTTTAATCACAATCGCTGGAGTAGAACAAACACTAAATCTTAATATCAAAACTAAGCACAACGTAACACTTCAAGGACTGACAAATGAATGGGCAAAACAAGAGGATTAAAGGGTGACTCCTGGTGCCCAAAGACGGATGAGGGTAGGGTGAGGGTAGGGTGATGCAGAAGGTGAAGGAGGATCCAGGGAGGACAATCCGGGGGCCTGGGGGGCGGCTTCAGGGCTGAGAAGGACCAAGGCGGAGCTGGAGGGACGAGGGACCCCGGTGACGCCGATAGGCTGACGGCCCATGGTGGAGACAAGGGGACGTAGAGCTGAGGTGTTGATGAGGGATCAGAGGGCCAAGGCGGAGTCCAGGGCTCAGAGGGCCAAGGCGGAGTCGGAGGGTTGACGGATTCCCTTTCCAGTGAAATCTCAGGGGTCGATGATCGAACTAGTGACTTGGGGGGAACCGGCTGACCAGGAGGAGGAGTAGTCTTGAGTGGAGCCAGCAGAGGAGGAAGGGCCAGGGTACTGGACGGAACCAGAGTGTCCATTAATCTGGCTGGAACCAGCGGAGGATGAAGGGTAGTCAGGGTGGGAACCAGGGCGGGGAGCAAGTCCAGGTCTATTAACCTGGCGAGAACTGGCTCTGGAACGGTCGAGGCTACGGGTGCTGGCTCGTTGACCGTGGCAGGCTTGGAAGGAGTCATGGAAGGCATAGAGAAAGCTGGGAGAGGAGTAACTGTGGTAATTGGATATAGCGAGGGGTGATGGATGTTCAAAGTAGCAAGGATATAATCCTCAAGGGAGAGATTCTCCACCTCCAGAGAAAATTACAGTTGTACTTTTTAAAATTAATTTGTCACCATAAATATTTTAGAGGCTTAAATGTGATTAAAATAGTTGTAAATGGAATATAAAATAAAACATACACTTTCACGTGAGAAACCTGTAAATTTGTAAATCCACTTCGCTAGCTAATTACACTTTGACATCAACACCACAGATATCTATATAGAACCGCTAGAATGGATGTTCCAAGACAAAATTTTCAAGATGGCTGCGCGCTAGTTTCTCTGGCGCATAAGGTGATAGATTAAAGGCCTTGTGTGTGTTTTAATTTTTTGACAGTTGGAGTTTGAATTCATGAACATTCTGTTTAAGACTCTTCTTTTGAACACTCCATCAATGCAAGTCTATTGCTGTGTCTTGTTTCAAAGGCTGATGCAAGGTAGGACACGTCCTTTGTAGACAGCAGTATACCAAGTGTCCTCAACTAGAATTAGCTTTGCTTAAAAGAGACGTTTGGCAAACGGAAACAGAATGAATTCCTGAGATAGGTCTCATTTGAAGACTACATTCAGAATGTCCTACCTGCTCTTCTGAAATGAAACAGCCTCTGTGACCTATGCAGCCGACAAATGCAACCTCCGGAGCATACAGCTTTTGAAATGAGACACAGCCAATGAGAATTTTTGCCACTTTGAATGTCTGCTTCATATAAACCGTAAGTCCGATCAGTTAGAAAAGTCCTAGCAACCTGAGTCAGAACAACCTGAAAGACTGTGCCAAGTTTGCTAGATGAAAAGCTTAAAAAAAAAAAACATTGATTGGCTTTGCCAATCCAACATAAAAAGGTCTTTTGATGCACCAAGCCACATAAATATTACTACTTAGATTTCATGTCAAGGAGTAAGTTGAATCATTGTGAAATATGCCCTTTCCCTCTCTCTTTTTCCTGGCTCCATGTTGGACTAACCACTTTGGTGTTCATTATGCTGTGCATGTGTGTAGTCTATGTCTCCAATCAGTGCTTCTCTTTCCATCTGCACACCTTTTGCCTGACCCCCAGTTGAGAGCTCTGCAAGGGGATGGAAATATTACAACACCAGGGATGGTGGAAGGGATTGAGGTTGGGAATTGGTGGATGGGCATGACGGATCACCCACACAAACACGTCAAACTGGCTTCTGTTTGTTCTTGTTTTCTTCTACCCTGAACTGTTTCATCAGATACCCGAGTAACATGTCAGTCATAAATTGACCCCCGTGTGTGCTGTGATATATTTCATTCCCTACTTCTTAGACTTATATATCTACTGCATTCCCATTGGACTTTCTGTTTGCACTTCATATAGCATGGTCTCAAAAGTGTCCGGCCTGTTGTCAATTCCAAACTGATCTCACAGTGAAATCGGAAACAGTAGGTTGACTTTTCTTTAGCTAAAATCAGTCTGTGCATACTGTAATTTGAAACACCAGCCCAGTAGCTAAAGTGGTAAGTGTTGTTGTGCATATGGGCACTTGTGAGCTTCTTTTTCCAGTGAAATGTCCACGAAGGGGCGCCAAACGCAAGTTGTGAAGCGAGTTGTTTTCAGTTGTACAGGCACTAATACAGTGAAGAGGAATGCATGTTATATAAATATACCCCAGCACAACCCAAACCTAAACCTAAGTAGAGTAAAAATGTAATGTTAGAGGGGAAAAATGCATCCTCAGAATTACGCTCGTATACAATTGAGTCTCTGATTATGCAAACGTGATTACTTCCAGGTTTCAAAGCGGTATCCGAACCTGGGCCTCCCACACTGCTGACACAACACACTTCCAGTCACGCTACAGTGGAATATAAATGGTGGAGCCGATGCAAACATGTTTGATAGGAGATGTCTTTGTCAGTGAGTCGGCATAATGTGGTTGATCATAGGGTAACGGAAGTATTAGAAACAACATGCTGATCTTTCTTGTGATCTTGTTAAATGTATGTTCTTAGTTATTTTGTGGTGTGAATTGCATTTGCGTCACAAAATAAAATAATTGCTTTCTACCCGCAATGGTAATTTGCAGGTGAATTTCTTCCAAATTATAACAGGTGAATTCCTGTATTTATGGGATTTGTTTATATTTAAATGTGGAGTTAAATTTAGAGTGAAATATTTAGAACTGATTATTATATTCATACCCTCACATTTTACTAATACACAAGTGCATATAATACCATTCAAAAGTTTGGACACATCTAATCATTATTTATTATTATACTATTTTACACACTTAAGAATTATAGTCATCAAAACTACTGTATCAAATAACACAAATGGATGTATGGAAATTATGTAGTGACCAAAAAGTTTTTAACAAATCAAAATGATCTTCTATTTTAGATTCTTCAAAGTAGTCACCGTTTCTCTAGATTACATTCTGCACACTCTCTCATTCTCTCAACCATCTTCATGATGTGCCACCTGAGATTTTAAACACTATTAAAGGAGTTCTCATGTATGCTGGCCACTTGTTGGCTGTTTTTCCTACACTATCTGGTCCGGCTTATCCCTTAAAAATAAATATATTCATAAATAAAAAAAGGTTTTGTAAAGAATTTGTTTCATACAGTAGGCACAATTTATATGTGTCTGCCAAACTAATTCTAAGTATTTAAGCTTTTTTTTAATCAAAAGGTTTTTAAGATAATGAGAAACATCAATTCAGTCAAGTGTGTCCAAACTTTGGACTGGTAGTGTGTTTGTGTTGTGGTTCCATCAACAGTAGTGAATTATACAGTTGAATTAAACATATACCTATGTCAAAAATCATCGTTACACATGTATGTTTTTTAAGCACATTATTAATTCAAGATTTACAAGTGTTTATATAAATGCCAGATACATGATGTTTCAGTCCTTGATGAGTCATACTTTGGTTTTGCAATTTTAGCAAGTGTGTGAATGACTAAAGCTGCGAGTCAGAGGTTACAATGCTGAGGCTTTACTTTGGCTGAGCTACAGTTCTGGAAATGTGCAGCCATTTAGCGCGCCGGTAAAACGAGATGTGTCTTTTAAAACTGTGACAGGATGTGGCATGTGCACTGAGTCAGAAGAAAACGCCACAGGCCCCCCATTGCACTGTTGGTTATGAAGAAGCAGAGCCCATCTATCTCTGTATGTGAGCACTGCCTGAAACAACAACAACAACAACAGCAACAACATGCAAAACATTTTGTTCTCTGTGTGGCACTGAGGCTCCACAGGATTATCTGTTATTCTGAAGTCTATTGTTGAATGTGAATGAAAAAATCATGGGGCACAGCATGCAATGTGGGCATGAACAGATGAACAAAAACTCATCAGTGCTATCTAATGCGTGTTGTCTTACTACTGTATTTAGTGGCAAATGTAGTCAACAAGTGATTTGATGTTGAAATGCCCTTCCCTTTCTCCCAACACCTTAATGATGTCAAGAAACAGCATTCACAATGCATGTAACATCCATAGTGTGACATATTTCTGAGTAAAACAGAACATTGGATTTTGAAATTTAAAATAAAAGAGATATTATTGATTAATAATATTTATTGACTGACCCGTGTGGCCTGTGTAATCAGAAAGAAAAGTCACAAGTAATCAGAAAGAAAAGTCAGAAGCAGAGAAAGTTTTTTAAATAAACTGTGATTGTTCTTTTTATTTTTTTAAGATGTTTTCATTACACCATGTCCTAAGTGCAACCTTTTTCCAGCTGCGTGTAACACAATCACATCCAATTAGAACAGGTTTGCTGTTTAATATAAATATAGTAGTAATTTATATAAAACAGTTATGTGGAGTTGGATTTTGAACAAATGACCAAAGTTCAGCCATGAAACTCTATGTGGCGTAGGCTGGTAGGTTCCTTGAGTTTGTTATCTTTTAGCCAATTGGCTCGTTCACATGTGCAGGGCTGCCAACTTGATGCAATTGACACTGTTCTCACGCTCTCACTCCCAACCCCGACCCCACAACTCTCTCTCTTTGTATAACATTTAAATTGCTCAGTTTTGCAGATAAGCTGGTTTTGGGTTAGGGATAGGATAGAGTTTTTTTTTTTCTCTGAAACCCACCTCCACCCCAGCCCCATATATTAACAAAGTAATTGGGGTCATTATTGATATCATGCTGTCTTTAGTTCCTGCATTGGAACTTCTAAAGTGTTTACATGAGCACACGAGTTATGGCTTCAAGTGCTGGTGTAAACCCATTAAATTGAGCAATAGAGCATCATTCCTTTGTCTTTATTAGGAACAGATGGACATTCTGTTGGTAAGACTGTGATGCATAGAGGGATTTTGTCTTGGCAATGTTTTCCATCTTCAGGCTGGATGGAATAGGAGCAGCCTGCCCTCAGTGTAGGGTCAAAGAAGTCATCCCTTGTGGCCCTCTGTGGTTGTGGGAACATCTTTTCAAATGAAAGACGCTTAAAATAGCCTGTTGACTTACCCAGGCAAACCAATATCACAGCCACATGAACATGAGCCAACAAGTGAAACAGTGGGGTGCATCAGAACAGTGCTTTCACTGTTATTACCCATTGCCAGCAGTTGTGTAGGTGGCATTACACTGGATTTGAGATTCTTGCGATTACATGATGTGTGCATTGTTTCTATTCAATGAGTGAACACCAGAGACCTTCATAGCCAGAATACATCATTATTTTATTTAGGCAGAGAAAATACTTGTTCAGAGAAAAGGAAAAACAAAACATAACAAAAAAAAACACCAAAAATAAACTCTTTTCGTACAATTGGCCCTCACAAAGCGCAGAAAGAAATACGGTGCATCAGAGGAGAACAAATAATGGGAAAGTATATGGATATGATCCGCTTAAAGGTCATCCATAACGCTAACAGGCTAGATGATTAGGATGATTGAGTGTTTAATTATTCCCAGGGTCATAGACACCCTTTTGGTCATTGGTTGACATAATATTTCAATGGGAGCTGAGACAAGTGCTTTTCTTGGATGTATAAAGACTGTCATAGTTGTGCTTGTGACTGAAGAAAAAAAAAAAAAGAAAACCAATGAGCAAGGCATGGGTGGTGGAGAAAAGCCTCCGGTTATAAAGTCAAATTCAATCCAAGAGTAGAAAAAGAACATGGTTTGCACCTGGAAGTCTACGCTGCTAAGAATGATTTTCTTAATCAGTATTTTTGTCTTGTTTTCCAGTAAAAACATCTAAAAACATCCTTAAAACAAGGTAAATTCACTTGAGAATTGTGCAATTATCTTAAATGCTGTTTTTCTTGTTCCCTTGTTGATTTTATGCTTCAAACAAGAAATTAAATACAATTTCCAATAACCAGCTGACTTGCTTTCTTCCATGCAATACAAAAGGAGAATGTTAGGGACTGACAGCCTCATTGCTTCTCTTTCATTGCTTTTTTTTTTTTATAGTGCTGTCAGCGTTAACCCATTAACACGTGATTTATTTAAAATGTTTAACGTGTACATTTTTTCTTAATCACGATTAAGGCATGTACCGATTTGACATTAGATTCTGACATTCAACTCTGTGAGTTCTGAACACTGGTTAGAGGGCGGAACCCTTGCGATTTGTCCAGCAGGGACAGGAGAAGGACCTCTTATAAAACAAACACTGATGGGACTTGTAACAAAAATTAAGTTTGCATCTTTTGTAAGTCAGCATTTTACCACATAAGCATGTCAATTCTTACAAGCCTGCTGTGCAGCTTGTTCTCCCGTGGAGGGTTTGTTGACACACCACTCAAATACAAAATCATTTCAACTTTGTACCCATTACTGCTGAGCTTCTGACGCATCAGCTGATGATTACTAGACAATACGGATGAATTATATTTTCATTGGCAGTGCCAACACTAAAAGCAGAACAAGAGTTCAGAACATATGGATTTCAACGCGACACTTGCTGCCCTGAAACAAATCATGTGCATTCCATATTCAAAGTGAAAAGACAGTCTGATAATATTGTGGAGGATGAGGGTTTAAGAAAATTAATGTGTATTGCAATGAATAGTAGTAGTAGTAGCAGTCATCATCCCACTTAGACTTTGGTAAATGTTTAATGTTACTTGAGTTGGAGCTATTTTAGTGAATTTCTGTCTTTGCACTGCGGAGTTAGGAAAATGTTAATAAAGCATTATTGTTACATATTGCTTTGTTCTACTGTGTTGTTCTTTACAAATAAATAAATGCATTTAGACAGGAAATAAGTATATATTGAGTCAAATTTCAGCACTTTTAAAATCTGATATTAATTGCAATTAAAAAAATGAATCTAATGACAGCTCTCATTTTTTTCCATACAATGAAAGTGAATGGTGACTGAGGATGTCAGACCCAAACCTTCTGTCTAACATCTCCTTTTGAGTTCCTCAGAAAAAATAAAGATACACAGGTTTGAAACAACATGAGGGTGAGTCAATAATAACATAATTCTCATTTTTGGGAAACGGTCACTTTAATATCTTCTGCCATTTTAGTTCTAATTCAATTTATTTGGCTTTACTTGATATAAGAAGACATGCTGATTAAGAAAAATTTGCTCTGCAGAATTGCTCTTGAAGAGGAGGAACTGATTGTTTATCTATTCAGTCTTTCTAATAGCAATCACATGCAGGTGAACAACAGAGAAGCATTTCAGCTCATCCTACACACACTCTCATACAGATTTATGCAAAACACAGGAAAATACAAAGGGGAAAGTCTATAAAATCATGCAGATGGAATGTTTTGGTTGGTTTATGGGTCCTTCAGAACAGAAACAGTGAGTCAAACCCAGGGGCTCAATTAACATTTGATTGGACTGGCTGATTCACCACTCTAAAGGGAAATGAGGGCAGAAAACACAGTCTTTGTTAAGTGAAAGGCAGTTGTGGAGTCCAGCTAAATTTGCAGTTTTGAGAAAGAATTTTCCTCAAACGTTTGATTGTTTCGACACATTTAAATGTTTAAAATTGAAGTTCTGTTATTGTTTAGAAGCTCACTTGATCTTTTAAGTTTGCAGCCTTGGCAAACAAAGCAATTCTGTTCAAATCTTCAGTTCTCATGTGAAGTAATGTTTTGTAATTCAAATCACCAGTTAGAGAATATTATCAAATTTCAAACATTAACTCAATTCCTCACTGATTAACTGTACCCTTGTTTTTTAATTTTGATGAAGGCAATTAAATATGCCAGAACACAATCTTCCTCCTCATGAGCATTATTACACTTAATCAAAACTAATTTAGCACAGCAGGGAAACAAAATCATAGTTGGCAGATTTGTGTAAATAGCATTAGAAACAAACAATGAAGATTAAAGAAGCAAAGATGAGAGGGAAGGAAAGTAGAGGCCTGTCTATGTTGATCTGGCACGAGGGTAAACTACAGTCCAGGCACAGGCTCTTCCTTCCATGAACTTCCTCTCTGGTTACATGGGTACGGTCATGGCAGTTGTTGGGCACAGAGGTCTGAGGTCACATGTTTTTGTTGTTGTCATGGTGATGGCACTGGCTGCAAAATGGTGGATCCAGGAAGGGAAGCTCTTCCTTTGTGCTGTGAAGACGGAGCACTCTGGAGTTGAGATCCACACAGCACTGGGGATGGAGAATAGTTAATTGTGTCACATCAAGTTTAGACTTCCATTGAAATTTCTCTTTGAAGCTACATCCACTACACTCAGCACAGTCCTTCAGGCTATTCTGACTTAGTATGCTTTTTGTTCCTGACTGATTGGACTAACTGAATGTTCAGAGTCTCACTTTGTAACATCCATCCATCCATCCCTTTATTAACTTTCCTTTTCTATTTGCTTTGTTATACTGTAAGAAATGTGAGCGCATTGCTTCATATGTGGTTTAGCGACTATGACTTTTTAAAACCATCTCTTCAGGTGAACAGAGAGTCTGAAAACATATGCATCTCATTCAACTGTTTATTGCCTGCTCAGAAACTCACGTTGGCTTCGGGGATCCTTTTCCCCACATGCATTATAATCTTTTTCTCCTGGCAAGAATGATAATTTGCATGTACTTATACAGCTACTGTCCTCCGTACTTTCCTTCTCTTGCTTTCTCTCCCCTTTTCTCACTCTCTCTATTGTACTTTAAAATTATTTTCTCTTCTTTTAATGCAATCATGTAAACCATAAAAGGGGAATTGTTCCCCCGGCATTTGAAATAATCTCAAACCATATTCACACTGTAAAAAATGTTAATTGATTATTAACTGAAAAATATACAGTAAAAAATTGTAATATATTTTAAAAGACAATACAGTAGTTTTTACAATAAAATATTGTAAAGATTAAGTTTTTTTTTAGATGTAAAAAGTATGATTTTCCTGTATAATTAATGGTAAAAATTTATATTATGTTTAACAAGAGAGTACATGTACTTTTTACAGTAAAGTATTGTTAAATTTAATAATGACCCATCATATTTAATTATATTTTATGGGAATAGTTATGTTTCTTCTTATTTTTAATATCAGTTATGTACATTGGGGTGTTCTGTGTTATATTTGATGTAGTTTAGTTCATGTTCACTGCATTATTTAAATTTCACATGTGTTACCCTGATGGTGTTTAGTGTTTGTGTGAGTGACACTGAGCACTGTCTCTACATGTTTATTGGTCATTGCTCCTGGAAGAGCCACAAATGGTGAACTTCATGTCATCATGTGCACTTCTGTAATTCTTACAGTGATTAACAATACCTTATAAAGTAAAAAGCAGATTTTTGCAGTTTCAGAAGGTTAATATCAACCATATTTATCTTATTATTATTTTTTATTTTTTTACAGTGCAGCTCTGATTCAATATTTAGATATATGCTGATAAGCTAACTCCCCCATCTTCAACAAAGCCACTTGGTGTGAGAACCCATGTAATATGGCCTCAAACACAGTCCTCTTGCTTCTTGGCAGTTTTAGACCAGTTTTGAAAGCAAATGTTTCTGAGTTCGGAGGTACTTCTTGTTATCCGTTGTGGGAAGACAGCATACTTGTTTTCCACAGTAAAAAATATTATTTATTTATTTATTTATTTATTTTATTTTATTTTTTTTATATCAGAATAAGGTACATAGAATTGTTCTGTGACAAAAACACTTCCGAAGGTATTCCTTTTTCACTTTTTCTTCCCATCTCAACACAACAATCCCAGATACTGGAAAAGAAAAAAAATAATTCTGTTTTTAGAAACATCATTAGGTCACTAAGCCATGATGATAATTTAGGTGGGTAGGGTGACTTCCATTCTAGAAGAATTCTCCATCTAGCTATTAAGGTTGCAAAAGCCATAGCATGCTCTTTATCTTTAATTATTTGAACATCATCTTCACTGGCACCAAACAAAGCCATTATTGGGTTAGGATGAATTCTTAATTTAAAAGCTGAATTTAAAATATCAAAAACTGAGAACCAAAATTGTCTCAGTTTGGAGCATGACCAGAACATATGGGTTAAATCTGCCTAAAAGCATTGCAATGATCACATGTTTCATCTACATTTGGATACAGTTTGGCCAACTTTTTTTACTATAATGAATATGGTATAGCACTTTCATCTGAATCAGATTGAGTCGTGCACAAGATGAAGTCCCATTCACTCTTTCAGCGGCTTTGTCCCAAGTGTCTTTGGATATATCAGTGCCTAGCTCTACTACCCATGCGGCTTTGATCTTTTCTATTGATGTATTTCAAAATGACATAATTAAGTTTTATATTTTTTGAGATGGATCCCTTAAGATGTGGTGGGACCTGCAGAACTTAATCTAATCTTGATTCAGGAGGTCTTTGAGGGAATCCCGAGCACTGAGCTTGGATGAAGTGACGAACTTGAAGATAACGAAAAAAACTGGATTTGTGAACATTAAAGTTTTTAACCAGATCGTTGTAGTTAGCAAAAATGTTATCAATAAAAAAGTCACTACATTTAACTAGGCCCAGGTCTTGCCATTACTTGAAAATAGAGTCTATTTTGGCAGCTGGAAAAAGATGATTATTACATATAGGATTTTCTAAGGAAAAGCCTGTAAGTTGAAATACTTGTCTGAACTGATTATATATTTTGAGAGTTGAAATTACTACTGGACTTGAGGAAAATTGCGATGGTGAGAATGGTGACTTCATTGTAATCAGCACAGCAAGTGATGTTGACTTACACAATTCAGCCTTTACAGCAATCTGTTAGTCGACTGAAAGAAGGATTTTGGCAAGAAAAGTGGGAGACTCTGAAACAAATACAATAATCTGGGTACCACATTCATTTTAACACAATTAACTTTACCAGCTAGAGATAAATATATAACACTCCATCGTTGGAAGTCAGATTCAAGTTTTTTTAAGTATAGGGTTGTAATTCGCTTTAAACAGACCCGAGTATGAATGAGTGATATTAATTCCTAAGTATTTAAATCCTGATTTTGATATACAAAAGAGTAAGTCTGAATCCACAATCTGATCTGCCTTATGGTTTATTGGGAAGCATATACTTTTAGAGACATTTAATTTATAACAGTAAAAATTATTTTAAGAATAAATTCCTGTGGGGGCCTGGGTAGCTCAATGAGTATTGACACTGACTACCACCCCTGGAGTCGCAAGTTCGAATCCAGGGTGTGCTGAGTGACTCCAGCCAGGTCTCCTAAGCAACCAAATTGGCCCGGTTGCTAGGGAGGGTAGAGTCACATGGGATAACCTCCTCGTGGTCGCAAATAGTGGTTCTCGCTCTCAATGGGACACATGGTAAGTTGTACGTGGATCGCGGAGAATAGCATGAGCTTCCACATGCTGTGAGTCTCCGCGGTGTCATGCACAGCGAGCCACGTGATAAGAATTGGGCATGCCAAATTGGGGAGAAAAGGGGATAAAATAAAAAAAATGAATTCCTGAGGAACTATCAAAGCCTCTTTGAATTTCACAGCCTCTAAGCCACACAGAAATTAAAATGAACAAGACTATACTGTGATGGAAAGGCAAAACACAGTAACTACACACTTAAAAATTGAGTTTTGAGTGAAATAAGGTCTCTTAAACTAAGGGTTGTCCTGTGACAGATGGGTTTGGCCAAAATATGCTAAGTTTCAGAGAAAACATATAGTGTGAAAATTATAGTTAAAAAAAATCCACACAACATCCAAGTAATTTTAAAGCCATTTTCTCAGTTTCAGTTTTGCCTTTGAAGGAAAATATTAGATTGTTATTTCAAAAGTGTATTAATATACTTTTATTATATATTTTACATGGATTTAATTTGGATATATGGACATTTTATGTGAGCGAGAAGACCAGCACAATTTGCAGTAGCAAGGTGAAGTAGTAGTAAGGCGAAGAGCTTTCAAAAAAGCTAAAGACTTGCAGATTATCCTTGAACACATACTGATGATACAAGACTCTGAAGAAACTTACTTTGAGTTCCAGCAAAGTCTGTAGGCCCAGACACACCTCAAACGTGTCGTCCTCTGTGAACAGAGAACAAATGAGGCTCAACATGTGGGAGAGAGGGACAGAGAGAAAGAGATATCTATTGCCTGTAGGTGTCATTTTGTTATTCCTCTAATTAGAAAAGCACATGAGGGGGTTTGATAAAACTGTCCTCATTAGTAGCTCTGTTTTACATCTGTATGCAAAGCATGCTCAAAACACCATGCCCAGGTCATGTACCCCTCTGTTATGGGACTTGTTGTAAGTTCTTCTGTGCTGCCTACAGTTCCCTCGCTGAGCTTTCCAGTACTGATGTCATGATCCTGCTACTTAAGTCTTAGTTTATTCTTATTGTGGCAGGATCATGACAGTCTCCTCCACCCATTGGTTATGTTTGTACATGTCTTGTGAGTGCACATGGCTGTGTTTGATTCTTCATCACCATGTGCACTTGTGTCTGTTTGGTCTTGTATGTTTGCACACAGCTGTGTGTTTGTCTAGCCATGTGCGTCCCTGACACCACCTCCTCGTTTAGTCCTTGTTATGTTAATTAGTTTAACCTGTTCTTCATGTGGTTCCTTCTATATATTGTGTCCTCTTTCCTCATGTCTCTGCCAGATTGTTTTGTGATGTTTGTGAGTCTTGTAAAGTCAAGTCTGTTCTCCACTCAGTTCCTGAACCTTGGTCGGTCCTGTCCTTGTTTATCTTTTGTTGATCTTTGTTCTGATTAGTCTTCTCTCTCCCTTGTGAGAGTTTGTGTTTGTGTTTTATTTTGAATAAATGTCCTTAAACTTGTCTCTCAACATTTGGGTCCTTCCTCAAAATTTGTGACATGATGTCTGAATTGGAAAAGGTCAATGGCTCACTCTGAATGCTGAATGCATGAACAAAATGAAGAATATTATATTTTCTCGCATCAATCCCAACTAACATTCTTCAGATGATATGTGAGTGTTTTATGAAAGATTTGTATACTGATGGGATTATTTATCCTTCCTCTCTCTCTTGGAAGACTTTTATGTTTGCATAATCTACTTCTGTTAAGAAATCACTGGTTGAAACTGGTTCTGTGAGAGCTCAACTTCACAGTTTATGTGTTAACAAAGCTAATTTCAAGCATTTAAGCCTACACATTAGATGAAAAGGTATTGAGATCATGAGATATAGACATTCATGTACAGTAGGTGTATTCAAACATATGACTGGTCAGCCTAACACTGTAAAACTGTCAATTATATATCAAAACTCTCTGGTAGAAGATTTCACTTCTAACGGAGTGTGCATGCACATTAATAACAGATATAGCTCAGTCTGGGAAGTATTAATATGAAAGGCAGTGAAAAACCTAGAAATTGAACAACTTTGAGGTCTGACCTACGACCTGGGCAGTGCACTGCACTCTATCTCTGCCCAGCTGCAGGTGCAGGGACTGCACTGTCTTCATTGTGGAATCACTGACAGGCAGCTTCCCACTGGACTTGTCGTCTTCGGTAGTTTTCAGTCTGCAAAAGACACACACAAAACCATTTCTCTATATGATGTGTAGATATATATTAATATGTGATTTTTATTGTCCTCTAAAGTTTTTGGTTAAGGTTCATGCTTTTGGTTCAAGTATTTGTATGTGTAGAATAGACTTACCCCAGTCTTCTGCAGCATGTTTTGGAGATGTGGTTGTGTTGGCACCCTGTATTTATGGATAACATCACCTCTGCATCTCCGCACTGCAAAATAAATATTTCGCCGTTCACACAATTGAATTCCAAGTTGCATTTCTGCTATTTTTTCCCCTCCTTTCCCTCTTGATACCTTTTACACTTTTATGTGGCAGGAATTTTAAATAGAAGGACACATTATAACCTGCCAAGAAGTTTCACATAGATGCCAAGCTGAGATGCACGCTGAAGAAAATATATCAGCTTCCTGGACTTTAAATATGCTTCAGTTCTCCATTACGTTGATTTATTTTGCTTGCTTTACAGGTTTTTCTGTTTAAATGATTCTGCATTGTCTGGCAGTATTATGATTTATAACTCAGTAAGCTTAATAATCTGCACATAATAGCTGTGGTCATGCTGTGGAAGCTCCAGTTGTCTCACTTCACTGAGCTGGTTTATTTTCAGTCTGTCCTTTAACCTGAGATTCCGTCAGTGCTTGCAGAATTCAGAGCTCGTCAGATAAATTATGACCCTATGCTTTTGCAGTGTGTGCTGTTTGAAAGGTCTGAGTGCCTGTTCATGATGTTTGTTTGACATTTATGTGTAAATTATTTGTTCGATATTAGCAGACTCAGTGGATTTTTTTTTTAACCGATTGGTCATCCATTCATTTCCTGATGGATCTTGTCATGTGTTTTAATTCTGTCAAATTAGCCACACACACACACAATAGAGACGGCTTATAATGTGTCATCATAATGGTATTATGCACCTCTCCTTTTCATGCACTCTATTCCTTTGTGCAGTCAAATGCATAATAACTTGTAATCATGCATTCATGAAGCTTCCTTTCCTGTCTTTCTTCTCACTGCCAGCACCAAATCTGCAACACTTTACAATAAGGTTCCATTCATTAACATTAGTTAATGAATTAGGTATCATGAAATAACAATGAACAATATTTTTTTACAACATTTATTAATCTTTGTTAATGTTAGTTAATAAACATTTTACTAAGTTATGGGATTGTATTTGTATTGTGTGTATTGTATTGTGTGTATGGTACTGTAATTGGCATATTGTGATGTCACTGTCTTCTGTTTGCATGTAGAGCAGATGTCAAACTTGACCAAAGTAAATTCCTGTACTGTACAAGTACTGGCGAATAAAAGAGATTCAGATTCAGATACATGTTAGTTCATAATGCATTAACTAATGTTAACAAATACAATTTTAAAAATGTAGTAGTATATGTAGAAATTAACCGAGATTAATAAATGCTGTAAAAGTACTGTTCATTGTTAGTTCATGTTAACTAATGTTGTTATCTAGTAGTAACAAATGGAACCTTATTGTAAAGTGTTACCAAATCTTCTATCGTGAAAGAGGAGCAGAGAGCTTCTTAAAGGAATAGTTCACCCAAAAACAAAAGAACATTTTGGTATCATATACTCACCCTTATGCTGTTCAAACCCCTATTGCTGTCTTTCTTCCATGGGACAGAAAAGGAAAAGAGTAACACTTTACAATTACATCAGTTAATACATTAGGTATCATGAACTAACCATGAATAGTAGCTTTTTTTGCAGCATTTATTAATCTTGCTTAATGTTAATTTATGAAAATACAATTGTTCATGTATGTTAATTCATAATGCATTAATGTTATATACGTATACTCTTCATTAAAAAAAACTATTGATCTGTTGAAATTAACAGTAACCAACATTAATAAGTGCTGTAAAAGTATTGTTTATTGTAAATAATGTATTCACCTAATGTAAATGAATACAACCTTACTGTAAAGTGTCACCAGGAAAAGTTTTAATGGATGTCCTGGTTGCTCTTTTCCATACAGTAAAAGTAAATGGGAACTGGGGTGTTAAAAAAGTAGAGTACTATGAAAGTAGTCCACACAACTCTTCTGAGCTGTGGCGTAGCCAAGGGTGGGCCGTGGTGGGACAGCCAGACAGTCCCGGTTCTACAGGGGTGCTTGAGGGTGCTTAGCTTTTTATTAGATCTTTCATTTATCTGGCTTTTGGACCTATCGCACATCCACAAGCTTTTAATATGCTCAGGGTTGCCAGATAATATATGCAACACCCCAATCAGAGATTTATACTTGCACAAATAGGAAATATTTCGCCTTAAGTCATACTTAATTTATGCAATATGGCAACCATACATGCAAGTGCACGCGCTTTTGCTCCGCAATAAACAAACAACAACTTAGCGCTCAATAGTGCATGGAGGGGTCACCAAGTGAGAGAGGAATATATTTATTCTTTGTGTTATTTGTAAAATGCTTATGTCCCTCACACCTGTACGTGAATGTTACTCTGGCATTAATCACTTATCAGTGTCATACAGCCTGTTTTATTCAGTGGTGTGCTGAATGGGGTGCCAAACATTGACAAGACCCACATCATGACCCATGAGCACGTAAACAGGTTGATAATGTTCTGAGAATAAAACATGTAAACGGGTCCACTTTGCGGCCAACATTAAAATAAGCTTTTAGAATCTTTTTCCAGAATATTTTATTTTACTTTTAAACCAGACTCCTGATATAGAGTGTTAAATTGAATACTAAATTACCATTGCATTGAAGTATGGTAAAATAATCAAATAATAATTTTATTCAGCCTTTATTCAGTTTACTAACACATGATAGAAAGTATAGCAGCAAAACTTCAAGCAATTGCAGAATGGTCCCATCAGTCTGTGTACACTTCAGAAAATTGTGCATCATTCATTGAGTGCATGTCTAGGCTTAAAAGATAAAACTATGCAAACTTTTTATCTTCTCTGTTCCATGTTCTACTTAACGGCCCTTGTGGCCCCTGTACCAAAATAATTGCACACCCCTGCTCAACTGAATATGTAAGACTAATACTGTAAATTGGCAAGCAGAAGGCAGCAGGGAACAGGACAGACCGGACCGTGTAAACAGGACAGGAAACTAGACTGACTGACAGACTGATTGCTATAAACAAACACACAAGACGAACTGGCACTGGACAGCAAACACAATGAGACTAAAATAGAAATCAACAGGTTAACAAGACAGGGTAGGTGTGACTAATAAAAGAATAATAGGCAAACAACTGACGTCAGCCCGAGAGACACGCGGCGATACAGAAACAAAACAAACCACGTGCTCTCACAAGACAACAAAACACCCGAATGGCATGAGCGAACATCGCCAAGACAATAAGGCAATATACGCTCATGCCAACTGACAAACAAGATGAGAGAATGCCTAGCAACACCATACAAAGCGACACCATGCATTCTCACTCTAAACAAAACCTGAGCGTACATGCACACCACAGGCAACAAAAACAAGACAGGACACCTGTGCGAGAGTTCGGCCACACACAAACCCAAAACCTCAGACTGAAGTGACCGAACCACAGCACAACGTGAAGACAGCTCGAGACCCTGGCGTACAGAGCAAAGCGGGCAAAACTCGCGTCCGCGGTCGCGAGAGACAGAACATGGAGCATGTGTGTCCGGATCCTGACACAGACCGAAACTGAACCAGACAGGGAAGTCAGGATCCAGACACCATACTCCGGACATGAAACACAAGACAGCTCGTGACCCAGGCACGCAGTGCAACGTGAGGTGCACCCATGTTAAACTACGCAAGTGCATGGCCAAGATGACATAAGCGTGATGCACCCACGTCAATAACAGACAGACATGGAGCACGAGAGTCCGGATCCCGACACAGACCGAAACCGAACCAGACAGGAAGTGAGGATCCAGACACCATGCTCCGGACATGAAACAAGACAGACCGAAAAGCGCATGGCAGGGAATACAACTTTGCGCTCACACAAAGACAGACAATGAAACACAAGAGTCAAGACAGACATGGGACGATGATGCCATGGTCCTGTCAGACAAAAACCCAGACTGACAGAGTGAACATGACACCATCCATTTTTATTGAGGCCCACCCAAAAGTAATTTCCTGGCTACGCCCTTGTCTCTGAGGCCATACTGAGGCAAATGATTTGAATTATTTTAAATATTTTGTTTACAATTTGAATTGTTATTCGCTGAAAATCTTCCCTTATATCATAGCTCTCATTTTTCATTGATTATGGTTTTTCAGTGAATAATGTTTCAAAAATTTTGTCTGTTTCTCACATTAACAGGGTTCCCATGGTCATGGAAAACTTGGAAATATCAGCAAATTTTAAAATTATGTTTTCCTGAAACTAAACCCTTCTACAGTTGCAATCAAAATTATTTAACCCCCCTGACTAGCAATACATTCTGGTGATGTGAATTAAAACACATCAACTAAAACATCAGTAAACAGTCAAAGTAAGTTTTTAATACACATTTGAGTGATTTTGAGAACAAAGAGTTCAGTTTACCCAAATTTTAAAATAAAAAATTACTAATTCTCTCCACAAATGTCAAAAATATTCAACCCCCAAAGTCAATCATTTGTGGAGCATCCTTTATCCTTAATAACAGCAAATAAATGTTTCAGGTAAGTGTTCTCAGGCTTCAGACACCTCTCTATTAGAATTTTTACACATTTCTCATGAGCAAAAGCTTCCAGCTCATTGACATTCTTTGGTTTCTGTGCTGCCACTGCTTCCTTGAAATCCCAACAAAGGTTTGCAATGGGATTTTAATGATGGACTGAAAGGGCCATTTAAGGACATTCCACGACCTATCCCTGAACCAGATTTTGGACAACTTGGATGTATCCTTGGTGTTATTGTCTTGCTGGAAAGTCCAGTGATCACCGAGCTTCAATTTACACACTGAAGGCATCACATTTTTCATGCCAAAATGGACTGATACCTGAAAGAATCCATGGCATCAGTCACATGTCAGGATATCCATTTCCTGCAGCCACAAAACACCCCCATAACAGGACTGACCCACCCCCATGCTTGACTGTGGAGATGGTGTCGTTCTTGTCATCACCTTGTCATCTTACTCCAGACGTACTGCTGACCCATGGGTCTAAAACTCATTTTCAGTTTAGTGTCATACATCTACAAAACCTTCTTCCAGGACTCCACAGGTCTTTCCTACTTCTTCCCTATTACTTCTTGAATATTCAAGTCAACATTTCCCTTGATGAAGTTTTGCTTTCTTCCACACCCCAAGAAGGTTGCTGTTGTACCATATTTAAAAAAAAATATGAATACTGCTGCCAACTTTGTCTATTGGAAATTGAAGTGCCTTGGAAATGTACTTTTAGCCATGACCTTTCATGTGTAATGAAATAATCTCCTCTATTAGCTTTTTTAATTGCATTTTTTGCATAGAAATACATTTTTGCTTTCAAGGCTAAAAATACATTTTAAAACTTAAATAAGTGCCACTGCAGATAAAACAATTACTTGTGTAGCCTTACATATTTAAGAAACAGCTACATGCAATAGGGGTTGAATAATTATGACATGGCTGTATTTAAAAAAAATCCTGCTATTTAGAAATATTAGGTTATATATTCACACTATGACCTTGTCACTCAACTGATATAGATGTAAAGTTAAAAAATTCTGGGTCATCAGAAAAGCTTACCTTTGTAAATCCTTACTGTCTTGGGGGGGTTGAATAATTTCGATTGCAACTGTATAATGAACATACTGTATATTTTTGTTGTTTTTCTCTGCTGTTAAGTCATTTAATGAGCTAAATATTGCCCTTGTGTAGAGAAAAAAAAGTAATGGTTATGTCCGATTTGGATTTGTCAGCGAATCGTTCTTTTGAAAGTTAATGGAAAAGTCCTCAGAAGACTTAAATGTAGCAGACGGTTTGGATGGAATACTTTTATTGTATTGTTATGATGCTCTTTGTCATATTTCCTCACTCAAGAGTATCCAGGAAATTCAGCTAAACTTGAGCGTGTGTAGATAATGACAGGATTTTCATATTTTGGTGAACTGTTCCTTTAAATAGTAATCAGTCATTACCTTGCATTGTTGGGGGGGAAGTAACAGTAGAGATATTTCGAGGGATTTGAAGCCTGTTTGTGGCATATGGTCTCTCAGCATGCATGAAGACTTAAAGACAATATGGCTCCACCTACACATTGGCACACACACCTCAAACATTGTGAGTTTGTGCTTTGCCTCTTTGCTATTTGCACATTTAATGAGTGATCCAGGCTGCGTCAACACTGTTCCATCGTTTAAGATAATAAGTGGATGAGAGCTTTTTCTACAGCCTCCTTGAGTTTCCTGTCACTCAAGGTGAGAAGCCTGTGTGAGCAGTCTCCCCCGCAAATTTCCTACCACATAAAGGATAGAGCATTAACCTATCTATGCTCACACAGAGGGGGCCGTTAAGCCTCTCTCACCCTTGTTCCATCACCACTAGTATGTTGCATATATACACAAACAGTGTTGCCAGATCTTGCAAGAGAAAGCAGCAGTCTGATCTGACAAAACAGGCCCAAAGTTAGCGACTTGTCTCACCAAATTATATTAAAATAAGCGACCAGATTTTTGTATGTGTGTGTTTTCAGTAATTACATCCTATAAGTAGCTCCTTCTACAGCTTAAAAGCTACAGACACCAAACTCAGCACAGACCTTCAGACTGTTCTAACTTAGTGTGACTTATGTCTCTTCTAGCTAAACAGACTTACAATTTTCCTGTTGCGGGTGATCAAAATCTGACATTTCTATTTATGCTAGCCATAGCTAACTAGCTGGCTGTCTGTCTTACTGTAGTTAAACCTTTAAACCTAAAACTTTTAAACAGGCCATGTCAAGCCAACATCAAAGTTAGTACTGAACTTTGTTTTGACCTCTCTACAGTAGTTTCTATTTTTATATGATGTGACTAATCAGGTTTATTATATAGATATTAGAACATTATACATGGAAACCCCTAATAAGTTGACTTTACGCAATGAATTAATTACCTTAAAGTGTAATCTACAAGTTTACATTTCAGAAGTAATCTACCCTGCACTCTCTTACAATATACAGTATAATTATATAATTATCAATATATTCTATCTATAATTAATATACATTATATCTAATTTCAAATGTTAGATAACCAAAAAAAAAAATGGCATTTTTGCCCAAAGCCCATGAACATTTCTGACCCTAATAGACACACAAAGTTTCATCAATTGTTTCACACTTCCAAGGCAAAGAATTAATTTTTTATCGAGTGTGCACAGACGAGAGAATGTGTGCAACCTGCCATATGGGGCAAACTGTGATTCTCAGTAGAATGTGTGTCAAGATCATTCACGCTGTGACTGTGTAAGTCTTAATTTATCTGTGTGTTTCCCTGCGCCCTGTGGTGAGGTTATAATAATATCCATGAAGTGAATGAATTTGTTTCTTTTATTTTTTTATTATTATTATTTGAATCACACAATCAAAAGGAAATAAGAAACATGAAAAGGAACAATACAGAACTCCTAGGATGCTACAAAACATCTGAACTCAGTGAGATGAATTCCTCTGCGAGGTCTGTTGTGGCTTTATTTGATTCACTATACTACAAATGTGCATGTATTGAGTGGGGTTTAAAAGTCTACTTTGAAAATCTGGGATTCAAAATCCAATTTAAAGCAATTTAAGGATTTTGAAAAACTTTAAACAAAGAAACATTATGATGTTATATGAATACGAAAAAAATTACGATTCTGCACCATTTCTAGGTCACTAATCAAAAAAGCAAATTTGTGACATTGACTATGTTAATTCATTCATACAAAAAGTCAGATTACCTTGCCTGTCATTGAACCACAAAAAATGCTCTTTGAAACATTCTTAAATCATGCTGGATAACATGGATAATCAGGTTTTGCAAAAACGTGTGGAGTCCATGCCAGCTTGAGTGCATGTTTTCATTAAAACAAAAGGGAGCCATAGCCTACAGAATATTAAGAAAATCCAAAATTATTTATTTCAATTAAAGTACATTTTGTAATTAAAATCATTAGAAAACTTAAAAAAGGAAGCATTTTTTCACTAGTGGGCTCAGACATTTTGACCTCATTCTATATGCGTGCACTAAAACGTGCAGTGATGAAAACTTGCATTTCATAATAATGATATCTCTACATTGAGCACAATCATGCTTGACTTCCCAGTCTCAAAGTGAAATTAATCTTTCCAGAAGAGACTGCAGTACCATGGATTTACTATGTAAAACCCTGCCCCACTTAACTGGCCCTTCATTACTGAAGCTTTAATTAGATGCAGAGGGATTCATTCCATCTTTCAGTTCTCGTATGATAAGAAGAATGTGCATGTATTCAGTTCATTCAAAATGCACATGCAATCTGGAACATTAAGCACTGAAGAGAATTTTAACTCATATACTGTAACTTCAATCCTATTATTATTAGAACATTATACATTGAAACCCCTAATAAATTGACTTTATGAAATTGCTTGAGTAAACTTGGTCCCTCTATTGAACTGAGTAATGGCATCACCAAAACGTGTGTATATATGTTTACTTAACTTGGTGTTTGTATAGAATGAACTTAACTATTTAAGTTAATGTAACTAGATGCAAGTAGACTTACCTCAGATTTATTATTTAAATATTGTTGTTTCTACTTAATCATTTTAGTTGAATTGACTCAAATTTAGATCATACAATAAAACAGCTGAAATAAATAAAATTATAACTGATTTTAGGTCTGCCTAAACTATTTACAACAAAACAATATAAATAATACTACAAATGAGCTAAAACCTCTATAAATTCTTAATAACAGCTATTTAAATGTCCCCATGAGTTCCTTTTGACCAAGGAAACATAATTAAATAATTCAAGAACAAGGGATTATGGGTATTCCCCATAGCCTCAACTTTGTACTCAATTGTTAGCGTAACACTTAAAATCTTAAATCTATAGATTTTTAAGATAAATAAGTTCAAGGAACTAGATATTTGAATTATGAGCCAATAATTGACATTTTAATATATATATATATATATTTATTTATTTATGTATTTATTTATTTATTTATTTATTATAAATGTTTAATAATTACAACTTGATTTTTCCAGTAATGACAACATTAGGGTTTCCAGTGTAACAGAGCTCTCTTGGGTACTTGATTCTGATTGGTCAATCTCTGCATTCTGCTGTCAAATAGAATTGTATAATGGCCACTAAACTGTATAATTGACTGTTGTCCTTGGCAACTGATTTCCTAGTTGTGCAAGTTTCATGTCTCTCTTATCACTTTGCAGTCTTTCTTGTCACATTATAAAATCATTTAACTCAAACCAATATTTCATGTCCATTTATTTATTTATTTTTAAGTAGCCATGTAATAAGTGAAATAAAGTACAGACTGTACTGACTGTGCATTATCACTTACATGTGTTTTTGAACTTTCAGAACTGCAGTAAACTTACAAGGTACAAGGTAATATCACCATGCTTTGATCGCCTGATTTGACTGGATGCAGGATGTTTTTGTTGCTCTTGAACTCTTGAATCGCCAGTTGACTGTCAATCACTGGCTTGTGAAGGCTCAGAAAATTAGCTGCTCTTGGTTCACACTCAACACTGTGGTTTAATCTGCTTTAATTTAGAGTCTATTTTTACTGCACTCAATCACTGCATTAATGCAGAGTGATGGAGAGGGGGTCCTGCCAGATGTGATTTTGATGAGGTTCAGTCTGTTCTACAGTAAAACAGAACAATTTAAAATAACCTAACTGTAGAGAAATATTGGCATTGTTCCCAATGTGCAACGGCAATATTTATTACAAGATCACATCTTTAAAATCAATCTTATTTTAGCTATTGTTTAGTCCCTTGTGTCTTGTGTTAACTAAAGATTTCTAGATGTTAGACAGGTCAGACAGATTTTATGTCATACGCTGACTTGCAGTCCAGTTACATCATCTCAATTGTATTGCAGATTTGGGCTTTGTAGACAAATGCTGGCCCTGTAAAAAGCTTTCAAACCCAACCGACCAGACTAATCACTGTGAGGAAAATAAAACCATGAGTCATAGGGAGCCAGAGCTCATGTTTTGTAATTACAGCAAGCTGTTATCGCTTCTATTGTGGTCACATACAGCTGAAAAAGCCTGGAAAGAGGTTAACTGACACAGTAGCCCCTTAAAGTGTATGGACATCCAAATATTTTTTGGGGCCACCTTCACCTTCTACCATCATGTGTTTCATAACATTACCTTACACTGGACCATGATAGCTGAGAGGGTGGATGCCTTCCCGCCCTCTTTAAGGCCTTTCTTCCTCTCCACTTCCGTTTGATCTCTTCCTCCCTTCTGTTTGGGCTCTGTCTTTCCTCCAGCATCACTGCTGTCCCCATCTTCATCGTCCTCATCCTCATCAGACCTGAAGCTCTTTTCGCTCTCCTCTGGAGACTCCCTCTCCTCTGTGGAGTCATCAACCGTACTCTCACTCCTCTCCTCTGGCTCTCCGCCCTCTTTGCTGTCTGCCAGAGGTGAGCGAACATGAGTGGGGGCGTCTCGGGCTTCTCCACGCAGACGTGGAATGTTGCCCTCCAGGAGGCGTCGCTGTACGATGCTATGGGGCTGCTGTAGAGGCACACAGGGAGAGGAAGTGATGTTAGCAACACGTAGTCATTCCCATTGCCATGTTCCTAATAGCATACTACCATACTACATATACATACATGTTAATATGGATTCATAGTTGCATAATTCATACTGTTTCACATACTTTTAAAAAAAATATTAGGCAGTATACAGTGTATACTGCTCTATATGCAGTAAGCAGCACACTAGTATTACATAGTTCATGTCATTTCAGTTCAACTAAACCGCTGGGGAAAGTAAAATAGACAATTTTCAACAGAACATTTGCATTTAAAAGGAATGTATAATGCAGCCCACCTTCCCAGTAGAATGCTGAGATTATATCAAGCAAAATTAGAGGCAGGCATAGATTGTGAGTACCAGTGGAACTATTTTGCAGAATATTACATTAATGAGCACTTAAATGTAAATAAATGCTAAATGTATTTCTCTTGTACTTTGTGGCAGTTTAAGACAAATCAGGTTTAATCAGTGGATGTTTTGCTGTATCAGTCAGACAGTAAACAGGTGTGAAATAAACAGAGGGTCACTGAGTGCTGAAGATAACTCCATTAACACAGCTGATGGAGCCATTGTCGTCAGAAGGGCTCCCATCACTCTAATCACTGCTGAAATCTCTGCTTCTGTTTTGGCCATGAACACGTCTCTCTGCTCTCTTTCTGCTTCCCTAAAGATATCATTAACTTCCAGTGTGTTTCTTGAAGTAAGAAATAAAAATTAAAAAGTGGAATTAAATGGAGTCGCTCGCTGTCAACTTTTTAGAATGTGCGCAATTCAATGTGTAATTTTAACAAATTGTTGCCATCCAAATCTCCTTAGGGGCGGTTCACACCAAACATGTTTTTGTGTCCATCTGCACTGATTTTAATTTTTTTTTTGTTTTGTTTTGTTTTTTGTGTAAACATGCACTAAACAGACATCTTTCACCGTTTCGCCATCTCCCACTGTTTTTTCAGTGTCTCGCATTGGATCATCGCATTTTTAGGGGCTGTTCAGTCCAAACGTGTTTTTGCACTGAAACAAGCTGGTGCAGCACAACAGATTTAACAGAATGCTGACATGACATCCAAAAATGTGGCACTCCTGTACGAGACGCCAAAAAACAAAAAAACTGTGAGACGTGGCACAACATTCAAAGACATTCATCTATCGGATGTTTACAGAGGAACACAATTGAAAAACCGCGCAGATGGACAAAAAACACGTTGGGTGTGAATGGCCCCTAAGGCATACACTAATATGTTTTCATTTTCATCAATGCATTAACTTCGCTTCGTTTACACCTCTCATCCACACTAGAACACGTTTTCTTCCACCGAAAACACTCTTCGCATGACATTAGGAAATTGAAAATGGAATAGAGTGAATGTGGCCTTAGACACAGTGTCAGGTTAAAAAGAATGTAAACTTTTTATATTCGTGGCATAGCTTCTTGCTTTTTTTTTTTTTTTGCACAAGAACGAGTCTGAACGGTCCCTTAGACCCACATATTTTAAAAATACAAGTATAAAACAGTGCTTGAAGTGGAAGAAAAAAGTGCAGGTACTCTCCTTGTAAGAATTCAACTCGATTTGATGATGATACTCCGATACTAATGATACTCTGAGACTGTCTTTGTTCACAACATGTGCTTATTTAAAAATAAATACATATATTTGGGGATTTATACTATAAGTACGGCTCTTCAACTACTTTCTTGCAGGGGCCAGATTATCCAGATGAAAACTCAATGGGGGCCAAACTTTTCTCCGTATTTATCTAAGCTAACACTTTCATTGTAACTAACATGTTAACATTAAAAAATAAAAAAACACTCTTAATAATATGTGTGTATTAACTTTAAAATAGTGGCATTTCATTAACAAATTTAAGGTCTGGCCATACATTCCTTCTAAAGATCTGGCTGAAGAACAAACATGACCTCACACTCTCAACTAACAAATAGGTTTTGATTAATTTTACTTTGAAAATAAAAACATACAATGTAGGGTTATTGTCTATGAAAACTGAAGAAGAACATTTAGATCTGCTCAAGTCCATATCTTTGACAATATCAACCAACATAAGAAAACAAAGGCAATCTCATGCAGTACTGTTTTTTATTTATTTATTTATTTATTTATTTACATAAAATAAATGTAATACTGAAAAAGAGCAATGTCTGTCCTTCATCTTTCTCTATTATCCTCACATTCAATGAGGGCAAAATTAGCCTTTCCTTGTCCAGCACATATGTTGAATTTGTGAAGATAACGGAGAATAAACTGACTTGATGATGTTGAGAACACTGATGCACATCTGTAACACAATCAGTATACATGCATGTATGCAGGTTCAGTGACACTTCACATTAGACTTTCACTTATGAGCACTACAGACTCTGAACAGATGAGACGCTCGTTTAACACTTGAAGAAATTCGAATAAAAGCAAACTTTTCGGAGTATTTTCTTGTAAGGTTCGGTTTTCATTATCGATTCATTTTTTGTTGAAAAAGTGTCTGCATATGAGCTGACAACACTTCTGTAACAGCTGTGACATATTTTTTTAAAGATGTTTAAACTGTGATGTGATTTTATCAAAATCAGTCATAGGGTCAGAAGTGATTGGCAAAATGACATTGTACCGGCAGACTCTGAGAAGTCTTCAAGCACTGATAACACAATGAATACAGGTTTCAAATAATTTTTTTTTTAAATAAAATCACATTCATTTCATGTTTCTTGATATCTTGATTTTAACAGTTTTGCCTTGGTGTTCTCTTACTCATAGCTAGAGATTGCAATATCCTATAGAATCCTGCAGGTTGTTGTTTATCAAGGGCTTTATGTCCAGTTTTGTTCTGATTAGATACAGAAGGTTGTCTGTGTGGTCTCTGTGTCCATTCTGGACATCAATACACACAGAGCAGCATGCAGGTGTAACTTTAAGAACAGCTGTTATTTCCTCAGTAGGGTGACAGGGAAAAGAGACAGCATTCTATCTGCATTTAAACTTCCTCCACTACTCCAATAATGCAATTATCAGAACCACTTGAAATTACCTCTCAAATATTCTCAAAGGGGGAGCTGAAAATACACAGCGAAACCTAGATCTGAAAGGTCATATCTTTCCTTTCCCTTCCATCTCTTTCATCTGCTGTATGAAGCTTGCTTTTCAATAGTAACTCAATACATAAATTCAATGCAGAACCAGAAAGGTAGTTCAGATGCTGTTATAGCACAACTCAAGCCAGCTGTATCCCAATGGCATGAGCATCAAATCAAACTCTCAAATTACTCATCCTGAGCCTGTGTCAATATTTTTCCATCACTGTGCTTTAATTGTGTCATCTCACCAAAACATTATTGCAAGGAATGTCCTCAAGCTATGCAACAGCACTATTGATCGGCAGCTGTGGATTAGAGGGTGTGTAATAGACTTTTGTATATTGACTGAAAAAGAGTGCATTGTTCATGTAGTCGACAGCTCAGTGCCACACCTATCTGTGGACAAATCTTAGTGAGAATTCTGTACCTGTTGAAAAGATCAGCACAAAATTTTAAAGCATGTAGTGGCAGTTCGTTTTTCTAATGAACGTGTATTCAAGGCTTACAAATCATTAGATTTTAATATGTGTCACTTTCTCATTTTATACCAAAAAATAAATAAAATGACTCAGAGGTGCGAACTGTTTTCTGATTCAATATTGTCCAATACTGAATCTGCACTTTAAAATGGCAAAATTGTTCTTGTCTATTGCACATATCTGGATAAATGTCCTGTTTGTATGCTCTTCTTTAAGATTTGAAATTCTGTTTACTGCCTACTTTCTGTGAGTAGTAATAGCATTGCAACAGGCAAATAGCACACCATTTTGTAAAAGCTCAATCTATAATGAGCCTAATTCAGGTTATTGTGCAAAAGTGGCACAACTGTTTTGTACTGGTTTGACTTTGTGTTTTGAGCACAAATTCACAGCATGTAGTGGCAGTTCATTTTTCAATGAGCGTTTATTCAAGGCAAACAAATCGATAGACTTTTGTCTGTGCTGGCTTCTCATCTATTTAAAATAAAAAGTCACAGGTATTTACTTATTCATTGGGATTCGTTCTAAAGAACCCATTGCTATGATCAGATCCACTGTGATTTCTCCCATCATTCTGAGCCACACAAAACTGTCCTGACACAGAAGTCATAGGCTGAGAAGCTAATTTTACCCCAACATAATGAGATGACCTTCACAAGAGCCCTTGTATTCCTGTTTACACTCGCTTAGGAAATTAGTTCATGCCTTGATAGAATTTAAAAGACAACTGTGACTTGACTTTTGACAGTGCAACAGATCATGTTTAATTCTCTTTTCTGCAGTTATACTGTAGATCAAAAGGGAGGTATAGGATTTTTATAATAGATTTTTGAATATTGGGGTTTTTGATGCATATCTATGGTCTTATTTTTAAATCAACATCAAGATTTTCAAATGAACAATTTTTACTGATTCACATATATGAACAAAATAAAACAAAACATATATACACAGAATCAATTCTTAACCCCCACTATTACCCTTCCCCTTTCCAATCCCACCCTGACCCCAACAACATCACAGGGGTCTGAAATGATATAGACACACACACGCACAAAAAAATAAATAGATAAATAAACAAATAAAAAAATATACTAATTATAATCACATATCCATAAAAGACAAATACCTGCCCCATTTCTCCATGAACATGTTGTACCTCCCCATTCTTCTAAATGCCCCTTCCCCAAAGGCTGCCACCCTTCCCATCTCTGAGCACCACTCCTGAAAAGAGGGTGCTCCAGCCAACCTACAGCCCCTTAAAATAATCTGCCTGCCGATCATGACACTGGTTAAGACCCAACTTTTTATGTGTCTACTTTCAATGTCGATGACCACCCATCACCCAAGATACAGAGTCTAGGGCAAAATTATGTGCATAACACATCGCACACCAGACTCTGAACCTTTAACCAAAACTTGTGTATCTCAACACACCCCCAAAAGTCTCCATCCTCTGACTGTCATCGCCAGCAGGTGGGTTTTTCTTTAAGACCAAGCCTATAAAATTTAGAGGGGGTCCAATAGAACCGATGTAAAATCTTGAATTGTATAAGGTGCACCCTTGCGTCTCTAGATGCAGTTTTTATATTTTTTAGAATCCTAACCCATTCTCCCTCCTCCAATTCCAAGTTTAAATCTTTCTCCCATAATCTCTTGAGAGTGGTCGAGGCTCCGTCCCCCAGACTCTGAATTAACAAGGAGTAATACACTGATGCCTCATGACCTTTTCCAAAAGCCTGTATCTGCTGCTTTAGTGGGTGTATGCTATTCCCAAAAATAGTACAGAGCATGTGGCACAGCTGTAGATACCTAAAAAACTGAGATCTGGGGATCCCAAAATGTTGAACCAAATTTTCAAAGGATCTCAACAGACTACTCTCATATGAGTCACAGAGTGTATTAACCCCCATCGCAATCCACTCTGACCAGCAGAAAGGGGACTTATTAATGCATAGTTTGGGGTTTAGCCATAAGCTTGATGCAATATTTAGATGAATATCTGAATTAAATACTCTGAACACTTCTGTCCATACCGAGTGCAAATGTGAAATAACGGGGTGTGATTTAACTTCTCTGGTTAGATTGATAGAAAGGCTTTGCAATGGCAAAATAGGGGCAAGAACTTCCTGTTCAGTACAGAACCAGGAAGGGGCTCTTTCAGGTGGAAGTGACCAATGAGCCAAATGTCTGAGACCGAATGCATAATAATAAAACAAAATCTTGGGTAGGCCTAGGCCACCTTTGTCAATCGGCCTATGCAGTTACTAAAATGTAATCTGGGTCACTTGCCATTCCAAATGAAGGACTTCACTATGCTCTCAAATTGCTTGAAATAAGAGAGGGGGACCTCTACAGGGATTGACTGTATCAGGTAGTTGAATTTCGGAATACAGTTCATTTTAATAACATTAACCTTCCCAATCATCGATAAATGCAGTGAAGCCCACCTGTCCACATCGCTCGAAAACCTTTTTATTAAAGGGTAAAAATTAACTCTAGCTAAATCAGACAAATTTTTTCAGAATAAAACACCCAAATACTTAATGCCCTGTTTGGGCCACTGGAAGGTGCCTGGCTGGAAAGCCGTTACTGGACAGTATGCTGTCAGAGCCAAAGCTTCGGATTTAGACCAGTTGACTTTGTATCCTGAAAACTTAGAAAAGGAATTAATAATTCTGTGGAGGCAAGGCATAGATCTAGTAGGGTCAGAGATGAATAATAAAATATCATAAAGCAGAAGTTTATGCGCCACACCTCCCGTCACCACCCCTGGAAAATCATCCTTCTTTCTTATCGCGGTTGCTAATGGTTCCAGGGCAAGACAGAACAGTAATGGAGAAAGAGGGCAACCCTGCCGGGTGCCCCTATCCAGAGTAAAATAATCTGAAATTAATCCATTTGTTTGTACCGCTACTACAGGGTGTCTATAAAGTAACTTGATCCAACCAATAAACGTACTCCCAAACCCATACATTTCCAAAATCTTAAAAACATAATCCCATTCTACCATATCAAACGCCTTTTCGGCATCAAGTGAGATGGCAGCGATCGGAGTCTGATCATTCGCCACTGACCACATGATATTGATGAAATGCCTAATGTTATCAGAAGAGCTACGACCCCGAATATACACCACTTGATCTATATGTATAAGATCTATATGTGTCAAAACTTTACTTAATCGATTAGCCAAAATTTGTGACAAAATTTTAACATCTAGCTGGATCAGGGAAATTGGACAGTAACTTTTACACTCACTTGGAACTTTGTCCTTTTTAAGAATCAGACTGATCCGGGCTTGTGTCATGGTTGGCGGAAGCTTTCCATTCTTTAATGATTCCGTATAAACTTCTAACAAAAGTGGAGCCAATTCTGTAGCATAAGATCTAAAAAATTCAGCGGCAAAACCATCTGGCCCCGTAGCCTTGACTGTAGGTAGAGACTTAATTACCTCGTCAAGTTCCTCCAAGGTTATCTCAGTATCAAGAGAAATGTTTTGCTCAGTCGTCAATTTAGGGAGTTCCAGTGCTTCCACAAAGTGTCTAATATCTTCATCAGTAGACGAAGACGTGGAACTATAAAGATCAAGACAGAATTCTTTAAAAGCATTATTAATATCAATGGCCGAGGTAAAAATATCACCACCAGCAGATTTCACTGAGGGAATGGTAGAAAAAGACTCTCTCTGCTTTATATATCTAGCCAAAAGCTTCCCTGCTTTGTCCCCCGACTCAAAATATGACTGTTTTGCCCTGAATAACCAAAACTCCACTTTCCACGACAAAATAGTATATATTTATATTTCAATTGGGTCAATTCTCTGAGGCCATTAGATGACATACTGCGCTTCAGCTCTGCCTCAGCACTTTTAATATTCCCTTCCAACTCCACGAGTTCTTGTGCTTTGGATTTTTTGATGAATGAGGTATACTGTATGATCCGACCCCTAAGAACAGATTAAGTGCCTCCAAAGCCACGCCCACAGAGGATACTGAGGACCAGTTGGTCTCCATATAGACAATGATTTCAGTCTTTAGCATTTGTTGGAAATCAGGATTTTGCAAAAGGGACACATTAAAGCACCAGCTGTATGATTTCTTTTTCTCCATATGTGGCACCACCTCTAAACTCACTGGGGAGTGATCTGAGACTACGATGTTTCCAATTTAGCAATTGACAACAGATGGAATGAGGGACTTAGATATTAAAAAAAAAAATTAAAACAAATCTATTCTTGAATAAATCTTATGGACTGATGAATAGAATGTATAGTCTCTACCAGATGGGTTCAAAAGTTGCCAGATATCTGCAAGACCAAGATTTCTACACATCTTGTGAAGCGTCAATGTTGCTCTAGGGGGCTTTCACACTTTTGCTTCACTATGACACATCAAGATTTTAGATTTAAATGTATATGAATTCATAAAGGGATGTTGTATTCCATTTCCACTGGTGATGTTTTCTTATTCATTTTTCACCATTTTAAACTACATTCTAGCTTTCTCTTCTCATTTTAAATGGTCTTGTGGTATGACAAATTAATTTTAAAAGGACAAATGTTCTTTATAGTCTCTCTAATAAAAGGTCATAAAAGTGCCATTCATAATAATTTTATATATATATATATATATATATATATATATATATATATATATACTGTATATAAAGCAAAATGTTGTTTAAAATAGTTTTACATGGAGTATACTGTAGCAGTTGCACTACTGGACATTTCAGCTCCCCAAAGAATTTCATGTCAACTATCCATTTACTGCAAATAAATGCATTGCTCTTGTGTCTAACAGCTAGGCATCACATATTCACAGCTGAAGAATCACAGTTCGAGCTCTGTTTGACTTTCTTCTAAAATGGGCATGGGTACACAGGGTGGGTTGGTGTAAACAGAGAGAGTGAAAGGTAAATGCCAGCGCCAGTATTTTTGCTTCCGCTGTTATCATTTAGCTATATTGCACTGTGCTTTGCTATTGGCTGGTTTCAGAAGGGCATTGATTCTCTGCCAATTAAACCTGCGTTGAACAATAACACAGAATGAGAATGAGAAGGGGTTTGAGAGAGAGAGAGATTACACAAATGTATTATTGTACATGTAAGGCCATTACCATATATTAATTATTGGCTGTCGATTCTGTGTTTGTTTGTTTTTTGTTAGATAGATAGATGGCAACGCTCTCATTTTGAATGCATTATGTCCCTCCAAAGCTCAACATAGATATGTGGCTTAGGTATGACACAAGCCCTATTGCTTTGACCTACAAAAATATCCAACCTGTATATCACCCTCATCTGAATTGTGTCACAACAACAGCCATCACACACAGAGTTCAATCTAAAAGAGTGAATGTCACAAAACCTGCAAGAACATGTCCTAGTGATATTCCACCTCCAAAATCAGAAGCAGTTTTCATAACAGTTAAGCACATTTTCCCCTACAATTCTCATTACCGTAATGTATAATAAAATCTCGTACTTATTACTGTAATGTCCAAAAAGTATGATACATTATTTAAATTTCCTTTAATTTATGCTGATTTAAATAAATAAATAAAAAACCTGAATACCATACTAATGGAGAAATATGGGAATTGCCAAAAAAAAAAAAAAAAAAAGAATAGATCCGGACATATGGTCTTTTTGTGAATCAGAAGGTTAATGGAGAAGTGCGGATGGATGGAGCCCCACAAGTGCTTCTGGCCCCCAGGGCTCCTATGACTCAACTTTACATCTGAGCATGAGGTACTGACACAAGGGGGCTAAGAGAAGAGCATTATGGAGAGCCCACCTGTGACAGCTATCTTTAACTCTTTATTTTATCGGCCTGGGCTGGTTTGCTTGCCTCTTTTGGGTTTATCCCTGATGGACAAGCAAATACACAAAAACTGTATATACAGTATAAATATGTAGATCCTGTATATTATAAATCCAAATATATTGTTGTAAATACTGAATATACATTTATTAATCTGACTAGATAGTTATAACTCTGAATATATAGTTGTAAATCCTAATATATACTTATAAATCTGAATAGACATGTACAAATCTAAATATATATTTATAAATATGAGGTAAATCCAAATATATAGTTATACAGTCAAATATATAGTTGTAAATCTGAATATATAGTAATACATCCTTATATTTAGTTATACACACCAATATAGTGTTTTAAACCCTGAATATATAATTATAAACCTGAATATACAGTATAGTTAGAAAGTAATAAAATCAAATATAGTTGTAAATCAGAATATATAGTTCTTAAACCTGAATATATCATTAAAAATATGAATATGTAGTTTTAAATCTGAATATACAGTTGTAAATCTGAATATAGAGTTGCAAAACCTGAATACATACTCATAAATCTGAATATATAGTCGAATATATAGTTATACTCTACATACAAATATATAGTTGAAAATCCTAAATAAATAGTTATAAATACTGAATAAATAGTTATAAATGCAAATAATATTTGTAAATCTGAATATTTAAATTTGAATATTAAAACATGTTTCTCTCTGTAGAGTGGATCTGATTGATTTGACAGGATTGATTACAGCATTCTCTCTCTCTCTCTCTCTCTCTCTCTCTCTCTCTCTCTATGCCCTCTTTCCTCTGAGAGCAGATTGTTGCTTCAACCACTGAGTCATGTTGCCTTGATCGAGGGATGCTCTTTTTTGGTATTGCAGATTTGAAAAGACTTCAGCCTTTAACCAAAAGCAGTCAGGACATAGAGATGGCCACCATTCATAATAAGATAACATACTTATTAAATTGTCAAGGTAATACAGCCATGTAAGGATGACATAACAATCCAGTTACAAAACATACTACAGCAGACAGACTTTTTGGAGTGTTTTTTCACACATTAAAATTCTAACTGAGGGGGGTGTTTGGGGTGCGTAGCAGCAGCCTCCTCTTTGACCAGGGCTTGCAGCATGGGTCATGGGGTACTACAGCTTATTACAACAGCTGTGTCCATGTAACAGCATTTTTGCTCAACAAATATAAGCCATTGTTGGTGCTAAATTGAGCAGTGACCTGACGTTGGTCAATCAAAATTGTTTACTGTCACTTGAGTTTAGTCTGTGAAAGCAAAGGGAGGACATTATTAAAAGCATAATTCACACAAAATTGAAAATTCTGTCATCATTTACTCACCCTCATGCCATTCTAATCCCATATGTTGTTGTTGTTGTTTTTTTCATGGAATACTGAAGGGAAATCATAATTTCATGGAATACATTTTTGAAGAACATCGATGCTGCTCTTTTCCAGACATTGGCAGTTCATTGTGACCACATCTGTCAAGCTCCAAAAAGGACAAAAAAGCTCCATGAAAGCAATGTAAAAGAAGTCCATATGACTCGCGAGCTATATTCCAAGTCTTCTGGAGCCATACGATAGGTTTGTGTGAGGAACAGACCTACATTTTAATTGTTATTCACTGAAAATCTTCCCCTCTGCTTCAAATCTCATTGTCCATTCCATATATTCGAATTGGCATGTCACGTTTAGTAACAACACAAGAACCAATGATGTTTGCAGTCAATGACGTCAATCCTGGTGCGATGCCTCAACGTGATATTTTTTCATCATAACATAGATGGGAATGAGATTTCATACAAGTTGTTTGAAAATTATAACTGAATTGATCCTTCACTAAGCCCTGCCTTAAAAGCGTTTCTGACCAATCCTGTTTAACAACTGTTGCCCCACCACCATTTCTATGACAAGCATTTGCCTTTTTACAATGAGAGTCTACAGGAGTAATGTGTGTTTTAGTAGTTTTAAGCGGGATTTAATCAAAATTATCCAAAAAAAACAAAACAAAACATTGTTGCTGGGTCACTGGTAATAGTGACACGAGGTACCTAGAGAGGATACACATAGTGTTTTTTCTTTCTTTTTAAAAAACTCTTTAAATAAATATTGAGAAGAGCATGCTATGGATTAAAGTGTGTCATTCATCATTCCCAAATGAGCATGTATAACATCAGCGAGGACACCTACATTTCCTCCAAGGTAAATTAAAGCTAACAACTTAACATTAAATAATTTACATATTGATTCAGGTCTTAGTAAAAGTAATAGTAAATAAGGAGTTCAAGGCATCAAAATGAGTGTGTTATGAGATGTTATAGGCAGTTATTTTCACTTATACTAATGTTATAAGGTTTGTAATCGCTTTCAAGTGACACTTTTCTGTTTTTATGTGACTGTGATGATCGTTTGCCTGAATTCGGATTCACAGTCTGCACAGTTTTAATCAAATTATTGTGTAATTTAACAATTTATTTTACCAAAAATGTCAGATAAATATGCTTTACATTGTGACTTCATTCCTTTCATTTACGAGAATATTTTGCCAAAAACCGCACCATTCACTGCAATCTACCATTAATTCATATGAGGGGATATGCAGAGCTTGTCAGAGTGAGTGACCGTAACCAAGGGGGGTGGAGCTTCAATTATGACTCAAATTTTTGTCTGTTCCTCAGACAAAGCTATTGTGTGACTTAAGAAGACTTGAAATATAATGCATGAGTCATATTGACCATTTACTGTGCTTTTATGGTGGGTTTATGGTGTCTTTTTTGGAGCTCAGCAGACGTGGTCACCATGAACTTCCCTTTTAATTTGTTAAGACTGTCAAGAAGATTTGTCAAAAAAAAAAAAAAACAGCTTGCAGAATGTTTTTTTAGGTGAACTATTCCTTCAATGTACTGTAGATCTTGAAGTGAACAATCACAGGATGTTGACTACTTATCTTTGATACACAAGAGATCTCTCTCTTGGTGTGATTACTGACTAATAGCTAATTATCAGAGAGCAACAGGCTCCTCTTTCTCATTCAGAGAGTCATGTGACCTGTTGAAAGGCTGATGTCTCCTAATCTCCCACCCCAGCACCAGAAGTCTTCTTGCACACAACATGCACATCCAGCTGCTCTCCCTCTGTTAACCCATTCCTTTGCCTTTCCTTTACTGAGCCCTTATTGCACAGCTGTTTGTTTCCCCCGCTTGACACAGGTAGTATTTTTAGCATCTCTCCTGCTCCTACACTTTGTATCCCAGCTCCTGTCAATCCCCCAGAGACAGAGAGAAGAAGGATAGAGGTGAGACAAAGTGCTCAGTCATTCATCAAGTTACCTTGATAATTAGCGGTGAGTTTCTCATTGGCTTTTTTAATAACAAAACAAGATCAATGAGGCCTCTGTGGAGTTAAAGTCGGGACACAAAGCTCTTAATAACTGCTCATTAGAATATGATGCTATTTTGTTCTTGTGCTGATGGCAAGTAAGGGATAATGCTTCATGTCGGGGTCCCGATCAAATGCAAATTCCAAAGCACCATCATGTGGTGAATTTTTATTCCCCCAACATTTGGAATTTCCAGTCGAAAATTCATAGACCAGGTTTAGCAAACAAAATATTCAACCTCCTGTTGCCAGTTGTTTTTGTGTGATCAGTCTGTTTATTTTGCCTCACGATCCATACATACAGTAGGTCACGGATCAACATATCATGACACGTCATGATATCAAAATTGGAATGCAGCTGCAACTGCAGTAAATGCACGAGATAGACCCAGTATGTCTGCAAGAGAAAGGGTGAATCATGCATTTCTCTACTTTCACCCCATACACATCTCCTGTTTAGGAGTGCTGATCTGAATGCACCCTTTTCTTGCTCACTGCTTTAGTCTGTGCATTCTAGCTCAGTGCAAAAAAGAGCGAGGGAGAATGAGACAGAGAGACAGAGAGAGGGATAGATTACAGAGGGCCTAGGGGCCAGAGAGAGATGCAAAACAAACCTAAAGTTACATAACGAAAATAACTTCACATGACATTTGTAAGTTAATGAGAGCAGCAAATCCAGGAAGCCTCGAGAACACTTCCACTTACTATGGAAGTGAATGAGGCCAGTCGATAAATGTTAAAATACACACTGTTTCAAAAGTATAGCCACAAGACGAACACATAGTATGTGTTAATATGATATTAGTGTGATAAAATTGTTTATTAATTTTATTTGCAAAGATTTATCCAATTGTAACCAGTACTTGGGTGTTGTTACAAATTAGAGAGCCAGACTACGCCACCTAGGAGATATCACAACCCAGGAAAAATATTAGATAACTCCAAAATAGTTACAAACAATATGAAGCCCCTTCAAGTTCATTTCTGAATGAGAGACGGAGATGCGGCTTCACTTTGTTTATAACTCTGTTGGGGTTATCTAATATTTTTCCTGGGTTGTGACATCTCCCATGTGGTGTAGTCTGGCTCTCTAATTTTTAACAATGCCCAAGTACTGGTTACAATCTTGGGGTAGTCGGCAGGATCATTTGGATGTGTAGAGCGGAGACGGGACTCTTTTTTTGACCAAATGGCGTGAGTCTGTTAATTTGTATTTGTTGAAACAGCAGCTAGCACGCTAGTAATAAGGAGGCATATTTCAAGTTCTCTTGATGCAGCCGTTGCAATCTGGTGTCTCAGCTCAAGGCTGATAATGAACTCCTGCACCAGGAACAATCTGAGGTTCAGGCGAGTTCTAGTGTTGCGCCCCCTGAGTTAAATGAAAGGGAGACAGCAGTAAATGTTGGCCCAAGATCTTCCTCTAATATTAATTCAGTAGTGACTGAAAGGTTGAATTATGTCCGAAGGGAGAGGAAAAGCCCTGTTTTTAGAGGCCGCACTGGCATTCCTTTGGCAGAATGGTTAGAGGAGGTTAAGGGCAGTATGCATGTTCTCCATTTATCTGTGTGGCGGGGTGAGCAAGAGACAGACACAGTGGGTGTGGCGTCAAGCCTCGGAGAGGCATTTATTGGAAACAATAATAAATGTAAAATGTCCAAAAGGGGTAATAAAGGGTCCAAGGGGGAATAGTGTTCATAATAAAGGGGGAATCTGGGATCCTCGCAGTGAACAGGGCTCCGTGAAAGGGTGGGGTAGTGTCCATAGGATAGCCCAGGCATGGGCTGGGTCAGTCGGCCGCTCACACTCCCCTCCAAAGTCCACGGTGCGAGGGGCAGCGGCATCACTGGCGGCCTGTCTTCCCAGGCCCACGGCAAGTGTGAGTGGAAGGCGGCCCGGCATCTAGCCCATCGGCGGCAACGTGAGCTGTTCACCCCGGCGACTCATTAATGCGTCCGGGGGTCCGAAGAACAGGTCCAGCAGCACACCATCACGTCCAGCTCAGAACCCTCCCAGCTCTGGTTCTGGGTGTGCGAGGATGCCAGTGTGTGCACACATGTTGATTTGAAGCCGGCTCCCTGAGAAAAGGTGCGCTCTGCATTTTAAAGATAGTGGTGATGAAGCATTATTCCCATCAGGTGTGCTTCATTCACTGCTGACTAAACGAGGCTTATTAATTATGCACCTCTTCTCGCTCTTCCACCCAACTCCCATCTTGAGCCTGGCTGAAGGGCGGCCCTAAGAGGCGGGGCGACGATGACGAGCCGGAGGGTCGGATCATTCCGCCACAATGTAACTGACAAAGCGCACTTCTTCTATGATCATTTAGAAGGGGAAGCCAGGGACGAGATAAAATATAGGCAGAGGGAGGACAGGGAAGACCCAGAGAAAGTAATTTCGATACTTAACAAATTGTATGGTTGTCCTGACTCTTACATTGTCTTGCAGGAAAAAAAAATTTCTAGATGCCAGCAAGAGGGGGAGACATTACATGCTCTTCTTTGTTTAATTGAGAAAGTAGTTAGAAGTGCACAAAATGGTATGCCTAACTCTGAGGTTCTTTTATGTGACCAATTTGTTGAGTATGTGAAGGATCTGTCCCTACGCAGGGAATTAAAACAGCTGGTAAACCAAAAACATAATGTGACTTTACTGGATGTTAGAGGGGAAGCAATTTGATAAGATTGGAAGGGCATGTTAAGAGGTAGTTGGGACCGTAGTTATTTCACTTCCTCTACCCATGGGATGCAGTATGTGGTTTATGGATCTGCCATTAGTTGAGCTAAAATAATTGCTCAAGAAGCAACAAGAGCAGCTTGATCAATTAACTCGTAATGTCACTTTGCTTTAGAATGCCCCTAAAAGTTTTCATTCCACTACAAGTTCTTCTAATAGGGGTTCTTCTGAATGTAATAGCCAGCGTGTGTCATCCAGAATACATCCATCCTCACATTCCCCTCAGTCTTCTATTTCAAGGCCCCAGCCCTCTGTCACCTTTTAGGAAAACTAGAATAGAGTATGTATTTGGCTCAGATGCTGTTCTTCAGAGTGCAGAATATATGGCCCCCCTGTTATCTCCCTGCCCCCATGTGAATGTCAGTGTAGGGGGTGTGTTATTTCCTTGTTTGTTATACACTGGTTCAGTGGTGTCTACCATAACTGAAAGTTTCTTCCTGCAGAACTTTGAGCCTTGGGGTCTAGAAAAACTTCACTCGTGTCGTTGGTTGCAGCTTAAGGCTGCCAATGGCCTAGATATCCCGTACATAGAGTATCTAGAGCTGGATGTAGAGGTTTTTGGTAAATTGATACCTAAATGTGGGGTACTTATAGTTAAAGATCCCCTTCTCAGGTTTCAGGTGTTTTGGGCATGAACGTTATTCGAGAACATTACATTGAACTGTTTGGGCAACATGGCCCAGCCCTGTTTGAAGCAGCTTTAGTGCAGCACGCCCCTAAACTTTGGCAACAAGCTCTACAGAAATGCCACTGAGTTCAAGCTTAAGCCTCCTTAGAGTCTTCAGCTCATGTAAGGGTTCAGGGAGGTAGGCATATTTGTGTCCTATGTGGCATAATGAAGTTTATCCCTGCTACCTGTTCTCAGCAACATTCTGGGTTAATGGTAGTTTTTGAACCCCCTAGTGATGGATTGGCAGCTGGCCTTCATGCTTCTGCCGTTGTCAAGGTGGTTCGTGGTCAGGTTTATGTTCCTGTTGTTAACCTAGGGCTAGTTGATGTTGATCTTTACCCACAAACTGTCCTTGTACTATTAGCTCAGTAACTATTGTGAGTTTACACCCAGGTGTAAAGGAACTTCCATCAAGTTTGCAGACCACGGTTTCTTCCCAGGTAGCTTCAAGCTTTGTGCAGGACAAGGTAAATTCAGTTGACTTATCTTCATTGTCCCCAGAGGATTCAGGTGAGGGCTTTGCTTTGTAAGTATTCTTCTGTGTTCTCAACACATGAAGGTGACCTGGGCTGTACCAGTCTGATTTCACATTATATTCCTTTGATTGATGAGGTTCCAGTCAGGCAGCGTTACAGGCGCATCCCTACCTCAGAAAATGAAGCAGTTAAGGCTCATATTAATCAGCTCTTAGAAACTCAGGTCATACGAGAAAGTAGCAGTCCTTATGCTTCTCCAATTGTCCTGGTGAAGAAAAAGGATGGTAGCCTGCGTATTTGTGTTGATTACCTTCAATTAAACAGTAAGACAAGAAAAGGTGCATTCCCCTTGGATTCCTTGGATGCTCTCTCTGGCGCTAAGTGGTTTACCACTATGGACCTTGCCAGTGGCTACAATCAAGTGCAAGTAACTGAGAAAGACAAGATGAAGACTGCCTTCTGCACACCTTTTGGGTTATTTGAGTGGAATAGGATGGACTTCAGTTTGTGAAATGCCCCTAGCACATTTCAGAGATTGATGGAGCGTATGTTTGGCTCTCAACACTGTCAATCATTGTTGCTTCATCTGGATAATGTTACAGCATTCTTGTCTATAGTGGCTGAGCACCTGGAGAGACTGGAGGTAGTCCTGAAGCGATTAGAGCAGGAAGGCTTAGAGGCCAAATTGGAAAAGTGTTCATTCTTACAGCCTGAGGTGAGCTATTTGGGGCACATCATTTCTAACTAGGGTGTGGCTACTGATCCGAAGAAGATTGATGTAGTTGCTAATTGTCAGCCCCCTCATTAGGTCTTAGAACTTAGGTCATTTTTGGGGTTTGCTAGATATTACAGGCAGTTTGTGGAGGGGTTTGCCAAGCTGGCTGCCCCACTGCATCATCTGGTGGCTGACTTGACTGGTGTAAAGAGGAAGAGTGCAGTAAGATCCTGTAAGGAGGCCTGGACAGAGGAGTGCCAGCAGAGTTTAAATGCCTTGAAGCATCGGTTGGTGAGTGCCCCCCTTTTGGCCTGCACTAATTTCTCTTTGCACTTCATCTTAGAAGTTGATGCCAGCCACAGCAGGTTGGGGCAATTCTCTTGCAGGAGCAGGAGGGCAAGGTGAGACCTATAGCCTATGCTAGTCATGGTTTGAGACCTTCAGAGAGAAACATTTCAAACTACAGTTCCATGAAATTGGAGTTTTTGGCCCTTAAATGGGCCATGACAGAGAAATTTCATGAATACCTAATGGGATAAAAGTGTGTGGTGTACACTGTTTACAACCCCCTAAGCTACCTCAACACAGCTAAACTTGGCACTTTAGAACAGCGATGGGCTGCCCAACTTGCTGCTTTTGATTTCAGCATAAAGAATCATTCAGGATGCAGTAATCAGAATGTTGATGCACTCTCACTACAGTGAGTCTGATCCCAGGAAGCTCCCTGCCAGAGCCTCTTCGCCAAGTTGCCCTTACAAGACCACAGTGTGAAGGTATGCAAATATCCATTGCTGCCCTCCCTGGTCATACTTCTGCAGATTCGCGTGTGTTGCAGGAAGCTGATGCTGTGTTGGGATAATTTTTGATGCTGTGGAGGAAAGGGGAATATCCCTCAAGTGTGGAATGGCAGCAGTTGTCTCCAAATGTGGCTAAACTTCTGAAGCAGTGGAATCAGCTCAAAGAGAAGGATGGTGTACTGTACTGTCACTGCCACCAAGTGGTGAGGAGTTTCTCCAGCTCTTGCTTCCTACGTCTTTAAAGTCCACTGTCTTACAGCAGCTCCATGATGAACGGCCATCAAGGAGCGGAACGTACAACAGAGTTGGTGAGGCAAAGATACTTTTGGCCAGGTTTGTCTGTAGACATGAAACAATGGTGTCAACAATGTGAACAGTGTCCTGTTGCTCAAGATGTTTTTCCTAGAACTCAGATGCACATGGGCCATCTGTTGGATTCTAGGCCTAATCAGATTTTGGCCATTGATTTCACCTTGCTGGAGCCATCTCAGAATGGAATGGAGAATGTTCTTGTTTTGCCAGATGTGTTCTCCAAGTACACCCAAGGAGTGCCAACCCAGGACCAGAGAGCTTCTACAGTAGCAAAGGTGCTGGTTAATGAGTGGTTTTACAAGTTTGGTGTTCCAGGTCGGATCCACTCAGACCAGAGGAGAAGCTTTGAGAGTACCCTCATCCAGTAATTGTGCTAGTTGTATGGTATTGCAAGTAGTCGGAACACCCCAGCCCACCCTAGTGGAAATGGTCAATGTGAGCGATTTAACTGCACATTGCACAATCTGCTGCGCACTCTGCCTTCTCATAAAAAGAGGGATTGGACCACATACCTTCCTCAAGTTGTCTTCTCTTACACTACCACTCCACATCAGTCTGCAGGTGAATCTCCATATTTTTTTGTGTTTGGGCAAGACCCACAATTGCCAGTTGTTGGGCCTCATGTATTTAGATAGAAGACAAAGGCAGGCCTAACACAGTCGTAAAACCTAACTCAGCCCCCACATACCAAGTCGTAAATTATACTGATAAAAATCGCATCAAAATCAAACAAAGGGAGTCCAAAACAGACTACAAATCCCATGAAGCCTTGCTCACTAAAGGATCGAACTCTCAACTCCTATTGGATGAGGCACACAACAGAACGTCCTTCAAACCATGACATCATCAGGAGTAGAAATACCTCTGAAATGCTTCCGGGATTTGCTTCCAGCAACTTTGTTTGCAGTGTGTAGACACAGCTCATCGCTGCTCTCAGGTGCAACCTCGTGGCACAAGGAAGTAACGTCCGACTTGAAACTGTGGCCATACAATCTCCATCTCGCTGGACGAGTTGAGATTACTCTGTGTTCAACTAAACACTCTAACGGATCCGAAGGAGACCACCGAGCAATCCGCATCTTCATCCATTTGCCTGCAGAAGTGAAGAGATTAAAGATTTCTCTTCCATCTTCAAGTCGACATTTCTGAGTTCTCCGCCAGCCCACCGAGAATCAACAGCCGTGCCCGCCAACAGAGCGAGGAAACGGCCTCCCGTCATCACCCGAGCCTCGAGGAACCGGGTCGGAGTTAAAGGACGGATGAACACACATTCTGCATCCTCATGCGATTCAAGTAAGAGGTTTACGTCTGGGCAGAGATAGAATATTATAGTGTGTTATTCTAGTGTTTCAAAGTTTTTGCTTGTACAGTTTACGGACCGCCATGTCCACTCATTATTAATACTCAGGGTATTAATTATCATGAATTTGTTTTGCTGTATTGTGGTCCAACCAAACTGGACTGTTGTGCATTTTCGCCATCGCGGGTGAGACCGGCAAACTGAGTTTATCCATTAAAGAGTCAAAGAACGCGGGACTTTTACAAGCCGTCCACCGCGTCTCTGAGCGATAAACGAACAGCTGCTTTCTCTCCCACGATCGCAAAATCGGCTTTAGGGCCATCACTTTATCCTCTCTCTCTCTCTCTCTCTCTCTCTCGTACTAACCACACACACACACACACACACACACACTCGCTCTCTCACACACACACACACACACCCTCATGTGTTATAGAATTATTTTGATTTCCATATCTAATCATATCACTGTTTAGTTTGTAGTTGTAAGTCAGAAGTTTACTGACTGCATTGTATTAATTATTAATTGATATTACTGCATAAATAAACTTTGTTTATATTACAAAGAGAAGTGTTTTGGTTTGTTTTGCATACGCCTGTGTCATGCTGACGGGATGTCAGTGCTCGGATTCAAGCCTTCATTCATTGTTTTTTTCCCGAAAATCGATATTCTTCGGATGTCGATTTTCCCAAGAAAACAATCTAATATTGAGACTGTTTTACTATCTGGTTATTTGTCCCTGATTCCAGGGTGGTGCCCCGTCAATGTTAATCCTTATTAATATTCTGATGATTTTTGATAATTGATAATTATCTTTGATGATTGTTGAATTTGAATGATCAATAAGCTAGTGTTAATTTTAATTAATGTTTCATCGATGTTAACAATTAACGATTATCTTTGATAATTGTTGATTTAAAGGATTAAAAAAACGAACATTGATTTTCATCAATGTTCTATTGATTTTAATAATTAATAATTATCTTTGATAATTATTAATTATTGCTAATAACCAAACCCACTCCAAAACGTAGTGCACTACATTTACTGGAGACCCATATGAGGTTTCAATGAGTTAGATTCAATTAATTAATTTAAATATTAATTAACATCTAAATAAATAATTACCAATTATTTCTGATAGTAAAACTGATCTAAACAACCAGTAAAGCCCTACACAGTTGACATTCTCTTGGGCAGGATTGAGACCCCACCGAGGGCAGTGTCCATGACTGGGTCCGTGATCATCAAGCCAGGCTTCAAGTGGCCTTTGGAGCCCAAAGTCGTATGAAAGCTGCTGCTGAGCGCAGGAAAGAGCGGCATGACCAGAGGGTACAGGATGATCCTTTGCTGGAAGCTCAATTGGTGTACCTACAGGACCTTGGTGCACGAGGCCTGGCAAAGATTCAAGATTGCTGGAGCACAGTTGTTTACAAAGTTCTGTGAGCACCTAAGGGCGGTGGGTCAGTATATACCATTGCTCCTGTTGAACATTTGGAGAGAGTCAAACATGTGTATCGAACTTCGTTAAGAGCCCAGCCACCTAAGCAGAATTCTGCGAAGCCGTCCAGCTCTTCTCTTTCTGAATTTGACCAAGCATCTCTAGAATCTGGAGAGGATGATCCACCAGATGACGAAATGTGGTTGTTGATGCCGTTGGAGCAAGAGGTTGGTGTTCAATCAGTGCCTCCAAGCCTTGATCAGCCATTGCCCAAAAGTCATGAAGATGCATCCATGTCACTCTGTAGACCTCATATTCCTGATTGCCTTTCTATCCAGACTTGTTCTCTACCCAGTGTTCCATCTGAGGCACAGGAGAGCCCTGTTACTACTGTAGAAGTACCCCTGCGTCGAACCACCCGAGCGCCATTCCAATGTCCATCATCTGCCAGAGACAGTGGGAGGTAGGGTGAGGGGTCTTGTGAATTCTGAAATACCTGTAACTGACAATTTTTCTGCTCTTTTAAGACCCTGGAATTAGTTACATCGTCGGGTTAACAATTTCGAAACCGGGGGTAGATTGTGACCGGTAGGATGGTTTCAATGTTTTCTTTTTATTATTGTGGCATGTCAGGGTCTACGCACTTTCCTTATTGAGTGTGCTGGGTGTGTGCCCCTGTTAGTAAATGCGCTCTTTAGTATTAAGCCTAGGTCCTCGTTATTAAGCGCATGTGCACCTCTTCTTCTTGATTGGGGCGCATTAAGTATTTGATCGGCTGTGGCAGCTATATAAGAGAATGTTCAACACTATTGTGTGTTTTGTATTTTCCCTGTAAGTTGTTTAGTGCTTTCTTCCAGTTAGTCTGTCTTTGTAAGGCAGCTTTGCTTTCTCTTTCTACCCTGGTGAGTTGCGCATTTTGATATTTCTGTTCTCACATTTGTAACCAACAGTTCAGATAATAATTTTGTGTATATTATTAGGGAAGTGCTTTGATGTGGCGAGCTCAATAGCATAGGGAAGAGCCTGTTTCATAGAAGGTAAGGGATTTTATTATTATCGGGCTTAGTGGGGTGGTTTTTAAGGCGTTTCCCAAATTTTATACTTCAAGTGTTCTCATAATAAATTTGCGTTTCAGGTGCACTGTAGCCTGACATAACGCTAGCTGCTGTTTCGTACAGCTGTTTCATTTGTATGAAATTGGTTGTTTCGTACACCTCCTCTGTAGTGCTGTTCACCTCCATTTCAGCTTGCTGTTAGATCAGCTGTGTCATTGTATCTATTCCGCTACACTGGTTGCACCATATTTGCCTTGAAACTGGCTGTGTCCACTTGGTACTGTTGATTTTAAGAGTTTTCTATACTGTTTTGTTGGATTGCTGTCTCTATTGCTGTTTTTACAGATTATTCTGTGCTTGGTGTGCTGCAGGTTGTACGGCTACTCTTCTCTGCCCTAGTAGTTGTATTCTGTTTCTTTGCATTTTGTATTTGGTGCTCTGTTCTTTTCTATTTTTGTTTAATACAATTATTTACTTGTGTGTTTTGAAATACTGGCTTAGTTTCTTTTTTTTCCTAGTTTGCCAAATGGTCTCTTTTTATATTTTAATGTGGGTGTCTGCATTATATGAATAATTCCTGTTTCCACTGTAACAAGCTACAAGCTAAGATTGTTGCTTGTCAGACTGTACGATATGAATGCACTGATATCGCCATGGGATACTGCGCAACATTATGTCAGAGTGTACAGTACACATCGTAGCCAACTGTTGTCCCAATCGTTCTGATCAGTGAACGTGGACAATACGGGAGCATTGCGGAATAGAAGCAAAAGGCAAGATTTGTCAGGAGGGTTTTTTTTGTTTTTTTTACTGAAAGTCAGGACATCAGCATTTCCATTGCTCCAATATCACTCCATCAGGAGCATAAGCTAAAATATATAAAAAGAAAGATGGATTTTGTCAAATAGGCCTATAATAAAAAATTACAGATGTTGAGAATGAATGCGAGCGCGGGAGGTAGCCTACATTAATAATGAGCTACTACAAGCAAATATTCATTATGGAAATAAAAAAACGTATGGCCCGAAAAATGACAAACTTCTTCATTCACATAGGGGAAAACAAAAATGGTGGGTTATAGTAGGTCTTTCTCCTCTTTTAGATTAGTAACCTATCGTCCAAGCAAAATGCTTCACGCTGCAAGCCCCCCCAGTGTTCAAGCCAAATCTATGACCTTGCCTCTGTTTAATTAATTGAGATATTGTGATTAAAGAAAACAAACATTTTCATCATGATAAATGTAACATATTAAGAAATATAGTATATGTATGACATAAAAATGTACTGCATAGTAGGAATGACCCAGGACATAGGCTCATCTACCTTTTGCCCTTAAGAAGAAACAAAATTCCTACAAAACCCACTGTAGAGGTTGAGAGTGCAGACACACAGTACCATCTGTCTGACTGTCAGTATATCTGCCTGTCCCTCTCTGAATTGCCATGCTGGGACAAGCGTGACATATCTGTGCTATCTGTGAGTGTCAAGTCCGAATCCAGTGAAAAATTGGTTATGACAGCCTTCCCAAATCAGGCAGGAGAGAGAGAAAGAGAGAGAGAAAAGAAGACTCTTTCTTCAAGCCAGATGATGATTTTCAAAATAGCTGCACAAACAAAACACCATTTGGTATTCCTTGAGACACATTGAAGGTGGAAATTGGGAAGTTTAGAGAAACAACTTCACTGCCTTTGACAGCCAGTTATCTTTAGCCTCCATGTTTTTTTCTGCCAGCATCTGTCTCATAGTGGCTGTTTTCACAGAGCCCATCATAAGCTGAACAAACCAGCTCTGGCTCTTCCCTGCTGAGCACAGAGATCATTTAAATGCACTCTATAATAAGCACAAACATGCAGTAATGCATGCAAGTCTGCACACACTCACTCTCTCATGTTCTGAGGGTTTTTGGAGTGTGCACTGGGAGTTTGGGTATGTGCCATCTAATCAAAGTAATGGCAAGAGATGACAACAGGACAGTTAGTATGCAATTACTACAGGAAGACTTATAGCCCCAGAGATAGAGAGACAGAAAAAGATAGAGAAAGACACAGAAATTATTATAATTGAATGAACAGGACTGTGGCCTGTTGCAGTGGCCCATTTGAAACATGTAAATGCTTCACACTGCAACCCCACCAATGTTCAATGCAAATATATGCCCTTGCTTGCATGTAAAAAATGCCTGTAAAGATTAGGATTAGGAGTCAGGCTATGGCTAGGTTATGTCAACATACAACTGTAGTCCCATACCTACTTGTAATAATTCATATGAGATGGCAAAATTGTACGGTATTGTACAAATTTGCTTATATGAAAAGGTACGATTTTTATTCCCACAGAGACTAACCAATCAACAAGACGAATTTCAAATCGATACATTACATGCATCAAATTATTTTAAGAAAGGAAATGTCTGTAAACAAATTTGATTACTCATTCTTTATTTATTTATATAATACAAATGACTGATGTATGTCAATAACCTGCAATAAAATTTAATTTCTATTCTGTGGTCCACAAAAGTCCTATTTAAGGGGTTTGACTTTATGGTTAAGTTTAGGTTTGGGGTTTTGGTTAGGTTAGTTTTTACTGTATGAGACTGAAAGTCGTAAATTTTTGTTTGAGCCAATTCATACAATTTTGCCATCTTGTACTATTATTACGACTAATCACAGGTTAGGTATAGTCATTATTATTAGCTTGATTTTCAAAAATGTAAGAAAAAAGCCCATGGGAAGTCATATTAAATTGAATAAAATTCTAAAATTGTGTAAAATTACACATTAACAAATCAATGCACACTTTACTCTGATACATACAACAAGTGATTAAACATTATTCATTGTGTTTATTGAAAGGTTACATTACTTGAAATCTGGGGTAATTCAAGTAAAAAAAACAAAAAGGTTACAGCCAGGGGTTCCACTGACAAAAAAAGGTTGTGAACCCCTGATATTAAACATGACATGTAAGTGTCTCCCCACAATGACAGTTAAACCTAAGAAACATACAGTACATTGTGTATACGTTATGAGTCAAGCAGCCTCACAAAGGGACTAATTAATCCCTTATTTCACATTATAGTGATATAGATGAATGATATAAGGTGTCTCACAGGGGCAGGGTTAGGATGTGTTACTAATAACTAGCTTAATTAAAGAACAATAGAAGTCAATAGGAGGTCCCTACCATGATAAAACATGACGTGTGTGTGCATGTGAGTGTGTGTGTGTGTGTGTCTGTCATCTGCCAGCATGGAGTGGATTCTGAATACCGGATCTACTGATGTGTCAGAAATATTCACTGCTGTGCCTGCTGCGCTAAATAATGCATCATGTCAGCATTGCTTGATAGGATGGAGACACATCTGAAACTGCATGTACCTGTGCATATATGAAATGCAGCATATAAGGATATGCATTCATAAATTCACACACCGTATACGGAAATCCATAGCTGTCAGGATCATCACACGGAAGACAAAAAGAGCCACTCACCAGGTCTTTGGAGGTTCCCATCCTCTTCAGCCCATCCAGTGGCAGAAGATCCGCAGAGTCCTTGTGGCTGAACTGGGTGGCCTGTTTCAGCCTCCTCTGTTGGTGCATGATGGCTTTGTCTCTCATCTCTAACTCTTTCTTGCCCTCACTCATGATCTTTATAGACAGGAGGTCTAAATAAACACTAACTTAACCCTGGCACAGGTTCTACTGAAGCTTATTAAGCCAGCAAGTCCGTGACCCTGATACAGAGCAAGTCAACCTTGCACACGCTCCCCCTAAAGCATACACAAGTGCAAGCATTCAGACGTGCAGCTCAAAATCTCTCCTTTCCTCCTGGAACTTGAAAGATCAAAAATTGCCAATTTTCCCTATGGATAAGGACGTCTTTGAAAGTTTGGAATTATTCCGCTTTAGGATGTAATCTTTCTTGTGGCGGGTGATCCTGATAATCTAGTCCTGTTGATTGACAGCCGTCAGTCCAGTGCAGTGATTGGCATGGTTGTCATGGTGAAGAAAGTGTGATTGTAGAGAGCTTCAGTGTGTCTGTGTCCTTTCAGTGCTTCAGAAGCGACTGTGTCCTCCCCTCTTTCTCTCTCGTTCTCCTCTCTTTTGCTCCACCTCCCTCTTCCTTTCTCCACCTACCTCATATCTCAAACCTCTCTTCTCTCTCCCTTCCATGTGTCACCCTCCTTTCTGCTAAATGTTCATTTGATTGGAATGATAAACTCTCATTTGCAATACTGTGCATGCATAGACTTCCTCTTACATCTTCCACTCGCCTGCACACATAGAATAACAATCCAACATATAATATCATTGAGTGTATACTGGTGCGTGACAAATCTATAATAGGCTTTCTTATGTAGTTGTGTAGACTGATTAATCCAGGACACTGTGCCAGTGGTCACTGACAGCAGAAAGGATTCACTTGCCATCTTGTCATTCCTAGAGTGTAAAAGCAATGCAGATGCACCGCTGACGTAAAACAGATCTAATCTGAAACTTTTCTCATCTTTGGCTTCACTGTCTTTTTAAACTGTTGTTCAAATAGTAAAAAACAATAAAATAAAATAAAATAGTTCACCCAGAAATGAAAATTCTGTCTTAATTTAGTCTCAGTAACCTTTAGGTTCAAGCTTGTATCAATTTTTTATTCCGTGGAGCACAAAAGGAGATGTTTAGCAGAATATCTGAGCTGTTCTTTTCCATACAACAAAGGGGGATAGTGACTGGTGCTGTTGCGATCCAAAATGACAAAACAATAAAAAGCATAATACAATAATGGAAAAATAACAACTTCAATTTTAGTCACACAAAGCTGTTGTATGACTTTGGAAGACTTTTGCACATGTGTCATATGAACTCGTTTTTTGGTGCTTTAGAGCATCACAGCTCCATTCGGCATCCACTTTTATAGTATGGAGCAGCTTTTTTTGAAGGGTTTGGAACAAGATGAGAGTAAGTAAATAATGACCGATTTTTCATTTTGGGGTGAACTATCCCTTTAAGATCTTCCAGCTACAGTGTAAAAAGTATATACCACTTTCTATGATTAACTGCTGGTGGTATAAGTGCATTCCAAACAGCTACATGATTTTGAAAACTGCATTGAGAGTTATGAGTGCCGCAATATTACAATCAAACAGATGAGATTTGTTAAATCCATCCAGCTGAGGTATAATAAGCTGAGTTTATTTCTGCTTCTTTAAACCTGAGACCTCTTTCAGCTGGATCCATCAGAGAGTCAGCTTACTACAGCAGCAGTGAGATATTAAACAGACATCCAAGGGCTTGTTTCATCCCAGCTCTGATTTGCTAGAGATGTTATCATCTGGCCACATGGTGCACAAGAGAAAATCAGTAAAAGCGACACTCCCCTAACGCTCAACCCCCATTTCCCAACCGGTACAAATCATGCTTCTGGCTATTTTAAAAGAGGTCACCATAATACAGATGAATCATTGCACTTTGCTGCTTGTTCTATATATGTCTTTGAAATGTTTCATGTCTTGGATTTGTTGGGTTGTAATTAGTATTTATGTTATTTTTTGTTTCAATGATGACATAATCTATTAAATTGCATTTACATTCTATGCCGTTCCAATGAATAGCAGATCTGAGTGTGTGTGGAGGGGACATTATAATTACATTCTGAAGTTATAGTGCCACCAAGTGGCTATTTTATTACAACAAGGCAAACCAGGACCAAAGTAAGATAGATAGTACAGAAGGTTTGTCATTTTTTAATTTTATGCATCAAATACAAAACGACTAATTTATTGCTATTTGAATGATTTGAACTGCTCAACTGTTCGGACATGGTGCTAGCAATGCCAAGGTCATGGGTTCAGTTCCATGGAACACCTTGAATGCACTTGGATGAAATCCACTTTTAATAAAAGCATCTGCCATATTCAAAAACGTAAATGTAATAACAACAGACACATAAAAAAAGAGAGAAAACTAAAAGAAATCACTAAAATAAAGCTTTTTGTTTGCTTCCCTGAACATTTTTATTTAACTTACAAATTTACATTTTCAAGGCAACTCTGGGAATGCTCAACACAACTATCGTCCATTTTGGCTTAGCTTATGAAAATAAATCATGTTACTAAACAAAAACTTTAAGCAAGCTGAAATATAAAGAACTTAACTCTCAAAATAGAGGCTGGCTCCTTTCATTTCAAGATAATTTCAAGATATTTCAGCTTGTCTCAACAGGTCATCTCACTCTTGAAATTCAATGGAAAAATACATCACAGCGGTTTAGATCAGGCGCTTATGTAGTTGTGCTTCATTTGTGCAGCACATTTTAAGACACTTCCCCAGATATATTTGGGATGACATAATTCAAATAAGACTATTAACAGTGTAATTAAGTCAAGATCAAAAATCAAAGACTTTCCAGGCACAGATTGCACTTAGTCTTGGACTAAAATGATTTTCAATTATTTATATCATTGATGGTGCAATTTACTTTTGCACACTTGACCATAAAGGGGTAGTTCACCCAAAAATGAAAATTAATTCCAAACCTGAATTACTTTCTTCCTTCCACGGAAGAGGAGAATTTTTGAAGAAAGTTGCCGCTGCTCTTTCCCATACTATGAAAGTAAATTGGAACTGAGGCTTTCAGTCCTTAACATTCTGCCTTTTATCTTTTTCTGTGTTCCACAGAAGAAAGTAAGTCATTCAGGATTGAAACAGCATCTGGGTGAGTAAATAAAGACAGAATACTCATTTTTTGAGCACACTATCCCTTTAATATCTCATTCGGAGCCTTAATTACCTATAAAGCCTTCATATTAAAAGGATAGTTCACCCAAAAATGAAAATTCTCTCATCATTTACTCACCCTCATCCCAGATGTGTTTGACTTTCTTTCTTCTGCAGAACATAAATGAAGATTTTTAGAAGAATATCTCAGCTCTGTTGGTCCTCACAATCGAAGTGAATGGTGACCAGAACTTTGAATCTCCAAAAAGCACATAAAGGTATCATAAAAGTAATCCATAAGACTCCAGTGGTTAAATCCATATCTTCAGAAACGAAATGATAGGTGTGGGTGAGAAACAGATCAACATTTAAGTAATTTTATTTTACTATAAATGTCACCAGCCCTCCTAAGTGCGCTCTTCTCTCCTATGAGTTCTTCTTTTGTTTTTGGTGATTTGCATTCTTTGTGCATATATGATGTATTTATTCTTTTCCTTTGCTTTATCCCTAACTTTTTTGTCTTTCTCCTCCCTGCCCAGTAGGTGGCGATACGCACGAAAAATGGAAATCACTAAAAAAAACAGAGGAAGAAGAACTCGGTCCTCTTGCGAACGCACAGAGAAGGGCTGGTGAAAGTGTAGATTTATAGTAAAAAAGGACTTAAATATTGATCTGTTTCTCACCCATCATATCACTTCTAAAGACATTGATTAACCACTGGAGTCATATAAATTAATTTTATGCCAACTTTATGTGCTTTTTGAAGCTTCAAATTTCTGATCACTATTCACTTGCATTGTATGGACCTACAGAGCTGAATTACTGTTCTTAAAATCTTCATTTGTGTTCAGCAGATGAAAGAAAGTCATAAACATCTGGGATGGCATCAGGGCGAGTAAATTATCATTTTTGGGTGTACTATCACTTTAAGTTATTTATTTAGCTTAAGCAGCAGTTTTATAGTGTTCTCGTTTCACTGCCCTTTTGCCAGCCCTATAAATCCCTTTGCTGCCAGCCGTCACTCGTGCATCTGCAATGATATATAGCAATATGAAGTATATTCAAGTTAGTTATCATTAAGGTTTTGTACACGAATTGCCATTAATAGATCGTGTGCAGGTTGGAAATGTTTGGTGCAACTCTCTTAGTGTTCTATCTCTCCCAATGTAAGTAAAATATATGCTAAAACTGCTTTTGAATACAGTGGTACCTAAAACTAATTATTGAGGACTTCTTTATCAAAAAACGTCTGATCAAAGTCAAGACGTTGACCTTTATTTTTGAGTAATCATTTAATGTCTGCTACAGTGAGCCTCTTTGCGCTGGCTGGTCATTCTGACAGAAAAATGTGTGTTTCCCAGCAGTCTGCAGTCTTCACCAGATGGCGAGCGTGAGCTCAGCTCAGCTCATAGAACATTGGGCAGGTAGAGAGAGCAAAGCAGCATGTTCTGTCCCAAGGCGGGGAAACGTCTAAAAGCCTCCCAGGCATCTGCGAAGATGTTGTACTTGAGGAAGACACGATGCTCTAGACTGGTGGGCATGCTGACGTCTCTGCTCATAATGTAGATGCCATCATTGTGCAATGCGCAGGTAAGGTTCAGGCCTGACTTGGATGTGTTCTTCTTCAGTTGCAACCATTCACCCGTCTGGACATTGTAGGACTGTACGGTCAGCATGTCCTCTGTCTGGTTCGTCCTCCGCCGGCCCGTTTCGGCAGGATCAAGGTCATGCGTGTAGCCACCCACCAGAAAGATAGTGTCCTCCACGGAGAGCATCTGTTGTTTGCGCACATGGGCCGAGCAGGAATGGTACACGGACCATGTGTCCGAGGCAGGGCAGTAGCGCAGCACACTGGTGTTCCTATCTTTCAAGTATTGAAAGAGAGAGAAAGACTGAGAGGAAGGTATCTGTTTCTTACAAGAGAAGTGTATCATTTAATCAACACTGCATCAATATGAACCCAATTTACTTTCATAATACACAACCCTGCTCTAATTGTGCACTATTGTGAAAAAAATGTTTGTGTAAATCAAAATATAAGAACTTGCTTAGGGGGCCTGAGTAGCTCAGTGAGTAAAGATGCTGACTACCACCCCTGGAGTCATGAGTTCAAATCCCAGGGCATGCTGAGTGACTCCAGCCAGGTCTCCTAAGCAACCAAATTGGCCCAGTTGCTAGGGAGGGTAGTGTCACATTGGGTAACCTCCTCGTGGTCGCTATAATGTGGTTTGCTCTCAGTGGGGCACATGGTGAGTTGTGCATGGATGCCACGGAGAATAGCGTGAAGCCTCCACACGTGCTATGTCTCCGTGGTAATAAGCCACGTGATAAGATGTGCGGGTTGACGGTCTCAGACGCAGAGGTAACTGAGATTTGTCTTCCGCCACCCAGATTGAGGCGAGTCACTACACCACCACAAGGACTTAGAGCGCATTGGGAATTGGGCATTCCAAATTGGGGAGAAAAATGGGAGAGGAAAAAAAAAAATATATATATAAGAACTTGCTTAGCCTCTGAAATGACTTTCCTTTTCAGATGACCACTAACAGCACAGAAATTGTTCACTTCACCTTTAAAGGAATAGTTCACCCAAAAATGAAAATTCTCTCATCATTTACTCACCCTCATGATATCCCAGATGTATATGACTTTCTTTCTTCTGCTGAACTCAAATGAAGATTTGAGAAGAATTTCTCAGCTCTTTTGGTCCATACAATGCAAGTGAATGGGTGCCAAAATTTTAGTATTAAAATAATCCATATGACTCCAGTGGTTAAATCAATGTCTTCATAAGTGATATGATAGGTGTGGGTGAGAAACAGATCGATATTTAAGTCCTTTTGTTAATATAAATTCTTCTCCCTGCTTAGTCAATCTCCACATTAACTTTCACATTCTTCTTGTGTTTTTGGTGATTCACAATCTTCATACATATCACCCCCTACTGGGCAGGGAGAAGAATTTCTAGCAAAAAAGGACTTAAATATTGATCTGTTTCTCACCCACACCTATCCTATAACTTCTGAAGACATTGATTAAACCACTGGAGTCATATGGATTATTTTTATGATTTTTATTTTGGAGCGTCAAAATTTTGGCACCCATTCACTTGTATTGTATGGACCAACAGAGCTGAAATATTCTTCTAAAAATCATAATCTGTGTTCAGCAGAAGAGAGAAAGTCATACACATCTGGGATGGCATGAGGGTGAGTAAATGATGAGATATTTTTCATTTTTGGGTGAACTACCCCTTTAAAGTTGTGGTTATTATGTCTTATGCAACACTGGCCTGCATGCTGTGTATGAACCTATCTCTTGGTGTTTATAGAGATGGTTTGAAAAACACACCTCTGGAGGTATAACCGCCCATGACGTAGATCATGCCCTGACACTCACAGGCAGAGAACTCAGCCAGAGGGTCAGGCAGAGAGGCCACACATGTCCACCAGTCCTGCTCAGGACTGTAGCACTCCACTGTACCCAGACAATGGCCTCCAACTGCATACAGTTTTCCACTTACGGCCAAGAGCTTGAAGTTGGATCTGGGCAAAACAAAAAACACTTACAGTATTGGCTGATTCCTATTAAATATCCTGTCTGTTGTCTTGAAACAAGATCAATTTGATTTACCTTGTTTTAGAAACAACACTGCATAAGATATTTAGGTTTTTCAGAGAATGGATTTTTAATGTGTATTTTGTCTTACTGTACTGGCAGAGTTTTTATAGTCAAAACAAGTGAAAAAAATCTACCAGTGCTGAAGAAGTAATCCAAAGTATTTAGAATATGATACTGACCTTGAGTAATCTAATGGAATACTTTACAAATTACATTTTACAGCATGTATTCTGTAATCTGTAGTGGAATACATTTCAAAAGTAACCCTCCCAACCCTGAATACACCGTAACATTCCAGATGTTTTACTTTTACTATTTCCATTGTTTTCAATCATGACTCACATTACTGTAACACAGTCAACGGAAAAGATAGATACAGCAAAAAAAGTGCTGTTGTACATTTCTTTTTATTTATTATGAATGGAAAAGCATTATTGACTTTTCAGTTTAAATAGTATATCATTTATTCATGTCGCTGACAGTCGGTAATGAGAATATTATAATTTACCTTTTTTTTTCTTCAAATTGTGGACATGAGAATTGGGGTGTAAAAGGTGTGTAACTGTCATAAAAATAATGTCACAATGTTGCTACTACCTTTTATCTTTGCTGATTTTAATTGAGAAAAAAAATAATAAAATAAAACACTTTTTTACTATATATTTTATGCTTACTGTGTTATGGTTATGAGAATCATCATTGAAAACAATGTGAATTGTAAAAGTAAAATGTCTGGATGTGTTACGGTAATAAGAATTGTTGGATTAAATGTGCATTACAGTCATGAAAACAATGTCACGATGTAAAAAAATCTTAATGGTCCTAAAAGGCTTCAATTTCTGTATCCATAATATAATTTATTATTTGTTGCTTTTGATTTTGGAGTAAAGTAGAACCAGGACATTTTTTGATAGGTTTCGTGAGAATTAGCCTATTGGCATTCCCTTGCACTGGGAAAAAAAAGAAAAGAAAAGAAAAGAAAAAAGACCAAAGCTAGGCCTATAGCTTAATACACAACCCCTACCTCTTCTGGTTCAAGGGTGCCACATGATTCCACTCATTCTTGCAGGGGTTGTAGCAATGGGCAACAGATATCTCTTGACTTGCCATTCTGTACCCACCAACAACGAACAGGTAGTTGTCCAGAACAGCGGATCCATAACCTCTGACATTGGTCATGTCTGGAGGAAGATTGTTGGCCAGAGGTTTCCAGCGTTGCTCTAGTTCATCATACCTCAACATGGACCACGGTTCATCCTGATTGGCCAGATCTAGACAGGTATCAGTGAAGTCCCCTAATGCAACTAAAGTGGCCGTGCCTTTCATGCGCATGTCTCTGATTTGATCCCGGAGAGGAGCTGGCAACATCCAAAACTCTGGCCTGCGCAGCATCGGATGGTAATAGCAGCACATGAATTTCAAGCACGCATTTCTCAAATCATGCGTCCCATACAGTTCCGAGAGTTTGAAGAGCTCCACGCAGTTGTCTTGTCTGATTTCCAATAGGAGCAGTTTTAAAATGGACGTGACCTGCAGAAACGATGCTGTTTCGATGAGGTCCTCCAGTGTTTCGTTGGCCACCTGAACTTTGGAGGTGTTGATGAACTCCAGCACCAGTTCGAGTCCCGGTCCGCTCAGTCCCTGCAGCTGCACCGAATCCTCCGCGGACTCGCGCATGCCTGAGCTGTACAGCGCGCGGAAGTAATCGCTCTTCTCGATCAGTTTGCTTTTACTCACATTAAACGTTTTCTCATCCGTGACAATCTCTATAATCTGCTCCGGCGATGTCATATCTGCTGTTCTGTGATCAGTGGTGCTGCGGCAGTAGATATTCAGCTGATGCTTTTCCAGAGAGGAGCTTCATCCACCAACGCCGAAGTCTATATATGGAAATGTTCAGCGCGTACATTCAAACGCATTTGACTTGTAGCTCATGTGCATGTTTATATGCGTTCATAAACAACGATGTCCTTTGAAAACAAGGTCTGCACTGCAGACGTAAACAAACGGAAGTTCGGGTGCGTATCCTAAAAGAAATAAATAGCACTTCAAAAACTCATCTGCTTGTATGCATTTGTAGAATTTGTCTGGTTAGTACAATCCACAAAGTCACTTCGTGCATCTGTGATTGATCGATTGCCACTTATTGTATGCAGAGATCACGATTATGGTTAGAAAGATGACGTTTTATTTTCTTTTAGAAAAATTGTGCAAGTCAAGTTTTCAAATGTAAATCGGTCCCTGTTTTGGTCTTTTGTTGCGTCACGCTGTGTCATGTTCGCCCAAATTTTGCGCATAGGTTTGTTTTTGTAGGTACGTATGAAAGCTTTACCATAAAGCATATGAATACACAATTTTATGTACTTTAAACAAATACATTTTAGCTTACAAATAATACCGATTTTATTCAATTTAGCTGCCTACCGCTGGAGGAAACGTTGCGAATAACATGCGCGTTCTTGAAGCGCTTGATACATTTTTACTGCGTCACCCTTGTTTTGCTACCTGAGAGAAACTTATCATTATATGTTTGTTTTGTCATTTATGTTCTCATGTTTAAAAATCCCATTTTGTATCTGGTATTTTGTGTGCAATGTATTTAATATTGTATGACTCCAAAAGCATAATCTTCGTTTCACCTAGACGGATATATTTTTACATTTTTATTTTAAAGGGCGGCCGAAATTATGTGCTCCCTGTTTCGTCAGTGTTTATTATTCTTAACACCAATGCTTCCACGCGAGACATTATTTTTAACATACATTTACAAACCTTTATATATAAGTCAGTATGGAAGACAAGCCTTTGAGAGTGTAAGTTATGATTTGACTGAAAAAGCGCGAGTGAGTGAGTGTGTGTGTGAGAGAGAGAGAGAGAGAGAGAGAGAGAGACAGAGTGAGTTTTGTGTATTAATGCTTTGTCAATATTGTATGTAAACACAATCATGCCAATAAAGTACTTTAAAATTTGAAATTGAGAGAGAGAGTGTGTGTGTGTGTGTGTGTGAGAGAGAGAGAGAGAGAGAGAGTGTGTGTTGCATAAATCAAATGCAGGTGTTACTGGGGGAGGACAATCACGCATCAGTTGCAGCAAAATTCATTTTTGAGCTGCACACCCTCAGAAACCAATCACTACCTTAATGTACTTCAATCACAGTATTTTCTTATGTTCATAATGTCTTGTTAAATGCTTATTTTATATTGTATATTGTTATTATAGTTTTTATTTTATTTAATACCTGGCACCTTATTTTAATTCTATTTTTATTGTTATTTCTGTTTTATTATTATTTGTCTTGTCATTATCTGTTTTGTGTATTAATGCTTTGGCAATATTGTATGTAAACACAATCATGCCAATAAAGTACTTTAAAATTGAATTGAAAATTGAGAGAGTGAGAGAGAGAGCGAGCAAGTGAGTGTGTTTGTGTGTGAGAGAGAGAGAGTGTGAGTGTGTGTGAGAGAGAGAGAGAGAGTGAGTGAGAGAGAGAGAGAGAGCGAGCAAGTGAGTGTGTGTTTGTGTGTGTGAGAGAGAGAGAGAGAGAGAGAGTGAGTGTGTGTGTGTGTGTGAGAGAGAGAGAGAGTGAGTGTGTGTGTGTTTGTGTTTGAGTGAGAGAATTTGTGTGTGTGTGAGAGAGAGAGTGTGTGTGTGTGTGAGAGAGAGAGAGAGGTGAATGCCATTCAGAAAAAAAAAGCGGGCAATTCGATGTGAGTCTGTATCACCCTCTTCTTTTAAATCCCTGATCAGATGACTGAGTAGAAGATTTAATTGGTTTACTTTGGTTTGCAGTTGTTACTTTTCATTGATGATTCTTTTTTTATTATTATTTCACCTGAGGCAGAAGCAGAATGGGAGGCATACAAATCTGGTAACTTTTTTCATGGGGTTTAAATTGCATTTCTTTAATCGTGCCATCATGAAAATAGGGTGAATGAATAAGATTCATTGATTTGTCTGAACCCTTTTAAACCCCACCACCCATCCACACTTACATTCTCGGGTCAGCTAGCCAAGAAACTGCAATATTTTCAAAGCTCTGATTGCTGCAAGTTGGCGGAAAACATCACATTTTGGTAAGATTCATTTATATAATGCATTAATGTCAGACTTATTGAACTGGGTATTTTCAGTTAAACAAGTGTGCTTGTTTCCCAAGATGAAGGGGCATTTTTACAGGGGCATTGGGGCTTTAGATCGCTTATGTTAGAAGCTCATCAGGAACCTGCTTCCTCTCACTGCTTCACCCTTAAAGACATCACTGCCCTGGTTACCCCGCTGCTTTCTAACTCTAAATTTCGAGGAGTTGATATTCTCCTGACCTCACAGTGGCCTCGAGGAGTGTGGCAGTATGGAAACAGTCCCGTCAGCCCTTTGTTGTGCTCATTTCATCCATTTCACAGGTCATTCCCGATCGTGTGCTCATGTGTCTTTGACCTCTTTGTTGGAAACTGATACAAAGTTTTGTGGGGTTTCGTCCATCGCAGATCTTGCTGACAAACTGAAGAGATTGAGATTATGAGAGACCGCCTTACAGGTGCAGTATTACCACTTCAGGATCTCTTTTGAGATGGCATTTGTCTTACAAAATGTGTATGAATTCACAGAAATCATGTGGTTCTTCAAGAGAATGCCCAGCATGTCAGTAGATTCATCGCCTTGTCGACAGTCCTGCCAAAAAGAAGGTGGGTTATTCAAACCTACCACTCGTCTTTTATCACATTATTTTTAATGCAGAAATGAGGTACAAATTCAGAGTGAATTTGTGATCAGTGTTGAGTAGTAATGGACTACATGGAATCTGGTCTACGTAATCAGATTATAAAAACCATGCACTTGTTATTAGATTACATTTTTAAATGTGCATGATTAGATTACTGTTACTTTGCCGATTGCATATCGATTAAATTGCAGATTGCTGTTTGATTTAATGTTTACTTATGTTTAATGAAAGGAGTCTAAATTGGTATTTAATACACTTAAAATTAATTATTTTCATCAAAACATGCAATAAATAATTCAAAAGTAGACTAAAAATGTATTTTTTTGTCGTTATTTATATTTAGTAACAGATTACATTTCAGACATACCCAGTGCTGTTTGTGATTTAAGATGCTGATCTGTTGATCTTTTGTAGTACTTGTATGCAATCAACATTGTCCCAATGAAAAACATGGACCCCACAGAGTTAGTCAAACATTCCTGTAGGGATGTCACAGAGAATCAATACAGGAAGCCAACGAAATAGAGGGCAAGAAAGAAAAACCACCACCCTTTGCGGCAGAGGCGGAGGTGTGTGCTTGCAGTTTCTACCTCCGTGTGTATTTCAGAACTAGATCAATTGGCATGCAGATATTAACTTTTTGTTTAGATGATTTTAAGATGTAGCATCCTGTAGCTCTGGCTTGTATAATTATGTACTCGTTAATAATATATGAGATAACTAATAACATATAAAGTTTCTCAAAAAGTTGCTGTTTTAACTGCTGTGTAATGTTGAATGCAAACTGTTGTTATTTCAGTGAAAAGATAACTTTAACTTATGATCAGGAGAAACCAGCATCGCAGTTCTTCTTTGATCTGGCAGAGAAACCGCATCATCAACAGGGTCAGGGCAGGAAAAGACTCTCAGAAGGAGACCCAAACAGACCCGAAGACCCTGTGATTCCACCTTGGCTCTAGCTACTGTACTTTGTGTCGTCCTGCCCAAACACCTGGTCAGAAACCATCCCTCCAAGCTCCCTTGCAAAATGAATTGTTAACATCACAATTCAGAAATGTTTTTTTTTTTCTAGTGTCCTCTCGTAATGGTTAGGGTTGTTTCAAGTCTCTTTAAGACTTGAATTTGGCTTTGCAGACTATTTTTGATACCTCTTCTATTATTTAATAATAGCACAGCACACTGGAACCTCCCTGTTGGTTTTGTCTCATGAGTCCAGAAGCTGAAAAGCTATAGGTTATAAGCATCTGAACACATGTGAGACCATGAAATATCCATTTTAAATATCGATGTTGGTGAACTTGATGCACTGCAAGGTTTTTTATTTTTTTATTGTTACATCACCTGTTGTGGTCCTTTACTGTTGAACTAATATGTGAATGTGTATTCTGTTTTCAGTGTTACATGGCTCTGGCTAAGGGCAGCCTCACACCAGACCATGTTCTCCTGCTGCCCATTGGACATTATCAGTCAGTGTTGGAATTGGCCTCTGAAGTGGTTGAGGAGATGGAAAAATAAAAGAGCACGGTCAAGAAGTTCTGCAAAAGCAAAGGCAGATGGTGCGTCCTGTTTGAGAGGAACTACTGCAGTCAGCACCTCCAGCTACAGGTCTCTCAACACTTCCTATAAATATTGTTTTTAGGCTTAAAGAATGTTCTGTGTTCAAAACAAGTGTCAGCTGCATTTGTGACATTGTTGATTACCACAAAATAATTCTGACTCCATTTATTTAAAAGAAACTTACAATAGAAGTGAATGGGGCCAGTCCAAAAATCATTTATATACACACTGATTCAAAATATAGCCACACAATGTATATATTATACATGTTACGATGATTTTTATTGTTATAAAGTCAGGGTTTTTTTGCCATTATGGCGTATACCACTACAGGATTTTTTGGCGTTACATGGTCATGACAATGCAGGTGTTAGATTGGATATAACTTTACACAGATAAGGTTAGTAAGCCATTTTACATTTACATTTATGCATTTGGCAGATGCTTTTATCCAAAGCAACTTACAGTGCCCTTATTACAGGGACAATCCCCCTGGAGCAACCTAGAGTTAAGTGCCTTGCTCAAGGACACAATGGTGGTGGCTGTGGGAATTGAACCAACAACCTTTTGCTTACCAGTTCAGTGCTTTAGTCCACTACGCCATACCACTTTTATCACACTGTTAATGATTAACTGAAAATCGATTAATTCTTGTTAATAATTTGATCGATTAAGCTTATCGATCGTCGATTAATTTCAGCACAAATTCGTTCAGTAATCATGCAATCAGACGTTGAGATAAGTCTGTTATACAGTCATCCGTCGCTAGAGGGTGCTTGGCACTGCATGTCACTTCTTATCCAAAACATAGAAGAACAACCGCACACCCCACAGATAAGAGATGAAGCGGGCTCAATGTAAACAATGTAGGTGTGTTTAATGTTTGTTTAGAGCATCCTGCTTAGACCTGCCCCAAAAACATTACTCAACCAATGACATTAGTTGGGGGCGGGGCTATTTGTTTGTTCGATCAGTGGCAGATCAGGGGTGTGTTCAGAAAGTTTATTTTTACTATTACATTTGATGGCGCTAGTGGCGCAGAAATTACTTACTTCAGCTTTAACATTACACCACAAATGCTGTCGATTGAGCTTGTATTGAACTCTGAACATGCCTTCAATGGCCATATAATACTTCACCCAACATTCTGCTACAAATGCAGTTGATTGGGGCTTTAAGGTTGTGGTTTCTGCATGAACAGACAGACTTGTACAGTTCTTGGGTCAGTCTAAGCAGTGTCACATAAATTAAAAAGAGAGTCTGTTACACACACACACATTAGCGTGGGGAGTGTGGTAGACGTCCAGCCCTCCACCAATCACAGACTTCCACACTTTCCATCAGTTTAAGTCTTAAGTGGATGGATGCAGTCTGTCTGCGTTGTTGAGTAGCTATATCTGAGGGATTTGTTCCCGATGATGACCAAAAACATGATTTCCCATAGTAGTCTTTGAGAAAGTAATGCGTAACAAGTTTCCAGGAAAACTCTCTTTGTCATCCTCAGGTAGTGCCGGTTCCCATGGAGAAGTGTAGTACAGAGGACATCAATGAGGCTTTCATGACACAAGCTCAAGAGCAGTAGATGGAACTGATGGAGATTCCAGCTCACACAAACCATAAGCAGGTACAGCGGCTGCTGCCTCCAGCCATCTCTTTGTTCAGATAAATTGTCATGTTGAGACTACAAGGATATGTTGAATGGCACAAAGATGCATTGCAAGTAACTGTAATCCCTCCATTCCAGATTGCTCCTCCAGGAACGCCCTACTTTTTTGTGGAGCTGGATACATGCGAGAAGCTGTTTTATCGACTGAAGAAAAAATTCCCTCTACAGTTTGGCAGATATTTGTTTCTCCTGTACAGCTTGTCAGTAGGAGCTGGTGGCCATTCTTAAATAGCGTTTCAGTAGTGCTTACATTAGTTAAGGTATAATTATCAGAGTGCAGAAACATTTTGCATACCTGTCTGATAATGCTTTGTGTCCGCATGCTGTAAATAATTTGTGTGCTTGTGTGTGCCTTCCCAGGGAAGTGTTAACAAGTGAAGCAGTGTTGAACATCCCCATGCGTGCTGAATGGAGAGTGTGTAAATGCACAAGGGAGGAGGAAGAGGATCTGACTAAACACATCCGTTCTGACTTCCAGCCCTTTGACTTTGCCATCGATGTTTATGTACATGTCAGATACATCCAACTTAAACCCTTCATGTTCATGTGTGCAAAACCTTCATGAACCTTCTGAATATGGTCATTATGATGTCTGAGTAAAGTGTCCAAAATGGTTCTTTTTTTTTTTTTTTTTTTTTACTTTTTATGCTTTTAAAATATTGCTTAATGGACACTTTTCCTCATTTTTTTGCACAGTGTTCAAGAGATGTGCTTTGTTTTTAAATTGATGCTTGGCAATGTATCTGAATCTGATAGATGCCGTTATGTGTGAATTTTTTTTTGTGACTAATTAAAGTGATTTTTCAAGTTTGTAATCTCAGCTTTTTTTCTTGTGGTATAATATACAGGTGCATCTCAATAAATTAGAATGTCGTGGAAAAGTTCATTTATTTCAGTAATTCAACTCAAATTGTGAAACTCGTGTATTAAATAAATTCAATGCACACAGACTGAAGTAGTTTAAGTCTTTGGTTCTTTTAATTGTGATGATTTTGGCTCACATTTAACAAAAACCCACCAATTCACGATCTCAACAAATTAGAATACATCATAAGGCCAATAAAAAAAACATTTTTAGTGAATTGTTGGCCTTCTGGAAAGTATGTTCATTTACTGTATATGTACTCAATACTTGGTAGGGGCTCCTTTTGCTTTAATTACTGCCTCAATTCGGCGTGGCATGGAGGTGATCAGTTTGTGGCACTGCTGAGGTGGTATGGAAGCCCAGGTTTCTTTGACAGTGGCCTTCAGCTCATCTGCATTTTTTTGGTCTCTTGTTTCTCATTTTCCTCTTGACAATACCCCATAGATTCTCTATGGGGTTCAGGTCTGGTGAGTTTGCTGGCCAGTCAAGCACACCAACACCATGGTCATTTAACCAACTTTTGGTGCTTTTGGCAGTGTGGGCAGGTGCCAAATCCTGCTGGAAAATGAAATCAGCATCTTTAAAAAGCTGGTCAGCAGAAGGAAGCATGAAGTGCTCCAAAATTTCTTGGTAAACGGGTGCAGTGACTTTGGTTTTCAAAAAACACAATGGACCAACACCAGCAGATGACATTGCACCCCAAATCATCACAGACTGTGGAAACTTAACACTGGACTTCAAGCAACTTGGGCTATGAGCTTCTCCACCCTTCCTCCAGACTCTAGGACCTTGGTTTCCAAATGAAATACAAAACTTGCTCTCATCTGAAAAGAGGACTTTGGACCACTGGGCAACAGTCCAGTTCTTCTTCTCCTTAGCCCAGGTAAGATGCCTCTGACGTTGTCTGTGGTTCAGGAGTGGCTTAACAAGAGGAATACGACAACTGTAGCCAAATTTCTTGACACGTCTGTGTGTGGTGTCTCTTGATGCCTTGACCCCAGCCTCAGTCCATTCCTTGTGAAGTTCACCCAAATTCTTGAATCGATTTTGCTTGACAATCCTCATAAGGCTGCGGTTCTCTCGGTTGGTTGTGCATCTTTTTCTTCCACTCAACTTTCTGTTAACATGCTTGGATACAGCACTCTGTGAACAGCCAGCTTCTTTGGCAATGAATGTTTGTGGCTTACCCTCCTTGTGAAGGGTGTCAATGATTGTCTTCTGGACAACTGTCAGATCAGCAGTCTTCCCCATGATTGTGTAGCCTAGTGAACCAAACTGAGAGACCGTTTTGAAGGCTCAGGAAACCTTTGCAGGTGTTTTGAGTTGATTAGCTGATTGGCATGTCACCATATTCTAATTTTTTGAGATAGTGAATTGGTGGGTTTTTGTTAAATGTGAGCCAAAATCATCACAATTAAAAGAACCAAAGACTTAAACTACTTCAGTCTGTGTGCACTGAATTTATTTAATACACGAGTTTCACAATTTGAGTTGAATTACTGAAATAAATGAACTTTTCCACGACATTCTAATTTATTGAGATGCACCTGTACAGTGTGGTGTGAGTGCTCTGCTGATATGGATGTTCTTTTTTTGTTGTTGTTCTATGGTAGGAATGGGCAGGTTATTCTGCTTTGTTGCTAAAATCTAAGCTAACGTTTCCAGATGTTTGCATTTAGAGCATCTGTACTCTCTTAAACCAAAGGATTACCGTAGAAATCATATGCTTAGACTGCTTATGAAGACTATGAATCTACTGCAGCTAGTCTAGTTACATGGTATTTTGAATATGTGGTTTTGTATATAATAAAATGCATATTATTTAAATGTTTAAAAAGGAAGAGAAGAGAAATAAACGTGTGTCATAAGTTTATATATATATATATATAAGTACTATTCCGGGTTCAATACAAGTTATGCTCAATGAACTGCATTTGTGGCACAATGTTGAGTACCACACAAATAATTTCAGCGTGTCCCTTAAAAAAAATAAACAAAACAAATCTGGGTTACAGTGAGGCACTTAATGGTAGTGAATGGGGCCAATATGTAAACATTAAAATACTGTTTGAAAAGTATAGCTACAAGATGTAAACATTATGCGTGTTAACATGATTTTAGTGTGATAAAATCACTTGCTAACATTTTCTGTGTAAAGTTATTTATAATTGTACAACTTTGTTGCCATGACAATGTAATGCCTAAAACTGCTGTAAAAAAAAAAAAAAAAAAAAAGACGAATTTAAGCAATTTTACAGCTAAAATAATACACAAGTTTTAAGAAAATAATTGTGTTTTTATAAAAATGTATAAGCTTTACATTTCTGCCTTTGAATCCTCCAAACATTGGCCCCATTCACTTTTATTGTAAATGTCTCACTGTATCCACGAATTTTCACTTCAAAAAATCTTCATTAGTTTTCTTAAAGTCAGACACATCTGGGATGGCATGATGGTGAGTGAACGATGTGAGATTTATTTTTCTTTCTTTTTTTTTTTTTTTTGGTATCTCACCGGATAAGGACTTTAATTATGTTTTGCACTGAAGTCACGTGAGGAGTTATTTTCACATTCACAGCGATGCATTTGTTGCACAGCGCCGATTCATATAATACGGTTAAAGCGTAAACAAATCTCCGTGTCTGAGGAAATTTAAACACAGCAGTGTGGTTGACATGGACGAGGACGGGTTACCCATAGTGGGATCTGGAATAGATCTTACAAAGGTGAGTTTGATGTCGCAACATCAGCTGCAGCTCACATGATTGATTCCCTCTGAGTTTCACAGATACGCATTAAACAAATTATATTTAATAGTTAAAAAAAATTATAATGCTTACGTTTTAAGGTTCCAGCCATTCAACAGCGCCGAATCGTGGCTTTCCTCAACCAGTTCATCGTTCACACGGTCAGATTCTTGAACCGGTTTTCAACTGTCTGTGAGGAGGTATGCTCATATGTCATCACATCATTCCTGATCAGAACGCGTTCCCCGCGAATTCCAGGCCATATTTCCCTCTTTACCACAGAAGACATTTCCTGGAACAAGATGCTGTACAAATACAATATATACACTGCCGGCCAAAAGTTTGGAATAATGTACAGATTTTGCTGTTTCAGAAGGAAATTGGTACTTTAATTCACCAAAGTGGCATTCAACTGATCACAAAGTATAGTCAGGACATTACTGATGTAAAAAACAGTACCATCACTATTTTAAAAAAGTAATTTTTGATCAAATCTAGACAGGCCCCATTTCCAGCAGCCATCACTGCAACACCTTATCCTTGAGTAATCATGCTAAATTGCTAATTTGGTACTAGAAAATCACTTGCCATTATATCAAACACAGCTGAAAGCTATTTGGTTCATTAAATGAAGGTTAACATTGTCTTTGTGTTTGTTTTTGAGTTGCCACAGTATGCAATAGACAGACATGTCTTAAGGTCAATATAAGGTCAAAAATGGCAAAAAAAAAAAAAAAAAAAGAAACAGCTTTCTCTAGAAACTCGTCAGTCAATCATTGTTTTGAGGAATAAAGACTGTACAATGCTTGAAATTGCCAAAAAACTGAAGATTTCATACAAAGGTGTACACTACAGTCTTCAAAGACAAAGGATAACTGGCTGTAACAAGGACAGAAAGAGATGTACAACTAAACAAGAGGATAAATACATCAGAGTCTCTAGTTTGAGAAATAGACGCCTCACATGTCCTCAGCTGACAGCTTCATTGAATTCTACCCGCTCAACACCAGTTTCATGTATAACAGTAAAGAGAAGACTCAGGGGTGCAGGCCTTATGGGAAGAATTGTAAAGAAAAATCCACTTTTGAAACAGAAAAACAAAAAGAAAATGTTAGAGTGGGCAAAGAAACACAGACATTAGACAACAGATAATTGGAAAAGAGTGTTATGGATCTTAACCCCATTGAGCTTTTGTGGGATCAGCTAGACTGTAAGGTGCGTGAGAAGTGCCAGACAAGACAGTCACATCTATGGCAAGTGCTACAGGAAGTGTGGGGTGAAATGTCACCTGAGTATCTGGACAAACTGACAGCTAGAATGACAAGGATCTGCAAAGCTGTCATTGCCGCACATGGAGGATTTTTTGATGAGAACATTTTGAAGTAGTTTAAGAAGTTCTGAACATTATTTTTCAAAACTGTAATAGTAATTTTTCACATTATTAATGTCCTGACTAGAGCCCAACCGATATGGGAGTTTTGAGACCGATTACCGATATGGTGGCGGATATAGTTAATTTTTGAACTGGAATAAAAACAGACCTTTTCTATGAGGGTTGTGCACAGATTTTGAACCGATATGACTATGCAAAGGTACTCAGAAGGCTGCTTTCTTAAACAAATATTTTTATCAAAGAATATTTTACATTATTATTATAATACATTGTCAACAAATTTTAGAAATTAACACTGAGAAAATAAAGAATAAATTAAAATAAAATAAATAGCTAAATAAACATCAGTACTGTTTAGTATCAGTCAAATGCTGACTATTTTAATACTGCCAGTCAATTATTGGCAGGTTGTAAAACAAGAAGCATTTACACCTGCCGAGACAATAGAAAAACAGCGGCAGCGGTGTTACGCCGTATTCTGCTATACAAGTTCAGGGGAAACTTTCAACGGTGGAAAACCAGACTTTTAAATATTACATTTTATAAATGCAACGACTGGAATTGTTCGGTTGAAGGGGGTACCAAACTGTGAATTCTGAACAAAACAGTTTGGTGAATACATGTTTACACATTCTCTTCCACTCAGCTGACAAGCAATGAAAGTTGCTACGTGGTTAGATAGTTAGCTATAATCTCGTTGTCACAGAAAGTAAAAGATGGACCAGCATTTCGTCTCACCAACTAGGTAACAGCGTAGCGTGAAATCAACACTCAACAGACACAATCCTCCACCGCACTGTTGTCTACTGAGCTGCAAAAAGATGCTCTGATGTTTACCTTTCAATCTGCTACATAACTGACTGCACTGACAAACTATAGCTGGCTAACAGCAAACAGACATGAGTGACATGGTTGTCAGGGACAGGGTTAACGTTATATTAGTTATATTGAAAAGGGAAAATGATGGGGTCATTGTTTATTAACTTTCCAGTATGTAGTTCACAAACTAGTTAGCAGTTTACTGAGAAGACACCTCTCAACTCCGCACCGCTTAACTCCGCCCTGTCTGCAGAGACACCGTCAGCTCAGAGTCAGCTCTGTAAACAGTGGAGTCGGAGCGCACTCTGCTGGACAAACTACGTAATGACACCAATTCTAAAGCATTGTTTTCTGCATTATATGTTCTGAAAAAACGTTTTTATATCTGCGCATATCGGTAAACATATACGGCGATATCGATATATCGGTGAAAGGTTAATATTGGCCAATAATATCGGCCGACCGATATATCGGTCGGGCACTAGTCCTGACTATACATTGTGATCAGTTGAATGCCACTTTGGTGAATAAAAGTACCAATTTCTTTCTATAAGAGCAAAATCTGTACATTATTCCAAATCTTTGGCCACCAGTGTGTATATATATATATATATATAAAAAATCTTATTGCTTTTCTAATTTAACATAGTAATTTTTCATTTCATATAGTAATATTGCTAGTCTGTCAAAAATAAATACAATTCAATACTAATGACATGATGGAGTCTGTTTTTACAGAAACTGGCTTCAATATCGCTACGAATCCAGCAAATTGAGACCACACTCAGCATTTTGGAAGCAAAGGTAACTTACTTTACTTTCTCAAGGAACTCCATACCAGCATTACCTCATGAACTCACACTAATTTTAGATTATTTCAGTTGATCACATAAAAAATTGGTATATGAACTTGCAGTTGACCTCTATCCCGGGTTTGGAAGAAGTGACAGTGGATGGAGTAAGACCATCTGCAGAAACTAATGGTCCCACGGTGGATGGCAGTCATGGCACAGTCTCCACGGCTCCCTTTCTAGAAGTAACAGCTTTATTAAAATATGTACAGGGATCATTTATAGTCAGCATCATCGTAAAATAAACCCTGACTGTAAAAAAACAGTCATTAAATATTTATTTTAGTTTAAATTAATCGATTTACTTGTCGTGTAGGAAATTATTTGCCTGGAACAGTTTAGTGGTCATTATTCAGCAATATTTGACTGCAGAAAGGAGAGTTGCGTGCAAAACAATGATACAATTTAAATTGATTACACATACTGATATAAAAGTTATTAACTCTCAGTCTTTAACAATGCAGATTATTATTTGACATAAAATCAACCTTTTTAATTTCAGGCAACTCGGGAAGTACAGAGGGTCCCTCTGGAGCTGAAAGCAGAGGCCCTGGTGGAAAATGTGATGACTGTAGCCAAAGACCCGCGATATGCCAGATATCTGAAAATGGTGCAAGTGGTATGTGTGTTTCTCCTGTTATTATTCTTCTAAAGACGAGACCTGTTCACATGGTGCTTATGTCTAATGCCATGTGAAAATGGACTAGAAAATGTAATATTTTGCTTTGTTACACAGGGTGTTCCAGTCATGGCTATTAAAAATAAGATGGTATTGGAGGGTTTGGACCCCAGTTTGCTCGAGTAAGTGTTTTCAGCATTTGCATGATTTGTGGGACTACTGCAATTTGTGTTGTAGCTCATATAGTTATTTTCTTTTTGTATATTCTTCTCTAGTACCCCTGATGCACCTGTTCCAGATGGTGTCAAAAAAGGGGCGGATGAGCAAGACGATGACAGCTCAGGCAGTGAATCATCCTTCAGCGACTGATTGGTCCCTCCCCCAGGCTAACAAACTTTGTATTGGACAGACCTGGACAGGCCGTCATGTACATTGCTCATCTCAAAGCAGGGTAAATGCACTTAAAATTCCTTACATGGGACAGACAAGCTGCCATCATTAGACAGAGTGTGTGTATTTGGGTTAGATAATGCCGTGACACTCTAGTGAGGGTACCATGTTTGTGTTACATCTCGGAGAGAACATACCAGACATGCCGCCCCGGATAGTGGTGGCTTCTGAAAGCAGCTGCTCACTGGGTGAGATTGATTTGTGATTATTTTATAATTAGTCCATTTAAATTTACTTAAGTGCTACTCTTATTCAAGTGAATCTTTTCCTGTATGTTACATGCCAAAAATGTACATCTAATAACAATAAATGATACCAGTGACTGTATTTTATTAAATAGGCACAAGCAGCTTTGACACTGTTTGGAAGTTGATATGAAAACTGTAATTCAGTGTTCAATGTTCATATCGGATTGAATGAGTTTTGTGAATTAATCTTGCATTGCAATCGGAGCACATTTTTGTAGTGACAAAAAAAATGTGTACAAATTATTTGACTAAAAATAAAGAAAAACTCTGGGTTACAGTGAGGCACTTCCAATGGAAGTGAATGGGGCCAATCTGTAAATGTTAAAATACTCACTGTTTCAAAAGTACAGCCATAAAATGTAAACAACATGTGTGTTAAAATTATTTTAGTGTGATAAAATTGCTTACTAACCTTTTCTGTGTAAACAAAGCCAATTTTACAACTTCGTTGCCATGATGGCGTAATGTAAGTGCTTATATAAAATTATATTCTTCACATTTCTTCCTTTTTAACCCCCCAAAAATCAGCCCCATTCACTTCCATTGTAAGTGCCTCACTGTAACCTCCATTTTTTTCTTTTCTTCAAAGAAAAGGACAGACAAGTTTAAATATTATATATAATAATTATGCAACAAATGCTGTTCAAAAAGGTGCATTCAGTCATTTTTTCCCCATTAAAAGTTTTATTCCTAAAGAAATGAATTGTAATTTTGAAACATATGTATAAAATCATGACAACTCACATGAGATGAAGACTCCAGTCATTTCAGTAACCTTATAAAAGCTGTTTTATTATACATGGGGCAGGGGCGCCCTCATGGAGGCTGCCATTTTAGAATCACATGACCAGCTGAATACCACTCGCTTAATCTCAGTAACAGTCTTGTTATTGGACACTTTCACTCTTGAATTGAATTAATCATGGCTGATTGTGAATATTGAATTTCTATAATGGTATCTGTAACTGAAAACTTTTGATTTTGAATGATGCTGCATCCACACCACTAGGTGTCACTGTAAGTCCAAGATGAAACGAACAAAAAGTTACTGAGTGCACCTTTAACTTGTGTTGAACCCGAAAAATGTCCTTTAAACATACACCACAGTTCCAATCAATGAAAGCAATCACCAGTCCTCTCACTTGTGTCTATTACACTGTTCAAATTTGACATCATCATCATCATGTGCTTTTATTTCACAATTACAAAATCAGAGCACACTGAAAGCAACTGACATACATTCAGATTGCACTGAATAAAGTGGGAGGGTAAAACACACCCGTGGTTCACTCTCAGCTTCACTACATTTTTGGAATAATTACAGGACAAAACAAAAATCATCAACAGAACATGATAAAAAAAACTGTGCAGATTGGTTTACACTGTAGTACAGCAATAAATGCAAACATATATGTGAGGCACATTTTAAATTTCCTCAATATTATTTTTTTGTCTTGATCGATTATTAAATGCTTTTATAAAATTAAAATAATTATCAAGCAGCTTTCTAAATTTCTTGCCCTTAAATGGTCAGAGTACAGTATATTACATTTCAAGTTCACGTTTTACGCCTCTTTACAAAACCATGAATTAATCTCTAAAAATAGACTGATTAAAGTACAAACTTCAAAAATATACACCACAAATGATTACAAGGTACACTGTCAGACCTTTCAAAGTTTGAAAAGGTAATAAGTTGTATAAAAATATAATTCTGTTAAAAAATGCACCAAATCAGTAGAACATAATTCATTCTTTAACACAGTATGATGTTGGTCATGAATACTCCATTAAATTAACGGTCACTCTCAGAGTGAATTGCTGCAGGAAGAAGTAAAAGAAAGATTCATGTGAGACGTTGCACTAATACTAATTTCAGCATAATCAATGTAATTGTGATAAGAAATAAATGAAAAAACAATGACACCAAAAAAAAAAAAAAAAATTACGTTTGATGTACACACCTGGAACTCTTGGATGTACGTTAAGAAGAAGAAAACGAAACTGAAGGTAGTGATCCATTCGCACGCAGCACTTACAATATGAAGTGTGTAATCCTTCAGAAGCAGGAAAAAAAAAAAAGACAAGCAAGTTTAAACATGCCACAGCACTGCTCTTATAGTTGTGTCCTCTGGTTTTGGTGTTTAAATGTTTGGTTAATGGCAATTTAAAATAAAAATAAAAATACATAAATTGTCTACCTTATCACCACTGTTCCAATGAAGTTTGCTTGTTCCGACAGTAACTGCACAGAAAATGGCTGGAAAGAGATGTTAAATGAAATCTACTTTATAATAAAAGTGATTGTTCACAGGAAATGTTATTTTTAACAGGAATGTTCAGGAGATGCTAGAAGCCTCAGTCAACATTTACTTTCTTTTTATGTAAAAAAAAAAAAAAAAAAAGATCCATTAAATTTTGTGTTCCACAGAAAAGAAAAAAAAAAAGAAATTTAAATGGGTTTGGAATAGAGGTAGACCGATATATCGGTTTTATCGATTAATCGGTGCGATATTTGCTTATTAGAACTATCGTTATCTGCAAAAATCGAGCCTATGCCGATAGTCTTTTCAAAATAAGAGTCCCCAGTGTATTTTGGGCTTGTTTATACTTAAAAGTCCCGTTTTATGCACCAAATCTTCATTTTTTCAGGTTAATTTTGGGATTTTGGTTGAACAATAAACTGCATCTGGGATTTTATTTATTTAGGACTCGTTGTCTGTGCCCATCATATAAGGAAAGAATAAGAATTGTTTTTGACATTCTGTAGACCATTTCAAGCATGTAAACAAAAACAAATGAATTAGGTCCAAACGTATTTCCGGATCCTTTCAACAAAGTCTCTTTTTCAAGGTAAGTCAGTCCACTCGGCGGATGTTTTTGGAAAGCTCTTGGGCAGTTTGGGCAGCTATGTAAACAAGCGTCATGGCAGTGCAGCTCCTGTCTGCTTGAATGGGGAAAGACTGAAATGTCCAAAATGGTTGGTCAAGATTATGATAAACGAACATATTTCAAATAAGCAGTAAAATTTGCATGTGAAGCCGGCTTCACTCGAGTGGCCCGGCTGCGACGCATGCTCCAATCCCCGGCATAGCATCTAACTCGTGCCGGGGGTGCGGGTCCGGCAACACATCTAATTCACACCGGAACCTCACCACTATGTTCCTGGACACACGAAGACGCCAGCAGGTAGAGACCGGTCTCCCGAGGAGAGGCGCACTCTGTATTTAAAGGCAGCAGTGATGAGGCTGTATTTTTTCTGTTGACCGTTGACTGCCATTGGGCGTTCCAATTTTTTCCATTCATGGAAATGGTCTCTGTTTTGACCAGCAGGAAATGTTCATGGAACAGTAACATCACTTGACGTCATCAACGAACAGTCCTTGAAATGGTCTATAAATCAGTTTTAAAAACTATCTGCCGATTAATCGATTATCTGCCTTTCCCACCACCTTAGTTATTGGTATCGGCAAAATCCATTATCGGTCAACCTCTAGTTTGGAACAACATGGGGATGAGCAAAAGATGGCATACTTTTAATATTTGGGTGAACTATCCCTTTAACTGTATTTAAAAAGGATACTGGGAAATACTGCCAGAAAGGCCAATACAGAAAGGAATGCGCGGAAATGACAAATGCACTTTGAAGATCCATAAGGATGAGAACGGTATGATATCACACTCTGAAGGACAGTGTACGTGACCCCAAAGACAAAGAACATTGCAGCCCCAAAGTCATGGACTGCCATCACTGTTGTCTCCTAGAACACAGCAACACAGTCACAATGGAATTGATCTGTTCAACATGAGAAGTTCACAAAGAGTTCTAGTTTAACAAGAAACACACGAGCTTCTTAAATTCCTCTTTAAGCATTATACACATGCAAGGCATTAACTAGACATACCTGAAATGTAGCCACAAAACACATGCCGACACATGAGATGACGCCAACACCAAAAGAAGCCTTGTTCAAATGAGGGGACACGCTACCTGTTCTCTCATGTAATCGCTTGACAAACTTATATTCAGCATACATGGTGGCAAAGGCTATAAAACAATACATTTATAGACTTAAAAGTGTGTTATGTTTGCACAGCACCAAACGAATGCAAATCATTGCTTTCAAAGAGGTTTCCTGAACACTTCCCTCATCTGCCATTGCTTGGACAATTGTATACTGTATATGTAGACAAAAAAGCAAGGTAAAAGCCAAGGTATTGTTGCACTGATCATCCTGCTAATGCATGGACAATTATTTAATTATGAAAAATGTAAATGTCCAGAATAAATGAAGCTCACTTCTTTCTTGTAAAGGTAACCAGAGATTTGATATTTGGTTTCATTTCTTCAGTTGGTGTCTGAGGTTTTGTGTAAAATTCTGCACTGCCTGTGATTCTGGATTGTAACACACAGAACTCCAGCTGTATGTCACAGATGAGAAAAAAAAAAAGATCTGTTTTTGTTTTTAACAGAAAGAGAAGTGAGACTATAAGCTGAGAGATTCCAAAGTGACTTAATAAAAGTCCACTCGAGACATGATCAGAGCTGTCCGCTCACATGCCAATACCAAGCAGCGTTCAGATGATTTGAAATTGTGAAATTTCCGAAAGGGTTGTGACATCAGATAACAGTAAGGAGTTTGGGGATTTGGGGAGTTTATTCAGTATGAGTCCCACCTGTAAAGGCAGTGATTGTAGACATGAATCCAAACACACAGCTCTCAGGAGGAGTGGCCCCTGTATCACTGATAAAAACATAAAAACAGATTTTCAGAATTCAAGTTCGAATTTGTTTTCGTTTAAAAATTGAACATTTAAAGATTTAAAATGGCAAAACTTTAGTCTTCAAAATAATTTGCATGCACACAAAAGTTCAGTTTGTGCCATTTGAGTGCTGCCAAGGTCTCATCACTTATGTAAGGTGTACATGGGACTTTGAAATGATTTACAGTTTAATTGGCCTAATACAGTAGGTGCTTAATGATGTATGCATTCTAATGAGAGCTCCTCTGTTTAACAGGAGTCTTTGTCAAGTACACCTGTTCTCCTCCCAGAAGGGCTGCTTTATCTACAGCAAGTTGAGACAGGTTAAATTGTGAGTGGTCAGTGGATATTTACTAAAGGTCACCTTCTTTCAGGGCATCTGGTGGTTGTTTGTCCTACTTGCCCTGCAATGAACACTACTGTAACCCATTTATGAACGCAAGCCAACACTCTCAACCTCTCAATGGAAAACGAAACTAAACGAACTCTACACAAACTTATTCCACATCACATTTTTACAATCAACAGCCATATAAATATAAATAAATATGCACAAAACACTGTCTTGCTGTCAGTGTTAGAACTTTATAAACAATTTCTGGTCTTTCGGTTGGGTAAGATTTGTGAATGCATGATGTGTGAAGTTACAGAGATTAAAAAAATAATAACATACCTTATATAAGGAAGGATAACATCAACATCTCGTCGTAACAGTGCGATAATATAAGAAACTATGAACGTGCTCGATGACCAAATGACCAGGAAAGTAGGTAATAAGCACATTCCTTCCATAAACCAAACCATCTTTCCTGAGGGTGAATGTAATCGGTGCGTCACCATTCACGGAGACAAAAGGACAAAACTTAATCGCAGTGATGAGACGTTATTAAGGTGCTGTGTGTAGAAACGGGCGACTTCCACGAGGATCTTCCTATACCAAATAATCCTGACATTTATAACTGTATCGCTATTGTCACGTGTCCACAGTGAATGTATGTTTCTCTTCCTCATAGTTTTACCCATTGATTAATAACCTACTTACTGTACCTCCAGCACATGTTAACAGTACGGATCTTTCTTTCTGTCTGTCTTTCTTTGTTTCTTTCTTTCTTTCTTATTAAACCACTTTGTTGTGATGAAAAATACAGAGACTCGTTGTATTGTATTTTAATACAGAGGAACTTTGACGGGCAATATTTTTTTATTATTTAAAGGGGCACGCAGCAACTTTTTCCTCATTAAAAAAGTTTTACTCTTGAAGAAATGAATTATAATTTTGAAAAATATTTTTTTAAAACCACAGCCACTCACATAAGATTAAGACTCCAGTCGGATAAGTAACCTTATAAAAGCTGTTTAAATCTACATGGAGAGGGTCCCCTCATCGGGGCTGCCATGTTATGATCAAATGATCAGTCAAATACTACCAGAGACTTTAGCAGATATGCGGCACTTCTAATAAACTGAATGCATTTGAAAAGCATTTGATACTACTCACTTAATCCTAGGAACTGCATGGATTAAATTAACCATGGCTGACCGTGAATAGTGAATTTCTACAATGGCATTGGTAACTGAACACTGTTGCATTTGAACGATGCAGCATCCACACCACTAGGTGTCAGTGTAAGTCAAAGACAACATGCATAAAAATGACTGAGTGCACCTTTATATATATATATATATATATATATATATATATATATATATATATATATATATATATTATTATTATTATTATTATTATTTTATTATTATTATTCCCTTTTCTCCCAATTTGGAATGCCCAATTCCCACTACTTAGTAGGTCCTCGTGGTGGCGCGGTTACTCACCTCAATCCGGGTGGCGGAGGACAAGTCTCAGTTGCCTCCACATCTGAGACAGTCAATCCATGCATCTTATCACATGGCTCGTTGTGCATGACACCGTGGAGACTCACAGCATGTGGAGGCACATGCTACTCTCCGTGATCCACGCACAACTTACCACGCGCCCCACTGAGAGTGAGAACCCCTAATCACGACCACGAGGAGGTTACCCCATGTGACTCTACCCTCCCTAGCAACCGGGCCAATTTGGTTGCTTAGGAGACCTGGCTGGAGTCACTCAGCACACCCTGGATTCGAACTTGTGACTCCAGGGGTGGTAGTCAGTGTCAATACTCGCTGAGCTAAGACAGTCATCGCGATTCTTTTTAATATGCTAAATATATCTAATATAATCTAATACAGCTCTGGTGGTCTCTTAATTTTTTCCAGAGCAGTATATACAGATATATTGATAGATATAGATAAATAGTTATATAACATGCTTAACAACACAGTATCTGCTAAAAACATATGCTGGTGCGAGTAAAAACACTGGATTCATGGCCTGGACTAACTGAACCTTGCCTTCCCAAAACTTTTGATGCCCCTGCCCTGCCTAATGGCAAAATGATCAACATTGCCCCCCTGAACATACAAGTGCCCCACCAAAAAAAAAAAAAAAAAAAAAAGCATATGAGCAACATCACACTCACAATCGTGCATTTGGTCTGAATGTGATTACCTCGTTTATTTTACAAAAACTTAAAATATATTGTTTCTATACCTATAATCAACAGCCTAAAATCAATAGTTTTATATATACATCTGTCGTTTTTTATTCAATGGCATCATTCGCAGTGCTTCATGGGATTGTAGCTTCTGCCCTCATGAAAGACGGGAAGTACATAGCCTTGTGCCTTTGTCTTTTTATCCGAATTTCCATTTTTTTCAAATTAATTAATTTATTTTTGCCTCAAAACAAATTTCGTAACGTTGTGATTCACCCCGGAACTGGTTGGTTTGGTTCATGGCTTACAACTCTTTTATGAAGGATTTTATGAAAAGTTTATGGAAGAAATTAACGGGGAAAATACTTCCGTAACCCAGACGTTGAATAAGTGTGTGGGAAACTCTATTAGACACACACACACACAAAAAAAACAATTATATAAATATTAATAATAACAAAAATAATAAATAATTTTATGTCGACTAAATTTTAATATTTTTTACATTATAATTTAAATGATTGAAACTTCAAATAGTTAAAAAATAGTTAAAAATAATAATCATTTACTATTTTAAAGGAATAGTTCACCCAGCAATGAAAATTCTCATATAATTTACTCGCCCTCATTCCATCCCAGATGTGTATGGCTTTCTTCTGCAGAACACAAACAAAGATTTTTTGAAGAATATTTTTTTAGAAGAACATCTCAGCTCTCACAATACCAGTCAAAAGTAACCAGAACTTTGAAGGTCCAATAGGGACATAAATGCATTATAAAAGGAATTCATAAGTCCTTTTTTACTGAATATCTACATTTTCTCTTCCACATTCTGGTGTGTGACTGTTACATTTAGCCACCTACTGGTTGGGGCTGGTCAAAGATGGAGATTGATGGTAAAAAAAAAAAAAAAAGGACTTAAATGTTGATCTGTTTCTCACCCACAGCTATAATATCGCTTCTGAAGATATGGATTTTACCACTAGAGTCTTATGGATTACTTTTATGCTGCCTTTATGTGCTTTTTGAACTTTATGAATTTTGGTCACCATTCACTTGCATTGTGAGGACCAACAGAGCTGAGATATTCTTCTAAAAATCTTAGTTTGTGTTCTGCAGAAAAAAGATATTCATACACATCTGGGATGGCGTGAGCGTGAGTAAATCATGAGAATTTTCATTTTTGGGTGAACTGTCTCTTTAAAACCCACCACTGTGAGTGAGTGCCCGTCCTCCTATTCACTAGAGAGCAGCAGCGAGTCTGTCATGCAATGAGGAACTACAATGTTTGAATGCTGATCATGCGATCATGTGACAGTGTGTTGTAGTGAATCACGTCCTGGAATGAAGCTATTTTTAATGCACCGCTGGAAACGTGTCCTCGTTAAGTGTTTATGGAGGAGATGTTGATGTCCGGGGAGCGTCATGGTGATCATTAATTCACTGCTAAAACTGGTGCAGCGACAGACATACACCTGTTTGTCTCATCGCTATGGACTTTACCTGTGCTTTGGAGGACTTGTTCTTATGATCGTGTCTGCCTTTCAGTTTGGAGAGGTATGTACAATACGTGGGGTGTCTGATTCACTCATCAAAAGTTGACTAACTTCATTAGATTCACATTTTGACCATGAATGCACTCTGTTATCTGTGCATACTCTGTGTCAATCACTGATTACTGATCAAAAGCTGTGCAATGTGACCTATTACATAGTGGTTTGAAATTAAACTTAAACTGTCATTATGGTGCATGCATAAAATGTGTAATGAGTCAAAGGTCTTTAGTAAAGTCTTTGTGATACCCTGGTGCATATGGTGTTGTGTTTGTTGCAAAGGTCTTTTGATGACTGTTTGGGTATTGTTCTTGGGTCTCTTTGCAGGTCGTGGTAGAGTTGAGTCGAGGTCAGTACCATGTGTTATTTGATTCCTACAGAGACAATGTTGCAGGAAAGTCATTTCAGACCAGGTGGGTAGCACGTAAAAGAAATTGTGGGATTGGCACAGTTGCCGATGCACCTAATCTCAAAATGGCCAAATATTGACAGATTTATCAGTCAACTGCTGTTGACCTTTAAAAAATGCATGATTGGAAAATAAAAATCTACATATGGTTGTATGCTGCTAGATTCCCAGGCCTTTTTTGCTTCATATACTTGTACCATTTCAGGCTTTGTCTGCCGATGCCCATTGATGTGGTTTACACTTGGGTAAATGGGACAGACACAAACCTGCTGAAGGCTCTCCATGCCATGAGACAGCAGTTGGAAGAGGAACAGAAGGCACTGAGGTACATCACCCCTCCCACTAAACACACACACACAGACAGCAGAGAAAAACCTTTATTTATCTCCATGGGAGAGTTACAATTACAGACATGATTAGCAACGCTCCACATACGAGGGAGTCTAAATGTGACATTGTGTTTTTTTAACCATTGGATTCCTAAATGTATTCGATCATAAAGGAAAAAAGTTTATTTTTGCTTCAAAACAAGTATATAATCATTCCCAATCTCTTTTTCGAGATCTGTCCACTATTTAAAAATACTGTATTAGATATTCCAGAGGTACTTGGTGCATCACCAATTTCATCAGGAATTTTGAATTTAAGTTGTCATAAAATAAATAAAAATTAAATTGACAAATAAAAAAGACAAAAAGAAAATGATGCATAATGGTCAAAGGTAATCACCCACAGTGGTTTAATAGTGACATCACATCATGAATAAGTTTAAAGGACTGTCCAGTATAGTGGACATCATAAATAAAAAGGTTTATAAACATTAAAGGGATAGTTCACCCTAAAACGAAAATGCCATCCCAGATGTGCATGACTTTCTTTCTTCTGCAGAACACAAATTAAGATTTTTAGAAGAATATCTCAGCTCTGTAGGTCAGTACAATACAAGTGAATGGGTGCCAAAATGTTGCCGCTCCAAAAAGGACATAAAGGCAGCATAAAAGTAATACATATCTATATCTTCTGAAGCGATGTGATAGGTGTGGGTGAGAAACAGATCAATATTTAAGTCATTTTTTACTAAACATTCTCCTCCCTGCCCAGTAGGTGGTGATATGCACGAAGAATGCGAATCGCCAAAAACAAAAGAAGAAAAATGTGGAAGTGAAAGTGGAGATTTATAGTAAAAAAGGATTTAAATATTGATCTGTTTCTCACACACACCTATCATATTACTTCTGAAGACATGGATGAATCTACTGGAGACGTATAGATTACTTTTATGCTGGCTTTTTGTGATTTTTGAGCATCAAAGCTTTGGTCACCATTCACTTGCATTGTATAGACCTATAGAGCTTAGATATTCTTCTAAATATCTTCATTTGTGTTATAAAAATGTTCATTTGTCATACACATCTGGGATGGCATGAGGATATAAATGAATGCATTTTCATTTTTGGGTGAACTATCCCTTTAAGAGTTTTTATTTGTTGTTCTTTTAGGGAACGTCTGGGAAAGAATGCATCTGAAATGACCGAAGCTCCTAAAGGAAGGTGAGTGTCTAAAATAAGGACTGTAGAAATGAGTAGAAATTATTTCATTCTCAGCATGATCATGTGCACTGCAGTATGTTAAACACACTGAATACTGTGTGGTTTGAAGGGTTCCTGTTTCTCAGCGAAAAGAGCCTTTTTCACAGCCACATTGTTTTATGCCAACAGCACTTTCCAGTGTTTTAAAAGCAACTGCTGCGTACAGAACATTGTTGTAAATATCTGATTTATTCTCTCTGTTTTAAAGATCAGATCTCGATGAGTACTTTCATTTAGTCTGTATGTCCTTTGATAGGCCAGAATGTCTGCTGTCCCACTGTATCATGGCTCCTGTGCTGGTGCTGGATCCGGCCCTCCCTGCCAACATCACCTTAAAAGAGCTGCCAACTGTTTCAGCTGCTTTCTCGTCTACCAAACAACTCCTACAAGTGGCCAAACCCCTCCATCCTTCCACAAGCGTGTCTGTCCTTCTTTTCCACTCCCATAGCGAAGGTACAGTCATAACTTTACACACACACACATACTGAATTCATATACCGTGGTATTTACAATACATAGAACTTCAAAGAATACCATTATACTACCACGGTACATGTCCCAAAAAACATGGTAATGCCATGGCACTTTTTTTGTTATTGGCTACTTTATAATTCCAGGCCAGTTTATAAAATATGCTTTACAATTTTTAACATAACAATCAGATGAATATTTGGATGGAACAACCCTTGAAATAAATTTAGGCACTGCATAATCCAGCTATAAATGTGAAATGTAACCACTTGATTAGAGTTCAACGTTTATTGCACGTTCACATAACATTAGTCTTTATGTTTTCTACTCTAGCTGAAAAGGCCCAGACAGATGCTGTGAAGAACTCCCTGACACACTCCATCAGCAGAGGTTATTTGGTGAGGAATCTAACTGCTGTTCTATCACTTTCCAGGTTGATAACTGTACACCACCAGAACAAACACTAGCGTTCCCATTTTGTTTCTTTATATGTCATCTTCCCAGCATTGGACGCCAGAAAGCTATGTTGTCAGACGACAGAGTAATCAAGTTGAAATATCCCAGATCCAATCTTGAATGGAAAGCATAAGGGCCAAAAACTAATGCCCTTCTTTCTCATAATGATCATTCCCAGAATAGGGAACTGTGGTTTCTATTGTGGTGCCTGCTGTTTATTGTCTACTCAAGACATTTTACAGTTTGATCACCTTGTTAAAATCATGTTTTGAGCTATGAACACATTACAACTGAGTTTGTGGCACTCACCTTGTGAAACCTCCTGAGTCCAAATGTGATTTTTTTTTTCTTTTCTTTTTTTCCCCACAGACAACTGATAAAGAGGCTCCTGGTTTGGTCCGCATGCACACTCTGGCCTATCTGAGCGGCTTCCCAGGGTCATTAAAGGAAACCGAGCAGCTCAGGGTCAAACTGCCAGCTGTGGTGACCAGTAAAATCAAACAGGTAAAAACCTCACAAACAAGTCAGTTAGGCGGCAGTGTTCAAAATGACCACATGATGGTGCACTAGATTGTAAAATTCATCAGAAACGCTGCTGTGTAATCCCAGCATGAGTCACCTAGTGAACTTTTTAAAGACCTTGTTCCCATCAACACCCCAGACAGTATTACAGAATAGGTCATATGATCTATTACTGGCTATCAGGCAGAATAAGCACTTACAGATGCAAGATTAGATCACACTTCCATAGATTTATGAAATAATAATCAGTGTTTTGTGTTGTAGATCTCATATTTGTTAGGTTGATGTGGTCTCTGTCCTCGGGTCATGTGATAGGAGTTGAAGGTATTCCAGTGACACTCGAGCGCAGTGACAGGGGTAACAGTACAACAACTGTTTGAAATGGCCCGGTGCCAGGGTTTAGATGACCCTCCATCTCTCCTCTATCTCTCCACAGTCACAGTTCTTTCTTTCTGACTTTCTGTCTCTCTTTTTTCTTTCTTTTCTTTCTTTCTGACTTTTCTTTCTTTCTGAGTTTCTTTTTTCTTTTTCTCTTTCTTTTTTCTCTTTTTTTTTTTGTCTGTCTCTTGCTTGCTTTTCTTTCTTTCTCTTTCTTTTTTCTTTCTGTCTCCCTCTTTTCTTTTCTTTCTTTATTTTCTTTTCTTTATTTTCTGACTTTCTGTCTCTTTCTTTCTGTCTCTCTCTTTCTTTCTGACTTTATTTTCTTTCTTTCTGTCACTTGCTTGCATTTCTGTCTGTCTGTCTCTCTTTCTTTCTGGCTTTTCTTTTTTGTCTTGCTGCTTTTCTTTCTTTTTCTTTTTCTCTATTTTTTTCTCTCTTTCTTTCTTTCTGTCTGTCTGTCTCTCTCTTTTCTTTCTTTCTGACTTTATTTTCTTTCTGTCACTTGCTTGCATTTCTGTCTGTTTGTCTGTCTCTTTCTTTCTTTCTGGCGTTTCTTTTGTCTTTCTTGCTGCTTTTCTTTCTTTCTTTTCTTTCTTTTCTGACTTTCTGTCTCTCTTTTCTTTCTTTCTTTCTTTCTGTCTCTCTCTTTCTTTCTGACTTTATTTTCTTTCTTTCTGTCACTTGCTTGCATTTCTGTCTGTCTGTCTCTCTTTCTTTCTGGCTTATTTTTTTGTCTTGCTGCTTTTCTTTCTTTTTCTCTATTTTTTTCTTTCTTTCTGTCTTTCTGTCTGTCTCTCTCTTTTCTTTCTTTCTGTCACTTGCTTGCATTTCTGTCTGTTTGTCTGTCTCTTTTCTTTCTTTCTGGTGTTTCTTTTTTGTCTTTCTTGCTGCTTTTCTTTTCTTTTTTCTCTTTTCTCGTTCGTTTCTTTTTCTCCTTTTTTTCTTTCTGTCTGTTTCTTTCTTGCTTGCTTTTCTTTCTTTTCTCTTTCTTTCTGTCTCCCTCTTTTCTTTCTGTCTGTCTTTATTTTCTTTATTTCTTTCTTTCTGTCACTTGCTTGTCTGTCTGTCTCTCGTTCTTTCTGGCTTTTTGTTTTTTGTATTCTTGCTGCTTTTCTTTTTCTCTATTTTTTCTCTCTCTTTTTCTTTTTTCTTTCTGTCACTTGCTTGCATTTCTGTCTGTCTGTCTGTCTCTTTCTTTCTTTCTGGCTTTTCTTTTTTGTCTTTCTTGCTGCTTTTCTTTTTCTTTTCTCTTTTTTTCTTTTTTCTCCTTTTTTCTTTCTGTCTGTATTTTTCTTGCTTGCTTTTTTTTCTTTTTCTCTTAAGTTTTTTTCTTTTTCTTTCTTTTCTTTCTGTCTTGTCTTGTCTTGGCTTGCTTGCTATTTGGTATCACTGTGCTATTGTATTTATAGTGCATGTTAGCCTGTTAGCAATGTTGATGATAGCTCTCCCTTGACCTCTGTCAAATGCACACACAGTTACACAATAAATACTGTCAGTGGTGTGTGTGTATCAGCGAGCAAAAGGATGCATTAAAATGTAATGAAAATGTAGTTTCTAATAATACATTTACTAAAGATAAACTGCTGTGGCTGTCTGCTGCCTTCAGTTGACATGTGAGAAGTCATAAAAGTTGTTTTAGAGGAAACCTGATCTGACAAACATTCATTATCAGAGGAGCTTTGGCTGCGCTCTGGCCGTAACAGGGCTGCTGGAATTCCTCTCAAACCTTCCAGACAGAGGAAAAGGAAATAAAGATTGCCATTTTTGGAAGAATGATAGTAGATCTACTCAATATTATGTACTAGGCGTTTGTGTATGAATGTATAAAATACTAGTGGCATATTCTGTCTGTCTTTTCATGTAGAAATAAATAAAATAAAAAAAACCTCAATGCATCTATACATAATTGCATAAATACCCACGTTCACACCTCTGGCACCAAGTATGAAAGTTATTCCCCCAGTCATAAAGCCATGGGGGACACTCTGTGTGTCAGAGTGACTGTGGATGATCTTAGAATAGTGAGCTTTGTGTCTGTCTAGGGGTGAGCTCCCTTCTCACCTTCTTCTCTCCCTTAAAGGGATAGTTAAGTTCTGTCATCACTTATGCACCCTCATATTGTATAACTTTCTTTTGTTTGGGTTCGTCTATATTCATTATAATTAACTTTATATAAAAACAATAGAATTCTAGTGTACGTCTTCATTTAGACAGTTAAGTAAGCATGTCTGTGTATGTGTGTGTGTTTCTCAGTTGCAGCTGTACTCTGAGGCCAGCATCGCTTTGCTCCACCTGAACAGCGCTCAGGATTTCACTGATCTCACCCAGCAGGCCAAGAAGAACCTGACGCTGGACGGGAAAGAACTAACAGTCAGCCCAGCGTATCTGTTCTGGGACCTGAGTGCCATCTCACAGGTAGACATGTCACTCCAGTATCACTGCCAATTTTGCGTGTAAAAATGAATAAATGGAGTGAATGAATGACAGCTGCACAAATACGAGCATAACTTGATAATAGATGATCATCCGCTCTTTCAGTCCAAGCAGGATGAAGATGTGTCTGCCAGTCGCTTTGAAGATAACGAGGAATTGCGCTATTCACTGCGCTCTATCGAGAGACATGCACCCTGGGTGCGGCACGTCTTTATTGTGACTAATGGGCAGATCCCATCCTGGCTTAACCTGGATAATCCACGAGTTTCTGTGGTTACCCACCAGGTGAGCTCTGCAAAGCCTTTGATGTTTGGCAGTGCCACAGTGTTATTGTCACAAAATGTCTTTTTTAGAATTTAAATGTAGTTTTTGGGATGGATGTGAGGGTTCCTTTTGAATAATGGAAAACATGTGAGCTCCGAAAAGGTGTGCTGGGATGCAGGCTGATACAAATAATTAATGACAGAAATTATTAGCATTTATTGTGGTATATTGATACATCTTTGTTTTTAGGAAATTACTGGCAAGATCTTTTATGTCAAGTTGTAATTTGTGCTTGCTGTCTCTCAGGACATTTTTCTGAACCAGTCCCAACTTCCTACATTCAGTTCTCCTGCCATTGAGACCCATATACACCGAATCCCAGGACTCTCACAAAAGTTTATCTACCTCAATGATGATGTCATGTTCGGTAAGGAGGTGTGGCCCGATGACTTCTACAGTCACTCCAAAGGTCAAAAGGTCAGAAAGACTGCCACTGAATTCACTGAAATATAACAGCCATGTATAACATGTAGCTTAGTAGTCTGAAACAAATAATGATTTATGTCTGACGAACACCTTTGATATACTCCGCATTCACAGGTGTATCTCACCTGGCCTGTTCCAAACTGCGCCGATGGCTGCCCAGGCTCCTGGATCAAAGATGGCTACTGCGACAAGGCCTGCAATAACTCGGCCTGTGACTGGGATGGAGGAGACTGTCAAGGTGCTTTAACACTTTCATTTACATTTACATGTATGCATTTGGCACATGCTTTTATCCAAGCAGCATACAGTGCATTCAGAGAATTGATTCAGTATGAAATGTTGATATTTTTCTGGCTTATAATTTTCAAATGAATGTTTGGGCTCGAGTTTCTCGTTCAATCCTCTCATCTGTTCCATCATTTCTTGTTTTCTATGTCAGGTGCTGCAGGCAGCAGTCGTTTTGGAGGAGGCATAGGTGGCGGTTCTGTGATTGGAGGCGGGCAACCTTGGCAGTTGGCAGGTGGCCTAGGAGGGCTGGGGGGCCTGTCCTTCTGTAACCAGGGCTGTGCTAACTCTTGGTTAGCCGATAAGTTCTGTGACCAAGCATGCAACGTTCTTGCCTGTGGGTTTGATGTGGGTGACTGCGGACAAGGTGAGTGAGTATTTTTTTTTAAATTACACACTGAAATCCCTAATAAGTTGACTACTTAATTGTTTGAGTAAACTTGTTCCCTTTATTGAATTGAGTAATGGCATCTCCAAAACTTGTGTAAATAAGTTCACTTAACTTTGTGTTCAGATAGAATAAACTTAACTACTTAAGTTAGTATTAAGGTAGACTATTTACTCAGATTTGCTATTTAAATGTTGTTGTTTCAACTTAATTTGAATTGAATGGACTCAAATTTAGATCATACAGTAGCACAGCTTCAATAATGAAGATTATAACTGATTCTAGGTCAGTCGTGCATAGACACCTGTACTTTAGTTGCACATGCACAAGGAGAACTGAGATAGTGTGAACAGGGTCCAACTTGACCAAAGGGGACACAGATCACCCTAATTGTGACATTACACAAAACAACTATTTACAACAAAACATCATAAAAACTACAACAAAAGAGCTAAAATGAATGAATTCTTAATAACAACCATTTAAATGTCCCCATAAGTTCCCTTTGACCAAGGAAACATAGTTAAATAATTCAAGCGCATGGCATTGTGGGTATTTTGCATAGCCTCAGTTTTTTACTCAATAGTATGAGTTATTAACACTTAAATATAAAAACTATGAGTTTTTTACGAATAAGTTCAAGGAACTTAGATATTTGAGTTATGAGCCCACAACTTGACATTTCAAGTGATATTTACAGTACTGACAACATTAGGGTTTACAGTACAAGCTTTCCATGATCACGGAAAAGCTGGAAATATCAGGAAATGTTAAAATTGTGATTTTCAGGCTCGAGGAAATCATGGAAATTAATAGAATCTTTAAAAAGTAATGGAAGTTTCTATTGTGAATATATTTTTTCTAGTATTACTCAGCTCTAAAATATTTTATTGGCTAGAAATTGGTCTTTGTATCCCAGATGCAAAATCCCTATACAGTAATTACGAAAAAATGGGAAAAGTCATGGAAAGTCAGTCGTCAAAACCCTGTAATTACTTGCTTATGGAATTTTACCAAGCCTATCAATGTTTGATTTGGAATTAAATTATTTTGAATACATTTCTTTGTGCTTTCTTCAGATAATTTCAACCAGCTCCACCGTGTCATCCTCCAGAAAAGCCAGACACACTACACCCTGCCTCAGGGAGAACTCCGGCCATACTTTTGCTTCTCAGGCATGGCCAACCGTGTGTCAGAGGCTCAGGTTGGTGATAGCCCAGCAGTCCGTCACACTTCTGTCGCCAACAAATGGAAGACCATCCACCTACTGCTGCTGCCTGGACACAATGCCACCCAGATCCAGTACAACATCACTTTCCAGGGCACCGACAACCAGGACTTCACCATGATCTTCTCTGTTGCTGTGGATACCCGAGAATTCCCCAAGTCTAATGTGTCCAAACCTGTTCAGGAGAAGAATGAGCTTGCACCTGAACCAACCGTGGTGACCCCAGAACCAGAGGTCCACTTTGAAGACGTTGCCAAAGAAAAACAGGGCCCTAGAGTTAGAGAGAAGACCCTTGGCGAGATAGAGACTGTGCAGGTGCCTGCGTTAAACGAATCTCTTTTGCTTGAGGAAGTGAAGGTTGAGTTACGGAAACTAAATGAGAAGCTAAAATTGGGTGATATCACCATTAAAGGCTATAATTTGACCAAAGCTGTGCTGTTGGAGCCCTACAAGCACAAAGCTCAGCTTTCACTAAACAAAAAATACCCTGCAGAGAAGCAGCACCAGAGCAAAGAACAAAACAAAGGAAATTTATCCAGTACACAGCAGGTAGAGAAGGCGGCAAGGGTGAAAAGAGCACATGAAGACCCAGGAGTGGAGAAACATGACCAAATAAAAGTCTTGCCATCTCTTATTCCAGTCCAGATTGATGGGGTTACTCCCAAAGCTCAATCTCGATTGGTTGGCATGGAGAAACTTCACTCGTCTAAGCTCCTCAACACCCTGGTGGGGAACATGTCCAAAGAGAGAGGTCCAGAAAATGAAGCCCACATCCGGGGGCGGCCCATGAGCCGTAAACTCCAGCACTACACCAGCTCAGACCGTGGCTTCCTTCCATGGGAGAGGAGAAAGTTCTTTCAGGATCTGTTGGAGGTGAGATGTGTATAACAGCAGTGTAGGTTACATTCGCCAATATGAATGTAGTTTGTCCCACTCTGTATGTGCCTCCTTTGCGCTTAATAGGAAGAGGAACGTCTGGAGAGAGAGCTTCAGTATACAGCTGATAGTGCCGCCTATGGCAGGAGGTTACAGGACACTTTCGCAGACTCACTCCGCTATGTCAACAGACTCTTGAATGCTCAGTTCGGCTTCACCTCTCGCAAAGTGCCCGCTCACATGCCTCACATGGTTGACAGGCTCATCATGCAGGAGCTGCAGGACATGTAAGAGTCACAACACACACTCAGACATTACATCTGTCAAAGCAATGCCATTTTAGGAATGGGCTAAATTAATTTAGGAAATAGTTAGACTGGAGCGTTGGGTTGCAGGAGTGCTAAAATGCACTATAGTAAAGGCTATTTCTTACCTGTTCATCATGCTACTGAAGATATCACTGCACACCACCCATCGAATACCGTTCTGTTGTTGTTTACTTGTCAGGGACTATATCCAATATCATTTTTTCCTTTTCTTTCTGTACTTTACTGTCATCCATCCATCCATCCAGTTTACCTCAGGAGTTTGATAAGACCTCATCTCATCGTGTGCGTCACTCTGAGGACATGCAGTTCGCCTTCTCTTATTTCTACTTCCTAATGAGTGCAGTGCAGCATCTCAATATATCGGAAGTGTTTGATGAAATCGACACGGATCACTCCGGCGTGCTGTCCGACCGCGAGATCCGCACACTGGCCACACGCATCCATGAACTCCCCTTAAGTCTTCAGGTATGCACCACCTTTCCATCACAGTGTGGTGAGAATGACATGATTTACCCAAGCCCTGATTGTTATCAGTTTTTCATGGATATGTGTCAAAATGTGATTCCAAAAGCAGATGTAGAAAAGGAAGTAAGAATGAGCTCATATTGCATTAGAAAAGGCAAATGAACACAAGATTTGTAACCACAAACCTCTGTCATCACCATATGTTCATGCTTCTTTAAGATGCTGTAAGTGATTTTAGCCTTTCTGGATCTTCCACCAGACCAGTCTTTGAATTAGCCACGCCCCCTCTTTTCAAAACCCCTCTCAAAAAATGCACACACACACAATAGAGAATGTGTTGGAGCAGATGGAGGGGGGAGGTCTGACCCTGAGCATTGCGCAGGAGCAGGACACCGTACTGGCACTTATATGAACATATAAGGGTTACCATTGTGAAAACGCACAATAATAGACAAGCAGAAAGTCTTTAGATTAGCTAAACAAACAATCTGACTCAGGACATCTTTTCCCCCACTGTTTACCCAGACTAGGGCTGTTACAGAGACAGGTGTGATATTTCATGGCACCTATTTCAGAGATATTTGACAGGTAATAGCGGCGTTTTCTGCATCTCATTTCATAAAAAAGAAAAAAAAAAATCACTTAGAGCACCTCTAATGGAATCAATTTCAGTCAAATATGTATATAACATAAAAACATAGGAAGTGTTTTGTCAAATGCTGTTGCACACATATGTAAATCACAATACACAAATATATATATAATAGTTTAATGTCACTGTGTGCTTTTTTTTTTTTTAAACAATGTTTTGAGGAGAGGATATCTTGTCTCTGTTACTATAAACAGGATTTGACCAATCTCGAGCAGATGCTCATAAACTGTTCGAAGACTCTTCCATCCAACCTCACACAACTCCACTTTATCAGCTCCACCCAGGAGGCCTATTATGACCCCAGCATGGTGAGAACCACCTTCTTAAGTAAGGGATAATACAATCAACCAGTTGTTATCGCAAAATAGACCCAGACAGGGTGATCATCCTAAAGTGGTTTATTTTACGATAACAACCAGCTGACTGTACATTATCCCACTTATTACATGGCTACTAAGCATATATATACTGTGTGTGTGTATATATATATATATATATATATATATATATGGACAAAAAATGTTGTTTTGCTTTGAAATTATGTAATTATATGAGAAGAAATTAAATGCTGAACAGCTGACATCCGCTTTGCATCGGAGTTCTGTTGGTGTTTATTTTGTAATTAATGAACGTCTGACTCCTCATTATGCATCTTATTACAAGGCTACTTGCCAAATAAATAAATAAATGCACATGAAACATTGATTTGAGTTGAAATAATTTTATTAACTTACTTGTAGAGATCGCACAGTGATCCGAGAAGAAGGAAAGATGACTCGCAATACCTGAATGAGTGGTCTGATACGTCTTAATCCCTGGATATGCGGTTGTTACTCAGAAATAACAGACAGCTAGATGGCGCCATTGACCAATCAGATTTGAGTATTCCAGAGAGCCATGTAATGAGTCTTAATAATATTCGGAAAGATGAGGATAACCAGGGTACCTCTTTACGATACATTTTTTCAAGTTAATGTTAGTTAATGCATTAAGGATCATGAACTAACACAATATTTTGGACAATATGAACATTTAATCATTTTTACAGCATACTGTATATTTATGTTGCTTAGTGTTCATTTTTAAATATACTATTGCTCATTATTAGTTCAAAATTAATGTTAAAGTATAAAAATTTTAATGTAAAAAAATGTCGGTCTACAGGATGTTGAAATCAACTAATCAAATGCTTGAATGATGCTTATATAATTAATGAATGCTTAATAAGTATTGTTCATTATTAGTTAGTTCAACTATTACATTAACTAGTTTTAATATACACAGCCTTGCTGTAAAGTGTTACTGCTACCAGTCTAATATCACATAGACTGAAAATCACAATATCAAACTGAACAGTGATCATTTGGACACCGTTATATCGTCCATAGCTTTTGGCTGTTGGCATTCAGAGGTTTGCATTTAGAAAACATTTCATATTATCAGTTTTTGTATCTGTGGATTTGTTGGTACTATTAATAAAATATGTGTTTTGATCTGTGTGCAGCCGCCTGTCACAAAAGATCTAGTCATCAACTGCAAATCCATCACAGAGAGGATACACAAAGCCTTTAGGGTCCAGAATAAATACAAGTAGGCTTCATTACCTGCCCAAAAAAACACACACACTTCAGCTGTACCACTTCAGTAACTGGATTAGTGATGCAGGCTTATGTTCTCTTTTAGGTTTGAAATAATGGGGGAGGAGGAGATCGCATTTAAGATGATACGGACCAATGTCTCACATGTAGTGGGACAGCTGGATGACATCAGGAAGAACCCGAGGTATATGCACAGGTTTTGGTTTAATGTAATACATTTTTTTTCAATACTTTTTTTATTGTTTTCAATTCCAAAAAAATACATAACAGAATAAAGAACATAAAATATCACACAAGAACACCCCCTGCGCTCAAATGAGACCACATACTATGAAAACAAAAATAAAGTACTCTAAACTTCAACTTTTTAGACCTGTTAATTAATATGTTACACTGACCAGTTCAGATGTATAAGACCTTGTTTATGAAACTGTGGTTTATATCTTTGTATTGTGGTTTAGTTCAGTTCAGATACGGTTTAGTGGAATTCGCCATTCAAATTTAACCTTATGATTTGAATTTCCCTCATGAATTGAACTTCCCTTTAGACTTGTCATACCACTGTTTACTGTAAATTATAGTTTTCTTTCATTTTAAGATGAGGTTTAGTGATGACTTTCACTCTTTTATTTAATCCATAGGAAGTTTATCTGCTTGAATGACAACATTGACCACAGCCATAAGGATGCCAGCACTGTTAAAGCAGTACTGAGGGACTTCTATGAGTCCATGTTCCCACTGCCCTCTCAATTTGAGCTGCCTAGAGAGTACAGAAACAGGTTCCTCCACATGTCAGAGCTACAGGAGTGGTAAGAATTCAGTCACAAGTGGGTTATATTTGAAATGTGAAACAAAAATGTGAAGAAATACACCAAACTTAAATTGTTTAAGTTGCACAATCCAGCTAGACTTTGTTTGTAAAAAGAGGAAAAAATAGCTCAACATTTGACGAAGCTGTTAAACACGTACAAACAAGTAAATCCGGTTTGAATACATACCACAGGTTGTATTATCGGACAGATCAGGTCTGGCCAGTTCTGATATGAATAGTTTTGTGAAACTGTCAGAAGATAGAGCTTCTAACAGTTGAATATGAAACAGAAACAGGCACTTCATCTGGGTTGATAATTTTTTATTTTTTTTTTAAATGATAAAAATGTTATCATGCCCCCTGACCTGTAAGTATATCCTGTTTGAACTAATTTTGCGTATTTCCTCAAGCAATTTCTAAGCTGTTCTTGGATTCAAAAAGACATGTTTTTGTTCGGAAGTTTAACTGCTTTTAACATGACACGACATCTTAAAACGCTGTGCTCTTGGCACTAGACACTGGAATAAAAGTAAGATGTGATGCAGCAGCCAAAAACTTCTATTTAGCATGTGTACATTGACCAACAGTTAAAACTAAAAGCAGACAGAATGCCATAATGCATCCTGTGTAAATGTCCCCGAAGTCTTCCTAGTGCAGATTTTCAAACGTGATTGCAAAATGGATTGCTGTGGCCTGTAAGCCAGTGATAGGCTTAATTATGTCCAATAAGATAAAAAAATGTAACTAAGTATAGAGTAATAATATAGAAATAAAAAATTAAATGCTTTATTTGATCGCAAAGATAATGTAAAGTCCTTTGACGAGGGCTTTTCTCAGCAAATTATCATACAGGTGCATCTCAATAAATTAGAATGTCGTGGAAAAGTTCATTTATTTCAGTAATTCAACTCAAATTGTGAAACTCGTGTATTAAATAAATTCAGTGCACACAGACTGAAGTAGTTTAAGTCTTTGGTTCTTTTAATTGTGATGATTTTGGCTCACATTTAACAAAAATCCACCAATTCACTATCTCAAAAAATTAGAATACATCATAAGACCAATAAAAAAACATTTTTAGTGAATTGTTGGCCTTCTGGAAAGTATGTTCATTTACTGTATATGTACTCAATACTTGGTAGGGGCTCCTTTTGCTTTAATTACTGCCTCAATTCGGCGTGGCATGGAGGCGATCAGTTTGTGGCACTGCTGAGGTGGTATGGAAGCCCAGGTTTCTTTGACAGTGGCCTTCAGCTCATCTGCATTTTTTGGTCTCTTGTTTCTCATTTTCCTCTTGACAATACCCCATAGATTCTCTATGGGGTTCAGGTCTGGTGAGTTTGCTGGCCAGTCAAGCACACCAACACCATGGTCATTTAACCAACTTTTGGTGCTTTTGGCAGTGTGGGCAAGTGCCAAATCCTGCTGGAAAATGAAATCAGCATCTTTAAAAAGCTGGTCAGCAGAAGGAAGCATGAAGTGCTCCAAAATGTCTTGGTAAACGGGTGCAGTGACTTTGGTTTTCAAAAAACACAATGGACCAACACCAGCAGATGACATTGCACCCCAAATCATCACAGACTGTGGAAACTTAACACTGGACTTCAAGCAACTTGGGCTATGAGCTTCTCCACCCTTCCTCCAGACTCTAGGACCTTGGTTTCCAAATGAAATACAAAACTTGCTCTCATCTGAAAAGAGGACTTTGGACCACTGGGCAACAGTCAAGTTCTTCTTCTCCTTAGCCCAGGTAAGACGCCTCTGACGTTGTCTGTGGTTCAGGAGTGGCTTAACAAGAGGAATACGACAACTGTAGCCAAATTCCTTGACACGTCTGTGTGTGATGGCTCTTGATGCCTTGACCCCAGCCTCAGTCCATTCCTTGTGAAGTTCACCCAAATTCTTGAATCGATTTTGCTTGACAATCCTCATAAGGCTGTGGTTCTCTCGGTTGGTTGTGCATCTTTTTCTTCCACACTTTTTCCTTCCACTCAACTTTCTGTTAACATGCTTGGATACAGCACTCTGTGAACAGCCAGCTTCTTTGGCAATGAATGTTTGTGGCTTACCCTCCTTGTGAAGGGTGTCAATGATTGTCTTCTGGACAACTGTCAGATCAGCAGTCTTCCCCATGATTGTGTAGCCTAGTGAACCAAACTGAGAGACCATTTTGAAGGCTCAGGAAACCTTTGCAGGTGTTTTGAGTTGATTAGCTGATTGGCATGTCACCATATTCTAATTTTTTGAGATAGTGAATTGGTGGGTTTTTGTTAAATGTGAGCCAAAATCATCACAATTAAAAGAACCAAAGACTTAAACTACTTCAGTCTGTGTGCACTGAATTTATTTAATACACGAGTTTCACAATTTGAGTTGAATTACTGAAATAAATGAACTTTTCCACGACATTCTAATTTATTGAGATGCACCTGTATATGTGATTGTTTGCGATTCATCTAATTCTTTATATATACTACTGTGCAAAAGTCTTGAGACAAATGTTTTTATGAAATGTGCTAAGATGGTTATTCATATCTTCAGCTTTAGTGTCAATAGAAAATATACAT